>NC_080832.1:49790333-50428060 GCF_030435755.1 Ochotona princeps | reverse complement strand
GTCAGGAATGCTGCCCAAGTCTCCCCGATGGTGGTAGATCTCAAGTACTTATATCATCTTTTGCTGCTTTGCAGGTGTGTTAGCAAGAAGCTGGAGCAGAACAGAGAAGCCAGGACTTCAATATGGAATGTGGGTGTCCCAATCAACAGCTTAACCCGCAGAACCCACAACACTTGCCTCCGAAGTTCAGGTTTTTTTTTTTTTTTTTTTTTTACGCTTCTAGGTGGTGCTATACATATCAGATCTCATTGGCAATTTTTAGAATGAGAGAATAAGGCTGATACAGGGTTCCAATATTATTAAAGGCATCTCTCCAGTAGACATGAGCTCATTTTTATTTACATTTTTCTTTAGCCTGTATATTAACATATCCATCACAAATTTTAAAAAGTATTTCTCTTAATCTTATTCTCTTTCATGTTTTCTATTTCTTACACTAAATAATAATTTTCTGCCCTCTTGTCATTAATATATTAAAGAAAAATGAACATCAGTATACTTAAAAAAGAAATCAAACTTCAAACATATGTCCAGACATTTGATTTTGGGTAAACACGATGTACTACTCATTACAACAGTTATTGATACAAATTAATTTTTCATGGCTGTTTGTAAGCCTCTCTCTCAGTTGAAATTCTTATAGTAATTGAGAACTTACACTTGGGTAAATTATGCAAATGAAGGGCCTCAGAGGAAATGATAAACAGTAGTTTCAGGAATGCCTCTAATATTCTTTTTGCCCAGTGAAGAATTCGTAAAGCATTCTCTCCCTGAGCAGGCCTGCGCCCCCTCCCCACCCTAGGGGACATTGTGTAGGCAGGGTTGGCTGGGCCGGGGACCTGTGTGCTGAAGGCACTGCTGTCATGCAGTTACACAAGTGTCATGAGCAAGGCGATGGTGTGGATACTGGGTTTGGCTGGCAAAGGCTCATGAGCCGATAGCATGGTTTCCAGGGCGGCAGTATTTTGGCAGTGGGAGCTTTCAGAGGTGGAGCCTCATGAGAAGTGATTCAGTCACCGGGAGGCTCCATCCACATGAATAGACAAATGCTTTCTTTTAGAACTGGATCAAATCTTAGAGAAGTATATTGGATCTCTTGAGGGATCAGATTGTTATAAACCGAGGCCACTCTATATGTCTGGCTTCCCTCTTCCTATGCTCAATTCCCTTTCTTCTGCTCCACTCTGCTGCAATGTAGCCAGGGGTCCCTTGCCAGGAAACCATGCTGTTTAAACTCTCCAGCCTGATCTTCTTAAGCCATGTGGCCTCAGGTATTTTGTCATTGCAACACAAACGACAGTCTGAACTGGATCGATTACATATGCATTGTGGTTGTACTACTTCAGACCAGGGCCACTGACAAACATTACGCAAACTATTATAAGAAAATCACTGGGAAGCTATCTGGTTTTCAGAAATTACGGTGGATCTTACACATAATCACAAATATCCATACCCCAATTGAAATGCAACATGCTTTTTAAGGGAAATCCCATCATAGCAATAGAGGCGTAAAGCTGACTTTTAAAAACTATTTATTTAAAATGCAGAGAACAAGACAGAGATCTCCCATCTCCTGCTTCACTGCCCAGGTGGTAGCAACATTTAGAATGAAGCCTGGTTGAAGCCAGGAACTTAATTCAAGTCTCCCACATGGGTGGCAGAGTCCAAGCACTTGGGCCATCTTCTACTGTTTCTCCCAGGTCATTAGGCAGAAGCTGAATCAGAAGCAGATAACCAGGACTCCAATTGAGGCCTATATAGAATGCTGGTGTTGCAGACAGTAGCTTTACACACGATGCCACAATGCCACTTTTGCCCTGCCCCCAAAGTTGATTTTTAAAATGTAATACTGTCCCTCTTGGTGACCTATGTTACTGGCAAAGCTCAGTGGGCTCTTTCCTCAGCTTAATATAGAAAAAAAAAACCAGGAATCAGTTGCAGACAGAGGTGTTTTATTTGTGACAAGTGAATGGGAAAAGAGGAAGAAAGGGGAAAGCACCTCCAAGTGGGAGAACTGAGAGGTGGGGTGCCCCTTGAAAACAGGGAACTTTCTGTAGGGTCTTGGGATTCTAAGTGTTCCCTATTCATTCTTCTGTGGGCGGGAACTTGCAGGGAAGATGTTCCCCATTGGTGGTCTCTCAACCAGTTAGGGAATGGCCTGGCAATTCTTGTGTCACCCACTTGAAGGTGTAACTTACAGAATCTTGGTAGCCAAGATTTTAGTGGACTTGGAAAGTCTCAAGCTAACTCCCTGTCTGCCTTTTTACTCCGATTTTTCTTCTTTTCTTTAACGCCCTAGCTCTATCTCCTTAGAAGCAGTGTGTGATTTTTTGGGGAGGCACTGCAAATCTTGTGCTTCAGTTGCCAGTTCCTTTTATTAAAAAAAAAAAACAACAATTTATTGATTTGAAAGGATGAGGGGGGAAAGAGAAAGAGACAGAGAGATCTTCCATCTGCTGGTTCACTCCCCAGATGGCTGCAATAACTTCAGCGGGACAAAGTCGAAGCCAGGAGTTTCCAAAAACTTGGGCCATCTTCCGCTGCTTTCCCAGATGCAACAGCAGGGAGTTGGGTTGGATGTTGAGCATCTGGGACTTGAACTGCTGCCCATATGGGATGCTGATGCTACAGGTGCTATTCTATGCCACAGCACTAGCCCACCAGCTCCTCACATTGTGGCTAATAATATCTACCTGAGGAGTAACTGTAAACATTAAGGTGGACTACCATCCAAGGCCAGGAAAACTGGGTGGCCCTACACATTTAAATGACGCTGTTCTTGTGTCTGATTCTGCTGAAATATCAGAGTTGAAAAGCCTCCAGTAGCTAGCTCCCTCTTGCTCTGTTGCTTCATCTCCCTGCATGGGCTCTTTCTTTAGCACAGGTCGTTGTCCCCACCTCCTTTTTGCTTGGCTAATGCAACCACAACCTTCACATTTTAGCTAGCTATTACTTCATCTAGTGAGCTTTCCCTAATCTCAAGACCCATGACAAAGAACATTTGTCACTCATGTTCTAATTCTATTTCTTGTTTTGTCCCTAGAATACTATGGATTTTTTTGAGTACAGGAATTGTTGCTCAGACATTTGTCTCGCCAGCTCAATTTTCAAGCCATACTTGGTGCTCAATTACTGCATAGGTTATTAGCAAAGCACTAAGTCCCAACCATGGGGAAGCATTCTTTCTCCGGCCTCTTTTGCCCCACCTTAGAATTAATCACGTCACAGTGCACAATGAGTTTCCTATAGTAACAGTTCAATACCTTATTGTACATAATCTCACTCTCTAATTTGCCTACATATGTGGCCTTAGTCTAGGTAGACTAGGAATCAACCTGTATTCTGGTGGTTATGTGTGTCTTGTAAACAACGATCCCCTAGTTGATCCCCTAGTTATAGCAGCAGCATATTTCATCTTGCACAATTTCTAGGGAGAAGGAATTTGAGAACCATATTGGGCTGGGGGCAGGATTCTGTCTCAGGGTCTGGTTATTGGGCCAAATTACTATCCGGGCTACCATCATCTGAGGGCTTCAGCTGGGCTGGAGGATGTGCTCCTCAGATGTCTCACAGGCATGACTATTCACCTCCTGGGCTTCTCCATTGAACTTTGCAGGTTTCCTTGCAATGTGCAGTCTGTCTTTCCCAGAATCAAAGCTTGAAGGAAGCTGCAGTGCCTTTCAAAACTTCATCTCACACCACCCCTTGAGCCCTTTTGGTTGGTCAGATGTGAGTCCTCATTCGAAGTGCTTTGCATGTGTGACCTCACTGGATCCTCAGCACTTTTTGATAGATCATCTCATATTCACACGAGACATACCCCAAAGATAGATCAACCTAAGTTCTTCTTGTTCTTCTTTTTTAAAAGGCCTAGATCCTTGCATTCAGTATCTTTCTCAAGAGTGACATTCCTCTGAGAGGAATTTATGCATGAGGAGAATTTGGGTCCATATGTGTGTGTCTATTTATATGTGTGTGTTCTATTTATATGTACTTAAATATAAATGTGTGACAACTGTAACAGGTGAAAATCATAGGCTGTTGGCTTACTAACATTGGTAAAACTACAGAAAAAAAAAAAGGGAGACAAAAGCTTATTGACAAAATCCCTCTCAAACCTACCTGGGAACCTGCTCAGACACACTAGACATCACTTTTGTCATTCCTACCCATGCCAGTCATGTAAGGTTTAAATTCAAAAAATATTTACATTCTTTTCTTTGTCCCCCATTGAAATGCTCATGTTATTACTTCTCTGTTTACTAGATACTCTTGCGTCTTTATTACTTTTGTTAGCTCCTTCTTAAACATTTGAGTCCTCACAATGGTCCAAGGTGAGGGTGCTTCACTCATTTTATTCGTAACTAACCTGCAGATAAGCACCTTGCCTGTGTCACTGGGCCTGTAAGGAAGAGAATCAGAGATATGAACCCCAACAAGTTGGCTCAGTTCCCATTGCTTAATCCCTCACCGTTTCACCTCTTCTACCTATGCAAGTCAAAAAGTCAAATTCTATAACACTGAGTGTATAAAACAGTTCATGGATAAAATGAGCCGTGACATGGGATTGCTTATGTTGGAGGATAAAATTCCCTCCCTCCCCCCTTTGCACTGGGAAAATCATCTCAGTGAGTGAGCATGCCAGTTCTCAGGAGGAACCCTCAGCATTGCTGAATGAACCTTGCTTTGCACCAGGCTGTAGAAGGTTCATTGTTGGTCCCCGCACAGATAGACTCCCTGATTTAAACACAGACCATTCACCTTGCCTCTCTGTAGGCAGTCAGCCAGTGTCTTGTGCTGCTTCCTAGTAACAATTACAAGGCAGTGTCATTAGAGGAGCTGGTGCATATCACTTTCAGCAGTGATAATGATCAGCCTCCTCTTCCCCTTTCATCTCCCTGTTCCATAATTATTTGATAACTAAAAACAATAGCATCTCCATTTGAGGGGAGGTTTGGCTGACCTTCTGAATCTGTTTCCGGTTACAGAATGCTCTCGTTGGAGGGAGACTGTCTCCCTGGAGGGGCACACAAGGTGAGTATCCTCAAAGCTTCCATCAATGGTCATTTTGTCATCTAATGTATGCACCTCCAATTCACCAGGCCAACCAGATTCCTACCAAACAGGTTTGAACCAGACACACCTCGAATGGTGGGAAGGAATGGTCTGAATGGATAAAGGAAGCAAACCTCTCTTGATTTTTCATGCAAGCCTACATCAGACTCATGGCTATGCTTTTTTCATCTATTGTTGAAATCTGGAGACAGATCCATAGATGTGACTAGAATGAACCTTCATGGGAAGACTGAGGACATCAATATTCAGAAACAGGTGAGTGGAGCTGGCTAATATTAACCAGTGATGTAACCAACGTGCTGGATTTCTTCTGCTCACTCCTCAGAGTCACTGTCCACTCTCCTGCATGCTGCCCTGAGCCTGGGAAGGTGAGCTGTCTAAACCCTGTCAATAGACACCTTCACTCTCTGGCTTGGCCGATGAACAATCTGGCAAGACATCAGAGGAAGAAGCAAGGTTAGGTTGTTGCCTGGTTCTCTCTGTTTCTCTCCAAGATTACATTGAATCGACAGTATCCTTTTCCCGAGGCGTGGAGCAGAACTCTAACTGGGTTCCATCACTCTCTTCCCTCACGTTGTTGGGCCTGGGGCTGGTGCCTGTTCTTTTGTTTTTCTCCCTAGATTGTTTTATTTTCCCTTGTGATTCCCTGTAGTTGAGGAGATTACAAAATTTATCTTCCACACTGGGATGCTCTTGAGAGTCAAGTGGAGTGCTCTTAAAGATTTCTCTGTAGACACATGTGGAAACCACTCTGCCCTGTGCAACTTGGGACAGTGGTCATCCTACCCATACTCACATCTTAACACACAGTTCATTTTAGATAAACTCTCCTTGGCTCAGTTTAACCTGAGTGTATAGGACCCTGTATATATAGCTGTAAGATCTAGCTCTCATTCTCAAACTCATCATTCCCTGTAATTTGGTTTAGAAATTGAGTATCTACTGGTCCCAAAAAAAAGAAGAAAAAAACCCACTGCTGTTGAGATGAAGTATTTTCCGAAGTGTGGTATGAGCTAAAACATCAGGCTATGTACTGATCAACATCTGTTATTTTCAGGTACACATCATTGTGGGTATTAGAAAGAATGTAATAATGCCTAAGTCCCAGGATTTTATGTGTATCTTTGCTGAAGATCAAGGCAGAGTGGAACTTCATTTTGAAGAACACTGAGTTAACAGCAGAGTAGACTGTGTTGTAAAGCACTCACTGTTAGTTTAGTTCATCCTTGCACCGTTAGTGGCTCTTCTTCCTAGGACAGTGGCACCAGTTCCTATGATTAGTCTTTGAGCTCATGATTAGTCATGTTTAAAAAGATTACTTTTAAAATTTACTTATTTAACTGAGTTGAATGGGAGAGAGCAAGACGGAGAGTGGGTGGACTCCTATCTTTTGATTTACTCCCTGAATGCTTGCAATGACAGAGGCTGGGCCAGATGGAAGCCAGGAACCTTGAATTTAATCTGTCTCCCATAGGAAGGACAAGGCCCCAACTGATCGCTCCATCATCTGCTACTTCCCAGGGTGCACACTGGCAGGAAGCTGGAATTGAAAGTAGAGGCAAGTCTTGAACTGTGGCACTTTGATGTAGAATGCGGGATCCCACCTGATGTTTTAAACTAGTATGTCAAACACCTGGTCCTAAAATGTTTTTTAAAATTATAGTCGAATACATAAAATACAAAATTTACCATTTTAGGTGAATATTTCAGGGGCATTAAGCTCATTCCTATAGTTGTGCAATCACCTTCCTTATCCATGTCCACAATATTTTCATCACCTCAGTGTGAATCTGTGGCCATTTCCTCCTTTTCCCAGTCCTTGGAAACCACCGTTCTATGTTCTCTCTCTATGCATTTGATTGCCTCCCCTAAATACCTGATATTGTGCCTCATAAATGGAGGCATAGAGTACTTTGGTCGTTTTGTGACTAGTGTTATCTCACTTAGATTGGACAGAGCCCATCTTGCACCCAGCACAATCAGGGCACATACTATGCATGTACATGAATTATGTTTTGACCCCACATGTGAAAGCCTGACACAAGATAGACCCACAGGATGTTAAGCAGAAAGGCTGCTCTCAGTGCCTTCAGCCCAGGAGTCAATGTTTCAGCAGATGTTGCCAATAGCTGTGTGATTTTGAGGCAATTACCTGTTGATACTTTCTCAACTCTGCAGAAAGCAAATAACCAATCATGTGCTTTGCTCTTAAGGATTTAGAGTGTGGATGTACACAGAACAATTCATAAGAATGGAATGCATAGAGGTTACTGGAAGATGTATCTATTTTTCACTTATACTATAGTAAGAATGTGCTGGAGATGGGAAAAGTCGCATTGTGAAACTATGTATTTTATGTTTCAGTGACATAATGTAGGTAAATGGCTCAGTCCAGTGTCACTGCCCTAAGAAGGCAGTGACTATGTCCTTAGTAAATGCTGACTATCATCCTTAGTGATTATTTGCAAAAATCCATTCTAACATAATTCTATTATTATACTATTGGAGTATTTGATGTCTATTTAGAGCTAAATACTCATTCTATTATTGCTACATTAAATAATCACATAAAAATAACTCACATAGATAAGTAAGTATAGGGATGGGAATGGGGTGATGAGGGTGAAGTTTACTGTAGAGGCATCCAGTAATCTAGTAATGGAAATAAAAGAAAAAAAAATTGTCAAGTAGCCCTTTCAAGAAACTTGATTATTTGTTTGCATTGTGAAGTTTTTAAAATAAGAAAACAAAAACATTTGTTACAAAAGCAGTGTAATAAAAGTATTTGAAGATATATAGAGGAATAAAAACCTAAATGAAGTACAGTCTAATATTCCCTTGCAGTAGGCATCAGTTGATTTTTCCTCCTGAAGGCTTCTTCTTCTGGGGTGCTGGTGCTCACCCATTTCAGGCAGTATTGCTGCAACTGTTCATTGTGGTGGCCTCGACTGGGCCAAGTCTGGCTTTCGTGATGATCTGAATGTCAGCAGTTGAAAGCAGAGAAACACACACATGTGTGCATCCATACATACACACAGCCTTATTTGCAGAAACATGTGCATATGCAAACATGCACAGATTGAGATAAGTTTTTCTAATGGGACAGCCTCACAGAGACTGTCCTCTTAATCACTAGGGCGGCAAACCCACCTGGTTCCTGAGTTACCAACACCCAAATGTTCAGCTTTTTCCTCCTTTCTCTAAGTTACTCCAGATTCTTCTAGAAAATTCTTCCTTCCCTATCAAGTTTGCTAAGCTTAGTTTTTGTTGAGTCTTACCTGATGTATTCTGCTAGAGACAATTAGCGCTGACCCCTGGGTTTCAATCCTACTGCTCTTGCTCCCAGTAGGATTATGTCATTAACAAAACTATATATCATTAACAAAAGATAGTTACACACAAGTACTAAATCTCCTGTCATTAAATGCGGTTTCAACTACATCTTTATCTTAGTGGTACAATAATCCATTATATGGGCTGTGTTGTAATTTAATTTCCTGTGAGACACTGATGTTCTCTCAGCCATTCTATCTTAGATAAAGCTAAACACATTCCTTATTATTTTTAAAAAGATAAATTCCCAGAAATGTAATTATGAAGCTGAAGGGAAGGAACATTCTGGTCTTATATGAAACTGTCAACTCTTTCTGGAGGTCTATTTCCTATGAAAGTACACTTGAGTGATTCAACTACTAAGAAGGCAGTGACTATGTCTGTTTTTATAATTGTACTCAGCACAGGGGCTGGCATGTAGGAAGTACTTCTGTTGCTACAATGAATAATAGACATCTATTGCACACTTTCTCTGAAACCGATGCGTGTATAACTGCTGTTTACATTGATGTTAAATAACTTACCTAAAGTACTTGTATTAGTGAGTTCAGGATGTTATAATCAATTTTCTGTAGATCTGGCGACCTAGACAATGCAGTCTGATTCCCACAGTTGGAGAGGATGAGAAGTCTGAGGTCAAAGTGCTGGTGCGTGTGGTTCCTGGAGATGATGCTCTGGCTGACTTCTTGCTCTTTCATGCTAAGGTAGGGAGAAAAATGAGAGAAATCATCTCTCTTGTGTGTCTTTTTCTAAGGGAATGGATTCCATTCATGGGGCTGTCTCCAAAACACCACCTCCTAGAATTTCAGCACATTTTAGGGGACACAGCACAGAGTCCGTAGCAATCCTTGAGTTAACAAGTGTCAGGGCAGGGTTTGAAAAGCAGCAGTCCAGCTCCAGAGCCCCTGTTCCTGACCACGAAGTTCTTCCATGGATCTTCAGTGACTGATCCAATGACTGATCCTTCATATATCAGCTTAATATCACGAGGAATGGTTTCCTGGATCCCCCAACTAGTCCAGATTTTCTACCTGTGTGCTCCTTAACATCTTTACTTCTCTTTTGTAGAATCTACCATACTATCAATTGTGATGAGTTCAGTTAGTTTTTTCCCTCCACTAAGATCCCTAAAAGAGGAACTGTATCCATCATGCTCACAGTTGTCTGTCCAATACCCAGCCTGAATCTGAATGCACTCAATGATTTATTATGGAGTTAGACGTAAAGGTTGCCAACTATTGTCAGCCTGTTTTCTGTTGTGGCAAGAATTAGGTGATGTGTAATAGCCTTTTTGAGAATGAAGTGCTAATATAAACTTCTATCTGATGTAGACAATGAGTAGAATATACCCGATGGGGCCATGAGCCCCAGAAACTGGAAAGCTTATCTTCAAATTCTGCTGAGACTTAAGATGCAACTTGCTGAAGCACAATGAACACATAGTAAGTATTAACCTTTTGCATGAAGAGATAGTGTAAAATATAAAGCACAATTATTTAACAAAGTGTAGGAATCAAGTTGGTTACAGAATTGTGGCACATAAGGCTAAGCTTCTGCTTGCAAGGCTGGCATCCCATGTGAGCGAGCCACTTGAATCTTGACTGCTCCATTTCCAACCCAACTTCCACTGATATACTTGAGAAAACAGCAGAGAATGGCTCACATGCTTGGGCTCTTGGATAGAATTCTTTGCTCCTGGCTGTAAACTGACCCCCCATTACAGACTGACTGCTCTTGTAGCATTTCCAGAGTGAGCCAGCACATGGAAGATCTCTCCTTAAAAAAAAAAAAGTGAAATCAATCACAATGGAATGTTTTTTATATTCCTGCCAAAAGGTCTTTTGACAGTAGCACTTATACCTGTAAGAATGACTGCTATTGACACAAACAAGTAAATGCACTCAGAAAATAATAACTAGAGATAAAGATGTAGAGAAACTGGAACTGTTGGTGGGACTGTACAATCCTACAGACTCTGGAAATGGTGGTGTACCTCAACATAGTGAAAATAGAATTAGCATATGATCCAGCTGTCTCATGTCTGGGTGATCTAGAAGAATGAAAAGAAAGGACTGAGATAGCATTTCAACATCTGTGTTCATAGCTATGTTATGTGCAATGAATGGAATCTATGTGAATATCAACTGATGCCTGACTGAGTGGCTCAACAAAACACAGACATTATAAATGGTGAAACATGGTTCAAGCTTATCCAGAAAGAAAGTTCTGGCACATACTGCAACATGGATGGGTTTGGGAGACAGGCTGAGTGGAATAAGCCAGTCCCCAAAGGATAACTATTGTGTATTCCACTTCACCTAAGGTACCACAGGTAGTAAAATTCAGAGAAGTGGAAAGCAGAATGGTGGTAGCCAGGGACAGAAGGGAGGAGAGCTGGGGAATTATTATTTAATGGGCACAGTGCTTCAGTTTCCTAGATGAAAAGAATTCTAGAGAGAGCTGCTATGTTTGCATGACTCTCTAAATAGACTTGAAGCTATGGAACCATATATTTGAAATGGTTAAGATGGTAAATTTATTTATGTTACATATAGATAAGAACAAATCAAAATGTTTTAAATGGTCTTTGACAGATCAAGATGGATTTTTAAAAAGTTTAGAGGACTTGACTAAAATAATGAATTTCACTCACTAACCACATGGGAAGCTTTGTGTGGCAAATGGTGTGCCCAGGCTTTTCCAATGCCCACAGAATGCTTAATAAACTCCATTAAATGGAAGTTAGAAAATTTCCATAAAATCCTCTAAATGTGATTTGGATTATGTTTCCCAACCACTATGCAACATCACCAAAAACATCTCTAACATATTAGATGATTTGTGGGGTGTTGTCAAAATTGGCAAAAGCAAAATGGAAAACCTCTGTTTATTTCACAAAATAGGGCCAAGCTCTGGGCTGGTGGGGCACGCATCTTGTTTAAGGTAAGATGATCCATTTTTCCTACTATCGTTGGTGCTCAGATACTAACTGGGAAGAGGAGAATAATGAATAGATAGATGGAATGAGAAGGGCGAATATGTTCTTCAGAATTTCTGACATAAGAAGGATCATAGCTTAAAAGAATGGAACAGTTTCTATGCAGAAGCAGTGATTTACGGAAGGGACACATTGGTATTGAGAAAAGGGCAAGTGGAGCAGAGAAAGTCTTCACAGCGCTGTAGACACAGATTCCTTGTGTTATAACTGCAAGATGCAGCAAGACAGGCAGACTTTTAAAGTGAATCAAAATTAAATTTTTAAAAATATTTATTTTTACTTGAAATTTGGGGTTACACAGAGAGACAAAGATCTTCTCTCTTCTGGTTCCCTCTCCAAAATGGCCATAATAACCAGAGTTAGGCAAGTCTGAATCTGGGAGTCAGGAACTTCCTCTGGGTCGCTTCTGAGTGCAGGGACTCAAAGTCTTGGGCCATTCTCTATTGTCTTTCCAGGCCACCACAAGGGAGCTGGGTCAGAAGTGGAATGGCCAGAACACAACTTGGCACCTATACGATACCAATGCTGCAGGCGGATGATTAGTGTGCTGTGCTATTGCACCGGCCCCCATTAACTTCTGTGCTATAGGAAGTTTGTCTCCTCTCCTTAGCTGACTGCATACTGGAGCTGTGTGCCTGAGTGGCAAGCAGATCTACCAGTACTTCTCCCTGATCTGTAATTTGATAAAATCATGAGCTGTCACTCCCTGATTGCTATGCTGCATGGCATAGATGATCTTAAACTGCGGAGGTTATCTGGAAGAACCAGATAATCTGGGCCCTTAAAAGCATCTAAAGAAGTCGGAGATTTGAAGCGTGACTGGAATTTGATATACCACTGCTCACTTGAAGGTGCAAGGGCTGTGGGAGAAACTGTAGGGGCCTTCTGAAGTTGGAAGAGTGCCCTGGCTTATGGCCAGTGAGGAAGTCCCTGTCCTTATAATTGCAAGAAAATAGAACCTCTGTCCTATAATTGCAAGAAAATGGAGTCAGCCAACAAATTCAATGTGCTTAAAAGCAGATCCTCCCCCAGGGATTCCAGATAGGAACTCAAGATGGCTGACACCTTGATTTTAGCCTTGGGAAAGGACTGAGTTAATACTATGCCAGACTTCCAACTTAGAGAACTGAGTTAATTTGTTTTCATTGCTTTAAGAGACTACATGTTTTGCTAAAGTGTTGGGACAGTGATAGAGGCCAAGGACATAGGCCAAGGGAACATTCAGAGATGATGGTGGCTGCTTCTAATTGAGGGCCTTGGTGTCACCTGTTTCTTCCTTCATTCACAGTCTATACTCAGTTCAAGAACTGTGAGAGGACCTTCTAATAATGTTTTCTCTTTTTGCTTACATCTGTATATTTATTTTCTGTTGTACCCAAAACATCCTTCAGCTAAGGAAGTATGGGCTCAGGCAGTCTGTTACAACATACACCAAGGTGTCATTCTGGCAACTGTAGCTTTGTGAAAACTTACGAGGGATTAAGTCGACTTTGGAAGATTTAAAAATCTTGAAGGTTTATTTGTTTGAAAGGCAGAATGACACATAGAAGGCAGACAAAAAGAAATCTTCCGCCAACTGGTTCACTATCCAAATGATTGCAACAGCCAGGACTGCACCGTGGCCAAAGCTAGGAGCCAGAAACTCCATCCTGGTCTCCCAAGCATTTGGGTCTTGAGGTTTAGCCTGCCAGCAGGCCTCTGGGGTTGCTGAGGGTGAGGCGACAGTGCTCTTTGGCCACAAGAAACACCAGGGACAAGCTGGTGATGAATGTCTGCTTTATTTTGCAGAGGTTACAGGTTTTAAAGGGCAAGGAAGGGGAGGATAGGAGAGAGCCTTTCGGCAGACCCCACACTCACCAAAGACACTGTAATTGGCTGTGTGACATGTCTATTTCCCTAGATCTTCCGGTCATATCAAAGGTCATGTTCCTTGGGTACTCCCCTTAACCTAGCCATGTTGGAGGTCACACTTCATGTGTAGGCCTGAAAGCTGTGCCTCAGGCCATGGCGGAGTAAGCTTTAGGCCATGCCTGTCAGGCAGCAGGGCAGGGCAGGGGCCTGGGACAATCGCCCACATTTGGGCCAACTTTTGCCTCCTTCCCAGGTGTGTTAGCAAGAAGCTGGATGGGAAGCAGAGTAGCTAGGACTGCCTGCAATAGGCAATCTATTCTGTGCCACAAAATTAGCATATTTATTTTTTTAAGGTCTACTATTTTTCACCAATCATTTATAATCTCATTTTAAGACCTTAAGATACAATGAAAATAATAGCTTTGATGTACAGATATGCACATCCACGTAAATTCAAACTATTTTGCTTATGAGTAAAATATTTTGGGAGAGTCCTCTTGGTTTGTTTAGGCCACACATGCTGAAGCTCCCTGGAAGCTTGGAGATCAGCTTATGCTGTGTGGAGTTAGGTAAAACCACAGTGTGGCTTGGTATTTCCACATATGTGACTCTAGAGGCCCCTAAGAGTCTTCCCCAACCCCATCCAGCTCCAGCTGGCTGCCCACAGTGAAGCACAGACCCCAGCAGGGACCCTGCCAAGCTGGCCTCTGGCCAGGCAGAGTGAGGGAGCAGAATGACAGAGCTGGCCAGGTGCAGACAGATGGCTCGGGCAAGAGAAGGCTGACTGACACAGAGGAAGAGGAGGGGCAGGCCCTGGGCACCTTTCAGGTCCTGGGAATCCGCTCAAGCCTGGAATCACACCCTGTGCTATAGCGTGTCCCAGGTCCTTGGGGGCCACAGTCAGAGAATAGCATGGCCAGGGCCTCCAGCTTCCTCTTCACTTTGCCTCCCCAGGCGGGGACTGGGAGTGAAACAGAAGATGCAGGCAAGAGAGCAAATGGAGAGGAGAAGCCCCCTTTAACATATCCTAATGAAGAAAGTGCTCTGGGCTTTGCATGCTTGGAGAGGAGCGTGAGGGCCATCTGCCTTCTTTCCGGATGTTTCTGTACATGCCACAAAGTCATCTAATCTTTTTCTGCAAGATAATACCCTTGGTATGGAAAGCGTAACTGAGTTAGTTACAGACTAGGAAATATGGTCTCTTCTGAGTGGGAGCAGCAGGAGGAAGAGAATAAGGCCTGGGGTGGAGCAGAGGGACTGTGCTTAGTGGTGCCCAAGTAGAGCAAACAACCATTTGTGCCCGCTGAGCTACTGAAGAGACAGTTATAAAAAGAAGTGTCATGCATGCTTGCAAATTTGGGAGGGGGTCTCTTTTAAGGACAAAGAGAACGTTCCTGTTGCTAATAGGAGGCAGATCTGGTGCCCTGCTACCCTGCCCCCGACCCCATGCAAGCTGTGCCTGAGAGCAGCCTAGCAGATGCCAACTTCCAGCCATGCCTCACCCATAATCAGGTAGATGCGAATAGCAACACAGCATGCTGATCCTATCTATCTTCCCATGCTTGGGTTGGGATTATTTTTCTTTATCTCTAGCCAGTTTCTTCCAGGTTTACTATATCCATTTATAGCAATGTCCTCACCATGGGGCCAAAGGAATAAATTGGCTGGATTTCTAGCTGAAAGTCAATCTTGATATTTCATTGATAGAAAAACCTCTTATCTCCTCCATTGCTTTCCCAAGAGAATGTGTAAGATTAGGCATTTTGCCATTTTTTTTTTCCAGATCTTTCTCTAAGCTTTAAATCAACTAGATAGACATCTTTGAAGATAAAGAATACATTCCCAGGTGAATAGAACGGGGGAATAAAATGTTTGGAAATTTTTTTCAAAACTTCTGTTCATCTAATACTTTGAACAATTTACCTCCTCTAACATCAGTTCTTTTGGCTGTAAAATAAGGAGCTTTATTCTAATCACTCATTCATAGTTCCAGAGAAGATTTAATGAATATGTATGGGCCATATAGACTAATTTTTCCTGCATCCCTTTTCTACCCCTACACTCACAAGAGTTTCCCATTGTATTTGCAGAAGCCTGAACCTGTGCTGCCTGGCGTTTACCCCAACAGTCTTGCTCCTTAAGGAAGAAAACGATTGATTAATCACAGCTGGCTTGGGTTGTCTCTGGCTCTGTGGTGCCTTTGATCTCCCGACAGCCCTTCTGTCTGCTGATCACAGCCTCCCCTTAACCATGGAAGAGGCTGAATGGGACTTCTGACACCTGGTTCAACTCGAATTTCTCTGTACTTGCTTAGATCTTGTCTCTGGGGGCATGTTCTCTGACCCACAGTCACTGCTTTCATCAGCCCTGGGGCTCTGCCAGGGAGTCCAGCTCCATTTTTTCTGCTCCAGTGCTGGTGAACTCGTGTAATTGAGAACAATGACAGCACATATGCAGCTAGAGAGGAAATCTCTTAGAATGTAGAAATTGGTGATTATCAAATCTGGTGGTTTTTTGTGGTTTTTTTTTTTGTTGTTGTTGTTGTTGTTTTTTGTAGATAGCATTGGGAAAAGACCTTCAGTTATAAGGGAAACTTGTCAAGAGCTGGTCTTCCAGGTGGGAAAGCAGAAGTCAAAGGAGGCTGTGTCTTGCCTCGTCCCACAGGGATGCAAGATTTTTCACATCCACCATTATATATGGAAGGGGTCCTGACTTGCCCCCATCCCCCATGGCCCTCCTCTGGTACCTGTGTGGGTGGTCCCACAAGAAGGTGGCATCACAATCCCTTAGTTCTCAGGGCAATGACTGGGTCATAGGGAAGCAGGGTGGAAAGAGAAGCTATACCCCAGTGTTTGCCCCAGGTTTGGTCCACTAAAGTACCCAAGGTATATTTATTGTATTAATCTGATCGAGTGCCAGCCTACCCCGGTGCTTTTGTTGACTGACTCCATGAGCCTAGTCTAGAAAAATTGGGTTGTTCCTCCCTTGCCACCACAAATATTTATCCATTGGTTCATTCCTCAAATGGTTGTAACAATCAGAGCAGGGCCAGGAAGAAATCAGGAGCCAGGAGCCTCTTTTGTGCCTCCCTCATTGGTGCAGGGGTCTAAACAGTTGAGCTATCCCCCGCTGCTTTCCCAGGTGCATTAGCAAAGAGCTGTATTAGAAGTGGAGCAGCCGGGACTCTAACTGGTCCCCACATGGGATGCCTGCATCACAGGTCGTGGCTTAAGCCATTATACCACAACATTGGCCCAAAGGGCTATTTCTTGCCCTAACTCTTTATAGAATGGCTGGAAGGATAGATGCGACAGTGTAGGCCATGAAATGCAACACACATTTAAGGTGGTTCTCTCTGTAAGATTTCAGTCCTCCTTGGCCAGACAACAAGCAACAAGTTTCAAGATGGTTTGTAAACCTTTCTCCAGACTGCCCACTCACATGTCTGCCTTTCCTCTCCTCTTCCACACACATGCTTTAGGTTGTCCTTTTGCAATTTGTATTAGAGTTAAATGCAAACCACACTTTTCCAAGTTGCCTACCTTTGTCTTTCTATATTGCCTGTTTCAAACTTTCTGCTCTAGCCGCATGTTTGGGTGGCTAGATCATTGATCTTTGTCATTATTTAGGACGTCTTCTTATGGGATTTGCCTGGCACATAGCAAGTACTCTGCATGAGTTAGCTTATAGGTAGTTTCTACTGGTTGATGTTGGTTGTTGATCTTGTTAAATGTCTCCTTCTCAGAAAGGTCTTCTCTTCTGACCCTACCTAAAAAAAAAATAGCACTTATCACTCTCTACTCCTTGCTCTGCACTATTTTGCTTATAGCGATATCATTAAAGTATTATTTTTTGTAGATTATGATCTGATTCCCCTGTCAGAATGCATGCTCAATGGGTGCAGAAATTTTTAGCTGTTTTTGATCAACTTTATATTTCTAGTGCCTAGTACATAGTAGTCACTCAATAGACTGTGTATTCCCCAGGCACCGTGAAGATCCATTTTTAACTAATCAAGATTGGTTTCCATAGCAAGCTTCTACTGGTGTGAGAGAGCTGGTTGTGTTCTAAACACTGTGTGCAGTGATGGTGGCCTGAAATCAGCCACAGTGAGAGTATTTAACATGGAAATTGGCAAATGCTATGAATCCACTCCCATCTTGCCCTTTCCCTTCTATCAGTTGTTGGACATTTCACTGCAAATTACTGCTATAGACAACCCAATCATCTGTGGTCAACTACACAGTTTAAAGGTATGGCTAAGATGGGTCAAAGATGGCTAGAGAGTCCTTGTCACACTTACTGAGAGCTCAGATCTGTTTGGGAATATTGTTTTTCTCTGAGACCGTTTGACCAAGAGAATACAATGGAGGTTACCCGTGCTAGTTCCAGGCATACCTTTTAAGCCTTTCACTTGGGACTCGTTTTGCTGTAAGAAAATCCCACTTAAAGAAGAATTATGGCCAGTAGTTGATAATCTCAGTTGAATGGCAAGATAACATTCCAGCTGTGTGAGCGAAGCTACATGAGTGAAGCTGGAAATAGAACCTCCATCCCTAGAGAAGCCCCTTAGCAGATGACTTGAGGCTCAACATGTGGCATTCCTGCCATGAGCATCCCAAATTACAAAACAGTGAACTGGTAGGTATTGTGTTAAGTCATAAATTATCTATAGCAATAGACAACAGAAATATCTAAGTAGATAAACAATCTTATGAGTGTCTGGAGATGGATGGGATTTGTTGCATTCTGACTGGCCGGATTTGTGATTTGAGTCTTAGTCAGTACCACACATCTTCCAAGAGTAACCTTGAGCGCAAAATATGTTCTGTATTTGTGTTTGCCATAGTAAAGAACAATTTTGGTAGGTAAAGTTATGAAGATTGCTATTGGGATGATAATGAGGATGAAGGAAGGAGGGCAGGAGATGCCCAGGTTTCTAAACTGGGCAGTTGGGTGGGTGATGGTGCCATTAAAGGCAACTGGGGAAAAGTGGGATACTGGGGGTTGGGGGAAAAACACCAAGCACTTTTTTCTGATCCTTCGAAGTTTGAGATGTCTATTGAACATCAGTAAATAGTTGGAGATGATACCTGGAGTTACAGATATCAGTAAACAGTTGGCGATGTGTCTAACTCTGGGAGGGTGGTTTATGCTAAATAAATCAAACTGGGAGTCATCAGATTGTAGGTTGAATTAAAAAATATGTATTTAAAGAAAGCAGAAATCTTATTTGCTGATTCATTTATCAAATGTCATTGGCAGCTGGGAAAGCTGGGGGCCAGAAATACAATTCGTATCTCTCGTGTGGTAGCTGGCAGGAACCTGATTACTTAAATAATCACTGTTGCCTCCCAGGATTTGTGTTAGCAGGAAGCTGGAGTCAGGAGCTAGAGCTGGGAACTGGGGCTGGGTACTCTGATGTGGGGTGCAGGCATGTCAGCAGTTATGTTAAATGCTTCTTCTTATAGGTGGCATGAGAAAGGGATTAGGACCAAGCTCAGAGGACTTCACCAATGAGTGGCTGAACAGAAGAGAAGCAACAAGTAAAAGGAACTAATAAAGAAATGTCCTATACAGTATGTACTGTCCAAGTTGGTGGAGCACCCTAGAAATAAGAAAAACATTTTTTTTAAAAAAGGAAGAAGTGACCCACTGTGTAGAATGCTTCTGAAAGGGGGAATAAAGACAGCAGAGTCAACTGAGGTTGACAAGATGGAGATTGTCTGGGATGAAGAAGAGCTGTTCAGTAGTGTGGAGAAGGTGAGTCCTCATAAAATGAATCAGAGAGAGAATGAGAAATGGGGAAACAGAGATGCCATGTGGAGACCACTGTTGTGGAGCTTTGCTCTGAGCAGAAGCAGGGAAGTGGAGTGATCTGGAATCAAGTGGAAAAGGACACAGTCAAGGGAGGGGCACATTGAGTGAATCTTTTGGGAAAGAGAGGAAATGATAACTCAGGGGAGAGTGGAACAGTTTGTTGAGAAAAGTTACAGCTAGATGAGAGGTGGCTAATATGGCAGGCCTCAGGTCACAGGCAGAAGACTGGTCTTGGATAAGAACATTGGCATTTTACCTATGGTGTGCTGGTAGAGGTGTGATGTCTGCATGCAGACACATGTGGCTTGATACAATGAATAGCAGAAAGACGAAGCAATTCTCAACAAATTGGATTTATCTTGTTGATGAAATAGAATACTAGATATTCACCAGAAAGTGGGAGAGAGGATGTGCTGGTGATTTGGGAAAAAGAGAAAATGTGAAAGCATTGTCTTAGAAAGTTAATTTGAATAAGCTGAAGACCCACCTGAAATGCTTTGTCATAAATTAAAGTCAGACTAGCTTGCATGCTCTTGTGACTTTTTCCTATGCTATGTTGAACTTGAGCTAGCTTTGCCTGACAATGAAATGAAGTGGTAGTGTGTGTGCATATGTGTGTGTCTGTGCATGTGTGTACATGCACACTCGCACATGTGTGTGTGTAGAACTGTGCACTTTAGAACCAAAACTAGGTCAAGAATAAAGGTAAAGACAGGCAACAAGAGAAAGAAACAGAAAAAAGGTAACAACAGGGATTCGAAAAATTCTTAAGAATTGACAGAGGGAGGATACTTGAGTTAGAGCTAGCAATACAGGAAGTGCAGTGAAGAGGGTGTAGCTAGGAACAGGGTGATGAAATTACGAAAGTTGGCTCTTGCAGTAGTCAAATGCAAGGCAGCAAAGTCCCATAGTGCACACTTACCCTCACTATTTCTAGCCAATCAATGTTTTTCAGGATGCTATCACATAGTACCATGTTATCTTACACTTTAAAGCTAAGTTGTTAACTTTTCCCTTCTTCATGACCCAAGAATGCGTTCACTCTTGTCTGGAATCCTCTTGCAGCAGCCAGAACAGAGCGAACCAGCCATGACAATGTTCATCTCTTCACCTGCAGACCTTCTCAAAGCCTGAGGGAGCGATCTTGTGGCAAGCTGAGAGATCTCAGCTAACTGATTGTTTGAAGTTTCCTAGGTGTCCTGCTCTTTCTTGCTTATGATAATGGTAAGCCATCAAGCAATTTCCCTAGGAACTGTGCTGGCCTCTGAGGCACGCTATTACCAGCCTGGAAATAGGATCCAAACCTGGCTCAGAGAACCTCAACCACCTTGGGAACATCCTTAAAAACCCCAGGCTGTCTTCACTACATGTGACAATGGTTCTTTGTGTGTGTGTGTGTGTGTGTGTGACACAGTTTCATAGGTTCTGGGATTCTCCCAACCCCACCCCATGCCCAATCCCGTGTTGGATTCCTCCACATTGTTGCAGTAGTACAGTTCATATCCCACCTGCTACTGTCTTTATCTGTCGACAGATGAAATGTTCTCTTTCCTTTACCCTCAAGTCTTGTCCTCATTAATTCAGTTTCGCACCAAGGGCCATGACTGAGTTTTTCCTTACAGGCAAGGATTTAATCTGAGATTTTAGTTGTGGTGGAGTTACTTGTGATGATGACAGCCAGGTGGTGGGTAGCTGAGGGAGTGGAAAAAGAAGTCCTTGGGGAGGTGAACAGGAATTGGAAATTCAGAGTGGCAGTGGCTTATTCTCATCGAGTTAAGTTTCTAACATGATGACAGAAGTATTGGTAGAATGAAAAACCATTCAGATGACAAAAACCAGTAAGATGAAGGGGAGGGAAGACTGTAGTTAGACACTTGGGAGAGGGGCCATGATGATATGCTCTTCAAAAAGCGGTGAGGATGGCGAGGCAGAAGGCATGGTCTGGAGGCCACAGTGTAGACACTTTCATCAGCTAAAACCTGTGTGATAAGTAGGAGATGAAAGCCAGATCCCTTGCAGGAGCTACAGGGGAAGCCTGGTGCTCATTTTCACGGCTTGTCATTTTTTTTTAAAAGATATTCGTTTATTTTTATTGTGAAGTCAGATCTACAGAGAAGAGAAGAGGCAGAGAGGAAGATCTTCCGTCCGATGATTTACTCCCCAAGTGGCTGCAGCGGCCAGACTGAGTTGATCCAAAGCCAGGAGCCATGAGGCTCTTCCGGGTACTCTGGTTTCTCTTCAGACTGTATATAAATTTCGTATTTTATTAAAGATTTCCGTGAAAAGGGCTTGTCTTTTCTTTTTTTATTCATTGATTACATTGTATTATGTGATACAGTTTCGTTGGAACTGGGAATCACCGCACCCCTCCCCCCAAAGGGCTTGTCTTTTATAAGGAATGTTTTATTACTCCCTATGTTATAATGTAAAGACAAAAGGACAGTAATTTGCAGTAAGACCATTTCATTTTGACATGTCAAAAATGTTTGGCTATGACTGCACTTAAAGGCTTAATGAAGTTGTTGTTGATTGACTCCATTAAGGGGATTCTTAAGGAGACAGCCACACGGGCGGCCTGTTAGAGGTACATCATCTTGCAGGATAGTTTTCCCAAATGATGTACAACTCTTAGGAAGTGAACACACCAGAGATACATCCCATTGACACATGAGATTTAGTTCTGAAAAATGCAGTGCAGCTTGGAACCTGTGTGAGAAATATTTAGAGTTCCTATGTACAATACAGCTCTCATAGATCATTATAAACAGGTCTCTAAATTTTTTTTATCAGGTCTCTAAATTTACCTGTCTGCTGGAGAGGAACCAGGGCAGTCATTGCCCACCTGTGGCCCTGGTCGAAGCAGTCCCCCATCATTGTGAGAGAGAACATTTCAAATTTCCGAAATGCCTCCAAGCCACCAAGTTAGAGTGGCAAGGCAGGGCTCAGAGAAGAGGAGGGAGACACAGGGGGTATTCCAGGTGAGGCTTCATGAGTCCCAGAGGGAAGACTGAAAGTGGCTTTGAGAGGTATGGGAGACTTGCCGAAATGAGGGGGGTGCGGTGTCAGAGTTTGGAGATAAGAGACCAGCTGGCAGGAGGGTGGCCTCCCTGTGGAGAAGCTAACTCTGGAAGGAGAAGTGAGAGTTGACAAGAGCTACTCCTGAAGATCTGTCAGCCGAGCTGGGGAATCAGGTCACATTATGGTTCCCTGGTTGGGATTGGCCTGCAGGCAGTCTGCTGGGGAGAGGCCTGCGCCAGGAGCATGGAGCAGGGCCTCCTCAGGGGAGCATTCGCCCCTGCATTTCCACACAGCCTTCACAGTTGCCAGCTTAGTGACTGCATAATGTTGCACGGTGCTAGTTACCATGAATTATTAAACCTTTACCCTGATGATGGAAATTTAGGTTATTTCCTTATTTTATTTGTTATTTAAAATTAGTTTCAGAGATCATGTTCAACTTCATATCTCTTGGCTTCTGTTCAAATATTTCCTAATAATAACCTCTAGCAGTCTATGGGTCCAAACACTTTTAGAGTATTTTTCACGCTGCCGGTTGCGATCCAAAAGGATTTTTAAAAACTAATTTGCGATGCCATGAGAATTTGTGAGCATCTCAGTTTCACTTCAGTGTCATCAAAGTTAAGTGCCACTTAACTGTTTGCATCTTACACTGTAGTTATAAAATGCAGTCTCAAAATTGCTTTTCATTTAGGTTTTTTTTGTTTTCAGCAAAAAGGATTTTCCGTATTTGTTTACTCTGCATTTCTCTTCATTAAGTGATGAATTTTCCTTTTAAGGTCTCAATGTTTTTGTTCTTAATTGAATAATCTCTTCATAGAATAACTGTGTGCATATCCATTCCTAGAAACACACACACACACACACACACACACACACACACACACACACAGTCTCTCCTTACTGCTGCAAAGTACTACTGTCTTTCCACCATCCCAGCCCCACCCTCTGCCAGACAGTTTTGCTTTCTGACGCTGCTTTGATGAAAAGCTAGGCAATATTCAATCCATTATTCATGAGTTGTGCTCCTAAAGCAGTGGTTCTAAACTCCGGCTGCACAGTGGGATTGCTGTGAGGCTATAAAACCTACTGATGCCCAGGCTTCACTTCTGATTTAATTGGCCTGGGCATTGGGGTTTTTAAAAGCTCCCCTGGTGATTCTAATGTGCAGCTAAGGTTGAGAGCCACGATCCTAACATTTGTAAATTGGCTGTTGGGTTAAAATGAGGTGGGAGGTGGAGGTGGAGGGGAGACCATTGGGGCTGTAGCAGGGTGTTAGAACAAGTTGCTATGGGGGCGGGGGGGGCAGTCCGCCTGCTGGTGGAAATAGGTCTCTGGCATCTTTCCTGGTTTTAGTTTTTTTTTTTTTAAAGATTTCTTTATTTATTCGAAAGGCAGTGTTACAGAGAAAGAGAAACAGAGAGAGAAAGAGAGTTTTCCATCTGATGACTTACTTCCCAAATGATTTCAAGGGCCCCAGTTCTGAGCCAGGCTGAATCCAGGATATAGGAGTTTCTTCTAAGTTTCCCACATGGGTGCAGGGGCCCAAGGACTTGAGTATTCTGTGCTGCTTTCCCAGCCATAAACAGGGAGCTGGATGAAAAGTGGAGCAGTCAGGACTTGAACCGGTGCCCATATGGCTTGCTGGTGCTTGCAGATAGAGGATTAGCTTGCCATCATAGCAACCCCTAAGTAACTTATAAAAAAGAAAAATAGCCAGTAAAAGACTTCCTAGAATTTTTCCCTGACCCTTTCAAATCTTTAGTTCATTTATTGTTTGTTTCCTTTTTGACTTATAAAAAAGATCTGGAAAACACATGTATGAAAAGAGAAGTCCACACTTGGATGCCAGCTGAAGGTGGGCCTGCTTCTGCTGCCTAGGCTTCCAAAGGAAAGAACAAAGCCTGATTTAGGCTCTCTTGGGCATTTGTGCAGATTGTGGCAGGTAAGCTGTGGGATTGTTAGGCAGGAAGACAAATAAACCTAGGTGTGCTTTGAAGGGGGCATCTGCAGAGAGGAAAGCAGCAGCCTCGAAGGCCACCTTGGACGCAGCCCTGGGTTCTATATTACAAAATCCTGCTCATACCCAAGAATTTCACAGGTGGTTCCACACTTCCCAAGATAGAAAGCACCACTGGAGAATCCTCTTTGCCCACGGCCGAATGGGCTACACAGTTGGATAACATGGGATAATAAAACCTGGGGAAAATTTTTATCTTTTTTGTACACTAGGAAGCACCTGGTCTGGAAATGGAAGGAAGCCCTGGACCCCAACTCTTTTTTGTTTGTTTCTTTAGCATTTTAGGAAAAGGTTTTTCTTTTTAAAAAATATGCTTTTAATTTTTGAAATTGATTTTATTTTTGATGATTTTTACATAGTTGATTAGGGTACTAAGGGTCAAGGGTTACTGGAAGGTGGGTGAGACCATTTTTTTCTCATATTCTCTTTTTTCCTTCCTGTATCTGAGGGGAGAGCAGAGATAAGGGGAGAAGCCACACATAACCTCCCAACCATTCCAGAGTCTATGATATGGGACATGTTCCAAGGATCCTGCTCAAGTGGTTTTAATAGTTCAACAGTTCAGCAGTTCTGAATTGCTGTTGATCCAAGCATGATAAAATCTCTACAGAATCCACTGGCTGACATAGTCCACCTTAGAGTCTTTGTCCAGGTATTCACTGCCAACACTTGGCTGGAGTAGTTGATCAATTTGTTCTGTTCTCCGTCCTCTGTTATGTACCAGGTGTCCTCTGCAAGCTTCGGTGTACTGCCATATCCTCCATGTGCACCTGGATATGCTGTCCACTGCTCCATCTAAGCTACCTAGGAGGCCCAGCTCTGACATATGCACTCCATGGTAAGATCATAGAACCTGCAGTTCTCTCCATGGTTGGGGTTCTGAGTCCAGTGGTTCAGTTGAAAGGATCACCAAAACAGCCTCATCTAAAGTGATCCCACAGCTGATTCTTGTATGTGCTTGCCAATACAGGGTCTGGCAGTCTGTTGCCCCAGTCACCCTACACACACACTGGTGGTTGCAATTGCTGGATCAGTTCTGTCTCCAGCTCTACACAAACCATTGAGTGTTGCAGCCCAGCCTGGTCCTGCCCACCACACACATACCTTAACGTAAACCAATGGGAGCTGCAGCCTAGTTGGAGTAGCCCCCAGTAACTCCCATCAGTCCCACTCCTGCCCTGGTTCCCAAGCTTGTCAGTATGTACAGCAGACTGATACAGTCTGTTCCACATTCCATTCAGCTCTCATATATGTCAATGGGCATTGAAGCCTAGTTCAATCCAACCAGCTCCACTATCCAGGCCACACTGGTGCTGGCAGGTGCCACTCTCTGCCTAGCCATGCCTGCGAGTCCTGGTTCTCATACTCACTGGCGGGAGCAGCAACCTAAGAGGGAAGTGCCCACTGTTTCCCTAATGGGCCCACTCCCACTCCCGGATCTTGCACTCTGCAGGTGCTTCTGCAGTTTAACTTGACAGAATTTGCCTCCCCTTCCCCCATCATGCCAGCATCTGCCAGCTGAATCTGTGGCAAAGCCCAACCAACCTACACTCACTCTGGCTTATGCATGCACCAGCAGGTACAGTCAATCAGGCTGGCTTTTCCCCAATCCAGCTCAGCTGCAGGCCAACAGGTGTTATAGCCCTGTCTCCTGCCCACCATGGACTCCAACTCTCTACAAGCCCCAACCTAAATGCAAGCTGCACTGTCAGCTCTTTGTTTCTTTGCAGAATTCCTCCCTGACCTGTCAGATGTATTCTCTTTATAAACTTGGTCACCTTGCTTCCCTGGATCTGAACTGTTCTCTACTCTTGATGAGATCTGTCTGGAGAGACCATTATTCTTTCTGGCCACTGCACTTCCTTGTTCAACCTTGCGACCTTGCTTACCACTGCTCTGGCTCATACCGGAAAATATTCTTCTTTAGGCCAAACAGCTCTGTTGCAGCTCTCTCTCTCTGCTAACAGAAGGGTCTTTAGGGAGGGAGATGAGGAAGTGGGTCCCAGATCGGTCCTTTGTCAACAAGGCCGCAGAGGCTGCAAGGGTGACAGAGTCTGGGTGCCCATCCTACTCTGCACTGCAGTGTCCAGGGTTTACCTGGAGCAGGAGCAATTGCACAGAGCAAGCAGAGGATGAACGGAAGGCAAAGTGGCAGGAAGGAAGGCTAATGTCACCACAGGCCACTTACTGAGAATCTTAACTGGCCTCAGGGGACTGGTTCCCCCGAGGGGAAGATGTCTTGCTGCCCTCAGATTTAAAGTGTCTTGTGTGTCTTCAAAGTAGGTGCATAGGAAGTGAGTACTGAGGAAATCCACTGAGTAGTGGGATTCCTCAAGCCCTAGTTCATGACTTATGGGTTGGATTTTCTTGCTAGTTGAATTATGTTTTTAAATATTTATTTTTATTGGAAAAGAAAGGACATTCATGGAGAGAAGACAGGCAAAGAGACAAATCTTCCTTCTGCTGGTTTACTCCCAAAGTGGCCACAACAACCAGAGCTGA
This sequence comes from Ochotona princeps, assembly GCF_030435755.1. Classification (NCBI taxonomy): domain Eukaryota; kingdom Metazoa; phylum Chordata; class Mammalia; order Lagomorpha; family Ochotonidae; genus Ochotona; species Ochotona princeps. The sequence continues at coordinate 50,401,439 of NC_080832.1, read as the reverse complement.
GCCAATCTGAAACCAGGAGTATCTTCCAGGTCTCCCACGTGGTTTCAGGGTCCTAAGGCTTTGGGTCATCCTCTACTGCTTTCCCAGGCAACAAGCATGGTGCTGGATGGGAAATGGAGTTAATACAGGATTCTGATGCTTGCCAGTTGAGGATTTGACCATTGATCTATCATGCCAGGCCTAGTTGAATTATTTTTTTTAAGATTTTTAAATTTTAGTTGAAAGTTAAAATTATGGAGACAGAGATCTTCTATCTGCTGGTTTATTTCCCCAAATGGCTGCGATAGTTAGGGCTGGGCCAGTCTGAAGCTGGGAACTTGCAGCTTCTTGTGAGTCTCCCACATGGGTACAGGGGCCCAATGAGTTGGGCCATCCTCTACTGCTTTCACAGCTGCATTACTAAGGAATTGGATCAGAAGAAAAGCATCTGGGACATGAACTGGTGCCCATATGAGATGCTGGCAACACAAGTAGAGGCCTTAGCCTACTACATCATGGCACCAAGTCCCAATTTTTTTTCCTATTTATTTTTGAAAGGTAGAGTTATAGAGAGAGAAAGAGAGGTCTCCTGTCTGCTTATTCACTTCTCAAATTGCTTCAACAGTCAGAGTTGGGCAAGTCTAGGAACCAGGAGCTTTTTCACAATCTCCCACATCAGGGTGAGGTCTGAGGATTTGGGCAATTTTCCACTGCTTTTCCAGGGACATCAGCAGGAATCTGGATCATAAGTGGAGCAGCCAGGACTTGAACATGCACCCATATAGAATGCCAGCAAAACAGGTGGTAGCTTTACCTGCTATGCCACAGTGCTGGTCCCAGAGAGAGAGAGAGAGAGAGAGCAGAGGAGGAGAGAAAGGGAGAGAGAGAGACTTTCTATCTATGGTTCACTTCCCAAATGCTTGCAGTGACTGGGGCTGGGTCAGGCTAAAGCCAGAAGTGAGAGCTGGGCTAGTTATTAGGTTCAACAGAAGCTGCTCCTGAAGTAGCTGAGTGAATCAAAAGATGAGGAAACTTAACAGAAGCCAGGAAAACCTGGTAACCTTGAAACACCATACAACAGACTAAATCCTGGTGCTATTTTTTTCTTTCTGCTTCCCTCTGGCCATCAACAACAGAAGAGAACTTCAGTAGCTTCAGTGCTGTCTTTGCCAAGGGCAAGTAGACACTCTCATCCAGAAATGCTCTAAAGGCTGAGCTTGCACAGAGGGTCAACATCTGCCATGCTGACACATCACAAATACATCCACTCAATTACCTGCTATCACCTAAGACATCCCCAGAAACCAAAACACTTCACCAAATCACCTTCAGAGACTACATATTCCAGTGATCCTCTGGAAGGACTTATGATAAGGAACTTCTCCCTCCATTAATACTCCTCTTCATGGAACTTGCCATGGTCCCTTACCTTATCTTTTCGTCCATGTTCAAATGCAGAAAATTTCTAATCAAACCTTTAACCAGCTCCTCTTACAGGGTTATCTGCCTCTCCCAACCCACCATTTCTCCCTCAACCACCAGGAGACCATTGCCTAGATGACCCGACACTCCAGTTCAGCTGGAAGAGGCTATGGAAGAGAACAACGCTTTTTCTTTATATATAACAAAAGGGAGGAATGTAAGGAGGGTCTCTGAAGCCTGAACCCGCAATCCTGGACTCAGTGCCACCTTGAATGCTGGCTTACCCAGTACTGCCTTAAATCCCCTAGTTCTCAGCCCCCTTGAATACCTGGTTACCCAGCACTACCATAAATCTCCTAGATCTCAACTCCCTTAAGGCCCACTTGTCTAATTAAGCTTAATAACCTTCAGGTTTAAACTGTGCACTCCACCAATCCCCCGAGGCATTTAACCCTGGTATCCACTTAGCACCTGACAATCCCTAATCTGGCACTACCCATACCCAACTCCAGGCTAAAAAGATGGCTCTTCCCTTTGTTTCCTCTTTTTCCCTCCTGCTCTCTGTGCCTCTCTGCTCTTCTCCTCATCCTCTGCTCTCTGTTCCCACTTTCTCCCTGCCTCATGTTATCTCCCTCGCTGAAATAATGACCTCTTGTGTGGCTTACTTGCTGTAACTGGTGTCTTTGGTTTGTGGAAAAAAGCTAACACTAGTCCTAAGGGGGGTGGGTGGTGGGTGGTGCTTTGGTATTTCAGGCTGATCCTCTGCCTTTGATGCTGGCATCCCATATGGGTGCTGATTTGAGATCTGGTTGCTCTGCTTCTGATCCAGCTCCTTGCTTATGGCCTTAGGAAGCTGCAGAGGATGGCCCAAAGCCTTGGACCACTGCATTCATGTGGAAGACCTATAAGAAACTATTGGTTTCCACTTTTGGACCAGCCCAACTCTGGCCATTGTGGTTATTTGGGGAGTGAACCAGAGAATGAAAGATCTCTCTCTCCCCCCTCCCTCTCTTTCTGTGACTCTGCCTTTCAAACAGAAATAAATAGATAAATATCCAAAAAGGCAAGATAGATTTGTAATTTTTCTTGAAAAGTTTAATGTGGAAAGTATGATAAAAAATTAGAAGTTGGTAAGACTGAACAATACATCAAAAAGAATCCATGATTCTTTAATGACTCAAAATCTTTATAAAGAGTGGAGGCCGAGAGATTTACAGAATATATTAACTAGTAAAAGCAAGATAGGAGAGAAAAACATCATTTTACACCCACCATAGTAACGGTTTATGGAAAGGATCATCCATGGGTGATGAAGGCCTATTGAGTAGCAGAATAGTCACACAATCCTAGTTTACCTTCCTAAACAGTTCTTATTAATGATGAAGTGGACACCATCTGAACCAGAGGGTTGAGTGTAACCTTGCCGGTAACAGCACAGATGAGCACGATGTCTTCCTGATGTGATGTACAAGGAAAGGCAAGACATCCTGTTGGTGCCGAGCTGACCCACATGGAGTTGCTGGTAGTTGAACTGGTTTTACTCTGCTCAACTGACAACTTCACATTATTTTGCCTGAGTTTCTACTGTTTCCCGTGAATTTAATCATGAGAAAAGAACCAAAGAAATTTAATTATGTAAAGCAAGCAAATAAAAACCCTCTTGGACTTTTAGAACAATGTTAATGTCATTAAAAACAAAAACAAACAAACAAACAAAGAGCTGCGGGACTCCTCTGGATATCAGGATCCTTCAAAGAACATGACACAATGATTGCGGAGTACGGAAACTCAGCGACAATGGACATGATGGGAATAAACAGAGACATTGGCACACAAGCTGCACATTAGGGATTAGTATTATATCAGTAGTGCCATTTTATATGTGATAATTGTGCTGTGCTTATGATGGAGGGTATCTTTGTTCTTAAGAAAGGCATGTTGTAATATTTGAGTTGAAGAGTTGCAATGTTGAGAAAGGACTCTGTTCAGACAGAAGTGAGTGTATGTGTACATGTGTTCCACACAAAAAAGGCACAAATGTGGCAGAAGATTAACACTTTGCAACCCTAGCGCATTTGGGTATTCAGTGCCCTTTTCTTTCAAGCTTTCTGTAGGTTTATAAATTTTGCAAATAAATGCTTGGAGGAAGAAAGAATTGTCAGTATTTTTCTTTCAGTGTATGAATGCTGGGCTTTTGGGTGCTTTCCTGAATGGAATCTTTTGGCTCTATGACCAGCTGTAGTGACAGGGATAATAATAATTAAAAAAGAAATAAAGAAAGAAAAAAGAAAAAAGACCCAATTGAAATAGAGATGGTATCCCCTGCCCAAGGGAAAGCCATGAGCTTCCACTTTGCTGCTCAGGGAACCACCGAGAGATGTGCTCAGCATCGGGGCCCTGGCGGGCAAAGTCCCGCTGTGCAGTGCAGCTGTTCGCTGGCACCTGAGAGCCCATAAACCCATCTTCAACTGCACTTTAGAGCAAAGATCCTGCAGGGATTTAGAGATTTTTTTAAAAAAAGATTTATTTATTTTTATTACAAAGTCAGAGACAGAGAGGAGGAGAGACAGAGAGGAAGATTTTCCGTCTGATGATTCACTCCCCAAGTGAACGCAACGGCCGGTGCTGTGCCGATCCGAAGCCAGGAACCAGGAACCTCTTCCAGGTATCCCACATGGGTGCAGGGTCCCTAAGCTTCAGGCCGTCTTCAACTGCTTTCCCAGGCCACAAGCAGGGAGCTGGATGGGAAGTGGAGCGACCGGGATTAGAACTGGCGCCCATATGGGATCCCAGGGCGTTCAAGGTGAGGACTTCAGCCACTAGGCCACGCCACCGGGCCTGAGATTTTTTTTTAATACTGAGTTTTACTGGTATCTCAGCACTAATGTGAAATGAAGATTTTACAGAACAACTGTGTAACTAGAGATAAGAAAAATAGTCTCTTTATTAAAAATAGAAGCCAATATTCAAATTTCTCATTTTTAAATATAAGGGTTGGGTTTGGGTGGAGGGTGGGGGTGCTTAGGGCGGGCACTGGGCTCTTCACGGTTCTAGGGCCATCCCTTCTCCGGCATCATGGGAGATGGAATGAGAAGTCCTTTTCTGTCTTGGCTGCTTAAAGCTTGGTCTCTTTTCTGGAGCTCCTCACTGTTGTTTTAGCTCCTGTTTGCCTCTTCACATGCCAAGATTGCCTTTGTTTTCCCCTGGACTTGTGTCAGGCTTTCAGTTCTGCTCAGGAGCTTCATTCCGTCTTGCTCACCATCACTCACTCTCTTCCTTCTGTCTTGTCAGCTTTCCCTTTGTCCTGTTGGCTTTCCTACTCTTCCTCCCAGCAGTCTCCACCGCTCCCCACCCCATCCCCACCCTCTGCCTCCATCCTGTTTCTTCTTTTCAGTGTAATTATATTTCTTGGGGCAGTGGAAATAGATGGATGAAGGAGAGACTCATCCTTGATCTGTCTCATTTTCTCTCTCTCTCTCTCTCTGTGTCACACACACACACACACACACACACAGAGAGAGAGAGAGAGAGAGAGAGAGAGAAGATGGTATGATAGCATATAGTTAATACCAGGAAATCTCTCTTGGCTGGAGCTTTGACTTCTGTAACAGATTATAATAATGATTTCAAAAATCAGATTCAACCGGAGGCAGCAGTGTATAACAAGCATAGGAATGGAAAACAAGGTTCACCAATTGTTGTGTGAACTTGGGCAAGCTGCTATGCTTCTCCGTATTTGTGGAAAACGGATATATTGGCAATCCCTTTTCCAGGGGGTTGCTTTGGAGACTGAAGGAGATGCTGCAGTTAAAGTGCCCAGCAGAGGACCACGTAAAGGCAGACTTTGAGAGATGAGTTATCAGCAGCCTGTCAGCCCAATCAGAGGCAGAGGGATTGTATCCTCCTCGAAACGTGCCACGAAACTTTTCCCAGTAAGTTTCAGGCTGTCCTTTCTGCTTACCTGCTTTGCCCCCTCCCACTCTCCTTTTTTTCCTCCTCTTTTGGTAATATATTTTTCTTACCTCCTTTTCGTTTAGCCCTTTTACACTCTTACACAGAGAGTTAAAAATATTTGTCTAACATAAATAGTTAATATGGATAGTTGAAGGGAAAATGAGGATAGTGATGTCATAAAGCCAAGATTAGGAGGAAATGCCTAAATGCATATCATGGTTAGGCATAATTGTTAGTTGGAGCCACTAGTTTACTGAGTTTCCTAGCAGCCAAAGCTGGAAACAAATAACTGAATAGGAAGGGCCACAAGAATAGGAAAATAAACTGTGGTTCTTTTTCTGAGCACTTATGGCCAAGTGTCATAAAAAGTGATGTAATCAGATGATGTCCAGCATAGTAATTTGTCTACTTTCATAAACTTCAAAAAATTGTTTATGATGTCTTTCAATATTGGCTGATGATATGTAGCTGGAATTCAACCCATAAAGGCATTTGTACAAGAAACTAAGACTATATACTTCTACCCCTTACCCCCCAAAAAGACTAATAAACAGAGGAATAAACAAGCTGGTGTCCTTCTAACAACCCCCTACAGATTTTTGGCAACTAGCTTTTAGAAAATGCAAGATATTAGAATTGAAGGCCAGCTCCTTGAGTATTAGTATGTTCTGCAGCTGAGAAGGACACAGAAATGCAACAGGAAGTTCAGTATAGAGTAAGACCACATTCTTGGAGTGAAATTACCAACCAGACAGGCACACTTGCTGAATAGAATCAACCTAGTTTTCATGTGAAGAGCTGAGAGACTGTTTGCACTCAGGGTGAGAAGAGTGCTCAATTTTGACGCTGGATGTACTTTACTGTGCACCATTAAATGATGGGAAAAGTTGGATTCCACATTGAGAAAAAATAGAGTACCAATGTGTGCCCAGAAAGAAAATATGATAAAATGCTGAACTCAAACCTCAGTGGGAAGTGGGATTTTTGGGTACTGTTCCTCTTCACTGCGTTTATAAGGCTCTTTATGAGGACCAGATGTTACTCTGATTATAAGAAAAAAATTAAATGTGAGTTATTTTTAGAGAAACATAGCTACCCTGAGCTTCTCTGATTCGTGGGTAAGTAGGGAAATGCAGCTGCACCCGGTTCTCAGTCCTAGCTGCATTTAAAAGTGTCTTTTGGAGCTTTCAAATATATCAAGGCCTTGACTCCACCACAGGCCAGCTAATTTAGATCTTGTCAGGCTAGGCTGCTGGCACTGGCATTTTCAAAGATTCCCAGGTGGTTGCAATGTGCAGCTGGGTTGACTATGCCTTGCCATGCTATAGAACCCGGTTGGAATAATTTAACCCTGGCTGATATTCAAGTGGGCACTCTCTTTTCAGTGTTCTATATAGCTTCTGTGTCCTAATGTCTTCTTCTCTGTTCCACTTTTCAGTTTAAATTCCTTCAGATGCTGGGACAACATCTGGGAAGTATAGACTTTAAAGCAAAGGGGGACTGAACAAATCTATAGACCTCAGATTGTTGGCTGTAGTCACAGAAAAAAAAAATCCAGGCTTAAGCAATATACTTTTCTGCAACTTCTCTTACCAACTGTATTGTCATTTATTGGACAGCTTGATAGATTGTTTAGTTACAACTGAAAATAGTAAGGCTGATAATTTGGTGTTTTACTTAAGTAATATTGATCAATTTCTAGTCCTTGGAGATGAGTATTATATTTATTAGCCAGGTCAATCTTTGCATGCATGATAAAAATATATTCCTTGAAGAGAGAGTTTGTCTTTTTCACTACTGTAACTCTATGACCTAGGAAAGTGCCTCATCTGGAGCAGCCACCTAATAAATACTTGTTAAATACACATGCAGGAAATAAATTCTCACAAGAATAACATAAATAAAGGGAAAGTATTTATTTTTCTATGCTTCATATGATGTGTTTAGGTTATTTGATGGGAAGGAACTGTGCACATAGTTTTGCAAATATCATAGCAAATTAATTAGAAAGTGGCTGGAGTTTTACACAGCAGGATAAGCTATTGCCTGTGATGCTGGCATCTCATGTGAGTGCTTTCTGATCCAGCTTCCAGCTGAAGTGCCTGGGAAAGAAGTAGAAGATGGTCCAAGGTCTTGCATCGTGGGCACATACGTAGGAGACCCAGACAGAATTCCAAGATCCAGGTTGCAGTCTGGCTTTGCCCTGGCTGTTGTGACGACAACCAGGAGAGTAAACTAGCAGATAAAAGGTCGCGCTCACTTTCTGTGTCTCTCCTTCTCTGTGATTCAAACAAAAAATTACATCTTTCAAAAAATGTAGTTAGACAGTTGTAAAAGATTAAATCAAGCACAATTAATGGTACTTTTGTCCTAAGATTTTAAATATAGAAATCAGATCATTTCTTCTCTATTTAAAACCAGTGATCTTGGCTTATACCATAAATGAAAAATGATTCAAAATTTATCAAAGACCTAAATGTAAGGGCTATAACATAAAACCTTTAGAAGGAAATATAAGTGAAAATAATGACGCTGGATGTAGTAATGAGTTATTGGAATGACACATAAAATACAAACAACAACAAAAAAAGGAAATAAATTGGACTTTATCAAACTTGAAAACTTTTGCTTAACAAAGGACACTGTTGAGAAAGAAAAGACAACTTACAGAATAGGAGAAAATATTTGAAAATCACGATCATATAATTGATGAGGTATTGATGTCCAAAATATCTGGAAAGCTCCTGTAACTCAACAACAATAAAGTAAATTACACAATTTAAAAATGCGAAACAGTAGGCATGTGGGCAGCAGGTTGGGCTGACACTCAAGTTGTCCACATCACTTAACAGAGTGCTAGCTTGAGTCTTGGCTACTCTACTTCTGCCTCACCTTCCTGTTAATGCATCCTGAAGGGTGACATGCTGTTTGGATAGAAGAATCCCTGCCATCCAAAGGGAGACCTGGATGGGAGTTCTGGGCTCCTGGTTCTGCTTGGTGCATCCTTGGCTGTTGTAGGCATTTGGAGGTGTGTACCAGATGATGGCTTGCTCTCTTTTTCTGTATCTTTTTTCTTCTTCCCCAGTCACTCTGCCTTTCAAGTATGCACAGTATTTCATGTATTCTTAAACATTTTAAGAATAAAAATTAAAACAGGTAAAGGACACAAATAGTGATTTCTTCAAAGATGGTATGGAAATGGCTAATAAAAGCATGAAAAGATGTTCACCATTAGTAATTATTAGGGAAATCACAATCAAAATTTCAGGCCTGGTGCAGTAGCCTAGTGGCTGAAGTCCTTACCTTGCATGTGCCGGGATCCTGTATGGGCACTGGTTCTAATCCTGGCAGTCCCATTTCCCATCCAGCTCCCTGCTTGTGGCCTGGGAAGGCAGTGGAGAAGAATCCAAAGCCTTGGGATCCTGTACCCACATGGGAGACCTGGAAGAAGCTCCAGGCTCCTGACTTCAGATAGGCTCAGCTCCGGCCTTTGTGTCACTTGTGGGAGTGAATCAATGGACGGAGGGTCTTTGTCTCTCCTCCTCTCTGTATATCTGATAAAAATAAGTAAATCTTTTTTAAAAATCAAAATTTCAGTGAGTTACCTCTTCACCCTCATTAGGATGGGTATGATAAAACGGACAAGTAAACCAACCAAAGAAAAAAGCCAAAAATCAACAAAATCATGAAGTACCAAGTTTGGTAAGAATGTAGAAAAATTGGAACCTTTTTACATTACTGGTGAGTTGCAAATGATGAAGTTACTGTGGAGAACAATATAATGTGTCCTAAAAAATTGAATATAGAATTAGTATTCATTTTAGCAATTGCATTCCTGTGTATATAATGTACTACAAAGAGTGTGGAAATTGAATTATTTAAAAAATAGTACTTATTTTTCATGAGCTCTTGGAAGAAACTTCCATATGCGTGGATTTAAAATTTTGCACTGAAGTAATCTTTTAATTACAGCTTCCACAATTTTTTTTGAAATACCTGAAGATCTAGAAGAATTAAAAGTGGGGATTCAAATAGATCTTTTATATCCTCTTTTTTAAAAAAAGATTTAATCAACTTTATAATTTTTATTGGAAAGGCAGATTTACAGAGAGAAGGAGAGACAGGGATAAAGATCTTCCATCCAGTGTTTCATTCCCCAAGTGGACACAATGGCTGGAGCTGAGCCAATCTGAAGCTAGGAGCCAGGAGCTTCTACCAGTTTTCCCACACAGGTACAGGGTCCCAAGGCTTTAGCCCATCCTCTACTGCTTTCTCAGGCTATAAGCAGGGAGTTGGATGGAAAGTGGATCAGCAAGACTTGAACTGTAACCCATATGGGATCCTGGCACATGTAAGGCAAGGGTTAATTATTGAATCATTGTGCCACGAGACCCTTTTATACTCTGTTAAACTCATTGAAACAAAAAAAGCAGACAAAGTAAACAACCTAGATGTTCATTGCCTGATAAATGAAAAAATGCACTGACTGTGGCATATGTATTAAATGGAATGCTATTCAGCCTTACAAAGGAATTGCATTCTGATGTATAAAATGTGAATGAATTTTGAAGACCCATTAGGTGAAGTCAACAAGGCACCATTACCATTAACAATCCACTTATGTGAGGTGCTTAGAGAATAGTCAGACTGTACAGACTGAAAGCAGAAGAGTGATTCCCAAGGCTGTGAGGGAGAGGAATTGAAGGGCTATAGGATTCCCTAAAAGGATGATGAAAAAAGTCTGGTAATGGATAATGATGATGATTGCACATTGATATGCGAGAACTGAATGCCCCTTAACTGTACCATACTTAAAAATGATTAAACTAACTTAAAATGATTAAACTAATACATTGTCGTTTATGTCTATTTGACCACCACTTCAAAAATACCTATAAACATATCATGCTTGGAGTAGGTCCTGTCACCCCAATATTGTCCCCTTTTACCAGGTAAGGAAAGTGAGTCTTACTTAGGTTCATTGATTTGCCCAAGGTTATTACCCTATGAAGAAAAAACCAAACAGTCCCTCACCGGCCCTGCATCTTGGATGGAAGGCCACAAATCCTCAGCCTGCTGTTGAACTGACCCTCCAGAGTCTGCCTGAGGCTCTATCCAGCCAATAGCTCTCCTGTATCTCCTCACACTTGACTGTGGTTTGCTTCCCTCCCAATATCGGGTACACAGTCAGTCTTGCCATGGAATATTCACAGTTGCTGTTTCCCCAGCTTTGGCTCCTCTTCTCCTTCCTCTGTTTCACCAGCTCTCTCCTTAACTGCCTTCAGGCTTTCATTCAACAGTTGCCTTCTCAATGAGGCTTCCCCCCATACCCTACTTAAATGTCAAGTTCTTCTCCCACCACACACCTCAGCACTGTCCATGATTCTGTTCCCTATCACTTATCTCCAGTTGACATAATTTATCTTGATATACCTTACCTACTTATTACCGACTGACTCTTTACATGAGAGTGTAATAACTATGAAGGCAGGGATATTTTTTAAAAATCAGTGATTTCTTTTCTTCATTCTCAGTGCCTTGATCAGTGCTGGGAATCAGTAGAATGTGCCAAATTCATGTATTTGATGAATGAACTAGTCATAAAAAAGTGTATGTTTATACTTTTATGATTTATGACATTTTGTAATTTCAGCTATCTGTCCAAGTGCGTATCAATCCTGCCTCCACTAGATTATCAGTTCCAAGAGAGGAATCATGTAAATTTTTGTCTGCTCAAACTATATGTATGGTTCAAAATTCATAACAGAATTTACATATATGTGTGTCTTAATGAAGAAATCAAGACCTGGATGCCAAAGAGAACGATCTCTCTCCATGTTCCCATCATTGGAGTGGATGTTTAGCACGTTAGATAAAATGCCAGTTTCCCAGGGCTGAACTGGTGGTGTACTACAGCTGGATAAGCTGCTCCTGTTACGCTGGCATCCCACATGGGCACTGGTCTGAGTTCCAGTTGCCCCACTTTTGATTCAGCTCCTTGCTAATGAGTTGGGAAATCAGAAGATGGTCCCTGCCACCCACACAGAAGACAGGCTGAATCTCCTGGTTTTGGTTTGGGCCAACCATAAATGAAAATGTTGTGAAGTACCTGCTCTTGTGGTCTTTAATTCGGCAATTGAGGCTCACTGAGTGAGAAGCTACAGAACAAGCTTTCCTAATTCCTGCTTTACCCAAGCTCTAAGCCACACAGGTCTAAGGAGACAAAACAGTCTTGCCCAGGGCTTGGCCCTGGTCCTTGCTTTATTTAGGTAAAGAATGACCTTTGGGACTGCGCAATGACTCAGTGGCTAAATCCTCACCTTGCACATGCCAACATCCTAAATGGGAGCTAGTTTGTATCCTGGCCTTGGCTTCAGATCAGCTTCAATCATTGCAGCCACTTGGGAAGTGAACCAGCAAATGGAAGCTCTTTCTCACTGTCTCTTTCTCTCCATAAATCTGATTTTTCCAATAAAAATTAATTATCTTAAAAAAAGGAATATCTTCACCTTTCAGCAGTATGGTTTAAGGTGTCTTTGTCTAGGGTTTCCTGCAACAGTCAGCCTTCCCTTCACTTCCAAAGTCACTGGCAGTGCTATTGGGAAGCTCTTGGCATGTGTTTCACACTCATGAATGGGTCCAACATGAAGCAGAGGAAGGCACTCAGTCATTAAAGCCCTGGGGCCTGGACAAGAAGTGCTCCATCTGCCAAAGTGTTTTTCCCACATGGTTGAGGATTTTTTTTTCTTATTTAAACAAGCAGGAGGGGGAAAAACCCACACACACTAACTTAGCAAACTGCTCAGTAAGTCATATGCGCCAATAAAATGACAGTTTTCTTCAAGGCCACAAGCTGAGAATATGAATTATCTGGTAGAAATTGGCTCTGGGATAAATTTTTTTCCCCTCTTTGTTTTCCTGTTATTCTCTCTTCTTATTCTCCTCTTCCTCCTCCTTTTCCTCTTCCTCTTCCTTCTCCCCTCTTCTTCCTCCTCCTTCTCCTCCTCTACCCTCTTCTTCTTCTCTTTCTCCTCCTCCTTCTTCCTTTTCCCCTTCCCTTTTCTCCTCCCTTCCCTTTTCTCCTCCCTTTCCCCTCCCCCCCCACTCCTGTCTCTCATACACACATGGACATGCATCCTTATATGCATACTTGCACACTTGTACAAATTAGATTTTCCAAAATCTCCCAGTTGGCTATGAAGCCAAACACAAAGTTGGGTGGGGAAAGTGACTCAGTGCCTTAGATTTAATATTTACTGCCAATATCAGAGTTATAGGGAAAAAGACTCCTAATTCCCAAACCATCAGCACAGGAAATGGATCAAGTCCCCAGTGCCTGTCACTATGTTTCTGAGCCAGTGGCAGGTGTGGGCTGATGGCTCCTGGTTTTATGAACCCCTGAAGGCTCTACTTCCTTTGGTGGGACATGCTTTTCTGACAGCTATTGACCATTTTCTATTCTGTGTGACTGACAGAATTAATACGAGTCAAAGAAGCTGACCCAAGCCTTTAAAAAAGCAACCATGTGATATGGCTATTTGCAAGTGTGTTGTGTTGAGACCACTGAGAGTCATGGAGAGTTTGGTGTGCTGGGGTTCAAGCCATCACACATATGAGAAGTATTGAAGCAACTCAGCCTGCTCTGAGCCACAGCCAGTTTCAACCGTGAGAGAACAGTGTGTGCTCTGGGCAATCCAGTTTGAGACAAGAGGGCCAGTGACTCTCAACATGTTGTATCCATCACCTACAGCACCAGGTGTCTATACTGTGCAGATAGACATTACATGATGTTCCCCTTAGCAGTGACTTTCTACTGAACTTTCAGGAATGTTGGTGTGATAATTGTGGCAAAAAAACCTTTGCTGGTGGAGACCATACGCTTTCTGTTGCTTCCAAGTCCAGCAAGGCTACCATGTTGCCATGGAGACACACTTGCCACAACTTCATCAGTCATACTTGAGGTGAAAAACATGATGATGGTGTGAATGAACAAATGCTGTGCTTTGTGGGAGTCAGTTTTGAGTTTGCATGCTGTGGACTTAGGATCAACTCTATTTCATTCAGCACTAGGTAGCCTATTTGGGGTGTATGTGTATGTATGTGTGTATTTACACTTACAATGACCTTCTAGAAGCTTGCTCCTAGGGGAACCACAGAATACTATGGTTGGGATATCCTAGTAGGACTGTCATTAAAAGGACTGTCCTCTATTTCCCCTCCCAGGAACAGTCTGGGTGTTCAGGAGATAAATCTCATCATGTTCACAAGCGGTACCATCTTCCTGCAGGATGGCTATTCATTGTTTTGAAAATAATAGAAAAGCCTCAACAGTTCTAAAGTGTATAATTATGCTTCCTTCTTACCAAGCAGAATGTTCTGCAGAGTTAGGGGGTGAGGAGAGGGAGGGAGGGCTGTGAGGACCACATGTGAGTGACTTGTGGGTGAAAGGCAGAGGAGAGAGGAGGCCTGGGGGCAGAGGTGTTGGCCTTCTTCCTACACTCTGTCTTTGCTGTCACATATTTGTGGCTTTTCTTCAAATTAACAACTGAGGTGGATTTTTGCTTGTGAGTTCCCAGTTATCAGTGTAATAAGTGATTTCAGAGTATTAGGGTGGATTCCATCACCACTGAATCATATACAGACTCCAGGCCAGATGATGACATCAGAAACATATGTGTTGATTTGCAGGCAGAATTTGGCCTGGGAAACCAGGACAAGGACTTGAGGCAGAGGCTGGGGGAACTTAAGGCCGAGAGAGAATCCATGAGGAGAGCTCCTCACCTTTTGCCTACAGGAAGAAAGTGTCCTACATAAGCCTCCTTAGATGTTTGAATTTGCTGTCTTTAAATATTTCTGGAACACTCATTTGGAAACTAGGATTCAAGTGCCTTGCAAATAAGGCAAGGTTTGCCTGTGAGGGATAAATTCCACATGCTGTAACTCATAATTACCATGATTTTGCAAGTCTGGAATTTCCTAACCAAGCTTTATTTTCATTCAGAACAGTATCTGTGAGATATTTCCTCATTAACCGTGTTTACCCACCCATATGCCCACTCATTTAAAAAAAAGGTGTATTCCCAGATCTGTGTTTATGCACAGGCATATCCACAGTATTGGGGATCATAATCACTACAAGTTCCTTTTATCAAGTCATGGGACAAATTTCAAAACACGTTATAAGTTAGCATCATATTTGAACGTTACACAGGCCCTGTGGTTTCCACAGTAACAAAATCATTTAATGGTATTAAAAGAAATGTACAGAACACTAGAGAAAAGAGGAAATCTGCATGGAACAAAAGACACAGCTAAAGTCAACATTTCCTAGGATGTTAGAAAAATGTTACTGCTGTTTTATTTATTTCACAAAAGAAGTACAAATCCTCATGATGCTAACTGAGTATAAACTGTGTCCCTTTGTTCATCACCTTTTACAGTCCAAGGCCATCCGACTTCGGTCAGTAGCCTACAGGAGCATGCACTCCTTGACGCTTTAAGGTCATCATTGTGTGTGCATGTGTGTTTGTGTATCTGCATATCTCTGTTTATGTGAATATACTCATTGATATACCCAGTGAAGATTTGTAGTCTTTATTTATTTGCTTATTTTAAACTGGTTTTACCTTCTTTGATCAGAAGCTGATTGTAAATCTCTAAAAGATCAATGTTATTCTCTCTAATAGAATACACAAGAGTACTAAGATGAGCTGAATTCTTATTTGGGTCATTAGTATGGATTTACTTGGCAACACACTCACTTTTTCAGTTACTAACTTTTTAGAGACATCTGTGATAACTGGGTGGTACAGGAGTAAGCCTTGAGGAGCTCAGTGTGGAACTTTCCCATCCTAGCCTGAGGCTCCTACCTGTCCAGGAGCCCACAAATATCTACCTTCCTGATTCCTAGAAAGCTCTACTGGCTTACCTAATGGGTTACAGGCTCCTTGTTAGAGGATTGGGCTGTTGGATTTTTCACTTGTTAATGCCCATGAGTAAGGAGGAGTGTGCTTCATGTTGTTTCTCCTACTTTTCTGCTGAGATGAACTGCACAGGCAATCATAAATCCCAGTACCTTGGCCCAGGGCGATGAGGACAGCAGAACTGGTAGGGCATTTCCAGACAGCATCAATGTTTGTGATGCCTTACTAAGTAAACACCAGCTTTCCCTGATGATGTCTTTCTCCTTTTGGTTAATTAGAAATTTGGACCAAAGGGAAGCACTTCGTCCACCTTTGCTCAGAGGTAGGATTTGAGACCATCTGACCCAAGGTTAGAGGAACTGTTCACTCAGATCCCTAAAGTCTGGCAGCCACAGGAAATCTAGACTCCCTCATTCACTTCTCACCCAACAATGTGCCTGATAGGAGGTCTCCGTAAGGGGACAGTCCTTTTGTGTGGGTGGGGCCATGATGGTCATTAGAGACATCAGTTGTGATGATGCAGCCTTCCAGGTGTACTCAAGAAAGTATCAAAAGCATCAGAACCAACCTATGTGAAAAGCGATCAGTCTTGACCCTCTTTCTGAGGATTTTTATCCCATGACAACCAAATATAGCATTAATACAAGTCACCTGCCTGTGTGTGGCTGAAGGTGCGAGGACACCGAGGATGTATAACTTCTTTGCTATGGGCCCGGCAGCGTGGCCTAGCGGCTATAGTCCTTGCCTTGAACACGCCCAGATCCCATATGGGTGCCAGGTCTAATCCCGGCAGCTCCACTTCCCATCCAGCTCCCTGCTTGTGGCCTGGGAAAGCAGTTGAGGGCGGCCCAAAGCTTTGGGACCCTGCACCCGCGTGGGAGACCCGGAAGAGGTTCCAGGTTCCTGGCTTCGGAGTGGCGCGCATCGGCCCGTTGCGGCTCACTTGGGGAGTGAAACATCGGATGGAAGATCTTCCTCTCTGTCTCTCCTCTCTGTATATCTGACTTTGTAATAAAAAGTGAATAAATCTTTAAAAAAAAAAAAAAAGACTTCTTTGCTTAAGTCCTTGCTGTCTCTTTTCTCCAGGAGAAAATATGTATTTTATATAGGAAGTCCACCCTAATGCCTTCTCCAGGACCCAGATCTCCCAATTATCCCATGTCCATCATGCCTTTAAATTCTTTTTTTTTCCTCTGGCTTTTTCCTTTCATACACATAAATTGTGTTACTCTTCTCATCATCTCTCAGAGCCCAAGGTCATCCTACTCTAAACAGTCATCTTACTGAAGCCTGCACCTCTCCTTGGCTTTGTTAGATGGTTATTGTGTGTGCCTTGTGCATCTGTGTTTATGTGTGCATATTCACGGGCATACATAATGAAAATCTGCTGTGATTTCGTTGTTGTTTTCCACTGATTTCACTCTCTTAGATTAGGAACTGATCATATGTTCCTGAAAGACTCACTTTGTTATCTCTGTTATGCATACCCAAGCACTTCTGGAGGGGGAAAAACATGGAAATAAATAAAACTCTGTCATCAGCTTTCTCTTTCTGACTTCTTGAGCTATTTTACATCCTTCAGTGGAAATTTCTGTTAAGGTGACATTTATCTCCCTATTGCTTGGTTTCGAGTTCTGTTTCCCATCCTCCTGTCTGTATCCTCTGGAGTATGGAAGGCTTTGGAACACCCACTCTTTTCTGAGAAGCCTGCTCTGGCTTCTATATTCTTCCTCCTTCATGAGTTTCCTCTACAGTTCCACCTCCCACCAATTCTTTGCAATTTCCTCATCATCTTTGGAAGTCAATGTTTTTCGGATTCTCTCCTACCCTCAGTATTCTTTATTCTTGTTGCATGCATTCTCCCACATGAACTAAGAGCCCAAATAAAATCCCTCTGTGATCAAATGTGGTCCACCTCATGTGGTTCAATCTCTAATAATAATTCTCATGTTGCTACTTCCAGCTTTTGTATTTACACCAGCATTTCCAGTAATAAGCAGGATGTTTCTAATCATATGACTTTTAGGTATCTCAACATTAAGATAACTTAAATGAAAACTTCAGCTTCATCTACTACAAATATTCTTGCTTGATCTTACTTTATGGTGCCACCCTCTCCTCAGTTTTCCAGGTGAGACAATTCAGAATCATTTTCAAACTCTTCCTCATTTTCACCATTAGTCAATGAATCATAAAACCCAAGAATCCATCCCATAGATAATCCCCACCATATTTATTGTCTTAGATCAGACCAGCCCTCTCACTCACCTGCAGCATTGCAGTGGCTCTGCCTGTAGAATTCCCGCTTTTTCTTATACTCTATTGTGAGTCCTCTGTACACTGGTGCTGTGGTATAAATGTTTGTATTCACAATGAATTCATATGTTGAAACCTAATTACCAATGTGATAATGCTAGTAAGTGGGTCCAGTCTTGTTAGATCATGAGAATGGGTCTCTCACAAATTGAATTAGTGTCCTTATAAAAGTGGCTCTTGGAAGGTACCTGACTTCTTCCCCCATGTGAGCAGACAGCTAGATGCCATTTACTACGAATCAGGAAATGAACCTGTAACAAATGTGGTATTTACTTCCACCAGGATCTTGGATTTTCTACATCCCAGAAATTGAAAATGTATTTTTGTTATTTTTATAGACTATCTAGTTTAAAGTGCTTTGTTTCAAACCAACTCTGGTGAGATGTACTATAACTAGAAATGTCCCTGTAAAAAGCAAACTTGACCATGACTCTGAGACTCACTTCTATTTGATTTCAAGTTGCAACAATAGCTTGGCTCTGGTACTCCCATCCTCACACCACAGCCATTCTGATGAAAGAGTTTGGTGTCTTCTGAAACACTAACATCTTTCAAAAGCTTGTATCATTTTGCATCTGAAATGTTCTCCACTTTCTCCAAGAAACTCCCTTTCAGCCTCTCAGAAACAGCTGAAAGGTCACTACTAACATCAAAGGCCTCCCTCTGCCAGTGAAGTTAGCCTGTTAATTCCCATATATTTTGCCCATATTTCTGTTCTAGCACCTTATTCGATCATCTTGTGTTACAATTTATGTGCATTTAAATCTTGGTCTTCAAGAACTCTGAGGTCACCCACCCCCAATTGGATCTCCCACATGGGATGGAAGAAGCCCAAATCCTGCCTTATAGGATCCAAGGTCATTGGAACAACAACCAGGATCCCTGAGCGGTCCAAAGAAACAGAAGAACAGTAAACTTCCTTCAGGACTAGGGAGAGGAGCTTTCTCTGGTCCTTGTCTGCTTCCAATTTTGGGTCCCCACCCCCTCTCGTAATAACCATCAGGAGCGCTCCAGAAACCCCTCAAAACAAACAAATAAACAAACAAACAAAACTAGAATAGACAGACAGAGAACAACAAGGAAAGCTTAGAAACAGACAGGAAATGGTCAGCGGGGATGCATTTATAACTCACTGGGTGGGACATAAAGATTAGTTACTCCTCACTGGGGTATGGAAGATTTCTCTGCACACCCCTCCTGAACATGCTCACCTAAACTGTTGACATATATCCTGTTAGAATTATAGAGTTAGACCACCTGAAAAACAGCCAGGTTCAGCGAAAACGTACTTCAATGCTATAAACTGCTAAATACTAAAATTAAAATAGGCATGAGACAGCTGAATAGCAGTCTAAGCCATTTTAAGGTGTATAGAACACGACTGAATATAAACCAAAATTGAAATGTCTATGAAGAAGTCACAGGTTGTGGTTGAGAACCTGCACTTCCCTATTAACATATTGGTTAATCAATACCATGTCAATTAATGCCACAATGTTGTAAACGGTTGGAAATATTATGTTGGGGCTTTTAATTGATTGGGATGATACTCTGCCGGCTCTACCTTCAGACCAGAGATGGTCTCACCAAGAAACCATTGAACTTACCAGGACAATAAGATGCTGGACTTTATGCTTGGTAAATACCTCCAATGAAAGAATGTCAACTGAATTTGAACTATGGAAATGCAACAAGGCGGAGCAATCCGCCGTGGGGGGAGGGTGTGGGGAGGGGCGGGAGGAATTCCAGTGCATAAAAAATGTATCACATAATGCAATGTAATTAATTAAAAAAATGAAATGCAATAAAAAAATAAAAAATAAATCTTGGTCTTCTCTAACAGATTTTAATCTCATAGCATTCTCTTTCATGACCTAAATAATTGCTTAAAAGTCCTTATTCACCACATCCTGTGACTCCTTCGCTGACATTTCAATTTTAGTTTATACATGACCGGGTTCTATACACCTTAAAATGGCTATAGATTACTATTCAGCTGTCTCGTGTCTATTTACATTATAGTATTTAGCATTATATAGCATTAAAGCATAATTTTGCTGAACTTGGCTTTTTTTTTTTCAGGTAGTCTAGACTGGCTTATAACTCTAACAAGACATATATCAACAATTGAAACTGTGTCACATAATGCGATGTAATCAATTAAAAAAATAAAATAAAAATCTAAAAAAGAGTTCTTATTCAGTAATTGAATTAGGTGATTGAAAGAGACTTGAGCCAAAATAAAAATTTTAGACTGAGCACATCAAGCTTTTAGGTCTAGAGTTATGCTTTTGTGATATGACCTCATATTGCTGACTTGGATGTAGATTCATTAAGTATTCCTTGGTTCTAAAATGAGAAAACAAATACTCACTGAACTCATGGGACTTTACTGATAAAATACTCCAAGGCTAAGTTACACTTGAAAGTGCCCACATTGGGGCCCGGCAGCGTGGCCTAGCGGCTAAAGTCCTCGTCTTGAACACGCCAAGATCCCATATGGGCGCCAGGTCTAATCCCGGCAGCTCCACTTCCCATCCAGCTCCCTGCTTGTGGCCTGGGAAAGCAGTTGAGGGCGGCCCAAAGCCTTGGGACCCTGCACCCGCGTGGGAGACCCGGAAGAGGTTCCTGATTCCCGGCATCGGATTGGCGCATACCGGCCCGTTGCAGCTCACTTGGGGAGTGAAACATCGGATGGAAGATCTTCCTCTCTGTCTCTCCTCTATGTATATCTGACTTTGTAATAAAAATAAATAAAAATCTTAAAAAAAAATGAAGAAAGTGCCCACATTGTCATGAAACTGTGTTTCATGTCTCATGGAATTTCACCATGTAGGAAATGCATAGTGTCATGCTGGGTTCATTCAGAGTAGATCATTTCTTCTTTCACTGAAGTCATCTGAGAAAAGCTACCCCTATGACTTCAGAGGAAGCCATCAGCCAAAAGAAGTTGGAAAAAATGAAGCTTCCATAGAGGGTCTTTGATGAACAAGCAAATTCTTTCCTGACATGAGATCCCAATCAAATCTCAATGGCCAGGAAGGATAGATAGGCAACAGTTGGCCAGGATGCCAACAGTTGGCCACACTCCTTGAAACCCTAGAGAGGAGCAGAGGAGGGAGAGACAAAACCAAACCCAAGTCGGTAACTCAGATTCAGTATTCAAAAAGTCAGGAACTGGCCTTGTTGTACACTGGGTAAAGCTGCTGCCTTTGACACCAAAATCTGCAAGTGGGTGCCAATCTGTGTTCCGAATGATCCATCTCTGATCCAGCTCCCTGCCAGTGACCTGAGAAAAGCAGTGGAAAATGGTCTAAGTGTTTGGGTCCCTGTCATCCACATGGGATGCTTGGAAGAAGCTATTGAATTCGACCTGTTCCAGTCTCCACAAATTCTGCTATCCAATGAGTGAATCAGTAGAGGAATATTCTCTCTCCATCTATCCCTCTCTCATTGCAACTTTGGTTTTCTAAATAAATAAATAAATAAATAAATAAATAAATAAATAAATAAATATTTCTAGAAAGTTAAGCATTTGGCATATCCTCTCAGTTTGTATGGAGTGGAATAATGGGGCTGGTGTAAGCATGGAGGACACACTCCTATGCTACCTAACTCCTACCTACTTCATGGACTACTGCTTCACAACTCAAGTTCCAGGTGGAACCACATTGTTGGGATACCCGGGATATAATGTGCTCTTCCTTGGCTCTTGGTTCTTGCTCATGTTATTCCCTCCACCTGGCATGCCACCTCAAATCTTCCTTGCACATTTTGATGAATACATGCCTAACCAGAATCCGTTTGGGCACCACTCCCTTCCAACACATCTCTGATCCATTCCCTTTTCTTGCTGGTGTAGATTGAATGATTTTTGTTGATGCTACCATGTACAGTTGCATAGGTATTTCCCTACACAGTGTCACCTTGCTGAGAGAACAGATTCCAGAGATGTGGCCCAAGATGTACTGCCTGTGTGCACCTTGAAGCTAAGATTGTTTTCCTGGAAGGTTGATTATTTTTTTCTCTTAGCTACTATACCACAGCACGCTTGATGAGTGAAAACTCCAGTCTCCTCTTTTTTCTGTGTTTCTCTTCTTCCAGGAGAAAAAAAAAAACTCAATCACAATATTTTTGTTTGTAACATCCATAAACCCCACTCTCCATCAACACATGCTCCCAGATACCAGTGGATCATTTCAACCAAGTATAATCTCCCATGCTCTGAGAGATAGCTTCCAGGGAAGTGCTTCCTGCCTTCTCTCTACAGAGTTCCCATAGAAAGGATGGGCTTCCCAGGCCAAGATTGTGAGTCTAGGGATTTGCGGAAGGAGGCATGTATAGTGGAAGGAAGACAGAAAAAAGAGGGAATTGATAGTTCACGGGGTAATGTGAAGGATCAAGGCTCTGATCACTTGCTCATTCCTTTGGAATCATGAATGTGAAAGGGTTGTCCTGGAGAGGGCCAGCTGCGTAAGACTAGGAGAACTGCAGTGTAGAGGTCTGAGTGGCCACACCTGCTTCCAATGTCTCTGTTGCTCTCCTCTGCTCTGTCCCTGTGGAAGCATTGCTCAAGCAAAGTTGACCAGCAGGAGAGGGTGGGGGCTTGGAGGAGGCGGGGAGGGCGGATGGAAGTGGTTATAGAAGAAGATACAGGATTGAGTGATGTTGAAGGAAATGAGGCTCCAGCAGGCAGGGATTGAGGTGCCTTAAGGATGGAGAGTGGCACCAGCTGGGTTCAGAGTAGAAGTAGGGCTTCCATCATTCCCCAGAGAAAAACTCCCAGGTCTGAGCCAAAGCATTGATGACATCTCAAGTGATCAGCACTTGTCTGCTGGCTTGTTACACTGTTTCTCCCATTCTTTACTTCTCTGGGATTGCAACAGCCAGAGAGAGAATCAGACCCCACTGAGGGCAAGCACCTGGCTCAGAGCAGTTTCAAATACACCTGGAGTGGGTGTGAGGCCAGGCTGTAGGCCAGGCACTTGGTGGTCAGAATTGTTGACTCTCTCTCTTGCCCTGACTCAGTCTGTGGCCTATGGGTGACTCGGTTTCTCAAAACTTAACATGGGATAATAATACTTGTGACTTTGTGAGGGGATACTAATTAAAGCCAGCAACTGCGTGGCAATGCAGGGATGAAAGGGGGGAGAAACAAAAGCATAATTTGGAGCCCTGGGCGATTGTGTCCCTTGTCAGGCCTGTGTGTGATTAGAGTTGAAGTGGAGAGATGGAATCCATTTTAGAATGGGGGAACATGCCTTGGCAGCCATGTTAGCCCCCAAATTCAAGTCAAGAGGCAAATATGGATTTGCATGAGGACTGCTGTCTACTTAGGCTGGCACTTTTCGCTATATAGTTTTGCACATAGTGAGGAGAGTGACTTTTGAAAAGACATATATTTTAAGTTTCCCTCAGAC
Organism: Ochotona princeps; assembly: GCF_030435755.1. Classification (NCBI taxonomy): domain Eukaryota; kingdom Metazoa; phylum Chordata; class Mammalia; order Lagomorpha; family Ochotonidae; genus Ochotona; species Ochotona princeps. Next base: position 50,378,425 of record NC_080832.1, on the reverse strand, counting down.
CTTCACCATTCAGAACCTGGTGACAGAAAATGCCTCCCAGGTAAGCATAAGCGTGGCTAAGAAATATTTGGTTGGTAGGGACATTTTGGTGAGAAAAAAATAAACAACAAAACAAAACAAAAAATAAAACAAAAAACCAAAACTGGACTATTTGCCAACATCCTTAATGGCCTTTCCTGAGAAACCAAAAAAAGGTGTACTTCTTGTCCTGATTCTTAAAGGCCTGTAGCCAGCCTGCACTTCCTCTTGGCCTCCAGCTCCATTTCGTATCCCTGAGGTCCCTCAGAACTAGTCACATCAGGCAAAAGGCTGCCTGCCTCTTCTTGTGTCAGCTGCACTGGCTGAGACTCTGCAGTGGGGAAAACAATGTTAGATGAGAGACGCATTTTCTGAAAACAGAAGCCAGAGCCTCTTGGAGAAGCCAGAAGACCTTATGCTGCTTCATCCTGAAGAAAGTTTGTTCGTATCACCTGGCTGTGAGAGACCTCAGCGATGTTGTACTCCCTGCCTGTGACTCCTTCTATGCTTGGATGTGTCAAGGTATTTGATTGCTAAGGAGAAACAGTCAGAAGAGTAGTCCTGATGAGTTTTTAATTCTCCCTGGTTTAACAAGTTTGGCAACAACTGGGCCATCAAATTAGGGTATGTATGCATTCTCTCACAAGCAGTATTGATTTATTGAACACTTTTTCTGTGCATTAAGCTCTCTTCTGGGTGTTGATGCAGCCATGAGCAAAACAGATTGACATTCTTACCCTCCTGGATATCATTGTGTTGGAGAGACATCCAAAGCAAAAGAAAACTCTCAGAGCGTCCCTGCCTGGATTTTTCATTCAGTTTCCAGATGTCCTAGATCTATGTGGGGTCAATATGGTAATCCAACCTCAATCTCACTGCATCCCTTTCCTTATCGATTATAATGACTGTCAATATCTGGAATGAGAGGTAGTTGTTGGCAATTTTAACTTAGAGGTAAGGTTGATATCAAATATATTTAACAGGGCCTGACACGGTAACCTAGTGGCTAAAGTCCTCACCTTGCACGCACCAGAATCCCATATGGGTGACAGTTTTAATCTCAGCAGCCCCGCCTCCCATCCAGCTCCCTGCTTGTGGCCTGGGAAGGCAATCAAGCATGGCCCAAAGCCTTGGGACCCTGCACCTGTGTGGGAGATCTGGAAGAGGCTCCTGGCTCCTGGCTTTGGATTGACTCAGCTCCGTCCATTGTGGCCACTTGGGAAGTGAATCATTGAGCAGAAGAGCTTCCTCTCTGTCTCTCCTCCTCTCTGTATATCTGCCTTTCCAACTAACTAACTAACTAAATAAATAAATAAATCTTAAAAAAAAAATTTAGCAGCTGGTATAACACAAGTACTGACCAACCCAAATGGGTGTCTGTAATCTCCAATGTGCTAACATTAACCCTTTGGATCTGAGGCAGACAAATTGAGGCAGCTGAGATAATGTGCAGAATTTCCGGAATGGGGGTAGATGGGACAATGGCTATTTATGAAGTAGGATAGAATTGTTTCAGTATTTTAACCATTGGATGGCAGTCCCAAACAACACCAGATGGACATCAATGCTACTGCTCAAAGACTCTAGGGCAAGGATATGCTTCTATGAGGTTTCAATCAAGTCTTACTGATTAAAGAGCCAACCTAGGGACCTACTGATATATGTGGATAAGAACTCATAGCTGTTGAGCCTCTACAACATAAAAAGATTACTTGAAAAATAAAATGACCTTCAAATTTGTCCTAAATGGCAAGCAGGTGGAGAAGGACACCCATCTGTGAAAATAAAGTCTTTATGCAAAAGAATATGGCAGCCTTCAGATGTTCTTTGATGTGGGGCTGCTTTCCTTTGGGTCTGCTCTTGACTGATCATTACCTAGTTTACACAGGAGTTGGCCAAGACAGAAGACACACCCCTTTGGCAGGTAGACAGGAAATGCTGTGGAGGGGAGCAATTGCCCAGCAATCCTAGTTGTGGTTGTTGAGGTGCTAACATACTACTGGTCCTGCAGGTTCATAACTTGTCATCATGGCTGGCAACACCCCCTGGCTTTTACTGAAGGCTTAATTGTAGTGTGTTTAATGCCTGACGGGCTTTTCTGGTTAATAACCTTGAAATTGGTGGAAGAAATTGGACCAAGGTAAACTGCTGTGCATTATCTATTCCCCCAAGAGATGGAAGCTGGCCAAAGCAGGTATCTTTTCTATGGGATAAACAGTAACTGCAAGGATAGCTAGAATCATTAAAGGCTGCTTAGAGGGCTACTTACCCACTGAGAAATACATTTAGCGCAACCTCATCTAATTTGCTAATGAATGATTAGCAGATGTGACTCCCTGATGCCTCTTTTATGGCAAAGATTCCACCCACATCTGCTGTTGGGTGTCCACTTGGTATCACAAACCACTAGTGGCCAAAAGTCACTAAGGAAGTTAGTCTGCAAACTGACTAGAGGATTGTGACATGGCCTACAGACCAAGAGATGAAGCAGTTGGAGTCACCTCTTTGAAATGTGACTGAGGAACTGTTGAGACTCTGCTACAGGGATGAGTGGTTGCTGTGGTTGACAGCTATTGGATGGAGTCAGGATGCAGGTGCCTAGGCCATTTGTAGCTGTGGAGCTCAGATGGTAGAGGAGGTCAGATGGTGGAGGTTTTCAGAGAAGCAAAGGGATCTTGAGGTTTAACTGCTTCGTTGCTTCATGCATCCACTTGGCTGTTATTATTAAACACCTACTATCTGCTAATGAGCACTTACTATGACCCAGGCACGCTCAACTTCCAAGGGAGAGAGCAATGAGAAAAGCAGACACTTACCATGAAGCTGACATTCTAGTAGGGGGGGTGGTGGCATAACACAACCAAAAAACAAAAAAGAAAGGAAAGGAAAGAAATGTGTTAGTACTCAAAGTGCTAGGGAGAGCCAGAAATCATGTGTGGGGAGAAAAAAAAGGAGGGAGAGATAAAACAAAATGTGCCAAGGTTAGACATCTAACTGACAATGTATAGACAGTATTTCTTTTTTTTCATTTTTTTATTGTATTTTTGACAATCTTTACATAGTTAATTAGGGCACAAAGGTTCAAGGGTACAGGAAAGTGGGTAAGACTATCATTTCCACACACATTTGTTTCTATATCTGGGATAAAGGGGGAGATAAAGGGAGAAACCCCACCCAGTCTCCCACCAATCCTAGGTCCCCGATGTGGGGCATGCTCCGAGGGTCTTGCTCAAGTGGTTTTTTTGTTGTTGTTTTTTTTCTCTTTTTAGGTTTTTATTACAAAGTCAGATATACAGAGAAGAGGAGAGACAGAAAGGAAGATCTTTCGTCTGTTGATTCACTCCCCAAGTGAGCCGCAACGGGCCGGTATGCGCCGATCCGAAGCCGGGAACCTGGAACCTCTTCCAGGTCTCCCACATGGGTGCAGGGTCCCAACGCATTGGGCCATCCTCAACTGCTTTCCCAGGCCACAAGTAGGGAGCTGGATGGGAAGTGGAGCTGCCGGGATTAGAACCAGCGCCCATATGGGATCCCGGGGCGTTCAAGGTGAGGACTTTAGCGGCTAGGCCACGCTGCCGGGCCCCTCAAGTGGTTTTGATAGTTCAACAGTTATGAATTGCTGCCAAACTTGCCATTCCAAGCATGAAGAAATTGCTGCAGAATCTACTGATTGACATAGTCCATTTTAGAGTCTCCGTTTGCCCTGTTTCGTACTGCCAACATATGGCTGAGGTAGTTGATTGATTTGTTCTGTCCTCTGTCTTTTCATGGTTCTGAGTCCAGCAGTTCAATTGAGGGGATCCCTAAAGAAACTTTGTCTGAGGTGAATCCAGACCATGTTGTTGTGTGTACTTGCAAGTACGGAGCCCAGCACAGTCCATCGCCCCGATAGCTGGTGGTTGCAATTGCTGGGTCGGTTCTGTTTCCAACCCTGTCTTCCACTGGAACCAATAAGTGTTCTGCCCAGCACACACTCGGCCCTCACATAAACCAGTGGGAGCTGCAGCCTAGTTGGAGCGACCCACAATAACCCCCACCAGGCCCACCCCCATCCTGGTTCCCATGCTTGCCAGTATGTGTAGCAGACTAGTCCAGTCTGTCCCATTCAGCTCTCACACATGTCAATGGGCATTGAAGCCTAGTTCAACCCAACGAGCCTGACTATCCAGCTTGCACACATGCTGTTGGGTGTCTTTCTGTCTAGCCACCCCAGCCCCTGTCCTGGTTTTTGTGCCCTCCAGTGGGAGTGGTAACCCAAGAAGGAAGAACCCACTATTTCCCTTCCAGGCCACTCCCACTCCCAGATTATGCACTCTCCAGGTGGTTCTGGAGTTTAATTTGACAGAATTAGCTGCCAATGCCAGCTTCTGCCAGCTGATGCCCCGGCTAAGCCAAAACAACCCTCACCCACTCTATTTTATGCTTGCACCAGTAGGAATAATCCGCCCAGCCTGGTTTTTCCCTGATCTAGCGCACATGAGGCGCACAGGTGTTGTAGCCCTGCATAATCTGATCTGCCCCCATCCCAGCTCACGCTCTCCAGTGGGAGTAGCTGTCCAGCAGGGGGAGAACCCCCATATTTCCCCTGCCGGCTCCTCTCCCTCCATCCTGGTTCTCACGTGTGCTGTTGGGCGCTGCGGCCACATCCGGTATAGGTAACCTCACCTTGGCATTCTGTAATGTGCACTGGTTTTTGTCGTGACCGAACCTGGTTCGACCCACGCTCTGTTCTGGTGCTCTGAGTCACTAGCGGCTGATGTGAACTGGTCCAATCTCTTCTGCCCCCGACCCATGCCAAATGTATGACAGTGGGAAACTTTCCATGGCCTGTTCTGGGCTGTTTCCTATCATGCTTCTTGTGCTTACCTGCAGGGACTGTGTCCTGCCAGAGTAGCTGCCCAGGCTCCTCCATCAGAACCTCTCCTAATGCCAGATTTTGTGCATAGCAGGGGGTCCATGAGCCAGCCCTACTCAGTTCACCTGCTGTCCTAGCAGGAACAGTGGGCTTTCCTGACTGGCCTTCAACCCAATCTCGTTCTTACTGTTGGATGTTTCAGCCCAGCCACAGCTCGTCCATGCCCACATACAGCTCACACATGGCTCAGTAGGGGCTGAGACCTAGCCTAGTCCATCCCACATCTACCCTGGTCCTCCAGAACACCAGAAGGTGTTGGAGTCTAGCCCGGCTTGGTGCATCCAGTCCCAGCCCACACTTGTGCCAAGAGAGACTACAACCGTATCCTGATCAGAAAGCAGTCCCCATTCTAGCCCATGTGCTCCTTGGTGGGAACCTCAACCCAGCTAGGGTGTCCCCAACCAGGCCTGTTCCCTGCCATAGATCGTGCACATGCCAGTGGTTACTCTGACTCAGCTTGGCACAGCCCCTCACCTGTCCCGGCCCCTGCCTTAGATGCTGTGGCCTAGCATCCCTGACTCATGCAGACCAGTAGATGCAAGAACCTAGCTCGGCATGACCTGCGTTCCATCCTGATTTCTAATTTTGCTTGTGAGCTAAGGTTTGCTCAGTCCTGCCAGGTCCACCCCATTCCATTACCAATTGACACATTACCCAGCTGTTGGAGCTACTTTGCCCAGCTTGTCCTACCCCCAGGTCTGGACCACATGTTCACCAGCAGAAGCTATGACCCGCCAGGGGAGTTTCCCAAGTTCCTCCACTTGACCCACTCCCTGACCCAGTTCTCATACATGCCAGTGGGTTTTAGGCCAGTGCCTGGCATAGTCTGGCCTTCCATTTGGCCTTGAATTAGCTGGTGAACATTGCAGCCCGACCCACCCTACACCCTATTCAGTATGCACATTCGGGTGCTACTGCCTTGACCAGTCCAGACTGTTGTCGGTTCCTTTACCAGTGAGTGATGCCAAGCTCCTTGGTCACACCTAGCTCAGTCCATCACCACCCCAACTGTTGAGCTAACCAGTGGGGCTAGTATTTCCACAGATTTTGGTCCACACATCCCCCACAGAATCTACCCCCGGATATGGTTCTCGAGTGCTAGTTAATGTCATGGTCTTGCCTAATGTGACCCATCTCCTGATCCATCATCATATCAGGTAATAGGATATGCTCCTGCTAGACAAGCCCTGAGCCTTAGCTTTTGCATGGACTGGTGTTAGGTAGTCATCATTGTTCAGTTATTACAATTTCTACACAGGATTTAAAGGAGTTTGGTATATCAGTCTTATCCATAAAGATCATCTGGTCTCTCTCCTCCAACCTACCAGATCTCATTACCTTCGCTTACCCTCAAAGGGAAAAGTTACTCTGTCATTGGGAATCTTTAGGATTGATTCACATCCCAGAAGTGCAGTGGGCTTAACATGGAGCTACCTAAGCAGCAATTTAAAGAACCCAAACTCCAGAGCTCGCCGCAAGGGGGCCAGCAGGCAGAGCCTGGCACCAAATGGCGTGCTGGCTGCCCGGGGACAGCTCACCACGTGTATGTGGTGGCTGAAATCAGGGTTCCAAGCATGGAAATGGCTCCGGCCTGGCAACCACCAGCAGCTAACAGGCTGCTGGAAGTTATAGAGGATAGATAATATTTCTGATTAGGTTTAAAAATTTTCCTGATGAAACATTTTCAAAAGAATGCAGATGAATTGAGTAGGAGTTGCTGGTGTGGGCTTAGAGATCACATGAAGGAGCAAGGCCTCCCTAAGCAAATACTTACAGGTAGTGATGGCAGAGACTTGGGGACAAGCATTCCAGATATAGGGACGAGCAATCCTAGAGTAGGAATGTTTCTGGACTAGGAAGTAGGCAGCATGGCCAGTGCAAAGTGACTAACGAGGTAGGGGGAGATCAGAGGGGCTTCTGGGTCTTGGCAAGACATTTGCCTTTGTCCCCGAGATGCGGATGTTAGGACATTTTAAGCAGAGAAGTGACATGACCTTAAATGGGATGTTCAGCAGATCTTGAAGCTGTGGGTGTGAGAAGGTTCATTAACTCTTACCCATGGGCAAGCCTGTTCCTCAATTGAAACAAGAAACTCTTTCTCATTCTATGTTTGCCCAGGCAAACAGGCAAAGTGGGTAGCCGGAGCCCCTGGGCTGCTCTTTGCCTCAGTTCTGGAGATGGGGGGAATGGTATTTGTTGGCACAAATAAAGTGAGCTGATGGTTGCAATGCTGGCATCTCAGCATCTCGTGGAATGCCTGTTCAAGCACTGGCTATTCTGCTTGGTATCCAGCTTCCTATTAATGAATTTGGGAAAGAAGCAGCAGATGGCCCAGGAACTTTAGACTCTTCTACCCACAGAGGAGACCTGGATGAAGTTCTGGGCTCCTGCCTTTGGCCTGAACCAGTTCTGGACCTTGCAGCCATTGGGGGAGTGAATCAGTGGATGGGAAGATCTATTTCTCTATATATCTGCCTTTTAACAGAGATATGGGGAGGCTGTCACAAAATCTGTGTGAGGTAATATCTCCCTCTGGCTTAGGAAAGCCTTGAAGTGTGTGAGCCTTTTAGTTTCTATTTGGAAACCTTACAATGAAAAGTATATTTGAACCAAGAACAAACTGAGGCGTTATTTATTTTAAAATCTTTTATGATGAGAATTTTTTTAAAATTACTACTCTCGGCTGCACTGGGTGGCTAAATCAGGCCCTTTCCATTAGGATCTTGCTTTACTTGGCATTTATCATGTCAGTATAGTTGAAGAATATGTAAAAATAATAAGTTTTCCAAGTCCACCATTCCCTAAAGCAGGCTTCTCCCCACTCTTCGAGGCAAAGCTCCCAAACTCAACCATTTCATCAGGCCTTGCCCACAAATAACTCAACCCAAGCCAGGATTGACATGCCTTAAAGTGCTGCAAGGGCCCACGTGACTTCCTCAGGAGAGAATGCCACAAAACCAGTTTTCCAGAGAGCTCTCAAGCTCTCGAGAATGAATGAACAAGTATGAGCTGGACAGCTTCATCCAAGAACACTGTTTTGCCTGCAGAATCCTTTTGTGCTTGCGCTCAAGATGGATGGGCCAACTGCTGCATTCATTTTCCAAGTAAATGTTTTACTGAGAAAGGAGAATAAAAAAAAAGGTTTTCTTACCCTTTGGGTTCTTTTTACCTTGCAGTAGAAAGAAATGTGGTTAATTAGCATCATGTAGTGTTAATTTGTAGTGTTCTGCTTTCCTTTTATATTTATAGTTTGTCATTATTTAACATCTACACCCCACCTCACCCCCATGAAATTGACCAGTTTCCTCATTCTTGTTGTACAGTTAATGGTGACGTGGGTGGAGAAGCTGGTTAAATGTGTTAATGTGGCTCAGATGGCCACAAATAGTCAGAATTAGAAGGTATGCTGCTCAGTGCTAATGTTCACTATGAGCTGGGACTCACCTCAAACCAACACAGCTAAGCCCTTTTAGAGTTGCTAGTCCAGGTACCCTAACTTGGTATGGGTACCTCAATCAACACTGAAGACCTCTTCTATGGAATGGTAGGAGCAGAAGGAAGAAAGCCCATGCCTATCCTTGGAGAACATATATATATAAATTATGTTATGTTATGTTATGTTATGTTATGTTATGTTATGTTATGTTATGTTATGTTATGTTATGTTATTTACCCAGCCTGAACTCCTGTACTGAGGGAGGAAAATTGCAAGGCAGTTTCTGAAAGGTTGGGATCCTTTTCAATCAGGAATTAGTTCATCCGATGCCAAGAGGATCCCCTCCAGGAAGCCCGAGAGAGAGGTTACTCTTCTGACTTACAGTAAACCCAGCTCCAGGAAAAATGACCTGGGTATTGAGGGCATTCCAGCCCAGATGTGACCTTGTTCCTGTCTTTCTTTCCATCTCAAATATGCAAATAAAAATAGTCACAATGTATTAATATAAAGAGAGGAATAATGCAAACCATTAGCCTATTCACAGCAGCCAAAACCTTTGCCAAGAAGCAAATTGGTTCTCAAAGGATGATCAGCTAATGACACATTCTATAAATACCTCCCACTTTATTAATATGCTAAAAGCCAAATTAACTTGTTCTGATTTTCCATCAAGGCTGCCCAAGCATGAGTCTGGTGTTTTTTCTGGGGTGTGGCTCTACAGGTCAAAACAATGAAAGAGGTCAATGTCTTCTGACACCCAGGGGAGGTTCAGGATTTTTTTTACTGCCTTTATTAGCTGCTCTAACAGGCCAAGCATTTTTTGTGGTTGACATAATAGGAGTTTATATTTCTCCTTTATTTTGCACATGGCAGGTGGCTTCCTCACGTATTCATTCTGTGACTCAAAGTGCGTCTGTCGTACTTGTTATTCCTGACTTTACCATCATTTGCATCATGCCAACCAAATGGGAGAGAGAGAACAGGAAGTCCTGACTTGAAGACCAAGGTCATGTCTGCTCATAATCCCCTAGGTAGATCCAGCCTCATGGTCATTCTTGGAGACAAGCAAAGCTGAGAATGTGGCCTCTTAGCAACAATTCTAGACTAGCAAAAGGGGTATGAGACCTATGAAAGTATTGGTGGATGTCTAGCTCTCTTCCCTATTTCCTTTAGCAATCAAGGTAATGAAAATGAGGTCTTGTCCATAGGATTTTTATATTTGGTGCCCTCATTTAACTTTCTCCTACTTACATCTGTGAAAATCACAGAGCCAGAATCCACTCAACATACTTATTGTGTGAGGGCTTGGGCATGTCAGGGCCTGTTCGAAAGGCTGAAAGAGATTCCATGGGCATGGCATGCTGATGAGCTCCAAGGAGACACATCTAGTGGGAAACTGGGCTGAGGTTGACAATACGATGGGGAAGGAATCATTACCATGGAAGAAGCCTTTTGGGTCTGTGTAGGCTGCAGAGGATGAGGCTGACTGGATGGGACCCCTTAAAGGTATGGAATTCAGGATCTCACAGAGGAATGGATCTCCTTACTATGAGAATGAAGCCTTCTGCACAGCTCTCTGTGACAAACATCTTTGTTCCCACACCATGTTTGTCAATATAGCCATCTTATTCCAGAAAACTATTGCTCAGGGAGATATACAAGTTGTAGATCATGTTATTGATCGTTGTAGGAACTTGCTGAAAGGCCTATCAGCTATTGAATAAAAAAACATCAAATGGCAGCTTGCATTGTAAGACTCCTGCATTTTGTCCACCAATCCTAAATCCTAGTATAGTGTTATTGGCCATCCTAACACACTCCCCCCATCAAAAGACCTGCATTAAACCTGACCTTGAAATCTCAGTGAATCCACCTTCCGGGCCCTCCCTTTTCTGAGATACTTCCACACCTCCAAGAAGCAACGGTGCTCTTGTTGGCTGCTGGAAGAACCAGGCTGAGCTTCAAATGATCAATAGGTCATTCTGTGATGTTTTGTGCAATCTGAATTCTACAACATTTCCTGCTCCAGAGGATATGTGCCAATTTCCAAGGAAAAGGGAAATTTAATAAGATAACAATTTTACTCAAATGAAAACTTGATTCCATTGGCAGCTGCAAGCCACTAAGTAGGCCCAGCTGTCTCATACTTCATACTTAATAAAGGCTTCCTTAGCAGCAGTGGAGGAGGGTCCTGACCTCTACACTGCCATTCAGAGCAAGGCTGTGATGCAGTGGAACACAAATCAAAGCAACTGCAGGAGCTGCAGCTTTCTAGGAGGCAGAGAGACCCTCCCACAGAAAACCCTGATGCTGGAGAGAAACAGAAAGGGAGATGGGCCGTGACTGCTCCAGGAGCACCTCCATGACAGCTAGGAGTTTTCCACAGGTGGCAATGATGGTTTCACAGATGGGGCTCTGAGCCTCCATGCTAGATGCTTTTCACCAGCCTGAGGGCATGTGGTTGTGCATGGAAGTTTGGCATCCAACATGGTGATGGGGTAGCTGCCAGAGGGATCAGCATTGAAAGTGAGTGAGTAACCAGCACAAGAATGCCTGTGCACTGCCCACCAAATGAAGAAAGAGGGCAGCCTGTTGGGCGTTGCACCCCGAGCTTTGAGAATGAGAAGGCATAGGGCCAGTGAACAATGTGTGATGCCCAGAGCACAGTGTGATTAGAACCACGGACTCACAGTTCATGGGAAAGATGCTGCCTTTTTCTTGATAAACTCAAATCCTGCCAGCTCCAGGACACCTACCCTAGGTTGTAGACTGAGCTTGAATTCAGGGCTGGGTTGGGTCAGAAGCAAAGGAAATGCAGAGGACTTGTTATCTCAGCAAAGATGTGCACAGAACACTCTAGTCCAATCTCTGCTTTCTCTGAAAAGATTATCAGGCTGTCAGACAGTCAGTCACACCATATGCTAAATAAGCTAGGTGTTTAGTTCCCACCTGTCATCTACACAAGCAAAGAGGGAATGGGGGCTGTGTGAGGATAGGAGTCTTCATGGGGGTGGGGTCATACAGCAGGCTTTTTGTAGTTCTCTTAGTTGTCTCCATACTGACTTCCATAGTGGTTGTACTAGCCTACACTCCCTCCAACAGTGAAGTAGGATACCTTGATGCCCACACCCACACCAGCAGGTGTAGTTAGTAGAGTTCTGCATGTAGGCTAGTCTCAGTGGACTTAGGTGGAACCTCAGTGTGGTTTTAATGTATATTTCCCTGACAGCTAGGGAGCCTGAGTGCTTTTTCATGCCTATTAGCCATTTGATTTTGTTCTTTTGAAAATGCCTGATAATTTTCTTTGTCATTTCTTCACAGTGTTGTTTGTTTTGCTGTCATGTGTTTCTGAAACTCTTTGTAAATCTTGGATATTAGTCCCCTGTCTGTTGTGCAGTATGCAGATTTTTTCCCATCCCATTGGTTGCTGCTTTACCTTGTTGATCATTTCCTTTGCTGTACAGAAGCTTTTTAGTTTGATGTAGTCCCATTTGTTTATTTTGGCTTTGACTACCTGTGCTTTTGGTTCTTTCTAAGAAACTTTTCCCAACTCCTATATCTTATAGAGTACTTCCTATGTTTTCCTCTAATGATGTTTTCCTTGGTGGTTTCTGGGTGCAGATTTAAGTCCTTGATCCATTTAGAGGTGATTTTTTTAAAAAGATTTTATTATTATTGGAAAGCTGGATATACAGAGAGGAGGAGAGACAGAGAGGAAGATCTTCCATCCGATGTTTCACTCCCCAAGTGAGCCGCAATGGGCCGGTATGCGCCAATCCGATGCCGGGAATCAGGAATCTCTTCCGGGTCTCCCACGCGGGTGCAGGGTCCCAAAGATTTGGGCCATCCTCGACTGCTTTCCCAGGCCACAAGCAGGGAGCTGGATGGGAAGTGGAGCTGCCGGGATTAGAACCGGCGCCCATATGGGATCCCAGGGCTTTCAAGACGAGGACTTTAGCCGCTAGGCCACGCTGCCGGGCCCTAGAGGTGATTTTTTTAAATAAGGTGACAGGTGGGGACCTTGTCTCTTACGTCTGCAGGCTGCTATCCAGTTGTCCTAGCACCATTTGTTGAAAAGACCAGGCTTTTTCCCTGGATTATGTTCAGTTCTGTTATCGAAGATCAGTTGGCTGTACATGTGTGGGCTTACTTCTGGAGTTTCTATTCTGTTCCATTGATCTTCTTCTCTGTTTCTATACCAGTACCAGACTGTTTTGATTAGCACTACCCTACAGTATGTCTTAAGGTCTGGAATTGTGATTCCTCCAGCTTTATTTTTGTTCTTCAGGATAGCTTTGGCTACTTGTGATGGTTTGTGTTTCCAGATAAACTTTTGTATCACCTTTTCCATGTGTGAAAATGCTGTTGGGATTTTGATCAAGATTACATTGAATTGTATATTACTTTCGGTAATTAGGACACTTTGAGAATTGATTCTGGTGATCTAGGAACACGGTAAATTTCTCCATCTATTAGTGTCTTCTATTTGTTTTTAAAAAGGTTTCGTAATTTCCATCACGGAGGTCTTTGACATCTTTGGTTAGGTTTATTCCAAGGTATTTAAGATTCTTCTCTGCTATTTTAAAGGGGACTGGTTAGATTCATTTCTACACGAGATGGCTGGGAGAGGGAAGAGAATGGATATCAAGGAAGCAACAATGGGAATGGTCTCAGAGTCCTTCCAGGGAAGTCCCTTGTATTCCATGGAAGGAGAAACATGAAATATTCCTCTCCAGTAACTTCCATTTCAGACTGCAACCCTGTGTTGATTTAGCCCTGGTGGGCTCTGACTTGCACACTTTTAAAGCCACCTTAACATCACTAGCTTGTATCCATGAACCTGGAGGAGGAGCTGGTATGAGCAAGTGGCCTCCACTACTTCCTGTCAGAAAAAAACAGGCTTCAACCTGCTAAACGACCAAGCTTTCCAGCTTTGTGGTTTGCATTAAGGCTGTGAACACTCTGTTCCCACCCCCCCACACACACACACCACCCCGACTTCCTGCATACACTGGGGAAAGCAACTGGGGTGGAAACTTGAGACAAGACCCTTTCTTGGAGAGAGACAGTTCTGGGGACTCCTGTCCCAAAGCTCCCGGAAGTGCAGGCACCCTCCTTCCCTTGGGGGCGCTGCTTTCAGTGAGTGGACCCAGTTTATCTTATGCAATTTCCTTTAGTACATGGCTGCCAATGAGTGTAATAATGCTGACTGTCTCACCTCCCCCATGCCTGCAGGTGCCACAGATAACTGAAACTGCACAGTCTGCCCCAAGCTTGTATGGTTTTTCTGAAAAAAGCACCTGGCCTCACTGGTGAATCAACACAGAAGGGCCTAAGCTCAAAAGTTCGTTACCCATTTTCTCAGCTGCCCTCACTTCTGCAACAGCTGCCCTCACTTTTGCAATAGCATTGGCTAATCCCAGCGACGCACAAACCTGGTGCTCTGCGTCTCTGTCTGAAATTCGATTGGTGGGATTTCTCCCTCCCATTACCCCAAACAATGCAGCACGAGCCTCACCACCAACTAAACCGCCACGTGACACCTCCCTTGAACAACCTGCTCTCTGATGACTCACACCAAATTTCCTGTTTGGTTTCCTTTAGAGAGAGGCATGGCTTCTGATATATGTTCCCATCTTCTCGGGGTGCGCCCGGCCTTGAACTATTCATCTCCCTCCTCAGTTTAGCAGCAGTGCCGCTCTGCCAAGGCTACCAGGGGTGGGAGATGACAGCGGTGCATCTTAAAGAGGTTGCCTTCTTTCATCTTCCTTACACTTTCCGCTTGTCTTTGGAGGCTCTCAACAGTGCATTTCTGTAACCTTGGTGTCTAATTCACGTTGTCTGTGGCAGCACATCAGGCAAACCTGCCAAGAAAGAAGAGGCCCCATCCCCAGTGCCCTACCTTCATGTCCACCCTGCCTCTTGGCCCAAGCTTGAGACTAAGGAAACCCATGCATGAAGGAGGGTTCCCAAGAATTTCATGGCAGGGAGGAGTCACGAGCTTTGGGACTTGCCCACTGCGATAGGAAAGAATGATTAACTACTACATACAGAGGTACCGAAGGAGGAAGAGCAAGTGAAGAACAAAAGAGATCTGGGTTTAAGTCCCCTCTCTCCATTCCAGCAGGGTGGCTCTGAGTCCAGGCAAGCTTAGAGACAAGGGACCAACCAGCTCCACACGCTGACCTTGAACACTTCCAATGAATGGGGCAGATCCAAGTCAGAGAGACTTGGGAACGAACCTCTCTGTCAGCTACCTTCAGCTGGCACCTAGGGTGGGAGCTCCCTCCTCCCTGCACTTTACCTTAACCCATAGCCCACTGACAATGTTACCAAGCCTTCAAGGTATTATGATGAAAAATGCTCTTGCCTGGAGTAATTGTCTCTTAAAGAGGAGCTGTACCCTACCATGATTTTTACGTTGTACCTTTGAACTCAGCCATCTCAACTCTAGGAGTTTAACTTAAGGATATAGGCATGGAAGCTCACCAAGATGTTCCTACAAGGAGGTCCACAACTGCAAATTTGTAAAACCAAAAACTAAAAAAGGGAACAAATGCAAATGTGCCCATCCAGCAGAAGTGAATAAGTAAGCTGTTGATTACATCTCTCTTGCTTATTTTTTAATTTGTGAACCCCGAACAAATGTATCAATTTGTTTTTTATCAAAAGTGTCACAAAACCTATCTTTGCTTATATCTTCACTCTTCTTTCTGTTAAACATATGTTCAATATATGCATTTTAAAAAGATTTATAGCAAGTAACCTGCACTCCTACATTTATAGCAGTACAATCTACAATTGCAAAGACATGGAAACAACCCAGATGCTTGTCAAAATAGGAATAGATAAAGAAGTGGTGGTACATCTATTCCATGGAACATTACATATGTGGATACATTAAATACATTACTTACACATAATATATTATATATGCATATAATACATGCATTACATATAACATACAACATGTAATAATACATTATTAAAAACAATGAAATTCTACCATTTGTGACAAAATGTTCCCAACTAGAGATGGTTAATGTTCAGTGAAATAAACCACTCTCAACAGGACAAATATCATGCATTCTTTCTGATATAAGGCAACCTTTGTGCAAAATGCAAGATCAATAAATATACAGGTAAACATGTACATACACATATTGTAAATGAACTGGGTAAGGATGACTAGCAAGTAGGGAAGTGAAGACGTGTCGCAGTGGGCATCTCTAATCTTGAATGAAAGACGGATTCCCAGTGAAACTGTTAAATATGTTTTGACTCTAGGATGCTGGACTTTTTGCCATTGTCTGTATCTACAATGTCAGTATACACTTAAATAGCAGAGTGATGGACCTGTGACTGTTTGTGACTGTTTGCTGAAGAGCTACAGCTACACTATTGTAACAATATGGGAGTGGGGGAACAGGAGGGTTAGGAGGAATGAGGAGATTAGAAGGGGAAAACAAGACCCCGGCGCAGTGGCCTAGTGGCTAAAGTCCTTGTCTTACACATGCCAAGATCCCTTATGGGTGCCGGTTCTAATGTTGGCAGCTCAGCTTCCCATCCAGCTTCCAGCTGTGGCCTGGGAAAATAGTTGAGCATGGCCCAAAGCCTTGGGATCCTGTACCTGCGTGGGAGACCTAGAGGAAGTTCCTGGCTCCAGGCTTCAGATCTGCCCAGCTCCAGGCATTGCAGTCACTTGGGGAGTGAATCATTGGACGTAAGAGCTTCCTCACTGTCTCTACTCTCTGTATATCTAACTTTGCAATAAATATAAATAAATCTTTAAAAAAGAAGAAGGGGAAAACCTATGGAACTATAATAATAATGAAGGATCTAACATTTACTGATTGACTGCTGTGGTGCTCAGTATCTGTAACTCCAAGTACATTATAGATACAAACTCACTTAATCCTGAAATGGAGTTTATGGACAGCGGGTCTGACATGTGGCTTAGTGGCTAAATTCCTCACCTTTTACCCACTGGCATCCCATGTGGCCGCCGGTTCTAATCCCGCCTGCTTCTCTTCCCATCCAGCTCCCTGCTTGTGGCCTGGGAAAACAGTGGAGGACAGCACAAAGCCTCGGGACCCTGTACCCACGTGGGAGATCCTGAAGAACCTCCTTGCTCCTGGCTTTAGATCAACTCAGCTCTGGCCATTGTGGCCACTTAGGGGGTGAACCAGCGGACAAAAGATCCTTCTCTATCTCCTGCTTTCTGTATATCTGCCTTTCCAATAAACACAAGTAAATCTTTTTTTAAAAAAAGCTTATGGGCAAATGAAATGTGTTTTGGTGCAAAAAATATGTGAAATCCATGCATAATTTTTCAACACTATGCATTTCTTGTGAATTTTTTTGGAAGAAACACATAAATGACCAAGAAACCCTCAAGCCCAGACATTGTTGCCATTAAGAAAATGCATGTGAGAGTATCATGAGCTATTACATCACATCCGTTATCTAATAATACACCCCTATGCACAGAAAAGGAGAATGACACATGCGGGCGAAGATGACACATGTGATGAACGGGGGCCTATGTACTTCGCTGGTGTGCATGCTAGATGGCTCAGTCACTGTGGAAAGCCATGAGGTAGCTTCTCACCAAGTGAAAGAACTATCACACTCATTCTACAGTTTCCCAAAGAATTGCAATGAGGAGCTCACTTGCAAGGCAGTATTCATGGCATCACTGTCCACAACAGCCAGCAAGTGGAGACACCCCAACATCTACTGATAGAAGAATGGATAAACCAAGTGTAGCAAATTGACATGAGAGGAGGTCATTGAGCCTTCGGAGGGAACAGGATCCTGACAAACTCTTCCATGTGGATGAACTTTGGAAATGCACTAACTGAAATAAACAAGGCACAAAGGAACAAATAGGAGGGACCTGGAATGTACACATTCATGGAGCGAGTTCATACAAGGTGCCAGGACTTAGGGGAAGGGAAATGGGAAGGAAACATCTAATGGTCATAGAATTCCAGCTTGAAATGATGAAATACAGAGATGTGATGGGTACGCAACACTACAAACATACTCAGTGCCTCTGAGGTATAAAAGTTAATACAGTCAATTTAATGCGGGTGTATGTATCTAAGTATGTATCTTGTCTTAGTTAGGGCTGCTATTAGAAAATGCTTTAGATGGGATAATTTATAAATAACTTAAAAATCCTCCACAGTTCTTGGAGGCTGAGAAGTCGGTGAGCACAGTGCCATCAGACCTGATAGCTCTGAGGCCCTATGTCTCACAAGCAGCACCTTCTATGTGTTCTCACATAGCCTCTGCTATAAGAATACATCACTCCCTAAAGCCTCTGCATTTTAACCTCTTCACACATGAATCTGGGGAGAGAGCCCAGACGTTCTTCCATGAGCAAGAGGTACAGGCAAGTCCTCCTGCCTGAGTCACAGGTGTCATATCTCTCTGACTCTCGCATCTTTAGGGTTCTCTTCCTACGCTTAGATCATGACCAACAGGTGAACTGCCTCCCGTAAGAAGCCAGGCGGGGCTCCACGTGGGAGCTGGGCCACGTCTGCCTGCCCCAGGCTCCATCAAGAGCCCTTTGCCTCTTTGACACTCGTGCCTTGATGTCTATCTTCGCACACTTTTCCCTGAGACTCAGAATCACACCATGCACTCAAGGCCGAGTTTTACCTTCCTCTTGTATCGGTCTCTGCATGTCAGATAACGTTTCTTGAGTCCTAGAGTCTAATTCAGATCGACAGTAAAGGACAGACCTGGGATGGCTGCAAATGTTAGATACACACTGTGGAGGACTTGCCTCGGAGTGGGATGACCACTCTCAGGTCCACATGGCCTTCTCTATGGCTTTGGGGACTGGTCTCTGTGGAAAGCAATTTTTTGAGTAAGGACGAACTAAGGGACAGAAGAAGAACAGGACTCAGTAGGTAAAGCTCATGTGAATTAACAAACGGCGTTTTCCTCGGTCAGTAGCAGCAGCCTTAGAAATCTCTACATTCAGGAGCTAGCGTGATGGCTCAACTAGATAATCCTTTTCCAGCAAGTGCTGGATCCCATGTGGGTGCCAGTTCTTGTCCCAGCTGCTCTACTTCTGTTTCATCTTTCTGCTTGTGGCCTGGGAAAGCATTGGAGGATTGGCCCAAAGCCTTGGGACCCTGCACCTCCACTGGAGCCCTGGAAGAAGTTTCTGGCTCTTGGCTTTGGGTTGACTCAGCTCCAGCCTTTGCCTTCATTTGAGGAGTGAATCCGTGGATGGGAAATCTTTCTATCTTTGTGTAATTCTGTCTTTACAATTAAAAATAAGTCTTCAAGAAAATCTCATAGGTTAAAAAGAAAGATGAAATCTCAGCTCTCAAAGGCTGTCATTGCTCATAGCCTTATCAGCTCTGCTGTTTTGTTTGAATTTTAGCAGTTTTACATTCTGGGCCTAAGTCCAGCAAGGAAGGCTACAAACCTAGCAGCAGAGTCCACGGCAGTGGCCAGCTGCAGGCGTGGTCTCTGCTCAAGCCTTTGCTTTCTTTTAAGCCTTTCTTGTGCATTTCTGAAATGGCTTGATGGATCACCTGGGAGAAGTGATACTGAGGCAGAGGGAAGATGCAAGAGTAGGGTATGTGGTGCCAGATCACAGGTTTCACTATAATTGTAAGCACTTGGAAGTACTGATGTGCTTTCTCCTCCTTTTCTGTCCTCCGTGCTATGGAAACCAGCGTCCTTGCATGTCAGCCTCCCTGTAGCCGGCTGACCTGGGTGTGACTGCGTTCTACCCAAGCCTGGGCAATCGGCCTCCCTCGCACAGGAGGGAGGTGAGATTTGCCTGTGACGCACAGCGACCCCTAGCGTGTACATCGGGCCTTGCATTTGATCAGGCGCTCTAAACGAAAACCGCAGAAGTGGGAATTTTGGTTCACGTTTCCCAGGAACAAAGGGAAGAACGGCTTTCCTCTTTGTTACGCAGTGTACAGAAGCTCAGCGCGGATGACTGAAGACTTTACGTCGTGTGTGCCACTCCCTCTCCTGTCAGTGCTGGAGAGGTTATTCAAAACGCTGGCTTTCTCCTTTTTTCTTCCAGCAGATCTCGTCCCAACCGGGCCACTGAGATGGATTTTTAAAAGAAAGGTTGCCTATGTGTGTGCACACGCGCCTGTGCGTCGCTGAGGACAGGAGGATAAGAGAGGGGGAGCCCCGAAGGGGTACCCTCCCCTGACCCTGGGGGACGTGGAGAAGGCCAGGATTCCTGCTTCTCCTGGGAGCAAGTCTGCAGGGGCTGCCTAAGATTGAAGACTTCCTGCCCTGGACACTTACAGCGGGTTCTGGACCGGGCTCTGTTTGCCATTTCTGCCCCGGCCCCTCCCACTCTTCTGGAGCCGGTCTGGAAGTCTCCAGGGTGATGTCCACGCCAAGTTAGCTCAGACTGCTGGTGTTCATTTCCAGGGAAGAGTGGGGCCAGAAGGTGACCTCTCCCTTCTGTCTGGAGCCAGCAGGAGCTCCTTAGGAGAAAGGCTAAAATCACAGTTCCCGGCCCATGATTTTGCTAGTTTGTAATGGGAATAGGAGATCGTTGGGGGGATGGGGATCGAGGGAAGGCATTTTCCTGTAACTTCAACCAATTTAAAGCCACAGGTTCATGGTACATACATGTCGTGTTTAAGGATTGGGCCTGCCATTGCCTTAAGAAACGCCACTTGTTTGGCTGTTGTCTTTTGAGCTGTGGACACACAATTGTACTTGGTGCTTTCTCAATTTCATCTGTGTCCTCCGTCCCTCCCTGGATTAAGGATCTAAGCGTTTGATTAAAGCCTCAACTCTTAGGGCCCACCCATTTGCTCTGTTAATGTACAAGCACAGAGACACAGTCTCGGAGAAGCTTGTAAAGCTACATTCAGATACAAGAAACATGACACGAGCATACCCTTGTCCGATTTCTGTTAGGTTTCTCTTGGCAACACCTGTGGACCTAACAAAGATTCTCTCCCAGGCCAAACTCCCTGCAGGCTCTGCAGAGCCTTGACCTCTGAGGACTTGAACAAATGACGTCGTTCCCGGCAACTCAAGGATAGATAGAGGGCATAAGAACACAGGACAGGGTAATGGCCAGACAGGATACTGCAGCCAACAATAAACAAATGCTTCGTGACTCGCCTTGAGATGGCGATGCCGCTGACTTTCAGTCAACTCTGGCTTCTGGGTCACCTTTAGAATTTGTCTGTATTGCATCTCTCAGATGACCTTAGCCCCCATACGGCTTCTTCCTGAGAATGTCGAGGGCTACCAAAGTGCTTTCCTGTTGAGTGCTTCCAGTGCCCAAGACAGGGTCCCCATCTTTGAGTCTGTGCTCAGATAGGAGCTTGGTTTTCTGTCGCTGTCCCGCAGCGATGGACTTGGTGCACGGAGCCGATAATAACACACGTGGACCCTGACTGATGGTCAAAAGCCGTAGTTTATTAGTGGCATCAAACTTTATACACTGAGGGTCATACAGGATTAGGGTAGAGATACTTAATTCATCAACAAAACCATCAACTGTTTCTATGCCTTTGTTTGGAAGTCCTTTTCTCTTGTATATTACTTCCCACTCAACTGTTCTTATACAAATGATATCTCATCAAGTATACAAAAGGTAGGCATTTGGTTATTCTCCTCCAAATATCCAACCAACTGTAATCCTGTGCTCACTGACCTTCTACGGTCACAATGTCCTCCTACAGTTTTCTTTTTTCTTTCTTTTTTTTTTGCTTTTTATTGGAAAGTCAAATACACAGAGAGGAGGAGAGACAGAGAGAAAGATCCTCCGTCCATTGATTTACTTCCCCAAGCAGCCACAACAGCTGGAGCTGAACCAATCCAAAGCCAGGAGCCAGGAACCTCCTCCAGGTCTCCCACACAGGTGCAGGGTCCCAAGGCTTTGGGCCATCCTTGACTACTTTCCCAAGCTAGAAGCTGGGAGCTAAATGGGAAGTGGAACGACCGGGATATGAACCGGGGATCATACCGGATCCTGGTGCTTGCCAGGTGAGGATTTAGGCATTGAGCCATCACTCCAGGTCCCTAGAGTTTAATTGTAACTGATATTGAATTCTTTCCCCTATTGCAATAGTTATTAGTGACTAAAATATGACTTACCAGCTTCGTATCCAGCTTTGACTGCCTTTAATAAATTCAATAAATGATCAACACATTCTGGGCACTGTTCACTACAATCAGTGCTGGAAGTGAAATCTTTGAAGTCTCAACATGGGTACCCTATGGCATCCCTGTGTACAGAGCATCACGACACAATCCCTAAACTGTCTAGAATTTTCAGTAGCAGACAGGGAGTGTTACAAGTGGCATCCTCAGAGCTGACAAACCAAAACCTAGACTTGCAGCATGTTTGTGTGTGTCCTGACTGGGGAATGCCTGGTGAGGGTGCTCTCACACACAGAGGCAAGAGGCATGGCTAGATAGGGCCAGAGGGGCCTGTACTCCCTCATGGTCTCAGCAAGCCCTCCCAGATGACTGGTCTGAGGATGGCACGGCTGGGGAATGCGTCTGGGGGCAAAGACAAGGGCACATTCAGCAGGTCAGTGAGGACAGCTGAAAGGAACAGACTAAGATGAGCAGAGCTCTCTTGTCTTCGAAACTAAGGATTGACATCTTGGACTTGATTTATCTTCAGTGAGGTGTGGGAAGCATTTCAAAGCCAAGTCCCAAAAGGATGAGAAAAAGCGAAGGATAACAATAACTCAGGGGTGGTGGTAGAGCACAGATGATACAGCAGTGAAGACATTGCTTGAGGGGCTGGAGTCCCATGCCAGGGTCCTGGATTTGAGTTCTCTGTTCTGATCCAGCCTCTTGCTAATGTGTGCCATCAGGGGCCAATAGGTGAGGGCTCCAGTAGTGTTCCTGCTACCCATGTGGGAGACCCGTATTGGATTCCCTGATCCTGGCTTTGACGTGGTTCAGCCCCAGCTATCACAGGGCCTATGGGGAACAATCCAGGGGAAAGAAGACCTCTCAGTTTGTCTCTCTCTTTGTCTTTCAGATAAAATAAACAAACACACTTTAAAATTATAGTAAGATGGAAAAGAAATACCAACAGGGAAGGAATGCGACTGAGGAGGTGAGGTCAGTGGAGGAGGTGACAGAATTAGCGGGAAGAAGTCTGAGCAGGGAGAAGGAGCCCATGGGGTCCCCAGTGCCTGGTGGCAGTGAAGGCAAAAGGCAAAACACCAAAAGAGAAAGGAGAGAGAAGGGCTGACTGAGAGGCTGGACAAGAGAGCAAAGAGCAGAAGGGAGCTCAGGTCTCCAGAGGTTCTCTGTTGCTCACTGAGTGATTCTGGATGTCTCTGGATGTTGCACAGTTGACATCTCTGGAAACACTGCCTTTTCCTGGTCTTAGTTCTTGTCTGTCCTTCTCTGCTTGTAGTTGGTTTCTGCTCCAGATTTTGAGTCTCCAGTCTTTAATATCTACTTTTCTCTTTCTACAGTTTTCACCAGAAATCAAACATATTCTCAGAGCTTTCTCTCTCACCTCCAAATTCACTTTTAATACCATTTTTATAGTTGCCTGGTGCCCACTTCTATTTTGACATCTTGCTTTCAGCTAAATTCTCAAGTCACTCCCATGGTCAGGGCCATCAACCCCACCAATGTAATTCTTTTCCTCACTTGCAAAGCCTGAAGCTGTCAAAGTTCTTTATGGTCTTCTCTCAAAAATTATTGGCCACGGGTAGGATTTGGTTAGAGCCCTGGTTAAGTTGCCCACATTCCATCTCAGAGTGCCTCAGTGCATGTCCTGGCTCGGCTTCTGATTCCAGCTTCCTGCTAACGTGCACCTGGGGTACAGCAACGATGGCTCAAGTAGTTAGATCCCTGGCTGTTAGGGGAATCTGGGGAGTTTGGGGAGTGACCCAGTATATGGGAGCTCTGTCTGACAAATTATGTTTGTCTTTCTGTGTCTCTCAAAAAAATGAAAATAAATTAATTATTAACAGTAAACAATTCGGGGTTGGCATGGTGGCTCAATAGCCTAATTTTCCATCTGCCAGCTCTGGCATCCCATATGGGTTTCAGTGCCAGTCCTGACTGCTTCACTTTAACTCCAGCCCCTTGCTGTGACCTGGGAAAGTAGTAGGGCATGGCTCAGGTCCTTGGGTCCCTGCACCCACCCACATGGTTCCTGGCTTCAGATTAGCTCAGCTGTGGCCTCCATGGAAGCCATTTGGGAAGTGGTCAAGCTGATCTCTCTCTCTCTCCTTCTGTCTGTGAATCTATCTTTCAAACAAAAATTAAAAAAAAAATTTAAAAAGTAAATGATAGGGCCTGGTATGGTGGCCTAGTGGCTAAATCCTCATCTGACAAACTCTGGGATCCCACATGGGTTCTAGTTCATGTCTCAGCTGTTCCACTTCCCATCCAGCTCCCTGCTTGTGTCCTGGAAAGCAGTAGAAGATGGCCCAATGCACCCACATGGGAGACGGAGAAGAAGCTCCTGGCTCCTGGCTTCAAATCAGCTCAGCTCTGGCCATTGTGGCTACTTGGGGAGTGAACCAGTGGATAAAAGATATTTCTTTCTGTTTCTCCTTCTCTCTGTAAATCTGTAAATGTGCCATTTGATAAAATGAAAATAAATAAACCTTTTTTTAAAAAAAGAGTAAACAATAAAACACTCCCCAATTCATTTTTCCAATCTTTATCAAGTCCTGCAGTCTCTTGCCCAAGATCTACTATTGCCTAATACATGCGAGAAACTGTGCTAAATGTTTTGAGGGGACAAAGTTTGTAGATTTATATTCTGTCCTGAAGGAGTTTATAATTTAGGGTGAAAGAGAAAACATGAACAGGAGTTACACTTGAAGGTGGAAAGTGTTGAGCCACACGTTAGGGTTTGTGAGAATGTAGAAGAGGGCAAAGTTGCTTCTGTTGCTTAGCGAAGACTTGAAGGAATCAAGTGATTTTTGGACTTGGTCAGAACAGCAGAAGCAAGACAGCCAGGGTGGAAAAGGTGCAATTCTGAGGTGAGTTTAGATGCAGCCTAGACCTCCACAAGACAGCAGAGTGGAGAAGAGTGGTGGGGGCATTTCACTTCACTGGGAAGAGACTCGGGAATGTTGAGCAATACATAAATATCAGGGCTGAGTTTCAGGAATGTTTATCTTTCACTAGCCTCTGGTGTGGGTTGTAACTGAGAAATGCAAAGCAGGGTATAACCCCTCGAGCCCATTAAGACTGCAGGTCAAACCTGGGCAGTGGAAGCAAAAGCACAGAGAATGGGTGGAGCTTGGTGTGCAACCAAACAGAGACCACAGAGTCAGCATGAACAAATGGAATGCTCAGCTGTCGGGCTGGTCTCTGACCCAAAGGCAGAAATAGGGAACAGCAGAGGATCAGATTAGGAAGGGAAGTAATGAATTGAACTTCAATCATGGTGAGTTAGAAGTGTCAGTGGGACATGCAGTTGAGTAGTTAATAGCTCTATTATATAGTTAAACACAGGAATCTGGGGGCCAGCACCGCAGCTTAGGAGGTAAAGCTGCCCTTCCTGTAGAACTAACATTCCATGTGGGTGCAGGTTCAAGATCCAACTGCTGCACTCCCAGTGCAGTTCCCTGCGACTGTGCCTGGGAAAACAGAGAAAGATGATTCAAGTGCTTGGGCCCCTACCCCTGCGTGGGAGGTGTGGAAGAGGTCCTGGCTGCAGACTGGCTTACCTCAAACGGATGCAGCCATTTGGGAAGTGAAACAGCTGATAGAAAATCTCTCTCTCTCTCTCTCTCTCTCTCTCTCTCTCTCTCTCTCTCTCCCTCTCAGCGCTCTCACACCCTCCCTTCATCCTGCTCTCAGCTTTATGGCTCTGATAGAGTCCCTCAGTTCTCCATCCTGGCTTGTGTAATGGAACCCAATGTGTGTCTTCCTTTTCATATTCTGATGAGCATAGGCAGACTACTGGGCAGTGACTGAATGAAGTGTCTGCTTAAATAGATAATTGATGCTTGCCTGAAAATTCCGGGAACTGTCCTTGACCAAGCAGCTGAAGCTGCAAAGTCATCTGGCTCTCCCTGGACAGTGTGACCACAGGAGTGAAATTACTGCAATGGAATGAAACCTGGGAACCAATAACAAAGAGCACAGGAAGCGTGGAGCCTTGACTGAGTGGGCTTCATCCACATAATGAAACACTGAAGCCCCCTAACACATACTTTGCTGCTTTCTTGTCTCAGCCAAATAATGATGTGTAGCTGCTTAGTCCTGGAGTGTGCTTTTCCCTGATCAAGCAAGCTCCTCAAGGAAGTGCACTGTTGAGATACCCTGTTATCAGACCCACCCCTGGCTTCAGCCCTTGACTCAACAGCCCAACATCCTTTGTAGCCTCTTTGAAAGCCTCAGTCTGTCCTCACTAAGCTTGGCAGTTGCTCGTGGGGTACAGAAGTTGGCAATCCCCTTCTCTATCAATAGATTAGACCTTCTATTTCCTTTACCCTCAAACATTACCCTTGGCATTTTGATTTGGCACCAGGGACAGGAACTAAGCTTTTGGTTATAGTAGAGGCCCTCATTTCACAATCTTAGCTTGCCTCTTCTTGCTAAACTCTCCCTGCTCCTAGAATTCACCAACAATCTATTACCTCATTTTCGTGACCTCATCCCTATTCTATGTAGAGGCAGCATTGTGTCATGGGAACAGGGTTAGAGGAGGGCCAGAAGATCTGTTCTCTGAGTGTGCTACTAACTTGCTATGGGTGCTTGAACCAAGTACCTGAGTTTCAGTCAATGTCTGCATTCTCTTATTCTTCAAAATTCAGAATATTTTCCTTCCACTTCAAGTTGTAACACTTATCCCAGTCTTCCGTGGGGCTTCCCCTAATCCATTCTCAATCTGACTCTCCAATCTTGCCTTCCAGGCTTCCCAAATGTGCCATGCTAACAGCCAGACAGGTTGCCTTCTAGTGCTAGAGCCAGACTGTACCCATTCTCACCTTTGAGTGTTCAGTTACTTAGTTTTTCTTGCTTGGAAGCTTCTGAAAGGTGCTGTGCATATATGCAAATACTCAAATGATGAAATAATCCTTGACTCCCCAAGCCTTCAGGGACTGTCTTTCTGCTGGATCCCTGGGCACCAAAACTCCATTTCTATTATTTTAATAAGTTATTATTATTTCAGGCACAGTTACTTTGGGTGTTCCCATTAATCCCTATAAGCTCTTTAGGCAAATGGACAGATCATGTGGTATTGTGTTCAGCGTGTCACTGAACACCCAGTGTGTTCTTTATGTGTTTGTGCAGCATAAGTCAAAGTTCTGAGAAAAATATCACACACACACACACAGAGACAGAGAGAGAGAGAGAGGGCACTTCAGTTGAGTGAGTCAGATGATATGATGATTTTGGGAGTCATGCAGGTCCCACATACAAAGGGTAGGTAGTAATTTGGAAACTCAAGTAGAAATGATGTCCCATAGTTAGGATTAGGATATAATTTCTTCTTTGGATCAGCTTGTGCTCTTTAGGCCTTTAAATGATTAAATGAGGCTCTTACTTCAGGTCCATTGATTGCAGATCCTAGCTGCATGCACATAGCACTTTCACAGGCACACCTGAGTCCATGTGTCACTATGTAACTGGATAATACATTCTCCGCAAGCTAATGCATAAATCTAACTACTGTAATGCATTTATTGATAGACTCATCTTGAGGTATAACTGATTGTGCAGGATTCAGCAAGGTGGGATAAGGATGCAGAAACATCACAGAGAGAACTTGGTAAAGAGACATTGAATTTCAGGGGTACAGAATTGAAGCTGCATATGTACCCCTGCGTGAAGAAGCTGCACAAGCAATTTATGCATGAATAGGAACAGAAAGATTCTGGAAATTTCAATGTTAAAAGAAAGAGAAGAAATTAAAACACAACAAAAAAATATCAAAACCAATGAGATGTGGCAAAAACAGTATTGAAAAGGACACTTATAACATCAGGTACTTACAAAAAAATAGGAATATTTCAAATAAATTATCTAATGCATCTCAAGGACTTAGTAAAAAAAGAAAAAAGTGAAAAGCAAGCAAGAAATGGCAAAATCTGCTAGTTTTGTTTTTATTTCCATTTCTTCAAAAAAGTTTTTTTTTCTTATTAATTCCTTCAGTGACATATAGGTCATACAGTAGCATTATTTTCTTCAAGATTTTTTATTTTCTTTTTCACTTCTTCAGCAGCAGATTAGTCATTCATTAGCATATTATTTATCTTCATAGTGTTGTTAATTTGGTTTTTTTTCTTCCTGTTGTTGATTTTGTTTTATGGCTTTTCACTTAAGAGAATGTAAAGTAATTGCATTAGGGACTATCATATCCAGATGTGAAGAAACAATGCAGTATGCATCTCTACTTTCAAATCAAAGATGGACTCCCATGAAATTGTTAAGTATATCTTCATAATAGCATGCTGGACTCTCTGCCATTGTCCACGCCTAAAATGTCAGAATACACTTAAACAACAGAATGATGGACTTGGACTGTTTGCTGAAGAGTTGTATTATTATAACAATATAGGAAAAATCAGTTGGATGGAGATACTTTGGGGAGGGAGGTGGAAATCCCTGAGCCTATGGAACTGCACCATAAAATAATAGAATAAATAAATTTTTTTAAAGGAACAGAAGAAGGACAATACCATGGCATAGTGGCCTCTGCATCCACCTGCAGCTCTGGCATCCTAGATGGGCACCAGTACTTGTGTCTACTGGTCCACCTCCCATCCTGATCCCGGCTTACATCCTGGGAAAGCAATGGAGGATGGTGCAGTTGCTTGGGCCTCTGCACACACATGGAAGACCCAGAAGAAGCTCCTGGCTCCAGGTTTCACATTGGGTTTAGTACCAGCCATTGTAGCCATTTGGGGAATGAACCAGTGGATGAGAGATAACTCTCTGTATCTCTCCTCTGTGTACTCTGTCTTTAAAATAAAAATAAATATCTGAAAAAAAAAAGAAAGAGAGGTAGAGATCACTAGGAGAAGGTACTGGATATAACTGTATAAGAAGACAGGGATGGGATAGAGAGAGAAAATTTAAAATCCGAGGTCATTGTTGCTTATGATTAAACCAAAGCAAGTAGATTTAAATGCCTTCAAAATTACAAAGGTATTTTACTTTCTTTTCAAAATTGAGACACTACTGAAAATATGAGAATAAAGTCAATAGGAATCTAAGATGAAATAGATGCTTCTAGTGGGGAAAGGGTCTTCTTGACAGATTTTCAGATGACAGAAGCCTATTTTTTTTATCTAAAGGTAGTTATTTAAAATACATTTGTGCAGCTACAACCTTGAAGGACTAAACACACATACACACACAATTGAAACAGAAAAAAATATATAAACAAAACTGCATGCAACAGAAACCCAGAATTTTGTTGCAAACAATTAGCATTCACATTGCTAAAGCTTCCAGAAATAGATGAATTTCACCATTAGCCTTCTGTGAATTCAAGCAAGCAGGCATCATTACACAAATTACATGCCTGGAGAAGGGGCTTTTGCACTGGGATGAACTTGTGAGAAGAGCATTTAAACCCAAAGCAATTTTGCCTGTCTGTAATTTGCTCTATTCCCTTTGCTATCATCGAAGATATTTATGCTTGAGCAGAATTCTCATTCCCAATCCGATTTCTCCTTCTTCTCAATCCAGCCATGAAGTCACAAAGTCCCCTGTTTGGGACAATATGATTTGCTGCCATGGAAACAATTACGATATCATAAATTTGTCATGCCCCGTGAGATCAAAGAGGAAAAGCAATAGTACTAATACTTGGCAGTTCAATAGTGCCATTCATCTAGCATGTCACTGATGGGTAAATATCATTGGTTTGCACATGGAGGAAAGTGAAGCAGCAAGCTCCCGGGCCTTGGTCTAAAGCTTTTGGATTTCAGATTATGGCAAGAATGTCTAGATCCTTCTAATTCTCATCTAGAGCAGCAGCTAAAGAGACAGACTGTTGGTCTCCAGTATTCTTTTGAGTCAAGGCCAAGTACCTCTCCCAGTCTGCATTTCACAAACTGTTCCTAAAAACAAGAGTCTTTGATGGAACCTAGTTTGATAAAGTAACCAAACAAAAAAAAGCTTTTGGCATTTTTTACAGGGTGGAAACGTTTGTGGAGAAATAGGAAAGAAATTCTGGATAGTGCAGCATCAGTAAAGCACCCCATTGCAGCTCCTTCCTCAATCCCACTGACATTCCTATTTTCTTGGCAGGCAGCTCTGGGTGAATTGACTTGGAAAATTATGTTACTGAAGTCCCAAGGTCCCTTATTTGCACGTATCCCACCCAAGAACCTGGGAGGGGCCGTTGCAATTTGTTCACTTGGACAGAATTTGAAGATAACTCTAGCTCACTTTGTGCTGGATGATATTGGGGTCCTGGTGAGGGAAAGAACAGTACAAATGTATTTGGGTTGAGTGATTTGTGACCATCCTTGTTTGTTCCTAGCCATTAATGAGCAGCAATTCTTATTGCATCCACTTACCTATACCCGCGGCTAGTGAACCAATGCGGTGAATCAATGCACCCAATTATATGCTTTGAGGAGACTGTGAACATGACTATAGCATGGTTCCATGCATTCCACGGGCCCACATTGAGCCTTCTGGCACTCATTCTAACAAGAGGTGATAATACTTTGGGTCTCCAGCTGTCAATGTCAAATATTTAATAGGCCTCAAAATGTTTGGATAGTTCACCTTTCTTACAATGCCTGTAGCAAATGGCCACCCATCTCTGGGGAAAAACTGAATGAATTACTACTGGGTACATTCCCAATGATGCATGTCCTTCCTCCTAAGGACCCAATTTCTTTCATTTAATAAATTCCAGGTCCACACACTGGCTTGGCTCTGGAACTGAGCTAGGGATTGTTACTTGGCTTGGAGGAACCCCCAGTCTCCCAATTAGTCAACACTGGTTTCCTTTGATTTTATAGTGGGATGGTCTTGCAGTCTCAGAGGGTGGAGGACAATACTGAAATGTCAGATTCTTGAAGGCATTGGCTCAACTGTCCCCATTCTGTGGCTCAGTTGGACTGGATGAGCTCTACGGTGCATTTTAGCTCAGAAATCTTATGCGAGTGACTTACAAGTCTAATTCTAGCCTCCCCTTAGCAGGCAGCAAGAGGCCACCTCCAGGGGGCCAGAGCTGCCAGGTTGTGCCTCCCCTGGAGTGTCTCTACAAAACGGGCCTAAAACAAAGCTTCCCTCAAAGGGGGAAATGAGCTGATGCGTGTGGAGTTTTTGTCACAATGCCAGGCAAACATTAGCTCTGGCGATGCATTTGTTTTGCTAGTTCCATCTTCCAGTGAGCTCACACCCCATTTCTAGTAGGCATGACAGTTTCTGACACCCCCAGGCTCCTCTATGAGCAGTATTTGCCTCCCTCCTAGCCTTGCACACATTCGTCATGGAGTTTGTTGCCTGATTTACTGCTTGATTTTGAGGTCCTCTGGGGTACAGGACCATGCTGAATGATCTCACAGCTTCTGCTGCAGCACAGCTCTTTGGTACATACTCATCAGAAAGAATCTGTGGGGCTGGCTCAATGGCTAATCCCCCTTCTCCAAGCACCAAGATCCCATACAGACCCCATTTGCCAGAGTCCAGCTCCAGCTGAGTTCGGAGCTCAAGAAGGGTGTGTGGAGTCGGCAATAAAGAGACAAGGACACTGTCACTTCGTGCGCTCTTGCTACAGCTCAAGAAGAAACTGTCCTTTCTATTTACTCAGACACATTACAAGCCTCTGCACAAACAACTAATTGTTCTATTTTTACTTAAAGACTAAGAGGGCATGTACAGACATTTGGTCATTCTGTCTGCACTTCAGGGCTAAGCAGGTGCCCCTAAAGATAATTCTGCAAAATACTATATTCTTATTCTTCAAAGCAAGCCATTATTCATTCTTTAGTAGTAATCATGGAGCAACAGCCAGGACTCCAAGCTCAAGGCATATGCGATTACCTGCTAATCAGTATTACATTCCTACCACATTTCTATTTTTACAATTTCCCATTATTTAATGGGAAAATAGGTTACAAGGGAAAAAACATAAAATCCAAAACAAAAGTTTCAAGTATTAAATCCCCCTACAACTATAGGCTCTATAATCCCATAAACAATAAAACAATAATTAAAACAATATTTCCTTAATAAAAGCATCCTTAATTCCTCTAACTAAAAATTATAAAAGCTGCTAAAACAGTTACATTTTCTATGCTCCAAAAAAATTGCAAAGACAGGCTAGCCTTTGAGATAACAATAACTATATTTATTGCCATAGCAGTTTCAGCTCTTACTCCCATCACTTGCATTAATATTTAGGATATATACCAAGTCTCTTCCCAGGAGGTATGTTACATGTCTGGGCCAGATTCTGAGGCAATGGTTAGCACACAATAGGGTGTCCAGAAATGGCATGGGCTTAATTGTGCTCCTGTGTGTAAGCTGTCAAAGGCCCACTCACCAACACATTATCAGTGACATTAACTCTCAAGCTCATGTTGGTTGCAAAAGCCATCTCACAGGGGCAAAAAACAATGGTTCAATAGATTACAGAATTCTTAGTGGGGTGCTTGAGTGTCCATGCAAACAGGGGATGAAACAGCATCAAGCTGGTCAGAGAGAAATCTGCTGGGCCCTGCCAAACAGCTGGAAGCTTCCCTGGGCCCTGCCAAACAGGGGGAGCTGTTCTCTTCACACCTTCGTGTCATCCACACCTACTGCACAGACCCCAGCACCCAGTTAGTATCCCAGTGGCTCCACTTCCCATCAAGCTCCCTACTTGTGGCCTGGGAAAGCAGCAGAGGATAACCCAAAGCCTGAAGACCCCACACCAAGGTAGAAGCTCCTGGCTACTGACTTTGGATCAGGTCAGCTCTGGCCATTGTGGCCATTTAGAGATTGAACTCTGCCTTTCCAATAAAAATAAATATTTTTTTAAAAACCTCTCCATAGAATCCAGCATCATCACAACAGTTGTGGCCCTCAGATAGCTCCAGAACCCACCACCCTTTCTATATCTCCATAATGTACCTAAGTCTCAAGGAGTCCTATCATTTCCAAAGTGTGCAATTTCTTTGCAGTGCTTTTTATGTGTGTGCTTTAGGAGTAGAGCCAGACGTGATAGACTCAAAGTGGTTTTTTAGGGCCTCATTCAGAATTGAACTTTCCAACCAGATTGTTTCATGTTTTCTCTGTATGCCTTCTCTCCCTCAACAGCAAACCTGCTCCATTTTGTACCCTTGAGGATGTACAGTGCTGATGGGGGTCTTTGACTTTATTATCCCCGGTGCTAGGGAAAGGTGAAAATTTGAAACACTCTGACTTCACATAGTGGTGTGTTCCATCTCCTTTTCCTCATTAGGCTACTTGTCACCTGGTAGCATCTCTTTTCCTGGAAAGGCCTACCAGGACATATCAATTAAAGTGTACAGAATTCACAGAGGGCAGTTTTTGTTTTTCTTGTGGACTTTTTGAGTACCACATTGAACAAAGACAGCCAAGGTGGAACAGAGTGTGTCTGTGGTTATCTTATTGGCCTCTTTTACGGATTCATCAGTACTAATGAAGCAATGTCAGCACCAAACCCTTGTTATGATTTTAACTGTCCACTAGGTAAGAACCGAATTAACCACTTTTATTCTCTCTGTAACATGGCTTTGTGCACATGAAGACTTACAACTCCCTACAACCTCTTCCCTTACAAACCACGCATGGTCCATCTGAACTGTATCTTCTCCTAAGACATAGCTTTCAAAAGTTTAATCATTCTCATTTTTTTCTCTGAAACTTCTTTGACTAGTCTGCATCAATTTTGAAATTGAGAACTTGAATAACAATTTGCTTTATGTCCCTACCAGTTCTGTAGTTGGCAAAGGCAAAATCAAGAGGAAGAAGCACAACCTTATTTGACCTTAGAAGGAAGACCGGGACCTCTGCAGGTCCTCTGTGGGTTTCCAAACAGCTGTGATTTTTCCTGCCCAGCCAGACCAACAATCCTGTTCTCAGCTTGACAACCGTGTGTGCTTGTATGTTTTTACTGAATCTCATTTTAATGACTGGAGCCTGATTCCTGCTTTTGATGATTCATGGATATGATCATCTTCCCCCAAACAATAGGTCGCTGTTTACAACATCCTGATCCTTCATCATGGATGTTTATGTCTCACAGGAATCACATCTTTTATTATTAGGTATTAGTTTGGCTAAAGGAAACTTTACACTAACTCATTCACACTGACAGTAATGACAGCAATACCATTTTCTGCAAGGCTACGGGAGAATGTGAAGACAGTGCGACATGAACTGCCCTGGCTTCAAGGAACAGCTTTCTTCTCTCAGTTAACTGTCAGGCTAGACCACAGAACCATCTGGAAAGTGCAAGATCCAGGGCTGGGAGTGGGCTTAGTAGGGAAATTGTGGGCACCCCTCTGATGGGCTGTAGCTCCCACCAGTGAGCATGGGAACCAGGGCTGGGGGCAGTCCTGGCTGGACAGGTAGTGGCACCTGTCGAAATAAGTATGGGCTGGATAGTGGAGTTGGTCAGGCTGAGCTAGCCTCCAACACCCATTGACGTGTACAAAAGCTGCGTATGATGTGCGATGGACTGGACCAGTCTGCTGCACAGTCTTCTTCACTTCTTCACTCATAAATAAAACAAATTTGTTATATACAAAAGAAGGACTTGCCTTCATGACTTCTTGGGTATGACTGAAATTCAGAGCAAGCTATCAATAAAGGTTTATTTGTTTCCAATAAATAACCTTTCCTCCAGCCTCTCCTATGTCAAGAGTGCTTCAAAAAGCCAATCTGAAACCAGGGTCCAAGAACTGCTTCTGGTATCCCATGCAGATACATGGGAAAGCTTCCTGATTTCCTAGGCCATAAGCCGGGAGCTGGTTTGAAAATGGAGCAGCAAGTACTCGAATTAGTGCTCATGTGGGATGCTGGCGCTTGCAGGCAAACCTGTTTTTAAAGGTTTGATTGCTTTCAACTTCATGATCATTTGAATGCTGATATATCTCTGCTGAGGTTTTCATTGATCTTTCCATTTGACAGAAGGGGCAGAAATGTTACTCCCTGATTCTATTTCCTCTTCTGGTTGATGTGCCATGATCTTCCTATGTTATGTGTTCTGAGCATCAGTCTCTGTCCACAGCTGTAAAGAACATATCAATATCTAGACTGGTTGGTCATGAAAGCTCTGGGAGAGGTCAGAGAAAAGCCAAATCACGTTTGGAAAAACCTCATGAGCCCAGAAGGAAGGGGAACAGCAATGACTGTCTTCAATCCAAAGGATCAAAAAAAAAATGAGACTTCCAGAACCAACAATGAGGATTTGGAGTCAGTTTCAATGAGCAATCTAAAGGCCATGTTCAAATTGCTTCTCCTGGCTCAACTTTGCACACCTTTATGCTTTGGTCCAAGATCGGACTGAAAACTAGGCAACTGCCTGTAAACCAAGGTTTTGCAGAGTTGTTCATTGATACGCTCAGGACAGCTACTGATCTTTGAGGTCTACTATATGCAAAAGTGAGCCCTGCAAGAGATTAAAAAAGAACGGCAACACTTCTATGTTAGACGGTAGCATTTATTTTTTTTTAAAAGATTTATTGTTATTGGAAAGCCAGATATACAGAGGAGGAGAGACAGAGAGGAAGATCTTCCATCCGATGTTTCACTCCCCAAGTGAGCCGCAACGGGCCGGTGCGCGCCAATCCGATGCCAGGAGCCAGGAACC
Organism: Ochotona princeps; assembly: GCF_030435755.1. Classification (NCBI taxonomy): domain Eukaryota; kingdom Metazoa; phylum Chordata; class Mammalia; order Lagomorpha; family Ochotonidae; genus Ochotona; species Ochotona princeps. The sequence continues at coordinate 50,343,301 of NC_080832.1, read as the reverse complement.
TCTTCCAGGTCTCCCACACGGGTGCAGGGTCCCAAAGCTTTGGGCCGTCCTCGACTGCTTTCCCAGGCCACAAGCAGGGAGCTGGATGGGAAGTGGAGCTGCCGGGATTAGAACCGGCGCTCATATGGGATCCCGGGGCATTCAAGGCGAGGACTTTAGCCACTAGGCCACGCTTCAACTCTTTGTATTTAGGTTGTATTAGATGTTAGGTTACCTAGAGATAACAGAGTACCCATCAGGTTGTGTGTGGATCCTATGCAAATGTCTTCTACTTTATCCCCAGGTTTGGGTATCTCTAGGGGATCCTAGAATCAGTAACCTTTGGATACAGAAGGAGCTCTTTTTTGTATTTTCAGGGTATGACCACAAAAACTGAGTGGGTTGCCTGAGGAGTGAAGAGACAAACATTGTCAGACTGGCAGCTCATCAGCCAAGCCTGGCTTCTGCTGGAGGGCAGCTCCTGCCATGGGCCAGCATATGTGTATGTCTTGGCCTCTACCCATGGAGAATTTTCCTAGACAGTAACAGTTTTCAAGTGACATCAGTTTCCTTCTTCCTTGCTGGCCATCAGCACCCTTGTGTGGAGTAATTTTTGAGGATGTCTTTCTGATTCATGCACTTGCCACAAAGTGTTTCCCACAATGTTCACAGTTCTTGTGTGGTTCTCCCTTTGTTTTCACTGGCATGTTTAAAGTAGCATCTGATCTGGTGTAACCATCTTTTGAGGTGTCTTCCAGGCCATTAATTCTTCTTCTCTGAACTGTTTCCCCAATCTCAGGTGAGGCTTTTTCTGGCAGGTCATTCTTTTTTTTTAAGAGATATAGTCATATATTTGAAAAGCAGAGTGATAGAAAGAGGAAGAAAGACAGAGACTCAGAGAAATCTTCCATTCCCCAAATGAATTCCCTGAAGCTAGGAGCCAAGAACTCCATCTGGGTCTCACACGTGCGTGGAGGGACCCAAGCCTTGGCCCAGCTTCTGCTGCCTTCCCAGGTGTGTTAGCAGGGAGTTGATTTGAAAGCTTGCAGCTATGACTCAAATAGGCATTCTAATATGGGGTGCCAACACTGGAAGTGGCAGATAACCCATTGTGCCACAATTCTGGCCCATAATATTTCATTCTTTGCAGTTAGTCTGTGTAATCTCTAACATATTATGGTTACCTAGTTTATACATTGATAGACCCAGATTCTTCTTGCGTAAGTTTTGGCTTGTAGTGAGATAAACTTTCTAATACTGATTGAGAACGCATTCATATTAGCAACTGATCAGCACATATGCACCCACGTGTATTTGCCAATACATGTGATGCACATTTACCAATTTAAATCAGGAATTCATCAGCAAGTCTTTTAGGGTCCTGACATCCTGACAGTTTCATCAGAGCAAGTACTCGTTCCCTTCCCTTTGGGACTTTTATTATCACAGGTGAAGCTGCAGCCACACCCTGATGTTTAGCAATTGCCTCTCCAGGTGAAGGGTGATAATCTACCGTTATTTCTTATTCATGAATCCCACTCAGGCCCATTTCTATAGCATTGTGATGCTACCCAAGCCATCTGAGTGGAAGCTATCAGTGAAACTAAACCCCCACAATGTAAAAGCAGGACCCAGGCTTTTGCCTCTCTCCCTTAGCCAAGGTGTCCCTTTATCAAAAGGAGTTCATTGGCATAAGGGAGTGAGTCAACTGGCCTAGCAAGGTTCTCCTACTCACCACACTAAAATCGTCGGTTGCTTCTTCAATAGATAAGAACCTCGATCTGGGGAGTGATTTGTGTAGGGGCATTCCAAGTCTGGGCAGAATGTAACTGCCACCTTCACATTTTCAGGGTTTAGGCTTACCATCAGACCCCAAGGTCACCGAGGGTGAGGCAACGGTGCTCTTTGGCCATAGATGCACCTGAGGCAAGCTGGTAAGGAATGTCCACTTTATTATGCACAGGTTACAGCTTGTGAAGTGTAAGAAATGGGAGGGCAGGAAGGTGTCTTTCGTCAGACACCCCCCCACCCCCACCCACCAAAGACTCTAATTAGCTATATGACACATCTATTTTCCTTGATCTTTTAGTCATGTCAGAGGTCATGTTCCACGTGTATTTCCCTTGACCTTCTAGCCATGTCAGAGGTCACACTCCATGGGACCTGTGCCTCAAGGCCATCAGCAGGGAAGCTCTGAGCCACACCCACCAGGTAGCAGGTGATTGCCCACATCACATAACCCCTACACCAACCAGAGCCCAAGAGTTCCATCATAAGGCTCCTAAAGAGTATGGTAGCACTGACCAATCAAAGGAAGGTCACGTGCTCCAACCAAGACATTGACATGAGCCAATCACACACCTCTCATTCCCTATTTCAGTCTGTAAGAACCCAACTCCTCTGGGAACCTGGAATTAAGCAATAACTGCCTGGATCCTTGTTCTGCATTTTGCAATGAATGCCTGCTTTCTCCACCACTCTATTGTCAATAACTGGCTTTCTGTTATGTCGGGTGGGTGAACCAAGTTTGATGGTTCTACAACAATGCCTACAACTAGTTTGGGGTGCCATTTGATAACATCCATCAACCTTGCTGAGTGCTTAAAAGTTAGGGACACTGACTAAGGTACCAAATGAATTAATTAACTCTTGGAATTGAAATGCCAGGCAGTCTAACTTTGAGGACAGCTGAGTTTGGCACTCCCCCATCTCTGTAGATGAAGGACAGTGGGATAGCTGGTGAGGCAGAATGTAGTGAGAGTGGAAAAGGTACAGTGCCTCAGTAGATCACCAGGAGGGGCAGATCCCTGGGCTCCTTTGCCATCAGGTGTCCTGTCTCAAATTGGTACTTAATTTCCACGGCCTTGGACTCTGTCTTTAGTGGCCTGAGTTCTCAATGCCCACTGAATTCCCAATTCCAGAGAGAAAAGTGTCTTTTCTTTTGAAAAGGAAACAATGAGGTTGTTTCTTAGGAAGCTTTAAAAAATACTTCCTCCCCCACTCCCTGCTTGAATTTAATCTTTTATATTCCCATCCGCATTAATTTCTAGTGTTCTTTCATCTGCAAATAAGTGCTGCTGTTGTCTTTGTCTGCATGTATTATTTATCATGCAATTCATGGTGAGGCTCTGTCCATCAGCCTGTGGGTGTCTGTGCCTGAATGGAAATGAGAGTTTAGGAAGTCAGCTCCCAGGGGGAGCTGGGGGTGGCCATGGCTGTGGCCATGGCAATGGTGATGGCAGTGGTGGAGGTGGTGGCCCAGTCCTGGGCTGACGGTAAGCAGGAAGCTTGCCTTGGGGCAGCTAGGTCCACAGCGAGCAGCGAGGAGCACAATCCCTCCCAGCTCTAAGATCACCAGGGAAATGGTTTTCACAAATCTCACACAGCTCTCTGCCAGCCTCCATTCACCCCCCAAAGGAGTTTCTAGTTCCCACACTGGCAACCACACAGTTCCATAGTTGGCTTACATCTTGAACTGAGAAGTCACTTTTTCATTTATCGTTTTTCCTCAAAGGGGAAAATTGCAAAGAAAGTTTGAAGGGAAAAGGAGCTACAAGGCAATTCATACATTCCTTTTGACTCTCAAGTGATTATAGAGAATCAGAGTTTGTTGTTTGTGAAAAACAGTGCTTCCCAACACACTGTTACTGGCAGAAAACAATAGTTGTCCCCACGGAAGGACTTCTGTCCCCATGGTAACAGGCAGGTTCACAAATACAAACTGGAGACCTTATGCTCATGCTGCGGACCCTGGCTGGGGCCCGTAAGGGCAGCCGCTGAAGGCTCTGGCCTTTGTTCTTGTGTGGGGAATGTGCTGCTAGCAGCCTGTGCTTTATCTCTGCGAAACCCTGGAATGTATGTCTCAAGGGTTTACTGATCTTTTGCTGCAATTTTACAGAGATTTTATACTTACGAGACCAGAAGTTTTTTTTTTTTTTTTTTTTAAAGAAATCACAAGTTGGGAAATATTCTTTAAAGTTACTGAGAAAAATACTGGGCAAATCTCCACGAAGTGTTCTCTCTCTCTCTCTCTTTTTTTCTCTCCTTCTGCTCTTCCTCAAGTTTAAATAACAATGAATTAAGTTCAAGGCACAGTAGCAGTCAGCCTGGAGTGGTAAGCCTCACACAGTTGAATCAATGCCCTCTGTAGCTATGGATGCTGCTAGCCAAGCCCCACGCATAGCGCCACGCACGTCACTGTGGCCTTGTGAACTTGAAGGAATGTCAAACAACAATCATTCCTCTTGTGAATCTCATTCAAGAAAACATTTTGACATCAAACAAATCTTTGGGGCATTGTGTATTGTGGATGTCTTTGGTCTGGCTGTCCCTCATAAAGTTGACCAGACTCCAGGCTACATCAGCTAGTACCCTTCTCCCTTTTGTTTGGGATGGAGTAGGAAAATCCAAACTTTTTGGAGAGTAGTGTTTGTCTTGTTAGCACCTCGTTTGGACCCGGGAAAACAACCCCTGTTCAACTGTGACTAGACCCATGAAGATGGTTTTCAGCCAACAAGTCCATGGATGGGTTTTCTTTTTGAATGCATGGTTAGCACCCCTTTGCCAGGTTGTCACCAGATCCTACAGGGACTGAGAAAAACAGAAGATTTCAGAGACAGGTTCAGGGCTGGAGAAAGGAAGACAGATTGGCAGAGGCTGGCATGGCACCCAGCCCGCTTTTTACCTCTGATAAGAACAGTCCTCGGCTTTAATGAGTCAGTTTGGACTTTCCAGCCCTAGGATGGAGCAGGGGAACATTCAGATCCAAGGGTCAAGTTCTGCTGGGAGCAAGAAGGAGCAGCCAGTGTGTGTGTGTGTGTGTGGGGGGGGTGTCCTGGGAATGGGAGAGCTTGAGTGCCTGGGATTATTGGAAAACAGCAGGTCCCTGAGGTTGTCCTGGAACACCTAAACAAAGACGATGTAAAGAACCAGGCGCAAAACTTTGACTTTACAACTCTGCTTAGAACTGGGCAACCTGTTAAGGTTCTGGAAAACCACAATTCTTATCTTCATATGCCAAATCTTAGCCTCTCCCACAGCATTTATGCATTGGGGTATCTAGTATCAACACTGTGCTAAACTTCAGCTCATTAAAAAACACCACTATAATAAAGAAATCCCACTGGGCATGGTGGGCTACGGGAAAGGCAAAGTCCCCTTTTGTTCCTCTCCCTTCTTTAACATGCGTATCACAAAGAGTTCAGAAAGAACCCAACCCCAGCTTCTTTCAATAATGAAGGGAACTGTTCTGACCAGAAATGAACTAGTACATTCAAGCGCACACACACACACGTATGTATGTATGTATGAACCCTTTACCCCATACCTTCTACATCTTTTGTGATTCTAGGTTCACACTTGAAGCATTTTGGCTCCTTTTTCACTTGAGCATTTTAAAGGGCTGTTGTCACGGCATTTTTGAATGCAGGACAATGAAGCAGGCTGCTTGTGGCATGCCAGACCTCTTCCCAAGACCCTGGATCTACTCCTTCTGCTGAGCTGCATTGCAGACAGCTCTCCCTGGTGGAAGGCACTCTGCCACCACCATCTCCCACCCCATCTTTACCTACAGTTCCCATGGCAACAACACTCACCTCTGCAGCTTCCCCGAGGCTCATTGTTTTTCCCCAGTTGTAAAAAGAAACTCATAGGAGCACCGACTTCTGGGAATTCTTGAGATTAACTAATGATGCTTACCGATGAGTAAGACTTCAATCAACTGCAGTGAGTGTCATCCCTGTCCAATCATGTTGGAGGACAGTCTTGTCTCTTTGTAAATCTCACAGTTATGAAAGAGTAAGCAGAGTGTTGTATCCTGTAGCCCTCCAGAAGATCACCTAAAGATTTTTTTTCAGATCCTAACAAGCTGGTGCTAATTCACCCATGCCTCTTCTCAACCCTGTCTCAACCCTGGAATTAAAACCAGAAGTTACAGTGATTGCCTTAGGATAGCTGAAGCAAAGAGAAGCCTTTCTGGAAGAGTTGGAAACTTGTTTTATCTGAGGTTAGTTGGCTCTCCCACTGTGGAGTGTGCCTGCAAAAGTGCATTGACTCCCACCAGCTTACCAGCCTTGAGATGTGAAGAATGTCTCGGGTTGGGGAAGGGGCTACGTGGCACAATTGTAAGGATCAAAGCATCCCTGCTGGTATGTGGAACTTCTGTGAGGGTGTAGTTCATCTGACCATGGAGGATTAAGGGTTTTGACTCTAGGCACAGCCTTCTTTTTTTTTTTTAATTAATTGTTATCATTTCCTTACTTTTTAAAAAAAGATTTGTTTATCTTTATTGGAAAAGCAGATATACAGAGAGAAGACAGACATAGAAAAAGGTCTTCCATCCATCTGCTGGTTCACTCCCCAAATAGCTACAATGGCCAGAGCTGAGCCAATCCCAAGTCAAGAGCCAGGAGCTTCTTCTGGGTCTCTCACGCAGGTGCAGGGTTCCAAGGCTTTGGACCATCTCTACTGCTTTCCCAGGCCACAAGCAGGTAACTGGGTGGCAAGTGGAGCAGCTGGGATACAACTGGTGCCCATGTGGGATCCCAGCAGATGTAAGGCAAAGATTTAGCCACTGAGCCATCACACTGGGCCCTATTATTTTCCATGATACGGTTTGCAGGTATAGGGATTCCCCTTTCCCCTCCACGTCCTCCCTCCCTATTTTCATCTTCCACCATTTTGCCCCTTATTAATACAATAGCATAATCCTTTAGTAAGAGTTACAACTTAAACATTCTGCACTTAGGTCCTTTATAGCATTGTAGGTAAAGACAAAGGTAGAAAGTCTAATATTATATATATATTCAAGATATATTTAACAGCTTCTCTGGGAGTCCTCCTTTTATTTGGGTTTATAGATGCCTAATGCAGCATGTCTTCTTCACCTCCCAGTATGCTAGTCTCCATTTTAAAGTTCTTCAATGAGAATATAAATATAAAGAAATATTTATATTATACACACACATATATTTTTATCTATTTGTTTTGTATTTTTCATAAAGGTTGCCTTATATTAGAGAAAACATATGATATTTGTCCTGTTAGTATTGGCTTATTTCTCCGGGCATGATGATCTCCAGTTGGGACCGTTTTGTTGCAAATGATGAATTGCTTTTAACAGTCAAATAGTATTCTATACAGTTTCTTTAATCATTCCTCTTTCAATGGGTATCTGGATTGTTTCCATGTCTTCCTATTGCAGATGGTGCTGCTGTAAATATAGGATTTCAGACCAGTTTCTCATATGCAGATTCCATTTCCTTTGGACATATTCTCAGCTGGGTCATATGGTAGAGCAATTTTCTGTTCTCTTAGCACCCCCATACTGACTTCCATAGTAGTTGTACTAGCCTACACCACCTTCAACATTCAACAGTGAAGTTGGGTACCTTTCTCCTCACATCCACATCAGCAGGTGTTGTTAGTAGAGTTCTGAATGTAGGCCGATCTCATTGCAGTCAAGTGCAATCTGAATGTAGTTTTTGTTTGTATTTCCCTGATAGCTAGGGAACCTGAGCATTTTTTTTCACGTCTGTTAGCCATTTGAATTTGTTCTTTTGAAAAATTACTGCTTATTTCCTTTGCCCATTTCTTCATAGGGTTGTTTGTTTTGCTGTTGTTGAGTTTCTGAAGCTCTTTGTAAATCCTGGATAACAGTTCCTTATCAGTTATGTAGTATACAAAAATTTTCCTATTCTGTCGGTTGCTTCTTCACTTCATTTCCTTTGCTGTACGGAATTTTCTTAGTTTAACGTAGTCCCATTTGTTTGTTTTGGCTTTGGCTACCTGTGCTTTTGATGATTTTAGTCTTTCCGAATTCCTGTATTTTGTAGAGTACTTCCTGTATTTTCCTCTAACAGTTACATGGCTTCTGGGTGTTGATTTAGGTTCCTGGTCCATTTAGAGCTGATTTTTCTTAATAAGGTGAGATGTGGCAATCTTTTTTCTTACTTCTGCAGGCTGTTATCCAATTTTGTCAATAGCACAAGTCTTCTATTGGGAGCTGTCAGTGTGTAGTCAGCATTGGCATTTGGAAGAAGGACTTACAAGGCTGATTTCAGGCAAAGCAACCAAGGAGACCAAATTTTAGATTCATCTTCTGTCGAATGGATCCTAGAAGTCCAGCTAGCACAGTTCCAATGGCCATTGTCTCTAGTATTCTGGAAGCTGGGTCAGAAAGTGAGAGTCTGTTGAGTAGTCGCTGCCTTGAGAAGCTGGCAATAGATCTTGTCACCAGTTCTCCTTCTCGTCAAGAATCTCTGCAATTAGACTTTTGTTCCACCTGTGCTTGCAAACTGCTTTTGTCAAGATTAACAGTGGCCTCCACAGGCCCTTGTCTAGTGCACAGAATCTCTTTCTATTTGACCCATCAGAAGTATTGGATGCAGTAGATGTTTCTGTGGTGCTTCAGAACCATTCAGAGCTTAGCTCTTGGAAGCTGCCTAGTTTTTTCTGACTTTTCCAGCTCATGTCAGTTTTGCTTATTGAATGAGTACAGGATGAATTTTCTAGTGATTTCTTTGGCCAGGAGAACAGATATTTGAGCTTCTTTCCTCAAAGGCCATATGCATTTTAATTAATTGAGATTCACTGCTGGGGTGCAGTGTGTGAAGATGTCACCTGTGATACCACCATCTCAAAGGAGCACTGATTTGAGTCCTGGCTGCTCCGCTTCCGACCCAGCTCCCTGCGAATGCACTGAGAAAGCAGCCTAAGAGGGCCTCTCTCAGTAACTCTGCCCTCAAAGACAAATATATAAATTTTAATTTTAAAAAATCCAGTTTTGAGTGTTTGGTACTGGTGTTTTGTTTTGTTTTGAAAAAAATCACTTATTGAGAAGATAGCATTGCAGAGAGGGATAGTAGAAACACAGAATGCATGAGTGAGGGAGGGTCTTCTGCCCACTGGTTCACTCTTGAAATGGTTCCAACAGCCAGGGCAGGGAAGGCTGAAGCCATGAGCCTGGAACTCCATCAAGGTCTCCCACATGAATGGCAAGGGTCCAAGTACTTGATACATCATCTGATTTTTCTCAGGAGTATTAGCAGGGAACTGAATTGGAAGTAGAGCAGCCAGGACTCAAACTGGTATTTGTATGGGATGCTGGTGTCACATGGAGCTACATAACCCACTTCAAATGCTGGCCTCTGGTGTAATAGCCAAGACAGTGCTTGAGATGCTCACATACCATATTGGACTGCCCCGGTTTAAGCCTTGGCTCTGCTTCCAATTCAAGCTTCCTTCTAATACAGACCCTGGGGAGAAAGCACATGATACTCATGTAGTTGATGTAGTTGAGTTCTTGCCACCCACATAAGAGACCCAGATTGAATCCTAGCTCCTATCTTCAGCCAGGTCCAACCCTGGCTGTTGTGGGCGTCTGAGGAGTGAACCAGCAGATCTCTCTCTCTCTCTCTCCCTCTGTTTCTGTCTTTCAAATAAGTAAGTGAAATCAATAAATTTATTTTTTTAAATGTTGGTCTGTAATGAAGAAGTCATATGGGTATGACAGAGAATCCTTTTTCACAGTGAGAAAAGAATGATATTTTCTGAAAAATTGGACCTGAGCCACTCCCCGCAATAGCTGCTTCAGTCTTTCATTCAAATATATTTTATTCCTCTTAAAGTCTTCCTGCTCTTTTGAATTTTTTGAGTTGTATAAATTATAAGAAAGATAGATAGGCTCAGGTGAATTTGAGGAAAATGTAGGGTCATTTTGTTTTCAAGGTTTCAATATTAAAAAAATAAAATGGGGCCAGGCATGATAGTCTAGTGGCTAAATCCTCGCCTTGCATCTGCCAGGATCCCATATGGGCACTGGTTTGTGTCCCAGATGTTCCACTTCCCATCCAGCTCCCTGTTTGTGGCCTGGGAAAGTAGTGAAGGACGACCCCAAGCCTTAGGACCCTGCATCCGCATGGGAGACCGAGAAGAAGCTCCTGACTCCTGACTTCAGACTGGCTCAGCTCTGGCCATTGTGGCTATTTGGGGAGTGAACCAGGGGATGGATGGAAGACCTGTTTCTCTCTCTGTTTTCTCTTCATATACCTGCCTTTCCAATAAAAATAAATAAATCTTTTAAAAATGTATAATGGTTTTTCTGTGTGACTCACATCAGGCACAACAAAATCGCTCCATTAGCATCTGGTAACTAAAAATACTGGTAATTGCAAGCAGCCCCAAACCCTCCATGCTGTCACTGACCTGAGTCCTTTTCCTAAGTCAGGCTCCATACTGAAGCTAAACTATGAAATGTTCCAACACAACAATGAGTCATAAATTAGGACTTACTATGCAATGGTCTATGTCCCAAGAATAAACAGAGTACAGCACAAAGGTAGCTATGCGGGGTTGGGGGTGGTTAGGGTGGCTGCAGGTGGCACCATTGTGTGATACACACGATGTTTATCTAGTTTCTGTCTTCATAGAGAAAAACCCAGGATATTTATCTGCTTTGATTTTTTATCTTCATAGGGAGAAATACGAGCAGTGTAGAAGAATAAAACTGTTGGATGCAGCAGATTTTATGTGCTGCTCAAGCATAGTTCTGACAGTCTGGGCAATTCCTTTAGGATTTTAGCACCTATATAGAGACAATATGAATGAGGAGGTGTGGGTGGAGGGTGACTCCCTCCACCCTGGGAATGACTGGAACCGTTGGAAATTTCTTCCTTTTGTTATACTCGTCCCTTCCATTATTTTTACTAAAGGCATGTTTGGTTGGGAGCATGGAGGGCTTAAGAACACACTCAGGACATTTCTTCTTGGAGAGGGAAGATGGTCCCCAACTGGGAGGGAAAGAAGACTCAGGAGGCATCGGCATAGTACAGTGTGTAGCAGGCAAAAGGTAGAGGCTCATCCTGGAAGCAGAGATGGGGAACAAGGCTGGCAGTCACAGGAGGGGTGACAATGCCTGGTCAATGCCGGGAGAGACACCTGAACTCACCAGGACTCCAGCCAACTGATGACAAACATGGTTTTCTCTGATTCTTGAATGCTACTGAGAGACAATTCAGGATCCCATGTACACCATCTGAAATTGTGTATTTAAAAATTTCTGCACTTGTAACAAACAGTGTTCATTCTGGTGTTCTGGCCCAGACTTTTCCAGTTGAAAGCTTTGGGTGCTTTGTTGACATCCTTACTTCCATAATTCTCTAGGTGTTACTTTATGATTGTCTGGGTGAGGTTGACTGTATGTAATAATTAAAATCAGTGGCCATAGCAAGAAAATTGAACTTGTTCAGAATGGAGCTAAAACTGGATTTCTGCTAGTTTGAGTCTGTTAGTTGTTGCACCTCTTGCTTCAACCAACAACTGTGTCTGGATAATATTTGCCTCCATACACCACACATATCTTGTACATGTCAAGCATTAAACAAACACATGCTGAATTAAACAATGTTTTAACATCATCAATAAACCCTGCATAGTTTTCGTTGGAGAGTTGAAACATCATGCTACATCTTGCCCCCAAAAGGCTATCAACATATATGCAGTATGATTTTCTAGCCACATCCTGTTGTGTGCTAGTACTTGCAGCCAAAGGCTTGCAAAAGCAAAGACTCTACTGAAGTCTAAAGTAATAACAGATTACCCAAGATAACCTTCTGTAATTCCCTCCAGAGTAGGAGATCTACTGCAGACATTATTTAGATATCAGGTATGCCTCAAGATTATCCTTCCAGAAAATAGTGGAAGATTCCAAAAGTGCTGTCATGGAAAAAGTCTCAGCATTCAAACCAGAGTTTGGACAAGATCTCTCATCGTGAAGAGAAAGATACGTGACACACAGAGTTAATCTCCCCGATTAAAGGACACAGTCATAGATCAAGGAACAGATTTTAATTCTCAGTTCAAAGGTCAGAGGAGTCCCATCTCCTAACAGAAGCTGTAAACAACAGGTGCCTGGGTCATGAAATCTCAGGTGAAGATTTTGGTTTTGCTCTCCAAGAGGCAAAACTAGGAGAAGGCGGCTTCACTCTGCATTCGGTTTTCCTTCCTTTGCCCTCAATCCATTTTCCAGTTTGCTTGGCCTTCAGAACTCACTTTAAGGAACTGTGCACTTGTGGGGCTGGTGTAACAACTCAATTGGCTAATCTTCTGCCCATAACTGCTGGCATCCCTTTTGGGCATCTTTAAACTCCTACACCCACATGGGAGACCTGGAAGAAGTTCTTCTCCCTGTACTTCTGCATTTCCATAAATAAATAAATAAATCCAAAAAAGCATGAGCTTGTGTGATTGATGATCTCCGGGATACAAACCTAAGCAACAAATTCAATGAAATGCAGAGTCATCAATTTTAGATGTTATTGAGTATGTTTGAAAGTGTCTCCTAGTAACCTTTATTTATGTTGACCAAAAAAGAAAATGTAAAGCTAACTGGGATGGGTAAAAAGTGTAGAATCTAGGAAAACCACAAGCTTACCCCAAAGTTAACCAAGTGGCACAAAGAGCACACACAGGCACGGGGCCTTCATATCTGGTCCAGGCTCCTCCTGCTGCAATCTCACTGTGTGGAGAGGGGAAGAACTGTGAAAGAAATGACTCACCATCCTGGACAGCTCAGGGTAATAACAATTCAGATGAAGTGTGTGGAAAGCAACGTAAGGGATCCAAGACATGAGTCTACCAGTCATGTGCTTGCTGCTCCGTTCACCACATGACTTATGGACAACGCCCCCTGCTGGTGCTCATCACAAACCACCTGTACACGAAGACCACGTTTTCGGCGCCCAGTCGACTTTTTCTTCTTATTATGAACAATACCACATGTTTGCCTTAATTTAAGATGATATGATGTTATGTATAACATGTTATGTTTTGAATGTTATATGTTGTGTATAAACTAAAATTGAAGTATAGGTGAGGTGGTCACAGAAGGTGGTTAAGAACTCGCATTTACTTTTAACATATTGGTTACTCATTACTATGTCAATTAATTCCATAATGATGTAAATTTTTGCTGATGATATGTTGGAGCTTCCTATTGACTGGGATGATACTCTGCTGGCTCTGTCTTCAGGCCAGAGAGGGTATACCTAAGAAGCCGTTGAACTTGACTGGACAATAAGATGCTGGACTCTATGTTTGGTATACGCTTGCAATGGGGGAATCTCAACTGAACTTGAGCTGTGGTTATGCAACAAGGTGGAGGAATCCACCATGGTGGGAGGGTACGGGGAGGGGAGGGGAGAAGCCAAGTATCTATGTAACTGTGTCACATAATACAATGTAATTAATGAAGTTAAATAATAAATAATTTTTAAAAATGAACAAGTGGTTATGGTTGGACTTAGAACAAAGTGACAGCTGCTTGAGGACTGATCTCAGGTCAGGTGAATGTGTGCTGGTCTAGGTCAGCCAGAGACAGGGCGCGTGACAGGAGAGAAACACAATACACCTGCGGTTTTCCTCCCTGTGAGGATGATCTAGCTGATTCCCTGTGTCGGAGACCGGTAGTGTCCGTCCCCAGAGACCAGCACCACCTGAGAGCTGGCACTTTCAGAAACCGGCGACTTGACTGTTTGTGGTAAGGATGCCCTACACACTTACTGTGTCTTCAAACAAACAAAGCACAAAACATACCAAAAAGTACTTTAGGGTTAGTAAAGCAGAAGGAACTGGGGTATTTAAAACGCGGTGGCCTAGCGACTAGGGTCCTCACCTTGAATGCGCTGGGATCCCATATGAGCGCCGGTTCTAATCCCAGTGGTCCTGCTTCCCATCCAGCTCCCTGCTTGTGACCTGGGAAAGCAGACAAGGACAGCCCAAAGCCTTGGGACCCTGCACCCACGTGGGAGACCTGGAAGAGCTCCTGACTTTGGATCGGCGCAGCACCAGCCACTGTGTTCATTTGGGGAATGAATCGTTGGACGGAAGATCTTCCTCTCTGTCTCTCCTCCTCTCTGTATATCTGACTTTGCAATAAGAATAAATAAATGTTAAAAAAAGACAGGCATTGATATCAGTGGTCCATTATGGGAAAGCGCAGCTAGCAGGGCTCAGCAGGCTTGAGTGATGTCACTGGCGCTTTCCCTGTGTCGTCACCTGTTCTCCAGTGATGAGGGTGGTACATCCTCAGCCCTACTCTCTTCCAGACTTCTCTCCTGTGTTCAAGTCACCAAATGAATTCTGGGAATCCAAAATGTCACTGTTGGGGCCGGTGATTAAACGATGCTGGTATCCCTATGGGTGGCAACTCTGTCCTGGCTGCTCTGCTCCCTATCCAGGTCCCTGCTATTGCACCTGGAAAAGCAGAGGAAGGTGACGCAAGTGCTTGGGTGCTCTGCCACCCACATGGGAGACTTAGATGAAACTCCTGACTTTATCCTGGTCCAGCCCTGGCTTTTATGGCCATGAACCTGCTCTCTCTCTCTAATTTTCAACTCAGTCAATCAATAGTTAATAAATAGTTGACAAAAAGCCACTGCCCTTATGAAAAGAATAGATCTCTATCCAACTATAGCTTTAGAACAGTTTCACAAACATGTGACTATCCTGTGGCGTTTTGTCACACTGTGACACCCAGGACCTTGTGACTTCGGGGAGACAACTTGAACCCGGGTCTGGGACAATGTACTGCTTTTAAATCGTGCACGCATGCGCGCTTGCTGCCAGCTAGGCCCTCCCCTATGAAGTCATGGATTCTGCTCCCCAACCCCTTGTACGGCAAACGTCACGTCTATAACAAATTCTTGGTTCTTGGCTGTCGTTTGAAGCTATCACCTTTGGACACCTGCAAGACCATCAGTGAGAGATATCTTGAGCTGCCTGGCTGACAGACAAAGAACATTTGGAGAGACAGGGGAATCTAGGGCAGTTTCTGCTTCCAATTTAGAACTGAAGCTAATTTAAAAAGCTGCCAGAAATCTGGAAGCATTTTGTAGGTTGGAAGTTGTTAGTAAGAGCATGAAGCAGCATGCGTCCTCTCCTCGTGGCCAGTGCATGACATCTCGGGACCGGTCCCTGGAGCCTAAGCCCCATTGTCAGCACTCCGAGGACTCCCTCTGATCCCCTCCACCGCCTTTTCTTGGCCTGTCTTCTCTCTTCATTCCTTTCCTTTAGGTCTTGCTTGGCTCATGCCTTTTAGTCTTTTCCTTGCTCCTAGTTCCTGGACTTTATTACCACACTCTCTGCCTTGTCGGGAGAGGGTTTGAGAGATCGCAACAACATCCAAATGATCTCTGTCCGAAGTATTTGTTTAGTGACTCTCTGTGGGCAGAGCTGGGCTGGACCCACGCCAGCTGAGTTCACAGTTCAAAGCCCCTGGCTGTTGGGCACGCCTTCCTTGATAAACACTAATGGGGAAGGGACACACTCCAAAACTCCATTCTTTCTCCATTGCTCTCGCTTTTGCATTATCCCCTCCCCTGTCCTTTGCTGTGGGCTGTAAAGTGGGAATAAGATCACCTGCCTCCCGCAGCTGTTTAGAGGAATCAATGAAGTGATTTACCCCCGAAGCACACCGACAGTTCTGTAGTCCAGGCATGTGCCTTTGGTATTATTTCCATCATCTGGCATAGTGCCTGGAATCTCGGGTGCTTGGTAATTGTTTGTTGGAAGAAGGAGTACATTAAGTGAAACAACACAGTCACTGCTCGCTGTGTAGAGTGAGATTAGGACGAGGCTGTGAACACTTGTGAGTACCCGTGAGAAGAGGGTAGAACAAGTCCTCACTTCGCCTTTTTGGGTAAGGGTACAGTTGAAAAGCAGGGTCCCCAGCACAATCAGCAGAAAATAAGTCCCAATGTATACACCAAAGTGCACGCCTTTTGTTCATTAAGAATTCATTAATAGAATCTATGTACCCTTGGGAATTCACCTATTCATTTAAAAAGTCTGCTGCTCTGGGCTCACAGTCCCACAGCAGATATGAGGAGGCAAACGGAGGTGGTAGCATCCTGGCAAAGGGACCAGGGTGGATCCCAGAGGTGGGGTGGTAATCCAGCCTAGCGTAAAAACGGGCCATTGTGACCAAGGTCTGAAGCAGACTTAGTATCTTCTGTGATCACATGTGTTAGGCAATACAAAGCAAGGATATTTGCACACGTAAAACAGTCACTATAGGAACAAGCAGTAAACTTAGGGGATAGTATTGCAATGTCCCTGGGTTCTGTATGGTTCTCTCCTGACTCCAGCTTCCTGCTAGAGGCTCCAGGAATCACATCTCTGCCTCCCACTTAGGCAACCTGAACTGCATTCTTGGCTCCAGGTTTTGTCTTGGCTCAGCCTTGGCCATTGCAGGCATTTGAAGGGTCACCACAAGCATATGGGAGCTTTTGTCTGTATGGCTTTTTCTCTCTGCCTTTCTTAAATAAGTAAACATTATTTCTATTGACCAAAATAGAAAAACAAAACAAAATAAACAAACAAACAAAAAAATCGCAGATGGCCCATAGCAGGAAGGTCAACAAATGAGAAAGGAAATTGCTCAGGTTCAATGGCCACCTGATGGGAGCATCAGGTGGGCGCCCCCTGCAGGACAGAGGGATAAGAGCAGCAGCAGCAGTTGTAGCAGGTGCTTCTTCCATGCTGGGCAACTGCCTCCTGCTCTATCTATATTAACATGTGAAATCTTCACAGTCTTCTTGCCATCCCCCTTCTACAGATGAGGAGCTGACAGAGGGGCTGAGGAACTCAGCTCACCCAGAGGTGGCGAGAGAGAGAGTCTGTGCAGCTCATCCTCATGCTAACAGCACCTATGGGCTTTAAAAAACAAGAATAAAATGCTGGACTAAACAGAGGGAAAACAGAAGCCATGCACTGAAGGAAACAGATAAAGGAAAGCAAGTTTTACAATGGTGCTTTGCAGTATCATGAGATCACAGAAAAGCTGTCATGTATTTTTTCAGTTAGGTCAAGGGAACTTAATGAGTCAGGTACAATGTTTCAGTGACTAACTCCTCACCTTGCATAAGCTGGGATCCCATATGAGTGCCAGTTCTGGTCCTGGCTGCTCCATTTCCCATCCAGCTCCCTTCTTGTGGCCTGGGGAAGCAATGAAGGATGGCCCAAAGCCTTGGGACCCTGCACTCACGAGGGAGACCAGGAAGAAGGTCTTGGCTCCTGGCTTTGGATTGGCTAAGCTCCAGCCACTGTGGCCACTTAGGGAGTGAACCAGCAAATGGAAGATCTTTCTCTTTTGTCTTTTCTTCTCTTTGTAAATCTTATCTGCCTTCCCAATTAAAATAAATAAATCTTTTCAAGAAACTATAAAATAAAATTT
Organism: Ochotona princeps; assembly: GCF_030435755.1. Classification (NCBI taxonomy): domain Eukaryota; kingdom Metazoa; phylum Chordata; class Mammalia; order Lagomorpha; family Ochotonidae; genus Ochotona; species Ochotona princeps. Next base: position 50,326,092 of record NC_080832.1, on the reverse strand, counting down.
TGGTATAGGGAATTGGAGAGACCATCATCTAAGACACAGGGGTGACTCTCTCTCTCTCCCTCTCTCTGTGTGTGTGCGTGTGTATGAGAGAGAAAAAAGAGGGAGAGAGGGAGGGAAAGAGAGAGAGAGAGAGTCAGGAGACTTGGAACTCCTTTCCTGTGGAGTTTGTTGCTCCACTAGGCTAGCGCTAGGGACAGGGCCAGACTCATCACCTCTTCAGTCTGTAGACTTCATTTGCTTTAGTGACATCTTTTGATTTCTTAGTTCTTTATTGTTGCTCCCATTTCCAAAAGGTGGGACCCTCTGAGAAGCTGGCTTGGGACAGGTCCAGGTGTGGGGATACTTGCAACAATGTTTGCTGCTTGTTGGATCCATGCATTGAAGCCTGCTCCCATAACAATGAAACATTGCTGGCATGCCTATAATGTCAGGACCTTATGTCAGGCCACTTGGGCTATGGTGTTTGAGATTTAACAAGTAGATCAAATGTAAAAGTGTAAAAATGGCAGGGAGGGAAATTTGTTTGGAAAAAGAGAGAAAGAAGACCCAGTGCTTTCCCTGCAAGGCTGCAGCCTGACAAGCTTGGGCGAGGGGTTGGCTTTCATTTTGTTTTGCTCTCCAGTGGGTATGCTCGGAGTTGGCACACAAATTCAATGTGTGAATGGTGTGGGAGTTGAGAAAGTTGCCTTGCTATTTCTCTTCTTAAAATTAACAGTGGAATCCTTATGAGAGCAGTGTAGGCTCTGGAATGTGCCACACACAGCTCTCTAACTGCATAATTAGGGAGTTTTTCATAATAAAATAGTTCCCCTTCTTGCCAACCTCCCGGCCCTTCTCTCCATGTCCCCACAGACAGGAGAGGCATCTGACTGACAGTTGCTTGCTGTGCTGGCTTCCCTGTCGTGTTGCAGCCCATGCCACATCCACACCTTGGTTATCGGGCTCCTCAGGTGAATCACACACATCACGTCTACCTGGCCCTGGAGTCCCGGTTGATAGGCTTTTCTGAATTCACCATGAATGAATCTCACTGATCTATATAACATGTGCATCCACACTCCTTGGCAAGGTGTGCCCCCAGTGGCTCACTGCTATCCTTTATAGGAAACTCAGTTGCTCCATCAGCAGCATCAGCACTGCCACGGGAACTGATTATAAATGTAGGCTCGGAGGCCCCAGCCCTGCTGGACCAGGGCTTGCATTCTAATGAGATCCCCCAGGTGATTGCACACAGTGGAGAAACTCTGGAATGTGTCCTTGCCAGCAGCCTGGTAGGTAGCCTAGATTTCTTATATTTTATTTTCTATTTTCACTACTTAAAAGGCAGTGAGAGAGACAGAGAGAGAGAAAGAGATCTTGTGTTGGCTTGTTCACTCCCCAAATGCTCACAACAATGAGGGCTGGGCAAGGCCAAAGCCAGGAGCCCATAACTCCACCCAGGTCTCCCACGTGGGTGCAAGGGCCCAATCACTTGATCCATCACCTGCTGCCTCCCAGGACACATAAGCAGGAAGCTGAATCAGAAAGAAATAGAGTAACCAGCCGTGTAAGACGCTGTGCCACAACAGCTGCCCTGGAAGCCAGGATTTCTATATTCAGTCCTAATCAATCAACCAATCAATCAGCTAACCCTTCAGTCAGGACCTACAGCCTTATAGAAAACCTGCTGTGTGCTAAGAGTGGGACTCTAGACAACAGAAAATGCCATGCGAGGGGTCCCCATGGTCACAAGATCAAGGACAGTGACTAGGCCCAGAGAGGTAGTAGCATGGTGTCTAATAATTCTGTGGCTCCTGTCAATGCAAAGGACGAACGGCAATTCAGGTTCCTGCTGTGACCTACCGCGTGTATGTATCATACTGAGTGGTCAGTGCTGACCATACAGAAAAAAAAAAATCTGATTTTGGTTTCTGACAAAAACCACTAGTTGGGGCAAGTAGACAGAGTTAGGTATCCTAGGTACTAAGTGGCATGCGTGTCCGAACATTTTCAAGTTAAACAGAAGCTTCCCTACAGCAGCTACCTATGGGCAAGAGCACCTGGCCTATTAAAGCATTTGAGAGATCCTGTGGTAAGCGAATGTGGTTGACTTTGCTTGAATCAATCAATATCTATCTATCTATCTATCTATCTATCTAGAAGGGCATTCATGCCCTTCTTTTCAGTGGCATCTATTACCATCCTTGTGAAATTTGTGCCATGCAAAAGATAATCTGGGGGCTGTGTTGGAGTTGGCATCAGCTCTGAGTCACAGGTGACCTGTGGGTGGACCTGTGGGCAGACTAGTGAGCTGATGAGTCATCTCCCCAAGTCCAAGGTGGGGGACATGGATCTGGGCCTGAAGCCAGGAATCAGGGGCTTCCTCTAGTTCCCAATGTGAGGACAAGGACTTGGGCTATCTTCCTTCCTTCCTTCCTTCCTTCCTTCCTTCCTTCCTTCCTTCCTTCATCCCTCCCTTCCTCCCTCTCTTCCTTCCTTCTTTTCTTCCTTCCTTCTTTCTTTCCTTCCTCCCTTCCCTTTCCTTCCTTCCTTCCTTCCTTCCTTCCTTCCTTCCTTCCTTCCTTCCTTCCTTCCTTCTTTCCTTCCTTCCTTCCTTCCTTCCTTCCTTCCTTCCTTCCTTCCTTCTTTCCTTCCTTCCTTCCTTCCTCTCTTCCTTCCTTCCTTCCATCTTTATTGGAAAGGAAGATTTACAGAGAGAAGGACAAAGCTCTTCCATCTGCTGACTCACTCCCCAGATAGCTGCAACAGCCAGAGCTGTTGATGGAAACCCAGTAGCCATGAGACAGGAGCTTTTTCTGGGTTGTCCATGCTGGTTCAGGATTCCAAGGTTTGGGCCACTGCCTACCACTTTCCCAGATCATAAGCAGGGTGTTGGATAGGAAGTGGAGCAGCTGAGACAAAAACTGGTGGCCATGTGGGATCCTGGCCCTTGCAAGAGAATCAGCCAATTAAGCCATTATGCTGGGCCCTCGGGCCATCTTTTGCTGCTTTCCCAGGCACACTAGCAGGGAGCTGGATCAGAAGTGGAGCAGTTGGGATTCCAGCACCACAGATGAAAGCTTAACTTACTACACCAGGGCACCTACTCACTCAACTCACTTTTTCAAAGACCAATGAGTCAATTCCAAATGGGTGAAAATATGCCTTGCTTTTTTTTTTTTTTTTTTATGCAATAAGACACCAAAGTAAAAGAGCCAAACTGGAAATATGACATTCTTTACATAGGCAATAAATGGTGTCAGAAACACACACTTTCCTTCTCTTGGACCAAAACATCAATTGGAGAGGTGGGGTTGGACATGTAGGCTCTGAGTCCTTAGCAACATCCTCCCAGCATCTATGAGCCAAGTGTCTCTCAGTGCTGAGCCAGGGACAATCAGGGATCTGCACCTGCCGGAGGGAAGGGGAGTGCTGTTGATGTTGAGGCTCCCAGGAGCTCCAGCATCCAACAGGACCACAGCCTGCCTGGCAGAGATGCGTGACGACTCCCATCTCTCTCTTGTGCATTGTGCTTGTGAAAATATCCACAGAAGCTTTCATCAGGAGTTACCCTGTCAAAAACGAACAGCCCAAACAGCTTCAGACTTCTGTGCTGAGTATGTTTTGGGTCATCAGCTCTGCTCTTTCTCCTGTTTCAAGATCCTAGAAGGGCTGTGGTTTCGGGGAAAACACCCGACCTCCCTGTGCCCACAAGTTGGCATACTCTGACTTATTGCTGTGAAATTTAGTATCTACTGATTCCCATAAGCAGCATATACATCCACACCATATCTAGCTAAAGCATAGAGAGGAACACATAGCAGGGCAGATTACAGAACTAAAAACTTCCAGGAAGAACTTTGTATTAAAAGATTAAAAGATCAGGGCCCGGCAAGATAGTGTAGTGGTTAAAGCCCCTCCTTGAACGCACCGGGATCCCACACGGGCACTGATTCTAATCCCGGTGGCCCTGCTTCTCATCCAGCTCCCTGCCTGTGATCTAGGAAAGAAGTCGAGGACGGCCCAAAGCCTGTGACCCTGCACCCATGTGGGAGACCCAGAAGAGGCTCCGGGCTCCTGGCTTTGGATTGGCTCAGCTCCAGCCATTGCAGCCTCTTGGGGAGTGAACCATGGGATGGGAGATCTTCCTCTCTGTCTCTCCTCCTCTATATATATCTGCCCTTTCTGATAAAAATAAATAAAACTTTTTAAAAAAATTAAAAGACCAAACTGGAATGAATGTTTGGCCTAACAGTTGAGAAAGACAGAGAGACACAGAAATACTCCCACTCACTGGCTTACTCTCCAAAAGCCAACAGCAACCAGGGATAGCCAGGGTCTTCGCGAGGGACCAGGGCCTGAATTGGGAGCCTGGGACTTAATCCAGGTCTCCTATGTGGGTGGTCACTGCTGCCTCCCAGGGTCTCCACTAACAGAAAGCTGAAGTTAGGAGCTGCAGGGGGAGCTGGATAGAGAACCCAGGCATTTTGATATGGAGTACAGGCTTAACCCACGTCTTAACTGCAAGACCAAACACCTACCTCCAGTTTTTGTCTCTCTCTCTTTAAATATTTATTTATTTTTATTGGAAAGGCAGATCAGACTTACAGAGAGAAGGAGAGACAGAGAAAAATCTTCCATCCGCTGGTACATGCACCAAGTGGCTGCAACAGCCTGAGTTGAGCTGATCTGAAGCCAGGAGCCAGGGGCTCTTTCTGGGTCTCCTATGCAGGTACAGGGTCTCAAGGCTTTGGGTCGTCCTCCACTGCCTTGCTAGACCACAGTCAGGGAGCTGGATGGGAAGTGAAGCAGCTGAGATACGAACCTGTGCCCATATGGGATCCTAGTGCTTGAAAGTTGAGGATTTAGCCATTGAGTCATTGTGCTGGGCCTCAGTTTTTACCTCTTAATTACAAGGAGTGGAAGAGAAAGAAACAAAAGATTCTGACTAGTTTCTGGAGACATATTGTGATGCTCATGGAAACAACAGAAAGGTTGCAGTATCAAGCAGGGAAGTAGGGCAGCCCAGGGTGAGGCCTGCATTGCAGGAGCTACCTGGCCACACAGTGCACAAGTGCTGCCCCATCAGCGCTCACCATTGACATCAGCGTGGCCGTAGTCATTGCAACCACATGTCTGTGTCATTCCTTCTGAGGGCCCAATCAAAAGTATTCAAGGATGCTCGATGCAATGGTTCAGTCACTAAATCCTCACCTTGCATATGCCAGGATCCCATATGGGTACCGGTTCGAGTCCTTGATGTTCCACTTCCCATCCAGCTCCCTGCCTATAATCTGGGAAAGAAGTATAGGACAGCCCAAAACCTTGAGACCCTGCTCCCACATGGGAGAATTGGAAGAAGCTCCTGGATCCTGGCTACATATCAGATCTGCTCTGGCCATTGTGGTCATTTGGGGAGTGAACCAGCAGATGGAAGGCCTTTGTCTTTCTCTCTGTAAATCTGATCTGCCTTTCCAACAAAAATGAATACATCTTAAAAACAAAATGAAACAACAACAAAAAACAAAGAATACTCAATGAGCTCAGCCTAGATCACATTCAATGCCATTGGCTGCCCTGGGGGTGGAGAAAACTGTTGTTGAGCAACTCCCAGGTCTTGTACGGGGAAATGAGGCACTACCTTCTACCAAGACACATTTGCCGGGAGGTTTATTCCTAAGTAAGAAGAGGATGTGGGTGCTGGGCACCCGTGGGCATAGCACATGTCAGCAAAACAGGGACCTTCAAGGCTGTGTCCTTCTGGGTTCTCCTGTTCAGGCTGCCAGCCTGTGACATGGGTTGGTGGAAGGCTAGGTGTGCCTATAGCATGTGTGTGAAGACAAGCTGACATCCAATGAAAGTGGGCTAGCAAGTTAGCACTGTGTTGGATGCAGTTCATAGGAACTGAATTGAAGACTGAGAAAAATGGAGACCTTATGGTCAGATTATGGGAGGTGCTTGTCAGTTACAGTCCAGAGAAAAAGAATATGAGGCAACCATGTCTCATGGAATCTGGTGAGATCCATACTTACATTCTGGAAAGGAAATGAATCCAGAAATCTGAATGCTAGGACTCGCTTCTATGGTTATTGTAATTAATAATAATATTTCCAGATCACTTGCTAGATTCCAGTCACTGTTTTTTTTTTGCTTGGTCCGATATTATTCTTTTTTAAAAAATTTATTTATTTTTATTGTAAAGTCAGATATATATACAAAGGAGGAGAGACAGAGAGGAAGATCTTCCATTCAATGATTCACTCCCCTAGTGAACACAACAGCTTGTTCTGCGTGGATCTGAAGCCAGGAGCCAGGAGCTCTTCCAGGTCTCCCACACGGGTGCAGGATCCCAAGGCTTTGGGCCGTCCTCAACTGCTTTCCCAGGCCACAAACAGGGAGCTGGATGTGAAGTGGGGCTGCCGGGATACGAACCGGCGCCCATATGGGATTCTGGCGCGTTCAAGGCGAGGACTCTAGCTGCTAGGCCACTGTGCCAGGCCCTTAAGTTTATTTTTACAACAGCTCTATCAGATCTGAAGTAAAGTTTTTCTATTTTTCAGAGGAGGGAGCCTTGAGGAGTGAAGGCGCAGCATCCCACAGCTAGGAAGGAAGGGAGCAGGTGTAACGCTAGGCCTGGACCTTCCCTTCCTCACACTCTTGCCTCCATGGAAACCACCTTCTCTTGTCCCACAGATGCTAAGTGTCACACGTGCCATCTGCCAACCAGGAGATGGCAGCTCTTCCTGGCCTCCGTCCAGTCTCTCACAAGAAGGACTTACGGTTGGCCACCAGAGTGGCCCTGCCTACGAAGTAGCAGGCTGAGGGCTGAGGGCTTGAGGCAAGGGACAGCTGAGGGATGCTGGGCAACTACACATTTCAACTTTGCCTTCATTGCTGCCTTACTTTTCAGCAATCTAGAAATAGAATTAATTCCTAAAGGCCAGACTAACTCATTTCATGTGTTTCAGAGCATCTTACTTTTTTGGTCTCTTTTCCAAAACTTTCTTTTTTGTTATTGTTATTATTTTTTAATCACCAGAAACCCTTTCAATTCTCCTGTTTCCTGTTATGCTTGATTCTGCTGTAAGCTGTCACACAATGTGGATGGACATCAGGGAAGTAAAAATCATAAATTAGTAAGAAAGAATGCGGAGTTCAGCTGTCCAACCTGGTAGCCATTAGCCACAGATGAATATTTAAATTGAAACAAAATGCAAATGAAATGATTTTGAAAATCCAGTTCCTGAAGAAATGAATGCTAGTGTCTGACCCGTCTCCCAACAATGTAGCGGCTTATCTGTCATTTCACTGTGAGACTATCCTTGTATTGCATGTATAGGGATATACCTCTCTCTGTTTCTGCCTATGGACATATTTATTTCCACTGCGCTTTCAAAATACCTCCTCTTAAGTACAGTCCACCATGGGTTGAGAAGGAAAAAAATTTTAAATAAAATAATATAGCGAGTCATCATCTCCATGGTGTTGTCGAACTCATAGCAGGGGTATCAATGTGACGCTAGGGTGGTGCAAGAGTGTCTGATATATTGAAAGACTGGAGGGGAGAACAAGGGTGGGTTGGGGAGGGGGGGAACCCCAATGTCATAAAATAAAGAATTAAAAAAAAAAAAGAAAAAGAAAAGAAAATTAGGTTCCTTAGTCATGCTGGTCATGTTTTAAGTGCTCCAAGGCTCAGCATAGTTTTACATTGCACAATGTTTTCGTGGTTGTAGAAAGTTCCACTGGGCAGTTAATGCTGCAGAGAGCTCCAACCACGTCCTGGCCTGTCTCTGACATAATGCGCTGCCCAAGGGGAGTGGCTGATGGAGAATGACCCCACAGCTCCCAGGCACCCTGAGTCCTGGCTGGCTTTCAGTTGATTGCTTCCTGACTTGTTTCCATATTTGCTTTCTCAGAGCCAATACTTGCCTCCCATAAAGGTGAGCTAATACTTGTCCATAGAGGAAAAGGCATACAGCCATCATATACACATTCTGGGCTGCAGGGTCATGTATCGCTGAGCCTGCAAATGGAATGGGCCAGCTTAGTTAGAAATGGGACTGAAGGAAAGCATGACCTAGAGGTGCCAGTTAACACAAGGAAATGTTTCAGTGTGGGAGGGCTTCAAGGACCCCAAACCAGAGTTTCCCCTGTTTTCCATGGTGCCCAGGTATCCATTCCTTCTCTTTCCTATGACTGAATGAAAGAGAATAGTATTGTTCAAAGCTACTTTTGACTCCATTAGAAGGTAACTATTCCTGTACAGTGCCCGTCCACACATTGAGTGTCGACAGCTGTTAGGCTCCGTGGCAGAGCGGAGGGCTCATGCTCCTTTTGGAAAGCAGTTTACGGCTGTTCGGCTGCTTGCAGTAAGTTCTGGCCTAGAGTGGGAGGTGAGAGGGGAGCAGACAGGTGGTGAGAGAGAGATTCCTGTCCCTTCCTCCAGACTGCTCCGAGGAGCTGCTCAACACGGGGGGCAATGTGAGGGCAAGTGGCCAGACATCCCTAGGAGCAACCTTGGTCAAGAACCCACGTGAGGGTTCATCTAGTTCACTAACGACCCCCATGCCTCCAGCCTGAGGTGCCAACAACAGGGCCTCGGGATTTTTTTTTTTTTTAAAAGGTGATTATCCCCCAAAATGACTGCAACGGCTGGAGCTGGGCCGGTTGGAAGCAAAGAGCCAGGGGTGTCTGTCTTATGGGAGCAGCTGGGACTGCTGGCGCTGTAGACGGAGGATTAAATGCTACACCACTACACCACTGTGGATGCGCTTCCACGTAACTAGCGGGGCCCAAGGATAAACTCCCCATTCCTTCTGGGAATCAGATATTATCGGACACCCAGGAGCCAGCAGAGTTCATGGCAGGACAGATGGCCACTCTTCATGGCACAATCACGCCGTTTGCTTCTTTCCTAACCTGCTCATTCCATCTGCTTACATGCCAATAACCACACAGCTTGAGCAGGACTCACAAAACAACAGCGAAAGGCCAGCACATAAAAACAAGGGCCGTGTTCCCAACGAAAACAAACATCATGCTCTGGAGGGACTCCACAAAGGAAAACCTCTTTCAGACGTGCCTGAGTTCTCTCTGATGGTTACCAGCCCAGGATCTGGGGTGCTTTGCACGCTTAGGGCACTAAGGCGATTCGAATGGAGAAAATGCATTAGATGCATTGGCCAGAAGAGGGGACCACGCGACACTCTGTCCAGCAACTCCACATTCAGAGACAAAACCTTGGCGAGTCAGAGGGCCGGGAGTAAACGCCCATTGTAGTTGGTTGTTGCAGAGGCTGGCTTTCCAGGTCCACGTGCGTCCTGGGCGCGCCCTCTGCGGGTCGGCAGGGAGCGGAGCGCCGGCCCCGGGCACTTGGAGGCCCCACCCACGGCTGCCCGGGCCGCAGCCATGCTCAGGAACGCGCACACACAGCCGGCCTGTTTGTATACACGCGCGTGGTAAATGAGAAACCCCAGGGAGGTCACGATCCCTGCCCCGCCCACCTCCACTCTGGGCCTTTCTGGGATGCTGGGAATGTTTCCAAACAGAGCTTCCTGGAAAGACACCTGCTTTCAACTAAACGCCATGCAGTCGACGGAAAGCTCTGGTTTGCCAAGAACCGCGGGAGCGCGGTGTGCCGCCGACTCGCCCCCGCCCATCGACGTTCCCGTCGCCGCAGGAGGCTGGGCGCCATGGCGCCGGGCGCCTCCCAGCTCTGCGGCAGCGTCGCGATCAATAATGCAGGGCGCTGCGGCACAGGAAGCCCCCGGCTCGCTTCCTGCAGGGCGGCCGGCGCCGGGCCGGAGGCTGAAACGTGGACGCCCGGCGCCACCCAGCGTCCGCAAGGCGTCAGTGCAGGCAGCAGCCGAAAAGCCAGGGCTGGGGAACCGGACACCTCCTCCACACCCCCGGTTTGGGGGCTGCGGTGTGCGCCCCCTCCTTAGCCTTGCTACCCATTCGTTTGCCTGTTGGAGTAATCGTTTACAAATATAGAAGTTACAAGTGCTGAACTTACAGGAAATAGCAATTTGCCATGCACCTGCTCCATGTCTGCCTGCCTGCCTGCCTGCCTGCCTCCCTCCCTCTCTCCCTCCCTTTCTTTCTTTTCTCAAGACTGTGAAGAGGCAGCTGAGTCTCACTTCTCAGAGGACCCAGTTTGGGAAGAAAAAGCCAAAGACTCACCTGCTCAATTAAACTAGCACCTCAGGTTATGGGTGTCCTGTGCTACTGACTGTTATTTATACCAGTTAAATCCTGCATTCCTCCATTAAAACAGGTGACTCGGGTTTTACAAGGGTTAAAGGTAGGGGCCACCCAGGAACAGGCAGGGCTGTCCCAGCCAAAGGACAAACGCAGAGCAAAGAGAAGCTGGCGGCTGTGCTCCTGGAACCTGGGTGAGCCTGGCAGGCCTGGGCTGTGCTATCAGGAACCACATGCATGAGGCAGCGGGGCTTAAGAGAAGTCTGGAAGAGAGGGGCAAGAACAATCGTGTGGGTTAAGCTGCAGCCTGTGACACCAGCATCCTGTATGGGCACTGGTTCAAGTCCCAGCTGCTCCATTTCTGATTCAGCTGCCTGCTAATGCACCTGGGAAGGCAGCAGAGGATGGCCCAGGTAGGAGACCCATAATAAGCTGTTGGCTTGGCCTGACTCAGCTCTGGCCATGGTCTGGCAGCCATCTAGATAGTGAACCATGAATGGAAGGAAGATTTGTCTGTATCTTCCTTTCTGTAATTTTGTCATCTCTCTTTTAAACAGCAAATGCACATTTATGCTTGCGAATGGATTAGAAGCAGTAAGAAACACAAGCTAGGAGACCTACGGGAGACCGTTGGAGTTCAGCAAGTCACAGAAGTAGCAAGGCTTCGGGGTCAGCACACAGCGAGCACTACAACAGGCTAGGCCACCCTCTGTGTTACCAGCATTCCATATGAGCACTGATTTGAGTCCCGGCTGCTCCACTTCTCATCCAGCTCCCTACTAATGGCCTGGGAAAGTAGCAGAGGATGGGCCAAGTGCCTGGGCCACTGCATCAATGTGAGAGACCTAGAAGCTCCTGGCTGTCACCTTCACACCAGCCCAGATCTGGGCATTGTAGCCTTCCGGGGAGTAAACCAGCAGAAGGAAGATCTCTGTCTTGGAAGGGAATCATGGTAAGGACAGGTGCAGTGGACCGGCTACTCTGTCAAGGGGCCTCCTGCTAACCGGGGCAGGATACCGTGGATCACCTGTGCCAGTGTTTAAACCCCAGCATGACCACCTGCCATGTGCTGGTCTCTCCCTCCTTAGAGGACTCACTGCACTTGTATCTGGAACCAGGAAAACATTGTTCCTGAAAAAATAATAAAAATTCACTTATTTGAAAGGTAGAGTTAGAAAGAGAAGGAGAAAGACAGAAATTTTCCATCTGTTGGTTCACTTCCTAATGGATACAATGGCTGGAGCTGGGCCAGTATGAGGCTTTTTCCATGTCTCCCATGTGGGTGCAAGGACCCAAGCTCTTTGACCATCTTCTGCTTTCCCAGGCACAATAGCACGGAGAAGGATTGAAAGTGGAGCAGCTGGGACTTGAACTGGTGTCCATATGGGATTCCAGTATCAGGTAACACCTTAACCCACTATGCTATCATGCTGGCCCTGACTGAGGAAGTCTTAATGGCATTTCTGGCAAGTCTACATATGACCCCACAGCTCAGTTTCTTTAATTCGTTTTCACTGTTTTCTCCCACCTATATGGACCGATGGATTGACTCTAAGCTTTCATGGGTGCATTCCTTTCTGTTCCCTCCATAGCAGCAGCAACAGGATGGGAGGTTGAGCAACAAAGCAGGCGCCCTTCTGGGCCAGGGCCTCTGACCTCCCTCAGGGCCTTTGACCTCCCTGGGGGCCTCTGACCTCCCTGGGGCCTTTGACCTCCCTGGGGGCCTCTGACCTCCCTCAGGGCCTTTGACCTCTCTGGAGGGGGGAGAAGGCCTCTAACCTCCCTCAGGGCCTCTGACCTCCCTCAGGGCCTCTGACCTCCCTCAGGGCCTCTGACTTCCCTGGGGAGGGGGGAGAGAGAGCCTCTGACCTCCCTTGGCTAAGGTTTCTGACACTACCAAGTCAGCTCCACATCTGCACAGATGTGTTCTCACAAGGCGCTTTGGGGAACGGTGCCAACACTGACGGGGACCCTGGCTTGGCCTCCAGAATCATCATGAGGGGCTTCTCATGAGGGTCTCCAAAGGCCGGAGGCTGCATCCGGCAGCCCCCACTTTCTGCCCTTAGGACAGGTCAGTGGGGAATATAAAAGAAAGCAAGTGCCTGACATCTTCAAATCTGGGAGGGAAGCTGGAGGGAGTAAAAGGATTGAGAACTCAGTGCAAATAAGTATCGCCATAATGCCTCCTGGTTGTGCAATTCACAGGCCCGCCGGGAGGGGGCAGGGCACAGTGACTTGGGCTTGGGGGTGGTCTTCGTTCTCCCTCTTGGCATGCACTTGATCCTGGCCCAGGCTCTTGATCAATGAAACAAAGCTGATGTAACAGCACCTATACAGCACTGTGGCTGCGAGGACCAAGCTTCCCACTCACTCCACAGCATGCAGCGGAGTACTAAGACTCTGAGTACTGCTTACATGGGGCCTGAGTTACCATTACAGCTCCAGCATCCCTGAAGGCCCTACCCACCCTCCCTCATAGCACATTTATCCTGAGTGACTGCACCAGCAGGGGCTGGCTGTTCTCTCCAGGCTGACAATGTCTCCCTCTCCACAGCCAACCCAATGGAGAGAAAAAGAAGAGGGGAACCGGAAGGGAAGCTTTATTCTGTACTAACCTTGTTGACCAGACCTGTGGGTTTAGAGTGCTGCCGGCCTGGACTTCTGGTCTACCTGCGAGGAGGCAGTTTTTTTAGTTGTGACTGTGTCCCTAAAGGGCTGTTTTGGGGGGAATGCAACCTCTGCAAATGGAGCTGGTCACCATTAGAGCTGCCCATCTTGCTGGTGTGAGGAGCACTGGACCAGGAGTCTTACGTTCTTTACCTGAGTTGGTGTGCACCTCACTAGCCATCAGTGCCTTGGCGATACCTGTCCATCCACAGCCTAAGTGAGCCCCCACCTGCCTTTCTCTCTCCAGCGACTCCAGGAGTACCTATGGCTGGTGTAGCAGCCAGGGTTCTGTTGAGGCATAACTCATAGGATGTGCAGATAAAGTTAGGAAGGGGGGTCGCACTAGGGGGATTGGCCCACAACATGTGGTCTGCAGGCTGGAGACCCTGAGATGCTGGCAGTGTGGCTCAGGCTGAGCCCGGGGTCTCAGAAGCAAGGCAGCTAAGGATGTAGCTCTGAGCTCAAGACTGGATGCCCAGGCACAGGAGGGGTCCTGCTGAGGCATGTCCTGGAGTCCAGAGGCTAGCAATTGAGAGCCAAAACAGGGGGAGAGTGTACCCCGGTTCTTGGAGACAGAGACAAATTTGCCTTCAATGTTTCTTCTCCACAAAGTCCCAGCCAAATGATAGTGCCACCTGACATGGAGTCAGAGCCTTCCCATAGAGTCCACACGGACCCAGGTGCCACATGTGGTTTGGAAACACACTTGCGGCATACCCCAAGACAAGGCACTTCTAGATTTCTTGGAATTCTTGCATTCAGTCAAGGTGAGCCTCCCTATTCACCACCATAGTGAATGACCCAGAGCTCCTTGCTCTGTGCCCCAGACAAGTTAGTTCTCAAGCAGGATGCCCCTTTCTTATTTTATAGTCTTAAAAAAAACTATTATGTTTTTATTGGAACATCAGATATATAGAGAGGAGGAAACAGAGGGAGATCTCCCATCCATTGGTTCACTCCCCAAGTGGCCGCAATGGCCAGAGCTGAGCTGATCTGAAGCCAGGAGCCCGGAGCCTCTTCCTGTTCTCCCACATGGGTGCAGGATCCCAAGGCTTTGGGCCGTCCTTGATGGCTTTCCCAGGCCACAGGCAGGGAGCTGGATGGGAAGTGGGGCTGTCGGAATTAGAACAGGCACCATATAGGATCCCAGCATATACTACGCAAGGACTTAAGCCACTAGGTTACCACTCTGGGCCCAGGATGTCCGTTTCCTATCAGATGCAAGGATGGTCAGCATGGTATCTTGCCCTGCTCCACAGTGGTAACATTGCAGAGGGAAGGAGGATGAGTCCAGAAGAGTGACTGTTGCTGCCCACATCCCAAGGAGCATGAATAGGATGAGCACGGCTCTCATTCTCACTCAGCAAATATGTGTAGCATTGCATAAGGAGCAGGGTGAGCTGGAGCTGAAGGGGTGCAGTAGTTGCACACAGCAGTCCCGGGTTGCCACTCCTCTGCTTTTGACAGGCAAGCCAGCAGACAGCAGATCATGCACTCTGCATGGCCGGTGTGCAGCAGGAAGCACTGAGGTTGGGAGCCCAAAGACCAGTGATGCTCAACCAGGAAGATAAAAATGAGCTAAGTCACCTTGGGTCAATTTGAGACATGTTTTTCTTCACTTACGGAGGTAGAGTCAGGTACAGACACGGTCACAATGCTCCATGATATTCTTTTTTCATAGGGGTACAACTTCGGTTTAACTGGCTACATGGCTTGCTAACACTTGTCTGCACATGCTGTGGCATCCCTTGCTCTCCAATGACACTAACATCTTCAGGGTTGGGGAATATTGATCATGTTCTCCAGACCCCCAGCTCGGGCCTGAGTGAGGAGTGACTTACAGTGTCCTAATACAGCTCTGATTGCCTTGAACAGAGAGCAGCGCAGCGAGAGCAGAACAGGTCAAAGGGATCATGAACAGGCCCTAGGATGGGGAGCTGGACGCTGTACAGGACACTGCAGGTCCTACTGCAAAGACCAAGCCTGAAACAGCGGGAGCAGCTGAGGTCACACCCAATTAGACACTGAGGAGTGGAGCCAGTGGCCCCATGTCAGGCAGGTGACAATGAAAAGGAAAGTAGGTATAAGCTTGCAGTCTGTTAGTTTACTCTAAAATATTCATCTTGAAATGAACGGCTGCTAGCATTGTAATTGTGCGGTCTTGGGCCGAGGAAGATCCGGGCTAAGTTTAATGCCATTGCTACGTGGGTGGCGCTGCAACTCTCAGGCCAGGACCTGCAGGAGTCCACCCAGAATCCGTGTGGGTTTGTCCCACTTGCAGTCTAGCTGGCCTGGCACATGCACTGGAACAGGGGCACAGGGAGAGCCTGGTGAACCTGGGAGAAGAGTGGGAAGCAGGGGCGGGCTCAGGTCCTCCTGCTGCTGACCAAGGTCAGGCTGTGATGGGCACCAGGGGGACTGGAGACTGGCCAGCACTTGGCTTGAGGGTGAAGGAGCTGAAAGAAGGCCTTCCCCCAGGATAACAAACAGGGCAGAGGCCACAGGCCAGGCTGGGGTTTGCAGCTTCACTACGCGGAGGGCGTTTTCTGGAGAGAACACACGCACCCTCTCCAGATGCACAAGACGCGCTCACTGCCAAGCACTGCCAAAGGAGGATTTCCAGAAAAGCCTCGTGAAAGTCAACAGGCTATTAAGACTGATCCTGGGGAAAAAAAGCTCAGTGTGCAGGCTAGTGCTGTGGCCGCGTGTGTTCTGGGGAGGCGGAGGCGTGGGGGTGGCCTGGGAGACAGCGGCAGCTTTGTGCGCCCTGGGGCCGGCGCTGGTGTTGCTGCATCTCCGCGCAGCACGCCGCAACAGGCTCCCCCGCACCATGCAGGCGCTGCTCTTCACCTCTGTCCTGCTCAGTGAGCTGGCACAGGTAAGTCCGTTCCCCTTACTCCAGACGCCGGAGCCGTCCCGAGTGCTCCCGAACCAAAAATAATGGGAAGCAGTGGGGATGCGTTCCGTGTGCAGATATTTGGAGAGAGAAATAAGCAACCATTTTTTCCCCTCTGGATCAAGTCTTGTTTGAGTACATCAGCTTCAGGCAAGCAATATGCCTTTCGGGTCTCGGCGCTGAAGCCAACCTCCTGTGTTTGCACAGACTCCAAGCTTTGCCACTTGTCTAACCTGGCAGGCGGGGTCTGTCCTAGGAGCGGGGGTGGGGGGGCTGGGGGACGAGGCCAGGCCTCTGCTGGCCTTCTTTGCAAAACGATGCAAGGAGCCCCTTACCAAGTGTGTTTTAGTAACTTGTATTCAGTTCAGTCTGTTCTGCTTGCAAGGAAATTTCCAGAACACACATTTCCTAAGTATGGTTTTAGGAAACCTTTTTCGTTTGAGAGAGGATGGTGGGGAGAGAGGCAGACGGTTTGGCTCATTCACAAAGCGGCCTTGGTCTCTGCATGGTTCAGGTGTTTTTCTCACTGTTCCCCAAAGGGAGGCAGTCCTCGCAAGTTTTGAAAGAATTCCAGCTGCAGACGGAAAAGCAGTTGGATTGAACGTTGAGCAAGTTATTACTGAGTATAACTCCATGTAAGGTGAAAGCAGAACACCTCATTAGGGAGGCAAGTACATGGCGGAGGTGACAGCTGGCCCAGTGGGCGCAGCGGAGATCTTCTGGAAGGTCAGAGGATGTAGAACCACTGTGGCTTCCGGCTGTAGGTTAAGGGTGTGGCTCAGAAGTCGTGGAAGTGGAATTGAGCTGCTGTGGGTAGATTTACCACTCCCGAAGGACTGGAGTGTCAGGGATTAGGTCGTGTGGGCCTGTTGTGATGTGCTGGGGCAGGTGGCACTGGGCCTTGCCTGTCCCCGTCCGCCTTTCTGAGAAAAGGCCTGTCTCCATGAAGGGTTCTGAGCTGTTGCATGTTCTGAGTAGCAGCTAAAGTTCTGGGAGCGAGAGGGCTGAATTCACACACACACACACACACACACACACACACACACATACACACGTACACACGTATCCTACATAGAACAGTAAGAAAGCACTATGTTGTGTTTTTCTCTTCCGTAACTTTTTGAGGCGTCTAATAATAATATCTCCTATTTTTTGAGTGTCTGCCATGTGCCAAGCAGGTTCGTCATTATTTCAACACTCAACTCAAAGGTGGGGATTGTTAATTCCATTTGAAAATTTCTGTGTATTTGAAAGGCAAAGAGAGAAAGAAAGATGCTACTGGTTTACTTTCAAAATGCCTACAACAGCCAGTCTTGGGGTAGGTCAAAGCCAGGAGCCTAGAATTCTGCTTGGGTTTCCCATGAGGATGGCAGGGACCCAAGCAGATGAGCCGCGGCTTGCTGCCTACCAACATGCATGGTAGCAGAAAGCTGGATTGGGAGTAGTACCAGGACTTACATGGGAATTGCAATAGGGGATGTTGGTGTCCCAAGTGGCATCCTGGCTGCTGTGCCACAAGCCTGTCCCTGTGAGTCCCGTTTGAAAGGGGAGGGCTGGGACTGCTTCAAAGGTCAAATGACAGCCAGTTAGTGAGACCACAGAGCGATAAGGAAGCTCAGAACAGCCATCCAAATGCTCATTCCTTCTCTTGCACCGTTCGCATGGCTCTCTTGGTTAGAGACTTGACTTTTGGAAACCATCAAAATATGAAGAATGGCAAGAAATTCAAAATTTATGAGCTTTTTCATAAAACACGTTTTCTGTGAACTTTTGAAGATCCCTCCTTCGTTGTATTTACCCACAGTTGTGTGATTTCTGGGCCTGTTTGCTGCCTGAATTTCTATTGGACTGTCCTGAGTGTTTCATGGGAAGCAGCTCTGGTAGCAACACATTCTCTCAGCTTCTGTTTGTCTGCAAAGGCCTTTTATTTCACCTTCATTCCTTTTTTTAAAAAATATTGATTTAAGCTGGGCCTGGCGCAACAGCTTAGTGGCTAAAGCCTTGTCTTGCAACCACAGGGATCCCATATAGGCACTGGTTTGCATCCTGGCCGCTCCACTTTCCATCAAGATCCCTGCTTGTTGCCTGGGAAAGCAGTGGAGGACGGCCCAAAGCCTTGGGACCCTGTATCTGCATGGGAGACCTGGAAGAACCTCTGGCTCCTGACTTCAGATTTGCTCAGCATTGGCTGTTGCGGCCACTTAGGGAGTGAATCAGCAGGTGGAAGTTCTTCCTCTCTGTATCTTCTCTCTGTAAATCTTCCTTTCCGATGAATTAAATCTTGAAAAAAAGATTTATTTAAGTTGAAAGAGTTGCACAGAGAGAGAGAGACAAAAAAGGCACAGAGAGACATCCACCACCCACTGGTTCACTCCCTAGATGGCCACAACAACCCGGGCTCGGCTGGTATGAAGCCAGGAGCTTTTTCTGGGTCTCCTATGTGTGAACAGAGTCTCAATGCCTTGAGCCATCTTCTGTTGCTTTGCCAGGTCACAAGCATGGAGCTAGATTAGAGCAGGCAGAACTACAACCAGCACTCATATGGGATGCCAGGGCATCAAAGAGAGGATTAACTGGCTATGCCACAATGCATGTATCACTTCACTTTCGTTCTTTTTTTAAAACAACTTTTGTTTTCCATGATACAGTTTTGTAAGTACAGATGTTCATTTTCCACCTCTCCTTTCTCCCTCCCCATTGTTCCATCCTGCCATTTTCCCCACTGTTATCACAGTAGTCCCTTAGTACAAGCTACAAGTTTTACTTTATAGTATTTAAGTGTATCCTGATATGGAAGAAAACCCAGTATTATAATATAGAGGTGTATTTGTAAGTTTCATTGAGATTCCTACTTTTATTTGGGAGTGGACATGCCTGCTGCAGAGTACCTTCACTGTCCCATGTGCTGGTTCCCCCTGTGCAGTTCACATATATAAATAGAGTCGTATATATGTGTGTGTGTATTTACTTTGCATATTGGCTGTCTTATATCAGAGAGACCATCTAGTATTTGTCCTTTTTGGACTGGCCTTCTTGACTAAGCATAATGGTTTCCAGCTCACCTTCATTCTTACAGAGAGTTCACTGTTCATAGAATTCTAGATTGACACGTTTTTGCTTGTTTTTCTTTCAGCACTCTTTCTGGGTACCTCTCCTCTCTCATTTCTTTTAAGAGATGTGTTTATTTAGAAGGCAGAATTACATAGAGAGAGGAGGGAGAGGGGAGAGAAAGAGAGAGAGTGAGAGAGAGATCCTCCATCTGCTAGGTCACTTCCCAAATGGCTGCCGTGACCAGGGCTGAGGCAGGCAGAAGCCAGGAGCCTCCTCTGGGTCTTCCACATGTGTGCAGGTGCAGCTTTCTCAGACCCACTAGCGGGGAGCCGGATGGGAAATGGAGCAGCAGGGACTAGAACCGACGCCCACATGGGATGCAGGCATCACCAGTGGCAGCCTTACCCTGTACTCCAGAACTCCAAAACACCGGCCCCTTTCCCCCTGCTTGGATCAGGAAGTCAGATCTCCTTCCTGGTCTCCTGAATGTGGTACTTCCCTCTGACAGCTTTATTTTTTGCTGTCAGATTTCAAGAGTGTTACCTTTTGACCTCAGAGATAACCTGGAAATGCTTCAAGAACAGAAGGACAAGCAGGCGTCGCCAGGTGGGAAGTTTGAAGTGTGGACTCTTCGTTAGGGAGCAACTTGGGAAAAATAAAAGTGGAGAACCCCAGCATGGGGTATCTCATAAATGATAAGGTGTGGAAGAACCTGCAGAGACAACAGCAGTTAGCAAGGGAAAGTGCAAAAGTTCAAACACACTGCGGACACCAGGGGGCACTGATGGGCTTTATGGAGAGAAATACATCAACCGGATGCATTGTTCCGTTATTTTTTAAAGTGATGACTGTTTCATTTCATTTATTTCAAAGGGATGGGGGAGAAAAAGAGGGAAGGAATGAGAAACAGATAGGAATGGAGGGAGGGAAGGAGAGAGAGAGAGAGAGACAGAGAGAGAGAGAGAAAATCTTTCACCTGCTAAGTCTTTCCCCAATTGCCCAAAACAGCAAAGATTGAGGTCAGGCTGAAGTCAGGATCCTGGAACTTAATCTAGGTCCCCCATATGGGTGACAGGGACCCAAGTACTTAAGCCATCCATCATCAGCTGCTTCTCAAGGTTCAATCTAGCTGGAAGCTGGATTTGGAAACAGCATCAGGATTTGAATTCAGGTGCTTCAGTATGGGCTGTGAATGTCCCAAGCCATGTCTTATAACCAGTGTGCCAAACAGCTGTCCTGAAATGTGTTCTCTAAGGAGATCCCTCCAGTGGTTGTGTTGTAGATGCCATTAAGAAGCCATTCTCATAAGGAGGAAGGCCTGGCAGGAAATAATCACACCAGTGCTTAGAGTAGTACAATGGGGAGGAATGACAAAAGCTAGCAATGCAGAGACAGTAGAACCAACAGGATGTAACCGAATGGCTGTGGATGGATAGGGCGAGGAAGATGACCTGAGAGACTCCTAGCTTCTTGGCCCCCAACTTGGAAAAAACTGTTGGGGCCAAATGATGGTGAGTTTTGGACCTGTTCCCAATGAGGCATTGAGGGCGGTGATGTCCAGGAGGCAGCCAGCTATGTGGATGGAGCTCAGTGGAGAAGTCCCGGTTGGAAATTTGGTTTTGAGGCTGTCTAGGATGGTGGTTGACATCACCATGAGCCTGTGAAGAGGGACAGGAATCTGCTAAGGACAGGGAACACCAATAAGCCTAGATCTAAGAGGAATGCAGTGTTAACAGGATCCTGCAAAGTTCATGGGAGAGAAGAGCCGAGTCCTAGAAGCTGAGTGAACATGTTGGAGGGAGTAATTGTGTCAAATCCTGAGATGTCATAACTCCCTAATCTACATTCTATCTAGGGGACTTGCCCTGGAATTCACTCAAGGATCCATTTCTAACCTTGCTTTTTCATCACATGCAGTCCTGCTGGGCCCAGGGTGTTGGGCCAGCAGACATGGCACTTGGAGGCACACCTGGAGAAGCACTCGAGGCGCATCAGCGGAAGCAGTTTTGTCACTGGCCATGCAAATGCCCGGCTCCGAGGCCCAGCTGCCCTCCTGGAGTGAGCTTGGTGAGGGATGGCTGCGGGTGCTGCAAAACCTGTGCCAAGCAACCGGGGGACATCTGCACCGAAGTGGATGTGTGTGACCCACATAAGGGGCTGTACTGTGACTACTCGGCTGACAGGCCTAGGTACGAGACTGGAGTGTGTGCATGTAAGTGTCTCTGTCTGGGCCTGTTGACAAAGGCCAACACAGGTGTTTTCTGCATCTGATGGTTTGCAGTTTGAGTAGGTTGGCTAAATAGGAAGTGGGTTGTACTTTAATGTTCCAGTAGGACTGGCTCACTTCTATTGGATACCATATGCTTAAAAACTTGTTGTTTTAATTGCTGTGGTCTTGTAATGATATTTTCAGGTTCTTGCTTTTTTTTTTTTTAATTGGAAGGCAGATATACAGAGAGAAGGAGATACAAAAAGATCTTCTGTCCGTTCACACCTCAAGTGGCCTCAACAGCCAGAACTGAGCTGATCTGAAACCAGGAGCCAGGAGGTTCCTCTGGGTTTCCCACATGAGTGCAGTGTCCCAAGGCTTTGGGCCTTCCTCTACTGCTTTTTTATGCTACAAGCAGGGAGTTAGAAGGGAACTGGAGCAGCCGGGACATGAACTGGCAGCCATATGGAATCTTGGTGGATATAAGAGCAGGATTGAACCACTGAGTCATTGCACTAGGCCCATTAGGTACTTGCTTTTTTTTTTTTTAATTGGAAAGGCTTTTTATGATAGAAAATAAATGATGTCAATAGAGCCCAAGTTCTGAAAGTGACATACAGGAACACTTTCAGGTCTGTCAAAAGCAATCTCCAGTCATCCTTTTCTGTAACAGTGAAATAATCTTGCTTAAACATATCAGAATATTTATCCTGCATTCAGAAGTACTCCTTGAAGCCCAGTTGTCTAAATTATGCATTGAATTTGTGTGCTTGTTTGTGTAATAGATACACACACACAACACCAAACAACAATAAACAACCAAACCAAAACAAAACAGGGTCACCCAAATCACAATCTGATTCTAGACTTCATGGAGTTCCAGCTTCTGGTGACTGATTCATCTAAACCTATAGCACATTGGCAATAACTCAAGGTATAAATTTAAATAAAAAGATAAAAAGCAAAATTCCTAAGAGAAGAGAAGGACTTGTGTCTGCAAGGCAGTTTAACTATTCCATGAAAAATTCTTAAGTGGGGATGTGATTTTTCACCAGCAGTTCCCTTGTGAGCATGGGACAAGAATGAATCTTAGTAGTACTGTGTAAGGCTGCTTGGATAAGAGTAAGTCTTTGTAGTTGGACTGAGTTTGTAAAGCTGCTTGTTGGGCCTCTTGCTGCCTGTTGGTGCCGTGCTATACAGGTTAAGAGTGTGGGATCTAGTTCGAATCCTGGTTGCTCCACTGGGTGGCATGCATCAACTTGTTTAATCTCCCAGAGCCTCGTTCACATGATCTGTGGCTCCTAGCCTGTGGAGTTGCTGGGAAGAGAGGATGAAATAATGATACAGAATCTACACTACTTAGCATAACCTCTTGTATGCCGTAGGCTTTCAAACACATTTATTTAGTGGGAGAATTCAGTGGGTGGGAAAATGTGACCCAACAATGACTCTACCATTCAGCACACCCTTTTCTCCTAAATTGGGCAAGTCACTTCATCAATATCACAGAAATGGTGGTTGACAAGAGGGGGACACAATAGGGACAAAAAGACATTGGCCTCCCAGAACCCAAGTCCACTGTATCAGGCACATCTTTCCAGAAATAATTTCATATAAAATATGATGAGACTTTTAATGACACCTGCCTTGAAGCTCGGGTTGGGAGTCATCTATACCTGGGGTCACAAGCTGGGGCTAGGGGGCACATCCAGCTCATAGTCTCCTTAGATATTAATAGATAGTAACATTTCATTGGAACACAGCCCATTCACTTACAAAATCTACAGTTTCTTTCCAAGGGCATTTAGTGGTTTGAGCAGGCTCAATTATGTCCTGCAAAGACGAAGATACATTTCTATGTAGCTCTTTAAGGATTTGCTAATCCTTGATCTAGAAAAAACTTTCCTTTCTGTCTTTTTAAAGAGACTGATTTATTTGATAGTAGAGTAACAGATTGAGAGACAAGGAAAAAGAGCTTCCATCTGTGGGTTCATTGCCTAAATGCCTGTAAAAGCCAAGAGTGGACCACACTGAAGCCGGGAGCCAGGAACTCAATCTGGGTCACTCATTTGGGTGCAGGGGCCCACGTACCGCAGGTATCCTCCACTGCCTTCCCAGGTACACTGCCATGAAGCTGGACTGGAACACAATAGCTGGAACTCTAACTTGCTCCAGTATAGGATATCAATGTCCTAATCAGCAGATTAATGCAGTAAGCCACAATGCTTGGTCCTAATTTTTTTTTCTGGTCTGAGAATCCCTTTAAATTAATGAGGAACTGAATAGCTTTTGTTTATGTGAGTTCTATTGATTGTTATTCAATAGCTTAGACATTTAAAAAAATACATATTATTTTAAAATAACCAACTCTCAAATGAACAAGAATGTAATTTTTATGGAAAACGTACTTCCTAAAGCAAAGAGACATTTAGTGAGAAGAGTTCACATTTTTGTTCATCTCTCTGATATCTGGCTCAGTGGAGGGCAGCTGAATTCCTTTACCTGCTTCTGCTCAGCCTGTTACTGTGTGTATTTTTCTGGTTGAAATAGTGCAGCTAAAGATAATCTGATTTCACACAGGTATGTAACTGGAAAAAAAATAATTATTTTCATTGGCTTTTCAGATATTTGTGAATATACTTTTTATATTAAAACATGACAAGTGATAGTGCTTTAAAATTAGCTGCATCACGGAATTAAAAGTCACATCAATGAATTTTTGACACTGACATTAGGACATATAAATCCATCTAAAAACTCATTTGAAATGCATAAATGTCTATAATCTTGTCATTTTATGTATTGATTATTTGGAAAATATTTATATTACATAGATGCTCAGATATTGATGTATTTAGTTATATTTTTAAGAGTACATAAATTAATATCACTTCTATCAGCAAATTCTATGTGTTGGTTAACTACAAACATCTCGGTGGTGGATAGAAGCTCCCCAAATTCAGTTATTTTCTTGAAAGCTTGAATTCTACCAGTGGCAACAAATATTGTCAGTTGTTTGATGTGATAGTCTCCCTTGCTTTTGCAGGGCAGTGTTTTCTGAAGGCCCATGTTGGTCTGCCATCTTCTTCAAGTGAAAGACCTGCTTACAAAGAGGCTAGTTTGATTCATAGCTTGGAAACAGCACAGGTGCTTTCCTTCCAGACAGCCTCTAGAACGTTCTACATGTCCTTCTTGTTTTGTCATACTGAGTAGAAGACAGTATGCTCTTGCCGTCTGATTTAATAGAATTAATAGCATTTTCTCTATCATTCAGGACACCCTTAGGCAAAACCAGCCTTCAAAACTTTTTTTAAATGTACAACTGCACGGCAAGGAAAAACGCAATAACTGCTTGTCTGGTTTGTTCCATACGAAGGTCCAGCTGTTCTAACCACTGTTGCTTTGTGCTGCCAGTGCAAACACCTCCAGAGTAGCTATTTGTAGTTTGGGAGAAATTCTAAGTGTGCAGATGCCCTGAAAACACATCAGATGCTGCCAAGTGGTGGGTGGACCATGTTTGGAGGACGCTGAACCAGAAGGGAAGAACTCCCCACTGAGGGAGTGAAAGTCTCCTGCAAAGACTACAATAAACAAAAGAACTCCCTTACACTGCATGACAGGAGTTAAATACTTCATGGTTTTTTCACTTAAACCCTATCTCCCTAGGAATGTCCCCTACCCTACTGTCAGCCATCTGGGGAGACCTCAGTCTCATCAGGGTTCGACTCATCTTTCAGAGGGAAAATCCCCACCTAACTGATAGAGTATCAGCGACTTATTTAAACACAGAAAATTATCCCAGAATGGAGCCTTTTGTATTCTCTTCCTTAGAAGTGACCTTGGATGTTCATGGCTATCCTAGGAAGGAGATTCCAAATGGGGTCTAAGACATTCATGACTGTATTCTACACAGATACACAGCTATCTCTTCTATGGGTTCTTATTGGAAACTAGACCATCATCGCAAATTGTGACCTCCTTGGTGATTTTGTTTTTTCTCCTTTTCAGACCTTGTAGCTGTGGGATGTGAGCTGAACAGGGTCCATTATCGGAATGGCCAAGTATTTCAGCCCAACCCCCTGTTTAGCTGCCTGTGTGTGAGTGGGGCCATCGGATGCACCCCTCTATTCATCCCACAGCTGGCTAACCAATTCTGCGGTGGAAAGGAGTCCGACCAGCCCCGCTGTGGCCTGAGATCCTTACAGCAGCAGCTCTCAGCAAGCTACGCAACCATGCCAGGTGCTCATAAGTGCAGCTATCATTCTTACACGACTTCTGGTGGTTTACTTCCATTTTTAAAAAATCCAGTTATTCTGTGAATATTTATGGCTCAGGGCTCAGAGGGAGATTGAGTTTGAGTGTTCCACCATTTTCTGCCTGCTTGAGGCAGGCCTAGACTAAGTATCTGAAAAGGAAACATGATAATGCATTAGGCTTTTTTTCCAGTACAGTAATTCAGTTTTTAAAAATTTTAGTTGGTCAGGAAACTGTTAAAATAGTATACCTCAGCTATTGCCAACCTCTTTTCAGAAAAAATTCAGTAAGTTTTGTTTATGTGTGCCCTGGAAACACTTGTAGTGGCGTTATTCTATTAAGGGCAAGAATCTTCATCATCCTGTTTCCCAAACTTTCTTTTTTTTGATCGTTCAAATATGTTTATTATTTACCATGATACAGTTTTATAAGTATAGTAAGGCCCCAGAATTTCAAAGGCACATTTTCTGTACAGTATAAGCAGAAATTTGAGGGTTCGCATGTCTTAAAATTTTCATTATTCCTAGAACTAGAAAACTGATAAAACTTTCATTCACTCTAAAATTGAAGTTTAACAATTCCACTTCTGTTCTCCAAACATGCCTCTCCCTGTACACCACACACGCACGCACAGACTTTTTTAAAAATTTGTTTTTATATTTTTATTAATATTTTGCATTATGTGACAGTTTCATAGTCTCTGGGAATCCCCCCACCCCTACCCCTCCCCTCCCCCCTGGTGGATTCCTCCACCTTGATGCAGCATTACAGTTCAAATTCAATCAAGATTCTTTCCTTGCAAACATATACCAAGCATGGAGTCCAGCTGCTTATTGTCCAGATGGGTTGAACAGTTTCTTGGGGAGACCATTTCTGGTCCGAAGTTAGAGCTGGTATAATATCATCACAGTCAATTAAGAGTCCCAATATAACATCAACAGCAATTTGCAATATTATGGAATTGACATGGTTTTGAGTAACCAGTATGTTAAAAAACAAAACAAAACAAAACAAAACAAAAGCAAGTCCTAACCACCACCTATGATTAGCTCATTGACATCTCAATTTTAGTTTATATACAGGACCGGACCGGCTGCTATATACCTTAAAATGGCTATAGGGTACCATTCAGCTGTCTCGTGTCTATTTCATTTTCATATTTAGCCATTTGTTGTGTTGAAGTATAATTTTGTTGATCTTGACAGATTTTGGGATAATCCAGACTGGCTTGTAACTCTAACAAGATATTTGTCGACATTTAAGGTGCAGAACATTTTTTTTGGGGGGTGTGTGCAGGAAAATCCTCAACACCATGGTGAGGAGTGACTAATCTTTGTGTCCCACCCAGCAAGGCATGAGCCAATCCACACCAGCTCTTTCCTGTCAGATTTCAAGCTCTGCTTTCTGTTGTTTGTCTATTTATTTTAGGTTTTTTTTAGTTTGTATGATTGTTTGCTATGAGGGGTTTTCGAAGCGATCCCGATGGTCATTGCAAGGGAGGGCGGGGGTCCAGAGGTGGAGCCAGGCTCGGACCAGAGAAAGCTCTCCTCCCTGGTCCCGAAGGACATTTATTGTTCTTCTGTGTCTGCGGACCGCTCAGGGCTTCTGGTTGTCTTTCCGATGACGTTGGTTTCTGCGCGGTAGTGTTTGGACTTCTTCCATCCCCTGGGGAAGCTCCAGTTGGGGGTGGGTGACCTCAGAGTACTCAGCCTCCGAGGGCATCCAATTCCCTGTGGCCTCCTTGGCAGTTGGGATATAGTCCTTGTTGCTCGTATTAATAGTTTGTGGTGAAGGTCTGGGAGTCTTCGTGGTTGGGATCCAAGCTTCCTCCTTACCACCTGCTCCACTCTGGAGTGCCCCCCTGCTCCACACACATGACCTCTTGTTAAGAGGTTGTGAGGATCGCACCCGATTCTCCCCTCATGCATTGGTATAGTAGTTTTATTGTTGTTTAGTGCCGCTTTGAGTCTGTTGTCTATGAATTACCAGATTTGATCTTGATAGGCTATATTGTACTTTTTTCTCACTCTTTTTATGGTCCTGAAAGATTTCCCTGCACTCCCTCCCCATTGCCGGTTAACATAGCGTATTGAGGGTATAGTAGGTTTTACAGTTTTTCGATGTAGATCTTAAATATTCTGACATTAATTGTTGGTTTATAGATTATACCGCGTTATCTTATTGCATTGGATACAGGTTGTTAGAGATTGCACTAATATTACAATATACAGGTACTATCTTCCAAGTTGTCATCTTTTCATCTCAGATTAAGGTGAACATGTGGTATTTAACCTTTTGGGATTGGTTCATTTCTCTTAGCATGATGGATTCCAGTCAAGCCCATTTGTCCACAAAGAACTGCATTTCGTTTTTTTTAATAGCTGAGTAGTATTCCATAGAGTAGATGAACCATAGCTTTCTTATCCAGTCTTCTATTGATGGGCATTTTGGCTGCTTCCAGGTTTTTGTGATTGTAGATTGTGCTGCTATGAACATAGGCGACGCACAGACTTTTGAAGCACATTACTCATGTGTACACATGGTCAGCAAAATGAGATAGGATTCATTAGTTGTGATCTCAAGGACCTGGCTTCTTGCAGTTAGCTTAAATCTATTCATACACCTTGAATTCTGGACTTCTGTGAGCGTCTTAGTTAAGTACCAGGAGATCGCTTCTTGGCCTTTTGGCTAAGATCAAGTGTTAAGTACCAGGGTATTCTGAGGACAGGAGTGTTTCATAAACACACAAGTGAAGCACAGGAGAAGGACTTCAAAGGAACAAAACTGTTCCCATCCATGTTCTTAAGCAGAAATCAACAATGCCTTTTGGTTGAAATTTAGGGCTTAGTGACAATGTCATGGCAATACAAGCCATCTGTACATGCTAGGAGCTCCCGAGTTTATTTTCATTATGTAGATCTTTAATAAAAGCAGCTATTGATAGAGAAATGAATTCTATGTATTTAAAAATTCCAGGACAGGACCCTGTTATGCCACTTAATGTAACAGAAACACCCCCCCCTTTTTTAAGCCAGGCTATAGTGAATCTGCATTTGTTAGGCGCAGTTACTTAACTAACAGCATGGCATAATGAATGCTCTGAAACCTCTGAAACTATAAGCCAACTTGTTCTTTCAAAATATAAAGGAACAGTTAGTTTTTGCCATTGATTCTTAGTGAGTGCATGCAAGGCTCTTTGTAGTACCCATGTGTGGATTTTTTTGGGGAGACTGTGTTACAGCAGTAACTTTCCATGGTCAAGCTCCTTGGATGAGTTTCATGTTTGTGGACTTACAGCAGTTTTAGTGGATTCACTTGGAGACTGGTTAGAGGAGGCATCGGATGGTCCTTCTCTGTGGTTTCTTATTGCTAAAGGAAGTGAGAGAATCTCCCCAGTGCTCTCTGAGCTGGAGATTTAAATCTGGATTTGTTTCAGAGAAGTATATGCTCAGTCTCCTGTCTCTTCTCTGCTTAGTTGTGACAGTGTATTTATGAGCCATAGAGGAATGTGGCTTCCATGACAAAAACATATTTTGAGATTTGTAATAGTAATTACTACGTTTGGGCTATGGCTGGGACAGTATGTAGCACAGAATGACATAACACCCTCATGCTTTTCATAATGCTTACCAAACCCTAGGCTTTTCCTTTAAAAAAAAAAAATCTCTAGCTTTCCTGCTTTTTAATGGAAATTGAGCAATTACCCTGAGCAGCAGCTCTTGGTTTCACGTTAAGGATGGTTACTGGCAATGCGGTGATCTAACCTACCTTTATTTATTGCAGATGTGTGTCAGGTTTCTAACCTGCTTCCTGCATTGAGATCTTTACACTGTTGTCTGCCTTCCAGGTATCTTCATGTTTCTGCTTCCTCTCCCTCAGTTCTATGTGCAATTGCAAGATGTTCCTGTAGGAGCACTGGAAGTAGTATCATGCTATCATTTTTCTACTAAGACAGCATATACTTCAGAGTTGATTGGCATTTCCTATCAAGAAGGCTTTTTCTGGGTCTTTTTGAGTTTAAGATTGATACTTTGAAGTGACAGAGCCAGAAACTTGTTACGCTCAAGTGCAGACTCCAATTACTTTAATCCTAACACATCCATTTCAAGATTCACTAAAATTTTAAGGAATACCTGGATAAATAAAATCAATACGCAGTTTTGCTTAAAATGAACCAAGGGCCTGATTTATTCCTGTGTATAATGGGAATCTCCCAATGCACATATATGGAGATGGAAGAATTATTTACCCACTTCCCTTCCCATTTCTTGTAAGCAATGAATACCGCAGTGGCTCTATCAATCCACCTGCTCATTTGCCCTTCTAGATCCATTCACTCCTATGTTTTCTTGTAGTGGTTTGGAATAGTTAGCCAATAGAGAAAGTAGTGTGGACCCAATTACAGAGAGAACCGAATAAATGAGCTTATACACTTACAATATGATTAAATATTTGAAGGTAGTGTAATATCCCACTTACTAGCGAATTTTCTAGATTTGATTTTTTTAAAAAAGGAATGCTGTTCATTGATAACTTAATTTTGAAATATAATTGTTGTGTTTCAGAGTTTAATATATTGTGACATTTGATATTAAGATCATACTGTTATGATCAATATCTCCCAATTAACTAATCCTGTTAGTGTTCATTTCACTGTCTGGTTGGAATAATATCAGGAATGAAGCAGAATCAGAGAGAAGACAGACATTAATCAGAACATAAGCTTATGTTCAATAATCAGAGGATGGGCTAAGCACAAAGATGAATATAATGAAGTTTACTTAGTTTTTCAAAGATAAGGTATCTAAATTCCTCCTAAAACTGGACGTAACACTTGATTAAAAGGCAATTTGATTGAAATGATCTGTAAACACAAATGCACTCTTCCCCTGCATTTAGCTTATAAGAACCTCCCACTTTCTTGGAAAAGAAAATGTCTTGTGCAAGCAACAAAGTGGACTCCTTGCTCCAGAACATGTGGGATGGGAATATCTAATAGGGTAACCAATGAAAACAGCAAGTGTGAAATGAAAAAAGAGAGAAGACTGTGTTACATTCGGCCTTGTGGCAGAAACACATTACAAACCGTAAAGGTAAAGTCTAACTGTATGTCATTTCGTCATAATTCACTACAAAGTTCTTGATGTGTGTGTCTGCACATGCTAAGTGCTCACGTGTGCACAGGTTGTGTTTTGGAGGGAGGGATCATGTTTGGTTCTTATGAAATCACTTCTTTGGGCCTTTCCTGGCATAGTGGGTGAAGCTGCCCCACTGGCTTCCCATATGGATGCCGATTCCAGTCATGGCTACTCAACTCTGATCTAGCTTCTTGCTAACGTCTTGGGAAAAGCAGAAGATGACTCAGGTGTTTGGGCCCTGCCACCCACCTGGGATACTCAGATGAAGCACCTGGCTGTGGGCCTTGGGCCTGGTCTAGCCCTGACTACTGTGGCCAACTGGGGAGTGAACCAGCAGATGGAAGATAAATCCATCCTTGAAAAAATAACTTGGTTCTAATTCCTGAAGTTATACTAAGTGGGAAACATTAATTTAATGAAGTTCTGTAGGGCAAATTTTACCAAGCAGAGTGGTTGTGTTAACCTGCTGCTCCTGGAGCCTCTAGTTCATGGGATCTTGATGAGCCTGATTTGTTGTTCTCCTCCAGGTACATTATAAAAACAGAACCTTTTCCATTTTATTTCTCAAACATCAAATGTATATAGTTAAACCAATGGATAAAAGATTTTGGACATATTACAATTATGAAAACAGATATACACATCAGAGTAGTTAAGTTCCAATCTTAGTTATGGCTCTCTAACTTGGAGAGGGACTGCATCACTTCCAAAATGTTCTGCCTTTGGATGGTATACCTGTCCAACGATCATCATAACACATTATCCTCAGATGGCCTGGTATCATGAGGGCTTGTCCTACCTTGTAATAACCTGGCAAAGTGACTGTCTCAACATTGAATATCTTTTAAAATGCTACAAAATATTCTCATCCCCAAGTAATTCCCTATTATGTTGGCAAACTGACAACACAGTTTTAAAGGGATTCAGATATTCATCTATCCATCCACCCAGAGCTGTCTGAGCTGTGTTTAGGAATTTAGAAATAATTGGTTGATGAAACATGGCTCTTAAACAAAGTACAGAAATTTCCATTGCAGAATTGGGTACAAGATAGATGAGCAACACTGAGAAGGGGGTCCTCTGGTATGGCAGCAGGAAGAGACAGCTCTTTGGTGATGGGAGATTTAAAAATCAGAGTTGAGGGCCCTGGGAGTGACTAAATTGCAACTATCATTGTCCCAGAGAGAACTACATCTGTATGTTTATACCATAAAATGTTCTTTTTAATTTTTCTAAACTATTGTAATCAAATTTAAAAAGTTTTTTTTTTCTTTCAGATTTCCAAAGGAAAGACCTGTCAACCTACATTCCAACTCTCCAAAGCTGAAAAATTTGTTTTTTCTGGATGCTCTAGCACGCGGAGCTACAAGCCCATTTTTTGTGGAATATGTTTGGATAAAAGATGCTGCATCCCTAATAAGTCTAAAATGATAACTATTCAATTTGAGTGCCCAAATGAAGGGTCATTTAAGTGGGAGATGTTGTGGATTACATCTTGTGTGTGTCAGAGAAACTGCAGAGAACCTGGGGATGTATTTTCTGAGCTCAAGATTCTATAGAAGTGTAAAAGGAAGAAAATTTAGGGCAATCATGTTATGTAGTAAAATAACAAGAATTAAAAGGGTAGCTGACCTACAATTACTGGTTTAAAAGAGTAAAAATACCGACCTATTGTTATATCACTGTATTTAAGGCACTAGAAATTTTTAAAGGAAGTTATTCTAAAATATATGAAGACTTTGAAATCTTTAATAGTTACCTCTTAATTCAAAAATATAATTATGTAATGTGGAGACACTGGGCACCATGTAAGCACCCCTAATATAATAAAAAATTGTGTAAGAGAATTTTTATAAGATAATGTAGAATACACTGCTGCATATAGGCATGAAGCAAAGCATGCTGGATTTGACTCATGCCACCTACACCTGACAATGTAATCTAGGCTCCCATCAGGTGATGAGCATCACAGGTAAGATGCTGGAGTAAGTCTTAAATACAAACGTCTGACCTATAAATATATGCATAATTTCTATTGCTCTATTGCAAATCGGTTTTCTTTTGAAGAGAAAATGGAATGTCTATAGCTATTGACTGTAATCTAGAAAATTTTCATATTAAATACTGTAAAAAATGAATTTCTAAGACAAATAGTATTACTTTACAAAGGAAAAAAAAACTTGACAAGATACTAAAAAAGCATACCTGAAATGACTTCCTAGGATGGTCAATCAGCCATGGATATGAAATATAAGTTATGATTAAAAATAAATTGACATTGGGGCTAATATGCTTATGGTGCTAGCTTCCTGTAAGCTTCACTTCTGATCCAGCTACCTGCTAATGGCCTGGAAAAGCAGTGGAGATGGCCTGAGTGCTTGGGCTCCTGTACCCAACTGGCAGAACCAGAGGAAGCTCCCAGCTCCCAGCTTTCGACCAGCCTAGCTATAGCCACAGCTGCCATTTGGGGAGTTAACCAGCAGTTAGAATATCTATCTGTCTCTCCCTCTTTCTGTAATTGTGACTTTCAAATAAATAACTCTCAAAAATAAATTGGGTAATTAGAATGTCATTAGATTACAGCCATTTACTGTCAAGTTTGGCAGAACACATTAAACATAGGACTATCTGTTCACGTGTATAGATGATGACATGCCAAACAATGAAACAAGTGCCACTGCTTCAATCATGGATACTTATTATAAAACCAACTGGCTTGACCAAAAATTATATTTGAAAATTTAATACATGTTAAATGTACAAACTGTTTCTTTTGAGTGCAAACACGCTGTTACCCAAAGAATAAATAAAGCCTTCTTAGCAGTTTGAAGAAAGCTTATTTGTAAGGTTAGTGGATGTTACATGGAACTACCAACACTGAGTCCCTTCCACCAAGGCTAGGGAAGCTTTTCCTGCCTAAGGCCCTTGGGATATTTGTAACAACATTTGTGGGTCATACAAACTTAAGTTAGCTTGCTATAGATTTATGGAATTTTGAGCCCTGCCAGTGACTGCCTTGGCAGAGCCAGACCAAATGACTGCATGGGCCTCAAGCACCCATGCTGTATGTTTCCCACCCCTGCGTCCCTGTATTATAAAGAATGAGAATTTAAATAGAAAAATACAAATCATACAATAAATTATAAGTAAATACAAAGTTACAGCCATGTAAGAGTTATAGTAAAGACCAGTGGATAAATGCCCAAATTAGAAGCTGTAAAAAAGTGTTAACACATTCTTCTCTCAGACAGGGGTCCTTTTTGAAGACTGATGTCTGAAGATATGGTAACGACTTCTTTGATTTCACTCACTGGTATCATTTCTGTGCCAGACAAAAACACTTAGTACTCTAAGAAACAAACTGGGCTTTCAGAATCACACAAATGTGACAGAACACTGTGAAATTAAAAAAAAAATTGTGTAGTTTTGGGTTCTTTTTTCAGACAGCCACACTTAGCCTAGGCAGGTCCTGCACAGGCATGCCTTTTGCGGCGTCCAGTTTGTCGTATTCCTCTATAAGTGTGGACAAAGATGATATGGCTTCTGTGAAACAGTCCTCCTCCATCCCGTCAACTTGCAGATAGTGATGAAGGTGAGCCTGCCAACAAAATCAGGTAGCATTGACCAAGTTGGGAACTTCAATCCACAAAACTGTTTACAAGGCTATATTATGTACAGGTTTAATAAAACTTTACAATGGGAAAGAGAATTTGTGTTAAATTGAACATTTTACCTGAATCTTCAAACTCGCTTCAAGAGTCAAGGTAACAGGAGTAAACCTCTCCCTTTCAGTTATAATCAGTACAACTAATGTCATGGATGATATCACCTTGGTTTATAATTATGTAATTCTTAATACACCTAAATTGCCAAAATCAACACATGCAATTGCAAAGGTCTAGGATTACCTTCTTCTTATAGAGCCTCAGGAACCGTGCTTTCAGCTCTAGGAAGGTGGGCTTCACACAGGTGTTATTGGCTAAAGCTAACAACGAATGAGAATGGCCCACAGGCGGCACGGAGCACAGGCTGGTCTTCCAACCTTCCTGATTCCAGGACACAAACTGCAGAGAAGGCTTTAATCTGAAGTGCAAAAACGCAAAGGTAAGAACCAAGTAAGGTGCTACAACTGCCTGCCATGCTATGGCAGGACACATTACAGTTACACTAGGACATTCCTAACAGCATCATTCTAATTGCTTGCTAACAGCGTCACAGCATAGACTGATGGTGCAGAGATGTTTGGTAACATAACATTGAATTGGCTGTGAGAGTGATTTAAAAAGCCAGCAACACAACAACTCTGAGTACAAAAAATAGAGTATTATGATTGTTTCTCTGTAACTCCATAAAGTAGGTTTCATAAAAAGAGATTGTGGGTAAACAGTAACAATATAAACAACAGAAGAGGAATAGTAGTAGATGCAGTAATTACAACAGTAATAATATCAGCTACAATTTTCTGAACACTTTTGGGGTTGGTAAGTCATTCCACCCCAAAAGTGTTCAGAAAATTGTAGTTTTCATTTAACAATAATGAATGAAAACCTTCCTTATTTTATAATGGAAGGAAACAAGGCACAGAGGGCGAAGCGGCTTGCTCAGGCTCATGCTGTAGTAAGCGGTGATGCCAGCACTGGACCAGAAGCAGCCTTAACTATCGTGCTACATCTTGCAAGCAGCGCACTTAGATGATCTTGAGCAACCAAACCTTTCGATATTCCTGCGAAGATCTGAAATCTGTACATTTCCTCTGACCATGAGGGCACAGGCGAGGTAGAGACCGTGTTTCGGATCAGCCCGTAGAAGCTGGTGATCTTTACTAAATGCGTCTGAAAACATCTGGTCCAACCTAGAACAAGGAAATAGCTACCATTAACTTAAAAAGTTACTTATTTCTTACATGTATAATGATAAAATGAAAGGGTAGTCATCTAGAGACAAAGGGAATTTACACTATCTAACTAGTATTAACTAGAATACATAAAAATAGAAGAATGCCTGAATTACACTATTATATAAAAAGTATTTTGGCACCAATTTACATTCCTGTGTCCACACTAAAGATATACAACTCTACTTACATATACTAACATTTAATATGCTGTGTGGGTACCAGTAAACATTTAGTAATTGCCATATTCCCTGCTGCTATGGTCATAGGATGCCTGCACAAAGGAGTCCTACCTATTAGCTGGAACAACTGATCAACTGCCTCCGACTCAAAGCATGTTGGTATCACCTGTGAAATTCCTGAAGCATACAGCTGTTCCCTTGCCAAACGTGATCTACAGAGAGGCATCCTTAGCTTGCACTTACTCATTTATACACACTGCTCTTACAGAGTCTGGCAGGATCGTCTCCCGCAGTCATTGTATACGACAAGAGTTTCTTTCAACATTACATCTTTTGAGTAAGTTGATATAAACTCGATGTTTCAAAATGATGTCAGATAGTTAAAGGAAATAAGGTGTTCTGGAAATATGTAATTGGAGTCCTATCGAGTGACGTCTGAGCTTTCTACAGTACTGGTTTGCATGTGATAGAAACTTAAAAATGTATTTAATCTACCTAACAAGTGTAGGAGCTGGTACTGCTAGTTTTACAGAGGAGAAAAGTCCAAGTCCCATTGTTAAGTGACAGAATTAGCGTTGAGACATACAACTGTGCAATCTCAAAGGACTCAAATCATTTAATAAAATCACAGCTGAACCATAACAATTACATCTTCACAAACCTAAAAATTTAACTACTAGATTAAATTTCAGTTTATTACATTTTTAAACAGTTACTTCCAACAAGCATTCATTTCACTGAAAAATGATTGTTATTACCAAAATTTTATAGATTCTGCGCAAATAAAGATATGATTAGTTACTGTAAGCTCTTTTAATTTTTTTTTTTTTTTTTGGTAATGTAATCCAAGTTCTCAAGAAATCAGAATTCAGTCATATCTTACCTTCGAGGGGGAATGTTAACATCTGCCAGGGTATACAGAGGGGTTAGGCTTGATACAAGATAATGAAGTTGAGGAAAAGGCACTAAATTCATGCTGATTTCATTAAGGTCCATATTAAGAGATCCTTCAAATCGTGCCGAGCTAAACATTACAAGAATGAGAAAAACTTTTAAATACTTTGAATGTGGCTTAACTTGTTTAGCAGGTATGTTCTCAATTTAATTTTGCATACTCTTCTCCAATGCAGAATAAATGCTTGCTTTTCTGCATTGATGACATTTAGTATAATAAACAATCATGCTTAAAGATAATTAAAATACAACACAAAACATCTGTAGCAGTTATTTCTGGATTATTGAAAGTATAACAATCTACTATTATATTTGCTCATTACACATATAAAATATCATGTAAGAAAGACCGTAGGGGCTGATACTGTGGCACAGTGTGTAAAGCTGCCACCTGTGACACCAGCATCCCTTATGGACACCGGTTCAAGGCCTGATTGCTCTACTTCTGATCCAGCTCCCTGCTAAATGGCCTGAGAAAGCAGCAGAAGATGGTCCAAGTACTTGGGGCCCTGCCATCTATGTAGGAGACCTGGAAGAAGCTCCTGGCTTTGGCCTGGCTCATCCTTGACCTTTGTGTCCATGTGGGCAGTGAAAGAGTGGATGCAAGATCAGTCTCTGTACAACTCAGACCTTCAAATAAGTAAATAAGTAGTAAATCTTCACTGTAGAAGGACATTGTGACCCTGGAGGGTCAACAAGCACAGGATTACAACTGATAGGACAATATTTGTATGAGAACAACTGAATGAAAACCTTTTGTGTAACTGACTGGATATCATCTGTATGAGAACAACTGAGTGGATAGCACTTGGTGGGATATACAAACCAAAAGAGTTCCAAACAAGGGTACAGAAACAATTGATGGTAAGCTCAATACCTCCTCTCTTATCCTATATGACCCTCGGTCTATAAATGTGATGCCACTAATAAACCGCGGCAAAGGATCATTAGTCAGAGTCCACGCGTGTTACTAAAGCCTCTGTGCACCAAGTCTCATCGCTGCTGGACAACAATAACAAAAAGCTGAATAAAAAGATACTTTCTTAAGGATCGTTTTAGTGCATCTTATGACTGAGAATATAGTAATGCTAAAGAAATCTTTGACACCGGTCATAGAAATATTTAGAACTAGTTAATGAGGAGATACAGTTTAGCTGGCTTGACAGATAAAACAATTGTTTCACTTTGCATTATCATGATCAAGTATTTCTCAAATCTGACTTTCTCAAGATTTGCCATCATTTAACACTCATTAATACTCCACAGAATGTGCTTACTAAAGGAAATGGTGCCTTGGAGTCACAGAAAGTTCAAATTATGACTGATTACTCCAAGAGGTGAAAATACAAGATGAGACAAAATAAAAACAATGGGAGCTCCCACAACTTGGAACACCTAAAAATGCTACAAAAGTCAAAGAATGGGCACACACATGGCAAAGCTTCTTGACTGTCTTGAGCCAGAATTACCTTGTCAGGTTAAGTAGCAAATTTGCCACGATGTTGTTCATTGCATCAAAGGGCTTCTTGTGCCGCTGTCTCACAACCTCAGCACTGGAAGTAAGCAGACTCTTGGGCTTCACAGTTGCGCCCAACTTTCCAGAACTCACTGCGAGGTCAATTTTGCTAATGATGTCAAATAATGACTTTTGAACAAAAAATATCGGGGGGAGAAGCTATTAAGAAGGGTGGACATAGATGATATTCTACTTGGAAAGAAAGGAGAGAAAGAAGAAAATGGTTCACAGTTATGTTTTTCTCTTAGATGAGAAGGCTGAAGAGTGAAGAGCAAGTTTCAAATAAATACATAAACGTTAACACAGGGTCAGATGTTTGTAAAACCTACATGAAAGTTGCCACAGGAAGCTTTACCTGATTGTCAATGGGCAACACACAGTCCGCATGCTCGTTGAGCTCCTTCAAAGCCAAGATGCTATTATAAGGTGAAGTTATGACATCATCCTCGTTGGAAGGATAAATTGAGGTCACGAATTTGTATACTTCTGGGAACTCATCTTCAAGCACCTTTAAAAGAAATGTGCCAAGTCCAGACCCTGTTCCTAAAGATCACAATTTCAAAAAAACAAAACAAAACAAAAGCAACTGTGAGGAACTTAGAATGTCATGCTTTATTTGTAGAAATAATCTTCCTCTTATTTTCTATGATTACATATTATTGAAACTGCAGATAAAAAAATGAAGGCAACATGAGGGACACACACCAAAAAAATGGGAAATGGAGATACATTGGAAATTATTCTTTTACAATAAAAGAAGTAGAAATGGCAAACAGAAGTAAAGGCAATCTTTTCTTCTAATTAAGAAAATAAAAATTAAAACTAGATTTAATTTTGAACATGATGAAATTCACATTTCATACAATGTTGGTGCCAGCATAGGGAAATGGAAACTACTAATACATCATGCTATTATGAATTGGTACAATAGTAAAGGAATGAGTATTTATATCCAAATATGCACATTGATAGCCATATCTTATATATGAACATGAATAATGTAGTATCAAATGGAAAAT
Source organism: Ochotona princeps (assembly GCF_030435755.1). NCBI lineage: Eukaryota > Metazoa > Chordata > Mammalia > Lagomorpha > Ochotonidae > Ochotona > Ochotona princeps. The sequence goes on along the minus strand of NC_080832.1, from coordinate 50,287,133 downwards.
GTACATATCCTTTGGTTTCTACTCTTCGTTTTTAGGATTACTGCCTCACCAACAGTGGCACAAATGCACAGATACATAAGGGTGCTTCGAAAAGCTCACGTGAAGCTAAACTAAAGTACTTACTTTGGTGTTGGTATTAAAACAATCCAGTCTTAACCATACACATTTTTCCATGAACTTTGTGAAGACCTTCATATACCAGATGTTCATATGTCAGATGGTTTGTACCATGCAAACACCATAAACACCATTCATCAATGGAAGGACTTAAGAAATTATATTTTAAACATTTTTATCACTTACTAAATCAAATTGAATTCTGTGGGACAGAGTTGATGGGGAAGATGCTCAAGAAAGACATAAAGTGGAAAAAAGAAGAAAATGCATTGTATGACTTCTTTTATGTAAAAGTATATAGACACAAAGTAGTAGGCAGATAAAATATCTAAACAGACACAAAACCCCTTTAAACTTGATTACCCATGAGATGAGGGGCTAGGGATTAGATGTGGAAAAAAATATTTTTAGCTGTCAGCATTAAAGAATGTTTTACTATTTTCTTTCATTTTGTTAAAAAAATTATTTTTATTGGAAAGACAGATTTACAGAGAGAAAGATCTTTTACCCTCTGGTTCACTCCCCAAGTGGCTGCAACGGCCAGAGCTGAGCTGATCTGAAGCCAGGAGCCAGGAGCCAGGAGCTTCTTCCGGGTCTCCCATGCAGGTGCTGGGTCACAAGGCTTTGGATCGTCCTTGACTGTTTTCTCGGGCCACAAGTGAGAACTGGATGGGAAGTGGAACATCCAGGATATAAACCAGCACCCATCTGGGATCCTGGCAGATGCAAGGTAAGGACTTAGCCACTAAGACATTGCACCAGGCCCTTTTGCCATTTTCAATGAATTATGAATAAAATATATTTTTCCTGAAGTTTTGGGTAATGGAGGAATTAAAAACAGGCACCAGTCTGGCGCGGTAGCCTAGTGGCTAAAGTCCTCACCTTGTATACGCCAGGATCCCATATGGGTGCCGGTTCATATCCTGGCTGCTCCATTTCCCCTCCAGCTCCCTGCTTATGGCCTGTGAAAGCAGTAGCAGATGGCCCAAAGCCTTGGGACCCTACACCCAAGTGGGAGATCCGGAAGAAGATCCTGGCTCCTGGCCTCAGATTGGCTCAGCTCTGGCCAGCGCAGACACTTGGGGAGTGAACCAGCGAATGGAAGATCTTTCTGTCTCCTTCTTTGTGTAAATGTGCCTTTCTAATAAATAAATATTAAAATAAAAAAAAAACCAAAACAAACAAAACAAACCAAACCAGGCACCATAATGAAGTGTAAATCAAAGTATTTTTTCTGGAAAACTTAAGCTAAACCTGTGGGATAATAATATTACCATAAAGACAATTTGTTTAATTTAATGGTTATGACAGTCTCCTCAAGGCATGGTCACATGCAACTATGCCTCTAATTTTAAAATACTCTGATGGTGAATAGGTCTGTGCAATACACTGTGAATGCATAAAAATCAATCATATATATATATATATATATATATATCAGCAAGCAGGGAATCTTTATCTGAATTTAGAGAACAAAATTGCAAGAATTTTTTTTCCTTTTAAAATTTCCTAATCCTGGGCCCGGTGGCGTGGCCTAGCGACTTAAGTCCTCGCCTTGAAAGCCCTGGGATCCCATATGGGCGCCGGTTCTAATCCCGGCAGCTCCACTTCCCATCCAGCTCTCTGCTTGTGGCCTGGGAAGGCAGTTGAGGATGGCCCAAAGCTTTGGGACCCTGCACCCACGTGGGAGACCCGGAAGAGGTTCCTGGTTCCCGGCATCGGATCGGCACGCACCGGCCCGTTGCGGCTCACTTGGGGAGTGAAACATCGGATGGAAGATCTTCCTCTCTGTCTCTGCTCCTCTCTGTATATCTGACTTTGTAATAAAAATAAATCTTTAAAAAAAAAAAAATTCCTAATCCTATTTGAAATTAGTAAATCATATTGTTTCTATTTCATGCAATAAGGAAGTAAGGTATTTCAATTCCAAGGTACAAACTGTACAGACTTCCCCAGAAAAATGTAAGAAATGCAGGCTATTCAGTTCTTGTTCAAGTCCATTATCGTGTCAGAAATATCTTAAGGAACATGCTGGAAGAATGTCTGTTACTCTTTTTCCTTATTGGAGATAAGGAGTGATGACGGTTAAAGAAAGGGTGGCACACGTGTGAATACGGCAGCAACACTTTCCTCTAGTTAGGATCTGGGACCGCACAGCAAACTGTTCAGAAAGTACACATTCCTCAAGTGCTCACATATTCTAAAATCTGCTTGGAAATTTTATAAAGAAACCAAAAGTAGGAGAGAAAAAAATCATACTTCTTTTGACTATTAACTGGGCTTACATTAAAAAGGGGGGGGTTATGCAACCAATTTCATAAAGCTTCAAGAAAAATGGATGGTCTACACATAACTTCAAATGCATACATACCAAATAGCTCTGTCTTTATCATGCATAGGTCTGAAAACAAGATTTGTGTTTGCAAAGTGGGTTCCGCCTTGCAGCTGGGTTGCCTAGAGCAGGTGCGTTGACCTTACCTCCTCCCATGGAGTGGATGATGAAGAAGCACTGCAGGCAGTCGCAGTGCTCGGCCGACTTCCTGAGCTTCTCGACGATCTGCTCTTGGTAAAGGCGGCCAAAAACTTTGTGACCCACAGCCCTGAAAAAGACACACGTTTGAGAAAAATTCTTGTACTGATTTCCGACTCAACTGAAAAAAAAATTCAAGAACAATTTGGTGAAATCTATTCTTGTTTCAATGTTAATGTATCCTTAATATGCTACAGATAACAAACATTTGAAGTTACTTTAAAAAGCTGATGGGAATTTGTTTTTTTTATGCAAAGACATTTTGAAACACATGCTCAGACTTCCTATGACAAGCATTTTCCAAGAAGTGTTTGAAGACCCTTCATCTCTATAAACTCCTCGAATGTCCTGATAAAGTAACTCATAAACTATTGACCTGGAACTAGTTTTTCTAAATTTATCTTTGCAACCTCTCAGGATCAATTACAAAACAAGCTTTCAGTTGTATCAGCTGTCTTTTTTTTTTTTTTTTTTAAATCTCCAATTAAAGTGTACTGTGAACTAGAGTGCCTTTTGCATATTAAAAAGCAGAATGTGGGGGCCGGTGTTTGCAGAGCCATCATCAGGTGCTGGTTCATGTCCTGGCAGCTCTACTTCCCATCCAGCTCCCTGCTTGTGGCCTGGGAAACCAGTGGAGAATGGCTCAAGCCCTTGAGACCCTGCAGCCAGGTGGAAAACTTGGAAGAGGGTCCTGGCTTCAGATTGGCTCAGCTCTGGCCATTGCAGCCATCTGGGGAGTGAACTAGAGGATGGAAGAGCTTTCTCTCTGTGTCCTCTTCTCTCTTTAACTCTGCCTTTCAAATACAAATAAATAAATTTTTAAACAAACAAAACCCAAGCAGAATGTGGGGCAGGCATTTGGCCCAGTGGTTAAGTTGCTGTTTGGGATGCCTGCATAACACCTCCGCTCCAGCTTTCCTGGTGAGTGAGTGAGTGAGTGAGTGAGTGTGTGTGTGTGTGTGTGTGTGTGTGTGTGTGTGTGTGTGTTTTGGGGGATGGGAGAAGGCAGCAGGTAGCAACTCAAGTAATTCAATCCCTGCCACCCACATGGCATATATGAAATGGTTTCCTGGCTCCCAGTTATATAATAAGTTATCTAACAATGAGAGAAAAGCCAGTTGGTTAGTCAGATGGGCTGGGCTTCTTAAGTCATTTAATGTTCTCCCCAAAGTAGTCTCCTTGAAATCAAGATTAAAATTCATGCTCTAGCAAAAGCACATCCCACTTCACATTATGAATGTTGAGGGGCTGGCTGTAAATACTTAGAACCATAAATAAAGAGACTTGCAAATAAGGAGCTACTGAATTTTTACCCAGTAGGAGAAAAAGTCTCAATATGAAATCTGAGATGACCATGGTTGGAGCCTTTCCCCATTTCAGAACAGGGGCCATTTGGTAATCATTCTTAAAGGAATTCTGATAGAAGCCCAGAGTTCACCTTGAATGCTGGGATGCTGGTGTGGTTTTTCATCTCTTTATCAATTCTACCTAAATCTGACCAAATGGAAAAACTGAGTCAAACAATTCAGGAAAGGTTAACAGTTTATAAGTGAACTCAAAACTTCTGTCATTACCAAGTGGGATTTAAGAATCAACTTACAAAGAGGAATTCAGCATTTAAAGCTTCCATGATTCACCTTTTTCTTAAAAGATGTTAGAAAGAAATAGGTGTATGAGTAAATACAAGTACAGTGGCTTCCAAGCACTGCCAAACACCCAGGCCTAGTTTTGTGGGTGGCGATTACATCTTGCCCTTGAGTCAGCAGGACCTATCACAATGAAGCAAAGTCTGCTCATTCAGATGACATTCAAGTCTCACATTCAGCATATTCTCACCAATTATTTCCCGAGCCAGAAATATCAGTGATGAGTTGCTTGTTATCAAACACATCACTCAATGGTCCTTGCAAAATTTTATTCACTACTCCTTCTTCCATGTCAATCAAGACAGCCTGAGGAGAAATAAAATTTAGTTTCCACATTTTCCTGTCGGTATTCACTCTGCAAATGAATTTAAGGCTAAAAGCTACATATAAATACATGTATACATATGTGTGTGTATATACATGTGTATATGTGTATATACATATGTATATATATGTGTGTATATACATAGATATATACACATATATTTATTTACATTTATATTTCAGATATTTATGTACCATCTGTTGAAATGATTAAACAAAACAAATTCATCTGGCTGGAAAGGCAGAACTCAATCAAACCATCTTTCACCCAACTACAAAATGACAAACAGAAAAAAAAGAATCTGAAAAAATCTCCCCAGCTCAACTTCCAGAGTCTGAGAAATCTAGATGGAGTAACTTTAACCTGAAAACTTCTCAGTAAGTGAAGGGTAAGCTCATGCACTTGCTAACCAAGAACAACCACACTGCTCTATTAATCCCATGCAAACCAATTCAAACCATAAACTTGTCATTATGTGCAAAGTCAAAGCTCTGAAGATGTCAGAATGACAACCGGGTTGCCCCTGGCAAGTAATTTATGATCTCATTCATTACACAAAATGACACTGGAGTTAACTTCTAGTACTAGGAAGAGAATAGAATACATAAAATTAATTCTGGAAAACCAGAAAAATACATAGGTAGGAAATGTAGCCAAATGTAAGTATAGAGAATTTAGGGCATTCTAAGCACCAAGTTATGTCGTCAAGTGTGGATTTCTCAATGATCACAGCCACATGACACCAAGAGTTCTTCAAGAGAAATGGAAGAGCAAAGAGCAAAAGGCCACAAAGAGCAAAGAGCAAAGGCTACAGCAACACACAAGGATGGACTTATCCTCTACTTCCTACCTGTCCACACACAAGGGACTGGGGAAGAGCTCAGATTGGGAGGGGTCTAGAAAATGTCAGTTTCTCTCTGCAAGGTCATGGAATATACTGGTAATCAGTTATCCTAATGGCCCCAAAGCACATGGTCTCTGTCCCAACTTGTGTTTCCTAAGGTCATCAGAGATCACAGGTACAGCATGGTTCCCAGGCGTTACAACATCACTGCCTTCTGGTGTTTCAGCTGCTGTTCCAGGTGTGTGTCACCCTTAGCATCTCGGTTCTTCCTGCAGTATTTAAACGGCCCTTTTTGTTGTAGTCAGACTACTAATCAACAATTGCAAAAAGCAGCTTATTGCACAGAACTAGAGAAAAGTTGCAATGAGATCAAGACTGCAGGTATGGGCTACTGACTCTTGATCAGATGGTTACGCCATTTATCATTTTATCACAGCTGAATCCATCATGCATATTAGTAGCAATCTTATGTAAATAAATCTTGCAATACTTTTCAATGAGAAATTGGACCTAGTACAAGGGTCTTTCAAGAAATAAAATAAACTTTCTTTAGTGCAAACAATTTTTGAAAATCAAAACACAGTCTTTTCATAGTAGGTTGTTTCCGACGACCTTTCTGAAGACTACTTGCATGTATTTCAGGGACTAAAAGAGTTATGAAGGATCCTTATTTAGACATCAATTTTCTTGAAACAGTGAAGAAAAAAATACTCATAGTGTTTCAGATGGACAAAGGTGTCCGCCTAGCTATTTTTATATTAAACATGGCTTAAATTTTTTTTTTTTTGGGGGGGGAGGTTATTTCTATTGACACATTATAGAAATTTAAGTGTAGGTATTTTAAGAACTCAATCAATGTAAGCATCCAAGTGTGTATCTTACTCGAGCTTTTAAAGAACTTATTTTCCCCTTGGAAATATTGCCACCATCACCAGCCACCCTGAAAGATAAGAAAATGAGAAAAAGTCATAACATTGTCCACAGCTGATAGTGCTATTGGGCAATAAGGTTAACTTCCATCTGCCATTCCTTACCTCCTTGGCTCCAGCATACCTCCTGTTAGGCTGGAAGAGCGAGGCACTGGCCGCTGTATGTCTTTATTAGGGCTGGCCATTTAACGCAGTTCTAGCCACGAGTATAAAGGCAAGTATTCTGGAAATCTTTTCCGATATAAAGGATCAGAGACAACTGATGTCAATCTTTTTCCTGGATAAAACATATATCTGGAGGCGATTCCTGGGGTGTAGACTACCATTGTATAATCATGGAATAATAAACATGAAGAAAACTAGCCAGTACATGGATAGTGGGACAAAACCCAGCATCTTGGTCTTGGACACATGGCTCCTGCCTAACCTGGACCATCTGATTTCCAGATTTCTTGGCCTGCAAGCTGAATGGATACTTTTAATGCTTATATCAAGGTTAATGAGATTTCCTACTCTTGCCAAAAATATGCATGACTGATATGACAGTTAAACAGCATTATCTAAGGCTGTTTCTACAATTTCATGTTGCATATAAGTTGTAAATGATCACTTTTATGAAATTTATGAGCCAACACAATCGAAGGGTTAACCAGAAGATAAAACACATGAAAGCAACCTGAGCAGAGATGTTTCATACACTGGGGTTGATAAACTTCAGTCTTCAGACCCAAGGCAATCAATTACCAATTTCCTATTCATGCCACAAGGAACACGAATCATAAAATCTAAAATATGTACTATTTGGTCTTTTATGAAAAAGATTTGGCAATTTCTGCTGTAAGTAAATTATCATAGCACTACAGAGGTGTGATGACTTGGAAAAGCATTATATATATACACACACACACACACACACAATGTTCATGTTTACTTGTCAAACAGCGACAAGTGTTGCCAGGACATGGGAAGAAGAGCAGGATGCCACTCTCCTTCTTCCTCCATTTGCATGAGGAAAATAACGTTCTCAGCTTCAAACATAAAACAGAACAGCTCAGAGTCTAGGTATGTAATGCCTGTTTATTAAGAAAAGATTCCAGGCTGAATCTCAATTTAGCGAAGGGGTGGCTCTCAACAGCCACCAGCTAGTACCTGGCCTGGTCCCACAGTCCGTAAACAGCCTTCTGGTCAGAACACAGCTGTTCAGGTAGACTTCCCACAAGGGTACATGACTGTCTAGTCTTTACGAGTTAGCGTTTCCACAGCCAACTGATAAACAGACTTTCTGCTTTTGAATCCCATTTGAGTTTGCTTAACCTGACTGTACTGCAGCGCACTGGACCCATTTTCAGAGTGCCAACAAGGTTTATGAATTTGCAAGCTTGATCATAAGATTATGGAATACACCAAAAGGTGACGATTTATTACCCTTACAGAAAATAACCTGCCTTGCCATCCCTAGCCATCTAATTCAAACTACAACTGCGTTATAGTAAAGCCTGCTAATAAGCGTGTGTGTGTGTGTATATCTATATACATCTATAGATATATATATATTAGCTCAAGCTCATCAGTTTCAGGGAGTATTTTGAAAGCATATAAACCTAATGATTTCATGTGGAAAGTTTGCAGATAGAATCTAAATGTCAATTTATTCTTTCAGACACTTACACATAACTTTTATTACACAAAGTACTTTGACAACTGTTTCTCTTTTGAAAGCATATTTTACACTTAGAGCAAATGTACTTGATCACAATTAGTGTCAGGAAATCCAAACACCATCAGTAAAATTTAATCGTTTTCTTTAGCGAGAGCATACGTTTAAAGAAGTCTCATTACGGGTTCTTTCTGTACCTTAAAATAGCCTGAAAACAAAACCGGTTATCCCGCTCTTAAAATAATGTACTATTAATGGGAAAGGAGAATAAAGATGCCATCAACGAGAAAACCAAAAAGAGAAAAAGAAGCCAAAACCCAGAGAACTTCCTAGCTATCAACTTTTCACCGTCCTAATCTACCGACATACAAAGGGCCCTCAGGACAGATTTTGTTTCGCCTTACCTGGTGTCCACGTTTCTAAAGAAGCTGCCGAGTGCCTCATCATAAATTCCTTTCTAAAAAGAAAGCAAAGGAAAACACATCTATTTACAGCACTTCAATTTTGTGAGTTTTCTCCAAATCCTTTCAATTTTAATAACCCCACATCCTGGGACAGCTAAGATGTCGCTCTGACAACCAAGAGCCTGCCCTGACTTTTTTCAGTCTTCCAGTTCAGTAAAGGGTGCTAAGGACTCCCCCAAGATTGTAAAACCGGGGCACCAAATGTTTTCTATGCACAAGAGAAGCAGGACAACTGTTGAGACCAGCATCTCTGTTAACACAGCTCGTGTCCGTCCATCAGGGCGCAGGCACGGGTATCTCCTGCTGATCTGCTGCAAGAGGGATGAGGGGTGCAGGGGGCTCCGGGCAGCAGGGTGTCGGTACCTGGTTGACCGCGGCATGCTCCCTCAGCACCAGGTCCCAGAAGCAGCAGCCGATCTGGTTTCCGCACTGACCGACTGACCGCAGGAGAGAGGGAGAAAGAGAATGGACAGTAAGCAAGACACAAGCGCAGCTCACCCTGTTGGACTGCTGACTGGGCCACTTAACCAGGAGCACTAACCAGGAGCAGCCCAGGGCAGCTCACCCTGCAGCACCACCGACTGGGTCATCCCGCGGGGCCTGCAGCCGCCCAGGGCAGCTCACCCTGCAGGACCACCGACTGGGTCATTCCCCCGGCCTGCAGCCGCCCAGGGCAGCTCACCCTGTACGACCACCGACTGGGTCATCCCGCCCGGCCTGCAGCAGTCCCGGGTAGCTACCAGCCGGTCCACCTACGGGTATCGCCTAGGGAACGGCCGTAAGTCACGCAGCTGCCGCAAGCCGCGGACGTCGTTAAGCACTCGCATGGTTCCGGCTGGGGTTTTTCGTCAGAAGTGCCGCGCAAGTGCACTGGCGTCTCGCCGTTACCATAGCGACTGGGCCTCCGTACCGCCGATCTTCTAGGCTTTGTAAACATCTTTGAGTATCGGCAGTTCCTGAGGCCAGGGTAACTGGATGCTTAGTTAGATTTTGGAGTGGATTTAAAACCTGTGTGTCATTCGTGGGGATGGGAAGTGATATCCAATATTTAATTCACGGTGTCAGCTGCCTGGGCATGGGATCAAATTTCGTTTATTATAGCTGCACGGGACGCCGCGTTAACATCTCTTGCCAACCAGTGCTTGATTCTGATAGAAAACCAAGGCAGTGAGCACAAGGCAATCCCAGACAGACATGTCCGAACACAGCAGAAAGTAGATGGTTACACACTCAGATGAAAATGGTTGGGGAATGTGAAATAGTTCCACCGTTAACCTCCAGTTCCTCTGGGAGGAGTCCAAAGAAATCGACCCAGATCACACTATGAGAGGTTTACAATCAAATTAGACACCCCCTCCCCCCACACACATCAGTGGACTGTGATGGTGTGTGGCAAAGACTTTAAGTGAAACAGGGTTCAGTGGATGAGGATGTAAATGAGTAAATAAATAGCAAGTGGAAGTGATGGGATTAAGCCAGTCATTTAATGGGGACACAGTGTCTGGAAACTTCTCTTCATCAGATTAGATCAGATTTAAGTATGCATTTCTTTAAAGAAATTAATGCTTAAACAAACCGGAGGACCATAAAAAAATAAGTCTACTCTATTTAATACAAGGTTAAGTTCTATCCTCTATTAATGTGGCAGTGTGAATCATGATATTTGATAGATTAGAGCACTATTCCTTTGACAAGACAAATAGTAGTTATTATATATCTCACGTAGCAGTTCAATTTGAAATGATTTGAAATGATTTCCATTTGAATAGTCTCATCTTGATATTTTTATGCAGCTTTTTTTTAAACTTACTTATGTAAAAGATAAGAGTTATGGAGGTTGAGGATGAGGGAGAAAGAGAGAGGTGTTCCCTCTGCTGGTTCTCCCCCCAAATGTCTGCAAGTACTAGGACTGCCCTGAAGCCAGGAACCTAGAACTTCATTTGGCCTTCCCATATGAATGGCAGGGTCCCAGATACTTGGGCCAGCTTCTCCTTTCTAGGCATAGTGGCAAGGAGCTGGATTGGAAGTGCAGCTGCCAAGGCTTGAGCTGGTTCCCATATGGGATGCTGGCACTGCAAGTGGTGGTTTAACCAGCTATGCCACATTGCCCCCTGCTAACAGCTTTTGATGAAGAAAATAGTCACAATTTCAGGATTTACTTTTTTTTTAAGATTTATTTTTTTTATTGCAAAGTCAGATATACACAGAGAGGATGAGAGACAGAAAGGAAGATCTTCTGTCTGATGATTCACTCCCCAAGTGACCGCAACAGCAGGTGCTGTGCTAATCCGAAGCCAGGAGTCAGGAACTTCTTTCGGGTCTCCCACACGGGTGCAGGATCCCAAGACTTTGGGCTGTCCTCGACTGCTTTTCCAGGCCACAAGCAGGGAGCTGGATGGGAAGTGGAGCTGCTGGGATTAGAACCAGTGCTCATATGGGAACCTGGCGTGTTCAAGGCGAGGACTTTAGCTGTTAGGCCACCATGCTGGACCCTCTGGGTTTACTCTTAAGTGTTAACTATTGAGCAGTCAGTGGAAGAGCTGCAGCCACATGCTTGGGGACTTGATGTTGAAGTGTCTCTATGAAGTTTCCACCATTTGTGAATCTCTATATAGCTTGTAGGCAGTGGTGTGCATGCATTTGGATCAATGGACGGCAGTGACAGTTCATCAGTAGTCTGACCTCTTATATGTATAATGTGCAGTCATTAGTCCTTCCTAGTCATTATTCCCAAAGCCCTACTTGGAAAAGAAGTTTTATCAAGGAAGCGCTAGCAAGTCTCATGAGAACTTCACTTCTGGAAAGAAACATGCTGAAATGTGATTCTACTTAGGAGTGAGGGAGAAGCTTACAGATCAGCCACTTGAGGACTGCAGTGTGCGCAAACCAAGACGATTATGCTTCTGTAGCTTTTCACCTTGTCATTTAAGTATGACTCAAATTTATGGGCACTCTATTTTGATTCATGTTTGCCCATTACTGTTTGTGTCTACCTGCTGCTCATCTCTTTCTCATGTAATTTGACAAGCACAGTCAGTAACCGGTAAGTAATGAACATTCTCCTTAGCATTTAAGCTCTTTAGGTAAATCATCTGCCTTCTGGGTTATCGCAGAGTTTTCTAAAAGTTTTGTGATTGGGTAGCAGGCATCATGTCCTTTTAACTTCCTGCAATGCTTTCTTTGTCAGCTGTTACTTGTCAACTAAGATAATGATATATTTTAGGTTTTCTTATGCTAGAACCTAACTCTGAACTTAAATCTTTGTACATCAGGGCAAACTCTTCTATGCTGTGAAACAACATGTGGTATGTGTCCATTGATGACTGTCTGGGGATGATTAGCTATCATTATTTGGTTCATTATGGTTTGTCTTATTTTAAATTGACAGACAATATATATTCATAGGGTATAGTTGATGCTTTGATACATGTGTGGAATGATTAAATTGAACTAATGACTATCACCAAATATATCTTTTTGTGATAAGAGCATTTAAAAAACTGCCACTTTATAATTTAAAGTGTGTAATATATTATTATTAACTATAATCATGCTATACAATATATCAAGTTTATTCTGCCTGATTACAATTTTATACCATAAACATCTCCCTACTCCTCTTTCCCTTAGGCTTACTTCCTTAGGGTGGATATGTACTGGAAAGTGGGACTGCAAGATAAAATGGTGATTCTATTTTTAGTTTTTTTGGAGGAAATCCTATATTTTTTTTTAAAGATTTATTTTATTTTCATTACAAAGTCAGATATACTGAGAGGAGGAGAGATAGAGAGGAAGTGGAGCTGCCGGGATCAGAACCAGCGGCCACATGGGATCAAGGTGAGGACCTCAGCCACTAGGCCACGCTGCCAAGCCCAAGAAATCCTATATCATTTTATGTAATGGTTTTATTAATTTATATACCTGACAAAGTTGGAGAAGAATGTTCTTTATCCACATCCTTGTGAACACTTTTTTTCTCTTTTGGATAATGTTCATTATAATAGATACAGATCGAAATATATGCCCTTGTGATATTAATTTGCATTTTTCTGATGATTAGTGGTACTTGACATTTTTCATGTATCTGTTGGCCATTTGTGTGTCTTCTTTTGACATTTTTATTCAAGTCCCTTGATAATTTTCAAACTGTACTTTTTTTCTTATTACTGAGTTTTTAGTTCTTTTATAAATTATTTAGGTCTTTCAGATGCATGGTGGTTGTCTCTGTAGTTTTTAATTCTTTCCTTTGCCTCAGAAGTTTTTTAGTTGGCTACAACTCCATTAGTCTATTTTCACATTTATTTGTACTTTCAGGGATCATACAGCAGAAGTCATTGCCCAAACCAATGTTGCGACGCATCTATCCTAGGTTTTCTTCAAGTACCTTTAGATTATTAGGGTCTTACGTTTAAATATTTACCTTTGGGTTGATTTTTGTGTTTGATATGAAATACATTTGAGGATCTTACAATGACACTGAATTGTTGCTCGTAATTCATTACTAAAACTAATTACCTAGACCAAGAGTTGTGATTTCTAGGTGGCAGCAAGCCTGACGTCTTTGATACACGTGGATCCGTTCTGCCCAAGGATTCTCAGCTGTTGGATCAGAATACAGCAACTGAGATGGAATCCTCAAAAATGTTATCTGATCTCTTTCTCTTATTCTGTGTAATCCCCTCTCCTTGAGTTTGGGCTGAACATAGTTGTTGTGGGCTAAGGAGCTGATTAGTGCTCCTTAGGCTGAGCAGAAACAGGAACAGGAACTGGGTTTGTGGCTAAAAACACCTAGACTAATTGGACTTATCTGTATCCAATATCCTGCTAAATGAGGATGTGGAGGGAAGAGTATATAAGGAGAGGTGAAGGAGCCATAAAGAGAGACTTTGCAGAGACTTACCATCACTGGTCTCCTGTAGGTGCTTCATCCCCAGACCCTCTCCCTGTCCAAGTTACTGGCTCTGCTGGCTGGAGCACATAGTGACTAATTTCTGGTTAACAATTATCAAACAAAACCAATGACTACTCTAAATTGAGGAGATAGAGTTGACAGTTATGGGAGAACAAGGCAGCTATCCTTTGCAGGGAAGGACATTCAAACAGCCATGAATATGCTATAAATATTCAAGAAGGCAGGTAGAAGAATGAGCAGGTGAGAAAGAGATCAAGGAACATAAAAAAGAGATCCAGGGAGCAGGCATTTGGCTAGTGGTTAAGATGCTCATGTCATCTTAAAGTGCCTGGGTTCAGCTTATGGCTCTGCTTGCAATTTCAACTTCTTGCCTCTGCAAATCTTTGCATGAAACAAATGATTGTTAAAGTAGTTGATCCCTGCAACCCGTGTGGGAGGCTTGGAATGAGTTCTCAGCCCTTTGATTCATACTAGCTAGACCTGGATGTTACAGACACTACAGAGTGAAGTAGTGGCCAGGACCCTTCTTCCTCCACCTCTCTTTCTCTTTTTGTCCCTCCATCCCTCTCTTTTTGCCCCTTGAATAGATAATTTAAAAAAGAGAATCAAGATAAACTTTAAAAGACGAAGCACAGGGCCCAGCACCGTGGTCTAGCGGCCAAAGTCCTCACCTTGAACATGCCAGGATCCCATATGAGCACTGGTTCTAATCCCAGCAGCTCCACTTCCCAACCAGCTCCCTGCTTGTGGCCTGGGAAAGCAGTTGAGGGTGGCCCAAGGCTTTGGGACCTTGCACCCGTGTGGGAGACCCGGAAGAAGATCTGGGCTCCTGGCTTCGGATTAGCACAGCACCGACCATTGCGGTCACTTGGGGAGTGAATCATCGGATGGAAGATATTTCTCTCGGTCTCTCCTCCTCTCTGTGTATATCTGACTTTGCAATAAAAATAAATAAATCTTAAACAAAAAGTGAAGTACAGTGTCTAAGATGAAAAGTGGGTGAACTTAAAAGCAGATAAGACATTGCCAAAGAAACTAGTAGCAATCTTAACAACAGCAATAAAAACCAGCAGAAACTGAAGAATAAAATATTTAAAAAGAAAGGATCAACTGTGGTACAAGTTCAGAAGCAAAGAGCAAAACATGCTTGAAAATGTAACAATTCTGCCAACCAGATAATTCCTTATATAGAACAATTTATTCCTGACAAATGATCTTTTGAGGCACATGTGGAACATTTACTAAGTATGTATGGACATAAAACAAATGTCAGTATATTTAAAAGGATCTAAATTCTGCAAAGAATATTCTCTGACAAACAAATCTAGTTAGAAATCAATTACCAAAACCAGAATAGTTCCAAATTCCTAATGCTGAACAATAGTTGTAAATAACTAATATATCAAAGAAGGAAATATAAATCAAATTTCCTTTAACTTATAAAAGTAAACATTTGAAACTTCAAAATTTGTAGAAGGCAGTTGAACTACTACTGTGATTATAATTTATATCATTAAAATGCTTACATTTTAAGAGAAGAAAAATCTCAAGTCAATGATCTATGCTTCCAACTTAAGAACACAGAAGCAGAAAAGCAAATTAAGCCCAAGCTCAGGAGAAGAAAGGAAACTGTGAAGATTGGAAATCAAGTAAGTAGAAAACCTAATAGAGAAAGCTTGATGAGACCTAAATATATGCCCTGAAAAGTTAAAATCCTTTGGTGGGTTTCCTTGCTCATAAGACAAAGTCTAAAAAAATATTTGCTTTAGGTTCGAGTTTCTGCATGGTTTGGCCTGCACTGATTTCACTGTTTCACACTGTCTTGTTTATTTCCTGTGATGCAGTTAGTCTGAGCTCTGGAGCCGTTGCCATCTTCTCTACTGGCACATGACTTTGTGCATGCTGTTTTCTCAGTTTGCACACTCCCCAACTGGTCTCCAGTTTCTTTCTCTCCTCCCTGTTTTCACTGACTGACTGCCTACTCCTTTTTATCTAGATTTGATGGCTTGGTCTAACAAATTCTTCCTTCATCTAAAACTCCACTGAAATTGGAACTGTGCTTATTTTTTTTTCACTATCTTACCTGTTACACATAAAAATTGCTTGGTTAAGAAGATGAACTACGCTCGGATCCCGAACCCAGTCCGCCATGTGCCCATGGCTCATGGCGGGCTGGGCCCGGACATGCCTGGGTGCGGCCTGCTTCCTTCTGGGGTGAGTACGCCGAGGGGGGAGGCCTCCGTGACTGGGCATGTCCGGGACCCACCCAACACCCTCATTGGGTGGTGGGTGAACGGGATTGGGGAGGGGCGCAACCTCGGGCCTGCAGGATTCAACTTCCGGCTGCCAGAGGCGAGCCGAGGGCTGCGGGAGAGGACGTCTAGCTCGGATCCCGAACCCAGTCCGCCATGTGCCCATGGCTCATGGCGGGCTGGGCCAGGGCGGCCAGTGCGCCATTTGGCGCCAGGCTGTGCCTACTGGCCGCCCGGCCGGGGAGCTCTGGGGTATTGGACATCTGAATCACTGCTGAGATAGCTCTAGAGTGACCCCACTGTTTCTGGGATCTGAGTCAATCCTAAAGATTCCCAATGCCAGTAACTCTTCCTTTGAAGAACTTCCAATCCCTTAACAATGCTGAGCTTTGAACACCTATCAAGTAAAAAATAAGCTCCGGCTTGTGTAGCAGGCTCGCACCTAATGGTCCTCGGAGCAACCACGTGCAGGTGTGTGATTTACAGCTAGGAACGGTCCCAATCTGGGAAGCCACAGCTGGGATGAGGTTCCCACCAAGGGGTGTATGTGCTGGAATGGGGGCTGCGTTCTATCTAGGAAACAGTTGCAGTCACCCGAGGCACTAGTGTGGGCTGGGATTGGATGCACCAGGCCGGTTCAGATCCCAACACCATCTGGTGTTATGGAGAAACAGGGTAGATGTGGGACTGACTAGGCTGGGTCTCAATCCCCTTCTGAGCCATGTGTGAGCTGTATGTGGGTATGGACGAGCCATGGCTGGGCTGAAACATCCAACAACAAGAGTCAGAATGGGGTGAAAGCCAGCCAGGAAAAGCCACTGTTCCTGCTAGGACAGGAGGTGAACTGAGTAGGGTTGGCTCAAGAACCCCCTGGCAAGCGCAAAATCTGGCATTGGGAGGGGTTCTGATGGAGGAGCCTGGGCAACTCCTCTGGCAGGACACAGTCCCTGCAGGTAAGCGCGAGAAGCATGATTGGAAACAGCCCAGAATAGGCCATGGAAAGTTTCCCACTGGCATGCATTCGGCATGGGTCAGGAGCAGGCCAGGCTGAATCAGTTCATGTCATCCTCTGGCAAATCCGATCACCAGAACAGAGTGTGGAATGGGCCGGGTTTGGTTGCGACAAAACCAGTACACATTCTGGAACGCCAGGGCGTGGTTGCCTGTACTGGATATGAATGCAACACCCATCCAGCACACGTGAGATCCAGGAAGGGAGGGGCAGAGCTGGCGGGGGGGTTAAGGGGCTGGTCCCCTCGCTGGACAACCACTCCCACTGGAGAGTGTTGGCTGGGATAGAGACAGACACGACTAAGCAAGGCTACAACACCTGTGCGCTGCATGTGGACAAGATCAGGGCCACAGCATCAGCTGGCAGAAGCTGGCACTGGGGACTAATTCTGTCGAGTCAAATCACAGAACCACCTAAAGAGTGCATAAACCGGGACAGAGAGACCTGGGAGGGAAAAAGTGGGTTCCCCCTTCTTGGGTCACTATTCCCGTGGGAGGGCATGAAAACTAGGACGGGGGCTGGGATGGCTAGACAGAGGCACTCAACAACATCTGTGAGGGCTGGATGGTTGAGTCGATTAGATAGAACTAAGCTTTAATACCCATTGACAAGTACCAGAGCCAAATGGGATGGGGGACAGACTGGTCTTCTGCTACACAAATTGGCAAACCAGGGTAGGGGGCAGGCTTGGTGGGGGTTATTGTGGGTCGCCCCGACTAGGCTGCAGCTCCCACTGGTTGATGTAAGGGCCGAACCAGACTGGACTGCAACACCCATTGGTTCCAGTGCAACTCGGGACTGAAAACAGAACCAACACAGCAATTGCAACCACCAGCTGATCAGGGTGATGGACTGTGCCGGGCCCTGTGCTTGCTAGAACATACAAGAATCTGGTCTGGGAATACCTCAAAGTATCTTTGGAGATCTCCCCACTTGAACTGCTGGACTCAGAATTCTAACCAAGAAAAGACAGAAGACAGAATAGGACAATCATTCATCTCAGCTACATGTTGGCAGCGAAATATGGGACAAATGGAGACTTCATGATGGACCATATCAATCAGTGGACCACCTCATCGAGCGAAACTGGCAGTGACTCATAACTGGAGAACTATTAACTCCACTTGAGCACATATCTCAGAGCATGCCCCACATATGGGACTTGGGGTGGGCGGGAAACCGGGTGGGGCTTCTCCCTCAATATCCCCTTTTACCTCAGATACATGATGGAAACAATATGGACATAATAGCATTGCCCACCTCCCTATCCCCCTGAACCTTTTTTTTTTTTTTTCCTTCTCTTTCTTGATTTTCCTTCAACTATAGTTAACTATGTAAAGATTGTCAACAACAATACAATAAAATGGATTATATAAAAAAAAAAAAAAAAAAGAAGATGAACTACAAGAATATTCCATTTGTAGGTATTTTACTTTATAGCCGTAATGACATAGAATGAGACTCATGTCTCCATGCTCTAATATCAAGAATTGTACAAAAAGATAAGAAAGCTAGTATTGGTTGAACTCTTGTATCCTAACTACTCTCTCTGTACATGCTGTATGTTTTATTCTTCACAACTGAAAAGATTATCAACAATTTAAAGACAAACATTTGGTGATTTACTCTGAATTTCAGAGCTAATTTGGCATCAAAATTCAAACTGATGCCTATACTATCAATTTTTTCCATTGTTTTCTTTCCCATTCATGTATAGTCTTTAAAAAAAAAAGTAACTTGTAATCCTAAGTACCAAATGTTTCAGCCTTAGTAATACATTAGCTAACAATGACCAGTGATTATTTCAGTTTGTTTAACTGTGACACAGTTAAATGGTTCTTCTATACTGCAATTGTGATCATGTCTTCACAGATAGCACCCTAGTAAGAAAAAGAGGTAGAGGCAAGCTTTTATTTTAATATCAACTTAATTTTTCTGTAAAATGCCGATTACCTGTAACATATATTTTATGAAAACATGAGAGTGGGAACCTCGAAAAAAATGTTTAAAAAGATGTAAGTCAAAAATGCTCACTAACATGTCACAGGCAGGAAAATTGAAAAGCTATTTGGCTGAAGAGTAAGTAATTTTCTTATTTGAGAACTAAACTTGGTCATTTATAAGTAGAAAGACAATTCTGACAGTGAGGTAAACTGTTGATATAGAAGCCAAGAATAAGTTGGAGGAAAGGCAGCTAGAGGAGTGCAAAGATGGTATGAGTGGAGCGGTGAGTAGCTCAGGTCCAGAGAACAGAAAATTGAGGGCAGTGCAAGATGTGTTCTTCCTCTAGCAAGAGTTATTATCCTTGACATTTGAAGATTTTAAGGCTCATTTGAGGAAACAGGGAAGAAGAGGTGTTGTCCAGGTTTTAGACAGACTGTAGAACCCAACGTTAGAAGTTTTGAGGTTGGAAAGGTGCGGTTAGGATTTGAAGGATCAAGGTGGGAAGAGGATATATGTAGATTAGATTATATTTGGGTTTTTAAAAGGGAAAGCTTATTAGGAGGATGATGACGTGTAAATAGGGACATTCAAACATTAATGAAAAACTTGAATTATGAAGAAGCTGTGAGTAAAATTCAACAGTTTTGCATCAGAATGAATTTATCTTGTAATTACATTTTCCACTAGCACTGTGGACTATGGTAAAATGAAAAGCATCGCAAGTGTGATTTTGTGAGCATTGATTAGTGAAGGTCTTTATTCATAGGTAAACATATTTGATATTGGAAAGTACAACAGCAAGAAAAAACCCTCAAAAAGCTTTATAGACATTTAATTTTTAGGAAAATTTCAGTTTGTTGCTGGAGCTATGAACTGAGACATTTGATTCTTTAGCACAGAAGAAACTATGGGAAAGAATCTTCTGATGTCATAATTTCTGGGTGTCTCTGGAACGTTTGATCATCATCCTTCGGCAGGTGCCTTCTATGGACAGTCAGTAAAAGTGGTCGATTTATTCACCTCTACAAAAATCAGACTTGGCCTATTTTGGTAAGTTCATATATCCTTGATCAAGTTAACTAAAACTTACTTTTGTAGATAGGTAGTTTACTCACTCAGAGTTTACTATGGATTTGGCAAAGCATCATTGAGCAAAGCACTTCTTTCTTGGTAACAGACACAGGTGGTAGAAATAATTGTATAATATTGAAATGCTCAATCCTTATTAATTCAGTTTTATTGTCACCACCAATAAGTATTTACTCATTAGGCACAGAATACTATCAGATGTAGAAAAGAGTTGTAAGACATCTTTCATTTTTCTTATATTGTGAGAGTTATTAGTTAAAGACATGAAGATTCTCTCAATGAGTTATCGAGTGTTCACTTGATACTAACAGCTGCTTAGATATTAAGGATTCATTAATATCAAACACAGACATGGAATTGGATGGGTAGTAAACAAAAGCACTCACTAGCAGCTCAGTGGCTTTCAGCAGGAGACCAATTTGCCTTTCTCTCTCACCAGGGTACGTTTAGTAATCCCTGGAAACATTTTAAACGGTTAAAACTTTGGGGACAGGTTTTTTTTTTAAAGATTTATTTATTTTCATTACAAAGTCAGATATACAGAGAGGAGGAGAGACAAAGAGCAAGATCTTTCATCCTCTGATTCACTCTCCAAGCAGCCACAATGGGCGGAGCTGCACCACTCTGAAGCCAGGAGCTAGGAACCTCTTCTAGGTCTCTCACATGGATGCAGGGTTCCAAGGCTTTAGGCCACCCTCGAGGGCTTTCCCAGGCCACAAGCAGGGAGCTGGATGGGAAGCCATGACACTGGATTAGAACCGGCACCTAAATGGGATCCTGGCGCATGCAAGGTGAGGACTTTTGCTGCTAGGGTACTGCGCTGGGCCCCTATTGATTCAGTTTTACTAAAGATATTTTGTGCTTATTTGAAAGGTAGAGTGATATGGAGAGACAGACACAGAAACAGAGATCTTCTACCCACTGGATCCTTAATGGTCGGAGCTGCTCCAGTTTGAAACCAGGAGTCTGAGTTCCATCAGGTCTTCAGGATGTGTAACAGGAGGCCAAGCACTTGTGCCATCCTGTGATGCCTTCTCAGGTGCATCAGCAGGGAGGAGATTAGAAATGGAGCAGTCAGGACTTGAACCCGGGCTCTGATCCGGGAAGCGCATTGCAAGTGGCTGGCTGCACCAACATGCAGGCCTCTGGACTTGCTTTATGTTAACCATGGAGCATAGTTTACTTTTATAACTGGTGAGTATTGGTGAGTATTATGCATTTGTTGCAAGGCTTCAAATGGATGTAAGGGCTGGTTATGTATGGTAATATCTTAACACTGTCATAGATTACTTAACATTTTTTTGCAAAATATTTCTAAATGCCTATAACAAAACAGTAAATGAAAAGTCCTAAACAGTTCTGAAGATATCCCTCCACTCCCCAATCATTTTTTCCCTTGTGATCTAGATTTTTGGTGAATTATGCCTTTTCGGTTTGGGACGCAGCCAAGGAGCTTTCCATTGGAAGGAGGAGATTCTTCAGTTGGGCCAGAATTGGGGATGAGCTCCAGTGCTACCTGTAACGGGAAAGAGATATCACCAGCCAGGTAATCTTGTCCTGATAACCTAGGACATAGGTCTTGGTTATCGTAGATACATGCTTTAGCTGATGTTTAATGTTAGCAAGAAGAGAAATCCAGGAATCCAAGCACTGCTGTTATTAAATGAGTGTTAACAGAGTCTGGGTTGTTTTGACATGGAGTCTGTGTGTAAGTATGATAGATCAGTTCTCTGTTTTTGATATATATATGGTTGGGTTGTTGACAGTTTTGAGATTAGATGACAGTTAGTTTAACAAACGTTCACTGCCAATATGTACCTGAGCACTGTGCTAGGCACTAGGATGTAAACAACAAAAACTTGCACTCATTTTTAATATCGTTTTGGCTTTGACTTGACCTTTGGCTGCAAGTCAGCAATAACAGAGAAGAGTCTATGCAACACTTTTTTTTTCAAAATTGACAAAAACTATACCAAGTCAGATTTGTTCTACTTTTCTGCTATTTTCCATTTCAAAACAGTAACTATTACATTGATTTTGCATGGCTTGTAAATATTTGGAAAGGATTTAAGTTTGTTAAAGCAGTGCTTTAAAAATCAGAGTTATTCAAGGATGAAATAGGCTACTTTGGGGAGTAATAAGCTTCTCTTTTGAACAGTTTAAGGCTGGGTAACTGGTGGTGATGTTGGAAATGAAATTCTTACACACTAGATATGTTTTTGGTCTAGGCGTCATTTAACAGCTATTTTAGATCTGACATCCTATCAAGGTTTGACCACTATCTGAAATAGTAGTACCAATTTATATTTTCACAGGTTTTCTAGTTTTAAAACCACTCAGCTGAAGTGAACTTTACGGTGCCTAGAGAAACGATGTGCCATCGTATTATCACTTGTGCTTTTAGCCACGTACTTTTTGCCATTTAGGAAAAAGTCAGCCTTGGTCTAGAGGATTATATTTGTATTTATAACTTCCCTGTAATTAAATGACAGCCACAGTTTCTTTGCACCTAAGTCTGAGATATCTACTGTGTCAGTGTCACTGTGTTATACTTATTTTGTGACATCCAAAGATTTCTTTTTTTTAAAAGATTTATTTTTATTACAAAGTCAGATATACAGAGAGGAGGAGAGATAGAGAGGAAGATCTTCCATCCAATGATTCACTTCCCAAGTGAGCGCAACAGCCGATGCTGTGCTGATCCGAAGCCAGGAGCCAGAAACTTCCTCCAGGTCTCCCACACTGGTACAGGGTCCCAAAGCATTGGGCCGCCCTTGATTGCTTTCTGAGGCCACAAGCAGGGAGCTGGATGGGACGTGGAGCTGCCGGGATTAGAACCAGTGCCCATATGGGATCCTGGCACTTTCAAGGTGAGGACTTTAGCTGTTAGGCCACGCCACTTGGCACGACATCCAAAGATTTCAAAGTCACTTAAAATAATTGGGTATACACTCAAACTTTGTTGCTGTAAAAATATTTCCGATTTAGCACATGTCATTTGTTCTTTTATTCAGGCAACTTCGAAGATGCCCTGGAAGTCATTGCCTGACAATAACTGATGTTCCCATCACTGTCTATGCAACAATGAGAAAGCCGACTGCACAAAGCAGCAAGGAAATGCATCCGAAATAGCACCATGAAGGCTTTTGTAGACGGTTGATTAGGTCAAGGGTAATGGGGCAAGGATCATCTTATAATCTGGTAAAGCAATAAAAGTGTGGCACCGTTGGATGATGACAATAGTTGAAGTACTGATTTTATTATGAAAAGTCTGCAAAATACATCTGGTGATCCCTTATATCTGATAGATAAGGCAGCGATATTTCACAGTTAAGAAGTACTTTAGATATCATTTTGCTCACAGGAGATTATGAACATCAATAACTCAAAAAGAAGTTTAACCTACCATGGTTATCATGCAGGTGAAGCCTCGCCTATTTGATTTTTTTTAAAGATTTATTTATTTTTATTACAAAGTCAGATATACAGAGAGGAGGAGAGACAGAGAGGAAGATCTTCCATCCGATGATTCACTCCCCAGGTGACCGCAATGGCCAATGCTGTGCTGATTCTATTTGATTTTTAACAAATTATTTCAGTATGTCTGTCAAATGTCACTGACAAAGAGGTGATTCCTTAAAAACAGTTATTCTAAATTCCTTATCATGCAGTCATCCAAGTCTTTAGGGATTAGTAACTAGCTTATTTGATGCAGTTCTGTTTCCTTGGCTGATTTTTTATTTTTCTTTCTGCATATTGATACTTGTTGCTGTAGGTAATTAACCCAGTGTTTCCATTCTGGCTTTGGGAGCCTTTTGAGCAGTCTTTCTAGAGATTCAGATTAGGTAGGATGGTAAGGGCCCTAATTCAGTGGGGAACTGAGAGCGTATGCTAATGAGGCATGCTATCTGAGCCAAAAAGGCCAATGGTAAGAGTAGCCTGTTTTGTGCAGAAGTGTGCGAAGTTCTCAATCAGGTTCTTTTGGCAGCCTCAGTAACAGATGAAAATTACATTGTATGTTTCCCCTGTCTCCCCCTTCTTTCAGGGAGTATGTGTTTATTCTTGCTGGTTTTTCATTATTGCCTAGGGACTCCTTCAATCCCTATAACTTCCATGAGTACTGGCCTGGTGACAGGGACCTGGGATTGGGCCTCTGCTGGATTTTACTGTGGTGCACTCAATACTAGATTCCAAGGTAAAGTGCCATGCTTGCTTCTCTCTCCTTCCCGAAGAAGACAGTGTTTTTCTCCATGCTTCAGAAATGCCCGGGCCTTGAGGAATGATGCTTTCTATCCCCTTCAATGTTTCTAGTTATTTTTCAAAAACCAGGTACTCTCTGATATCTTGTCTGGTTTCCCTAGCTCTTGTGAAGGTATTTTTGTGTATGTATAGTTGCTCAAGTTAATGCTTCCATGAAGTGCAGCGAAAGCAGAGCCATCTTACTCACCAGGTGGGGCTTATTCTGAATGCTTAATATGTTTCAAGCTGATTGCCTTTGTTGATTATTGGGTTGCTATGTAGCCGAATCATTTTCCCTTGTATACTCCAAATCATTAATGGGTATCCCTTTATTTATTTATTTTTTTAGTGCAAAGTTACAGAGAGATGGGGAGGCAGAGGGCAGAGACAGGGAAAGGGAGAAAGGCCAGGTCCAATCTAGGAGCCTGAAGCTTCTTCTGGGTTCCCATAGGGGTACAGGGGACCAAGCAATTGGTACATCTTCTGCTGTTTTCCCAGCACATTAACAAGGAGCTAGAACAGAAGTGGAGAAGCCGGGTCTCAAATTGGCATCCATATGGGATACCAGCATGGCAGGCATTGGCTTTACTCACTTTGTTATAATATCAACATCGCTTGCTGTCTTTTGATAATAATGGGTTAAGGAATAATTATATTGAATTAGAAATGGAGCCCTGGAGGTTGTACACTTCAGAATACCCAAAACAGAGTAATGTTTTAGTTCCTGGTTAACAAGTGTTTAAATTTTTTCCATGTGAGATCTGACATTATCTCTTAAATTGATAATAAACTCAAGGCCATGGTTTAGCTCCTAGTTCTTCAGGAAAAATGACATCCCTGTATCACACTGTTTCTCAAGTCCCTCATGGTCATCTTGAAATTGTGTGCATTGGGTGTATGAGAAACCTCATATGGATCTTCTTATTTGGTTAGACTTAATGATCACTTTTGCAGTCTTGATAAGCTCTAAGTGTTTTCTCACAATTGTCCTGAGTAGCTCAGCCTCTTCAAAAAATGTTTTAAATATTTCTTTCCCCTTTAGATTTTTGAAAAAATTGTATTATTTATTTGAAAGGGAGAGAGAAAGAGACTGAGAGGGTGGGAGAGATTGATTCTCATTTGCTGGTTCACTTCCCCAATTGCTACAAGAACTAGGGCTGGATCAGGACAAAGCTGAGAGTGAGAAAGTTCAACTACTTGACCATTAGCTGCTGCCCCCGGGATGTGCGTGTCGGAGACTGGAATGGAGAGCAGGCCTGGGACTGGAGCCTGGAACTCGGATATGAGGTGCAGTCATCTCAAGTCACAGCTCAGCCATATCCTCCTCTTCTTTCTGACTGTTACTATCTACCCAATTGAGTGTTTTTTCTTCAAAAGATGAAGGATCAGATACAGTTCACCTAGTTCGTTTGGTGGACATCTTACCACTCCTGATGTTAAACACGTAAGACTTTTAGAATTAAAACTTCATTAACATAATTACATGTATATAGATACGTGTATGTTATATTAAATGAAAAAGAAAAACTTTGTATGAATTCTCAGATGAAAACACACACCTGGGAGATGTTTGAATTCTTGCTATTCAAAAGGAAAAGCCCTTCCTGAACACGTCAGAAAAGTCGCTGCCTTTGTGGATAGTCTTAAGCTAGCACTATACTGAAGAATAATGCTAGAAGTCTTCATAAAGTTCATGGAAATACTTACTACACAAAAAAACTATGCACATATTAAATGTGGTTTTTGCAGGACCCAGCACGGTGGCCTAGCTGCTAAAATCCTCGCCTTGCATGCACCGGGATCCCATATGGGCACCAGTTCTAATCCTGGCAGCCCTGCTTCCCATCCAGCTCCCTGCTTGTGGCCTGGGAAAGCAGTTGAGGACAGCCTAAAGCCTTAGGACCCTGCACCTGCCTGGGGGACCCGAAAGAGGATCAGGGCTCCTGGCTTCAGATCGGTGCAGCTCTGACCATTGTGGCTGCTTAGTATGGCTGGAGTTGACGGATGAAAGATCTTCCTCTCTGTCTCTTCTGCTCTCTGTAAATCTGCCTTTGCAATAAAAATAAATCTTTTTTAAAAAAAGCCTTTTTTGCATCAAAATAAGCAGCTTTGCCATTTTATCCAAGTTTTTTTAAGTGCCCTCATATATGCCAACTTCGTTAAGAGAAGTAACCTACTTGTATGCCAAGTAAAAAATAATAGCACTCCTAAAAGGAAGAAAATGACATCTAGAGAGGAAATTGCTCAAAGCTGAGGAGAGAGGGGAGTGATGAAAAATTCCTTGGAGCCCATTCAAAAATGGAAATAATTTGTGTTTTGATTATAGCGAGAAGAGCTTTTAATACATGGATTGTGGAGCTCTCAGCAAGGCTTTATCAAAGTAGGAGTAAGATTTGTGTTGGGAAATGTGAATAGCCTTAAATTGAAGGCTGTTCTGAACCTACAAAGGGTAAGCAGAATAAGACTTAAAGTGATGAATTCTGAGTTTACCAGCATCCAAAGGAGGTCTAGGTGGTGGGGAGGGACTCAAAATTTAGAAGAACAAGAACGTGATAAAATCTAGGACCTAAAAATGTAAAATTTATAACAATCAGCATCTGTTAAAAAATTGTCACACATTCATGGCAAGAAGGAAAATACAATCCACAGTCAGAATTTTCATTCAATAGAAACAGACTCCAAATGACAGGTGTTAACTTTAATGGCCCAGTTATTATAAATATACATGTCCAAACAGTTGATGAATATATGTTAGTGAAGAGAGAAATGGGAAATATATAAGAAACCTGAGAACTTTCAGAGGTGAAAATTATAATACCTGAAATAAAAATGGACATTGAATAAGAAATTTGACACCGGAAAGGAAAGACAACCTCTTAACAGGAGGTCATATACACAGAGTAGGGGGTACCCCAGAGTGGAGCAGGTGGACAGGAGGAGGCTTGTATCCCAAACCTGGAGACTCCCAGATCCTCACCAAGGACTACATCCCAACTGCCAAGGAAACCATGGGGAATTGGAGTGCCTTCGGAGGCCGAGAACTCTGAGGTCATCCACTCCCATGTGAATCTCCCACATGG
Organism: Ochotona princeps; assembly: GCF_030435755.1. Taxonomy (NCBI): domain Eukaryota; kingdom Metazoa; phylum Chordata; class Mammalia; order Lagomorpha; family Ochotonidae; genus Ochotona; species Ochotona princeps. The sequence continues at coordinate 50,260,093 of NC_080832.1, read as the reverse complement.
CATAGAAGAAGTCCAAATCCCTCCTCACAGGATCCAATGTCACTGGAACAACAGCCAGGAGCCCTGAGCAGTCTGCAGAAACAGACGAACAATAAACTCCCTTCGGGACTAGGAAGAGGAGCTTTCTCTGGTCCTTGCTTAGTTGCAACTTTGGATAACCACCCTCTCCTGCAATGACTATCAGGGTTGCCCCGAAGCCTCCCCCAAAGCAAAACAAAACAAAACAAAATAAAACAAACAAACAAACAAACGACAACAGCAAAAATTAGAATAGACAGAGAACAACAAGGAAAGCTTAGAACCAGACAGGAAATGGTCAGCGGGGACTCACATATACCTTACTAGGTAGGACATGAAAATATGTTACTCCTAACTAGGGTATTGAAGATTTCTCTGCACACTCTGCTAAAATTGTTCTGTGCCTCAACTGATGACCTATGCCTTGTTAAAACTATACGCCAGTTTGGACTAGCCTAAGATCTGCCAAGTTCAGTAAAAATTATGCTTCAATACAATAAACAGCTAAATACAAAAATGAAAATAGACAAAAGACAGCTGAATAGGACCCTATAGCTATTTTAAGGGGTATAGCTGCTGCTGGTTCTGTGTATAAACTAAAATTGAAATGTTAATGAAGTAGTCACAGGATGTGGTTAAGAACCTGAATTTTCTAACATATCAGTCACTCAATACCATGTTAGTTAACCCCACAATGTTGTAAACTGTTATTGATGTTATGTTATGGCTTTTTTATGGTCAGGATGATATTCTGCCAGCTCTGCCTTTAGACCAGAGATGGTCTCCCCAAGAAACTGTTAAATTTATCTGGACAATAAGATGCTGAACTCTATGCATGGTACATGCTTGCAATGAAAGAAGCATGACTGGGATTTGAACTGTAATACTGCAATAAGGTGGAGAAATCCACCATGGGGGGAGGGCATGAAATGATGTCATAAAATGAAATGCAATATAAAAATAAAAGAATAAATTCAGTAAAAAAAAAAAGATTAACTTGAAGAAATAGCTGTCCAAATTACCAAAAAGGAAGCACCAATAAAAAAGGAATAAGTAATAGCATACATTTTGTGTGCTATTACTAAGTAGCTCAACTTATTTAGCGTATTGATAGTCTAATGGTTTCTCAAAGCAGGGAGGGTGGGATATAGAAAAATATTTGAAAACTTAATGGTCAAAAATTGTCCAGGTTTGATGAACACTATAAACAAATAGATCCACATGGTTTAAGCATCTTTAGGGGAGAACAAAGATGAAGAAAATAAATCGTAATTAAAGAGCAAATATCTCAGGGGTGGTGCCATGGCACAGCAGGTGAAGTCATCGTTTGAAATGTACCATCCGAGAATCAAGATGGTAAGGACGCGTTTATACAGACGGAAAAACATTTAACCAGGATGAAGTAGAGAGGACATATTTCAGGAAATAGGAAAGGACAGAACAACAGCAGAGGGGTACCTGGAGACTGACAGACACAGGAAAGCAGCGGACACAATAGTGTGGTGTTGCAGAGACTGATATTCCAACACGGCGATCTGAACTCCACAGCAGCCGGAACTCCACCAGCAACCAGGTGGGAAGGGACTTTCACTGGGAGCTCGGGTGGTGAACCCAAAGAACTGTCCGTTCTACTGGTACGTTTGATTTGACCAGGAGCAGAGACAGAGCAGCAGATCTCAGACGGACAGTGCGAGAACAGAGTGGATTTCACAATCCAGTCCGGCCCCTAGAGCTGAATTGGATGCCATTTTGCGTAAGGAGGAAAGGGCGAGGGAGAGGACTGAGCATGCGCTGAGCTGGGAGTGAGCTTATTTCTGTCTGGGTGAACTGCAACAACGTGGCATTCTATGGGTTCCACTCAGGGCAGGTCTGGGATAGCCCTTGGATCTGACGGCCAGCAGATCAAGTACCTTAGTGGTTGTACGGCAGGCGCCATTTCGGGCACTGTGGCAATAGCTTTGGGACTGCGGGGGACAACAGTGAACTGTGCATGTGCTGATCTCACGAGAACTTCCTGAGGTCCGAGACTGCACTGGTCCCGCAGGAAAATAATACTGACTGTGTCATCGTATGGGTCAAAATAGGTCTGTGTGGCACCTATTTTTTTGTGTGTGTGTGAGTTAAAAAAATTTTGACAAAATATAATTATCAAGTGTTAGGGCAAAACTGGGTAACAGTAAAGTTTACTAAGAAGGTTAAGTATTCAAATGCTGGTGGGCTTTCCTGGGAATGTCCTGAGCATTTATTTTTCCATTTATATATCAAGCCCTTAAGTCCATATCCACCATGGGCTATCCATGAAGTTTTCTGTTGAACACTAAATCTTAAAACATCTGAATTGTTGGTGACAGAAAGGGAAACATTTTGGACACACATGTTGAGAAAAAACAGCCCCTAGTTGCTAGCTTTGGGAAAGAAGTGCAGCTTCTTAGTTAGCATCGAGGAAAAGCAAGGGACCTGCTTCTTCCCGATGCCATTTTGGTCTAAGCAGAAGTCAGCAGAATGTCCAACAGGTTCCGACAAGATTAGTGCCACCAATAACCTAATTATATAGGACACCTGGTGTCTCTCTAATTCTGGGACCTGCTCCAACTGAAAGTGGGAGAAAAGTTGCAGAGACAACGGTGCAGCCTCACCATGGTATCACAGGAGGTGGTGAGTGGTGAGCCAAGAGCTGGGCTGTGGAGACCACAGTGGAAATCTGACATAAGAACCCAGACCTGGAACTTGCTGGAGGTTGTGGCACAAGTGGCTGCAAGAAAAGTTGTGTACCAACCACAATAAGTAAAATCGCATTGTAGACCTGTGGGTGACACAGCTTAGAAACCTACCCCAAGGAGAAGACTGCTAATCAGAAGTACAATGATCAAGAGCAAAAGAAGAGACAAAGGCACAACGAATATTGCCGAAAACTCTCCTGCAATGGAGCAAAACCCTATGCCAATCTCAGAGTTAACTGAGGCAGACATCGAGAAAATGGGGCACACAGAATCCATAAGACTCATTTTAAAGATTCTGATCAACAATGAGAAGCTCATGCAAGAGTTCAAAGAATTTAAGGAAGAAATAAAGCAAATCAAGGCTGGTATATCAGAAATTAAGAACACAGTAGAGCAAATTAAGAATACAGTGGAGAGTCTCCAAAATAGAATGAAGCAAGCAGAAGAAAGAATCTCAGAATTGGAAGGTATTTCCTGTCACCAGGGGGAAGCAAACAAAAAGCTGGAAGCAGAGTTGGATCAGGCCAAAAAAGGTATTCAAGAATTGAAAGACACTATTAGGAGGCCAAATCTAAGAGTTATGGGAGTCCCAGAAGATGCAGAAAGAGAAGCTGAGTTTGCAAATGTATTTAATGAAATAATAAAGAAAAATTTCCCTAATCTAGAGGAAGAATTGGGAAACAAGTTCCAGGAGGGGCACAGAACTCCCAACAGGCTTGACCAAAAGCGATCTTCACCACGACATATGATCATCAAGCTCTCTTCAATTGAACATAAGGAAAAGATCCTGAAATGTGCACGTGAAAAAAATCAATTGACATATAAAGGAAAGCCAATTAAGCTCACAGGAGATCTCTCCCAGGAAACTCTACAGGCCAGAAGAGAATGGAGTGACATATTCCAGATTCTAAAAGAAAAAAATTTTCGGCCCAGGATAACATATCCAGCAAAACTTTCTTTTGTCTTTGAAAATGAAATAAAATTCTTCCACAGTAAAGAAAAGCTAAAAGAATTTGCCTCTTCCAAACCTGCCCTACAAATGATACTTCAAGATGTTCTCTTGGCAGAGAAGAGGAATAGCACCTACCAAAACCAAGGGCAAATGGGAAGAACATCCCAGTAAAATGACAACAGAAGACTAAACCAATGAACAACCCATTGCTAAAATGACAGGACCAATGTAACACTCATGTATATTAAACTCTGAATGTAAATGGCTTAAGCTCAATCAAACATCATAGAGTAGTACACTTGATTAAAAAACAAAACCCATCTGCTTATTGTCTGGAGGAGACACACTTCAACAAAGATTAGCGGAAACTGTATCACATGGGTTTTGTTATTCTCTGTTAGTTTCATCTCCTCAAAACACTTCCTTCGGATTAAATCATTCAATGACTCGTAGATCATACGGCAGCATCATTTTCTTCAAGAAGGTTCTTGATTTTCATTTCTTCAGCTACACATTAGTCATTTAATAGCATGTTATTTAACTTCTTGGTGTTGTAAATTTCTTTTTTCTTCCTGTTGTTGATTTTGTTTTGTGGCTCTTCATTTAAGGGGATGTATAGTAGCTATGTAATGGAGACTGTCATATCTACTAACATGTCATTTAACTTCAGGCATTGTCAATTTCTATTTTTCTTTTTATTGTTGATTTTGTATCATGACTTTTCATTTAAGGGGATGTACAGTAGTTGTGTAATGGAGACTGTCGTATCTAGTAACATGTCATTTAACTTCATGGCATTGTAAATTTCCTCTTTTCTTTCTATTGTTGATTTTGAAACATGACTTTTCATTTAAGGGGATGTACAGTAGCTGTGAAATGGAGACTAACATTCAGATGTGAAGATGTAGTGTGGTATGCATTTCTGCTTCCAGAAAAGGATGGACTTACAATGAAACTGTTTACTATATCTTGACAATAGGATTCTGGACTCTCTGCCATTGTCCAGGCCTGCAATGATGGACATATGACTGAGTATGAAGAACTATATGTTAGTAATGATATACAGGAACTGGTGGGGGGAGGGAACTGAGGAGGGGATTAGGGAATATGAAACTGTAATATAAAATAATAAGAAGAATAATAAAATGTATTAAAAAAAAGAATGAAAAAAAAAAAGAAATATACCATCCCTCTTTGGAGTGCTGCTCTGAATCCTGGTTGCTGTCCTTCTGATTCAGTTTCCTGCTATTGTGCTTGAGAAAACAGCAGGAGATGGTCCATGTGCTTGGGTGCCTGCACCCACTGGGGGACCCGGAAGAGGCTCCTGGCTCCTGGCTTTGGCCTGGCCCAGCCCTGACTGTTGCAACCATTTGGAAAGTGAATCAGTAGATGAAAGATTCTCTAATTGCATTTCAAATAAATCTTAAAAAGAAAAGAAATTTTGATTAAGATGTCCATGTCCCGCATGTACTGTATTCCTGGCTCATGTTCCTGATTCTAATTTCCTGCTAATATAAACCCTGGGAGGCAGGAGCGATGGCTCAAGTGGTTGGATTCCTGCTACCCATGTGGGAAACCTGGGTTGAATTTACTGATCCTAGCTCTGGTTCCCTGGTCTTGAAGGCACTGGAGCAGTGAACTGGCAGACAGAAATTTTCTCTCCATGTTTTTATGCCTATCAAAATACATGAAAGCCAAAAAAAAAAAAAAAAAAAAAAACCCTCAAACCATGATTCCACCTAAAGAAAATACAAGATGATTAAACTAAACCTAAAGTAATGATAAGAGCAGAAATCAATGAAATTAAATGCAAAGAAACAATAGAAAAAATCACTTAACCAAAGCTGATTGTTTAAAAAAAATCAACAAAACTGATAAACCTCTGGGCAGACGATTCACTGATATCAGGAGTGACAGGGAGTCAGTGTAGATTTTCAGGACAAGAAAAGGATAATAAACAGCTCTTTTTAGCACTGTGGATCCTTTAGTCTTCTAAAGCCTCTACTTGAATCATTGTCTTCCCACATTCCTTACTTTCATAGGAAGAAGTTTTCTGTAAGAGAACATTATAGACAGGTCTGAGGGCAACTCTGACATCACATTTCATAGCTTTTCTCCAGGCTGACATTTGCTCATGAATCAGCAGCATTTAGAAGCATGTTTTGCTGAGGTTGCTGATCTAGCTCGTGGTAAGCTCACTATGGTCTGTTTGGACTTGTGCGGGCCTCAATTCTCTCTATTCTTTTAATTTTTTTAAAACATTTATTTATTTTTATTGCAAAGTCAGAGAGCAGGAGGGACAGAAAGATCTTCCGTCCTATGATTCATTCCCCAAGTGACTACAATGACCAGAGCTGAGCTGATCCGGAGCCAGGAACCACGAGCCAGGAGTTTCTTCCGGGTCTCCCAGGCACGGATTCAGGGTCCCAAGGTTTTGAGCTGTCCTCAACTGCTTTCCCAGGTCATAAGCAGGGAGCTAGATGGGAAGCAGGACTGCCAGGATTAGAACCATTGCCCATATGGGGTCCAGGTGTATGCAAGGCCAGGATTTTAGCTGCTAGACTACCGTACCAAGCCCCTTTCTTCAGGCTTCCTTAAGAGGTTTGGTGGCTGACCCCGCATGGCAGTGGCTGAGCCCTTGGTTTTCTCCACGCCCAGGAGCAACGATCCCTCAGGTTTGTAGCCATGAGGGCAACCCGGGAGCTGGACTAATCTAGCTCCGCCCTGCCACCACAAGATGGCGGCAGGCAAGTCAGGGTGGATTCCAATCTTGGGGCTGGGACTGTCTGAACCACTCCACAGGGTGGCAGCTGTGGGGGAGGCGTCCCTGCTAGGTGGAATCCGGCTAGGGACTCAAGCCAAAACCACCCCGGATGGCAGTGGCTGAGTCCTTGGTTTTGGGCAGCCAGTGCACCAATTGGTGCCAGGCTCTGCATGCTGGCCGCCCAGCGGTGAGCTCTGGAGTTTTTATGATTTGTAATAGCTGCTTAGGGACACTCATGAATTAAACCAGCTTTAGTATAGGTGAAACATGAATTCCTGGCGATTGCCAATGATAGGAACATGTAACTTTAGCATAAGAGTGGGACTGAGACCTGAAGATTTGAAGGGGAATGCCCATAAGAGGAGCAGTGGCACCTGAGAGCGCATCCTGAGTGGGGTGTGGGGTGGACCAGACTGCAACCTTTACCAGCTCAGACAGGGCCAATAGGAGAGCCCGACTGTGCCAGGCACTGGCCTAAAGCCCGGTGGCATCTAGGAGAACCGGATCTGGGAGGGGATCAGGGGCAGAAACCTGGGAAGGTCCGCTGGTGTTTATAGCGCCCACTGGTGAACAGGTGGTCCGGACCTGGGGGGGCAGACAGGCTGGGCAAAGTTGCACCAACGGCTCGTCAGTGTTTGAAAAGGCGATGGAACTGGTGCACCGGGTAGCACTGAGCAAACCCTAGCCCACAAATAAGATTGGAAGCCAGGATGGACCAAAGGAGAGGCCCAGCTAGGTTTTTGCACCAACTGGTCTGCATGAGACCCAGATGTTGAGCTACAATGTCTAGGACAGGGGTGGTGACAGGTGACGGGTTGTGTCAAGCTGAGTCAGAGCAATCACTGGCCTGTGTGTGATCTACGGCTGGGAGCAGGCCCAGGCAGGGGAATAAGAGGACATCCTAGCTGGGTGGTGGCTCCCATCAAAGGGGCGCACGAGCTGGAATGGGGCTACGTTGTGGTCAGGATACAGTTATAGTCTCCCATGGCACAAGTGTGAACTGGGACAAGACGCACCAGGCCAGGCCAGACTTCAACACCTTCTAGTGTTCTGGAGGACCAGGGGAGATGTGGGAAGGACTAGGCTAGGTCTCAACTCCCTACTGAGCCATGTGTGAGCTGTATGTGGGCATGGACGAGCTGTGGCTGGGCTGAAACATCCAACAGCAAGAACCAGTTTGGGTTGAAGGCCAGTTAAGAAAAGCCACTGTTCCTGCTAGGACAGGAGGTGAGTTGAGTAGTGCTGGCTTATGGACCCACTGGTATGCGTGAAATCTGGCACTTGGAGGGGTTCTGATGGAGGAGCCTGGGCAACTCCTCTGGTAGGACACAGACCCTGCAGGTAAGGCCAAGAGTCATGATAGGAAACAGCCCAGAACAGGCCAAGGAAAGTTTCCCACTGGCATACATTTGGCATGGGTCAGGGGCAGACCAGGCTGAATCAGTTCATGTCACCCACTGGCAAACCCGAACACTGGAACAGAATGTGAGTGGAGCCAGGTTCGGTTGCGACAAAAGCTGTTCACAATGCAGAATGCCAAGGTGAGGTTGCCTGAGCCAGACGTGACTGCAGCACCCAACCATCACATGTGAGAACCAGGAAGGGAGGGAGCAGAACCGGCAGGGGAATAAGGGGTGGTTCCCTTGCTGAACAACTACTCCCACTGGAGGGTGTGAGCAGGGATGGGGGGCACACCAGACCATGCAGGGCTACTGCACCTGTGCGCCTCATGTGGACCAGATCAGGGAAGAACCAGGCTGGGCTGATTGTTCCTACTGGTGCAATCTACAATTAGAATGGGTGAGGGTTGTTGGGGCTTGGCCGCAGCATCAGCTGGCAGAAGCTGGCACTGGGGGCTAGTTCTGTCAAGTTAAACCACAGAACCACCTGGAGAGTGCATAATCCGGGAGGGGGAGTGGCCTGGGAGGGAAACAGTGGGCTCCTCCCTCTTGGGTTACCACCCCCCCCCATGGAAGGGCACGAAAGCTAGGGCAGGGGTTGGGGTAGCTAGACAGAGAGACACCCAACAATATCTATGAGGGCTGGGTAGTTGAGCTGGTTAGATGGGACATGGTTCTCATGCCGATTGACATGTATGAGAGCAGAAGGGGATGTGGGATAGATCGGACACACATACTGGCAAACCAGGGCAGGGGGCGGGTCTGGTGGGGTTATTGTGGGTCACTCCAACTGGACGGCAGCCCCTACTGGCTTGGGCGATGGCCAAGTATGTACTGGGTAGAGCCAGTCTAGACTGCGGATACCCATTGGTTCCAGTGGAAGGCGGGGCTGAAGACAGAACCAGCCCAGCAACTGCAACCGCCAGCTGATCAGGGCGATGGACTGTGACGGACCCGGTTCTTGCCTGTACATACAGGAGTTTGGTCTGGGAACATCTTGGAGAAAGGCTCTATGGGGATTTCCCCAGTCGAGCTTTCGGACTCAGAACGCTAACCATCAGTTGACAGAGGACAGAGCAGGTCGATCAACCACCTCAGCTATGTGTTGGCAATGTAAGTGCTTGGCAAATGGAGACTCTATGATGGACTATGTCAATCAGTGGATTCTCCAGAGACCGCATTGTGCTTGGAGTGGTGAAAGTGGCAGCAATTCAGATCCTTTGAAATGTTACTCTACCAGTTCTACCTTCAGACCAGAGATAGTCTGAACTTATCTGGACAAAATGATGCTGGACTTTATGCCTGGTAGATGCTTTCAATGAAAGAATCTCAGCTGAATTTGAACTGTGGTAACGCAACAGGGTGGAGGAGTCCACCATGAGGGGGGACTGGGGAGTTTGGGGAGGGGTGGGGAGAATCCCACTGCCTATTAAACTGTGTCACATAATGCAATGTAACCAATAAAAAAAAAAGAGGTTTGGTGGCTGCTGGCTGGTGTGCTGCTACATTTCTTTGCTGTTTCTGCCATTTGTCCCCTGTTTTGGTAGTTCATTAGTGGTTCATCCAGGAATGTGTTTTCTGGCACTACAAAGGTTAAAAACTATGTGTTTTTTTTCCACATGAGTCCACTTTCTTCACTCCTTTTCAACACTTAAAAGGTCACCAAAGACTTAAGGGTGTATCTCTCATGGGCGGCTGTCATTCCCCCAAGTCTTCTTTCCACACTTCCAAATAATTTGGTGATCTCTGGGGCTCAGTGGAATCAAAATGGAGACGTAGCTATCAGGTTTTTTTCCCCCCAGATTCCTAGCGAACTTTATAGCATTTATCTTGAGAGGTAAGCTGAGGGAAAAACTGTTGTGGAAACTTTTCCTAAAGTTCACTCAATAAATACTGAGCCCAAGAAGAATGAAATTATACTATTTATAACTAGGTGGTCCCAACCAGAGACCATTATGCTCAGTGAAATGAGGCAATCAGAAAAGAACAAATACCATATGTTCTTTTTTTTAAAGACTTATTTATTTTTATTACAAAGTCAGATATACAGAGAGGAGGAGAAACAGAGAGGAAGATCTTCCGTCCGATGATTCACTCCCCAAGTGAGCCACAATGGCCGGTGCTGTGTCGAACCGAAGTCAGGAGCCAGGAACTTCCTCCAGGTCTCCCACACACGTGCAGGATCCCAAAGCATTGGGCCGTCCTCAACTGCTTTCCCAGGCCACAAGCAGGGAGCTGGATGGGAAGTGCAGCTGCCGGGATTAGAACGGCAACCATATGGGATCCCGGGGCTTTCAAGGCGAGGACTTTAGCCGCTAGGCCATGCTGCCGGGCCCCATATGTTCTCTCTTATATAAGGAAACCAACATGGAAAGTGTAACTTCAATAATCCTATCCATACTGTTTTTGTTTGTTTGTTTTGGCTGTATCCCATGTGTTTTGTTGTTTTTTATTTCAGTTTTGTTTATTCCAAATAATTTCTTTTCTCTTGGTGATTTCATCACCGGCTCATGGATTACACAGTGGCATCATTTTTCTCAAGAGACTTTTGTGTTTCCTTTTTGTCATCCATGTGTTGGTTACTCAGTGGTGCGTTTTTTCATGGTGCTGTAATTTGTTGTTGATGTTGTTCTAACTCATACCAGTTGTTGACTTTGTTTCATGGCTTCTCAATTATGGAAATGTATATAGTAATGGAGTACTGGGGTCTACCATATCTAGATGTGGGGGTATACTGCAACATTCATTCCTGCTTCCAGATGAAAGATGGATTGCCAATGAAACTGTTGGAAATGTGTAGACAATGGATGCTGGACTGTCTGACATTGTCTGTACCAACAATCTCAGGGTACACTTAAATAAGAGACTGATGGAAATGTGATTCCATATGAAGGACTATACCATTGTAGTAAAATGGGGAAAATCATTCTGGAGGTGGGGGTTTGGGGGAGGAATCCCAGTTTATATGAAATTGTACCACAAATTCAAAATAAAAATTTAAAAAATATGTATTGAGCCCATACCTACATGCTGGGCACTGTTGCAGGCTCTTAAAACACATTGGTGAGTAGCACAGACAAAAACTCATGGAGCTTACATTCTGGAAAGTGGCACTTCAGGCACCTTTCTTGGATCTTTATGTAGACCCTGTGTGTGTGTCTGTGGTGTTGGAATTGCGTTGCTGTGCTGGTGATGGTTCTGAAATGCTTTATTTGTTTGTTTGAACCCCTCCAAAAGAAGAAGGGATTGACTCCTAAAATGTGATCTATTTACTGTTGATGTTCCTACATGCAGTCTGTAGGTTACCAATTTTGGGAAACAGGAAAGGCCATATTGACATCATATGCTATCATGTCTGATACAAGGAAATGGGAGACCAGAGAAGAAACCCATTCCTATGTCTTCTGAGATACTCCCCTATAAATTCCAGGCCAAGGACCAAAGTGGTTAGTATTGAGAAAAGGAAAGATGGTGGTATCATTCTAGGCCTATAGAATAGAAAACACCACATTGTTTTTTCTTATTGGTATCTCTATAAATGGGTGTGATAAATACTTAAAAAATAATTTAGATAAGAGTTTGACTTCAGCTCCAATGTCTTGAATGCCTAATCTTCTCCATGCTTTCAAATAAAGAATTTAAGAGAAAATACCTGATTGTTTGAACTCATCTTTTCACACCAGGCAATGAGATAGTGCTTCCCTGGGAAGCTATGGCATGTTATAGTTTTTGTGTAATAACCTATGCCATGATAGAAGGAGGCAAGATGGAGGCCCAAATAGGTATAGGGTTGCCTCTTCAAGTCAGGGATGTCTATAAAGGGCCTAATCTTTGTCTTTTTTTAAAAGAATTTTTATTTTTAATACTGTTCACATAATGAGAGGGACGCAGACCCATGTGGGTCTCTTATTAGGATGAAGAGGGTCGAGGTGTGGAGGAAGGTGAGTGAGATAAATATTTCAATCTTTTTTCTTTTCTTTCTTCCTGTATCCATGGGAGGATGGTGGAAGGAGGCTGTTCCTTCCTGTCATACTGCATCAGTATCCTGGGATGGAGATAGTCATTTGATGTCACCTTAGAGACCCCAACGTGGGAACGAATGTTCCAAAGGTGTTGTTTGAATGGTCTTGACAGTTCTGAGATGTTGGCTTTGTTGCTGCAGGGTTGAGAAAATCTAAGGTTTACTGGCTGACCAGGTCTAGTTTGATGCATACACAGATCTAGACATTTGCTGCAAAGTCTGGTCAGGAAAGGTGTTTAACCTGTTTTGCTTTCCATCTTTTGATGAAGTACTTGATGTCCCATGTTGGCTTAGATGAACTGGCTGTAATACCTTTCATGTGTATCTGGGTATGTTCTCTATTGCATGAGTGTCAGCAACTGAGGAAGCCCAGTGCTAATACTTGTACTCCAGGATTGGACCACATGTATAGTGATTTTTCTTGAGGCTGGATTTTAGCCCAGTGGTCTAGTTGGGTGTCCCCCAAGAAACACCACTTGTGGAGTCCTCATACTTGACTATTCTGTGATCCAGCTAGTGTAGGCTCAGTTTAGGTCCATTACTAACCCCAGCCCATACACATACCCATGGATGCAGCTGTCTGGTTAGTTCTGCCCCTAGCCCCATCACTCACGTGAACTGGCGGTGCTTTGACCTAGCCCAGCCCATCACAGGACTGGCCCTCACACACACCACCAGGTACTACAGCCTAGTCAGGGTAACTCCCAATAACCCCCATTAGGCCCAGAACCCAGCCCTGGTTTTTGTGTGTGCCAGCATGTGCTGTGGCATAGCTCAACCACTCTTGTATCCTTTCTGGCTCTCATGTGCACCCCTGGAGCTGTGGCTTAGCTCAGTCTTGCCTGCCCCCAGATCTGGCCCACATGCATGTCAATGGTTGCTGCAGCCTTATCCACCCTGTCCTGCCTCCAGTTCTGGCTCTGTCATTCACCAGCGGGAACTGAAGCCTTGCAGGGGAATTGCTGAACTTCCCTTATCAGACCCACACCCAACTCTGATCTTGCACATGCCTGCACGTTTTTCAGCCTAGCCTGGCATGGCCTGCCCCAGTTTTAGCACTTCCCAGAGGGTGCTGCAGAGCATCTTGTTTTGAAAGAGATCTGAATTTCAGGATTACAATGACTAGATCAAAAACTATGAGTACTGAACTAGAGTTCTCTGTATGAAATGGTGAAATTATGCTCTGCTTAGCTAAAAGAAAAAGCATTCTACTTTTCACTCCTGAACGGAAGCTAGTAGGATGTGGTCCTGTTAGAGAACCAGTTCACGCTCTTACCAATGGTAAACCCATAGTTTTAGATGGTCGCCATATGTTTTAGCAGGGGCATATGGATCAGTAGATTCTCATTTGCTGAACATAAGAATATGAAGTACTAACTCTGTAAGGAGCTGGCCTTGTGAATTACAAAGTTGGTCGAAGATTTGTTTTTATTGTTTTGGTGCATATATTCATGAGCTTGGGCATGCATGCTGGGGTTACTGAAGTTGCCAGATAGGGTGTGCAACTTGAATGGCTTTTATATTTTGCCACTGCCAAGACTGAGAGGACAGAGCATCCTCTAAGGAAGGCAGCAAGACAATCTTTAAGAAAAGAAAATGGCAGGTTATTTTAGAGCAACTTGCACTTGCTTGCACTGGATGGAGGGAATGTTGTAAGGATTTGGTGTATTCAAGTGCACTGGTTAAATTACTGCTCCAGACTCTTGGATTTAGGATCTTTAGCTCTTTACTCTCAGGTGGTTTAGCTCGGTTTGTGTTTTCCCCTTGTGGTTGCTGTTGCTTTGGTTACCAACTGAAAGAGCAGGTCATTTTATACCTTTCCCATTTTGTATTTCCAGCCTCTCTCTTTGGGAAATTCCATTGTGGGTTGGTGTTCTTTCCTAGTGACAGTTGGTTGAGCTGAGTAACTGGTGCTCCTATAGACAAGCCAAAGCAATTTCTCTCCTGCTTTTCTCTCTGGGATTCACCTCTGCTCCCAGTCCTGCTTTGTTCCTTTGTGGTAACTCTCTGGCTCTTCTGGCATTTGGGCATGTGTGTCCTACTTCAGAGACCATCTGTGGGGTGACTTGAGGTCTTTTTTGAAGCCTGGCTTCTCAGTTTAGCTAAATGTCAACTTTTCCTGAGCTGCTAGCGTTTCCTCATAGGATCCATATAATGAGCAAATGAAATAATTGCCAGTGGCTTTTCATGTGACTGGCCATTACTAAAGTGAATATCTGCTATATATCTGGCTGTTTTTATTGATATATTCAACATTATCTTTATTTATATCCTTAAAGCTGGTGGGCAATGAGAACATATTATATAGAAACGTTATAATCTTTTTGAGGCAAGAGATTGTTTTATTCCATTTGGTAATTCCTGGAAATATTTTATACCTGTCAGATGTTTGCTTTTCTATCATCTCAATCCTATTGATATCAAGACCTATTTTCTCCTATGGAATTATATCATTAAATTAAAAACAAAACAGAATAATAAAAAGGCCTGTTTTCTTTCATTCTATCTTTAGAGTTGCTTATATTTTCATATGTAATTTTATTTCAGTTTTTTATATCCTACCAGCTATTAAAGCCTATGTTTCTTCTTCTAGACTTTATTAATATAGATGGTTAGAAAAAAAGATGATACAATTTTAGAAATAAGATTATTTTTTTAGGTATGTAGGGGCAATTGCAGGTATAGGGGAGAAACTTCTAATAAAAGAGCTTCAATGTTTTTGTTTTGATTTCTGTGGTTTTTGTCCTGCTCTTTGCTGTCATGGCCCCATGTGACCCCTGCATAATACCTGATGCTTCTCATTCTCATTACCACCTTATTCTTCTTTTAAGGAGGTAGGGAATGGAAAACAGTAGTGTAATTCAGTTTTTCTTATCTAGGAAAAAAATGTGGCTACCAGTCCTCACCTGGGGGCAGTTTAGGAGACTATTCACCACCTTACACCAGGGGGCGCTCTTAGGTCCATTGTGGAGTTCTGGGAGCAATTTCAGGAAGTCCCCCACTCAATTAGATATACCAGACAGGGACGATGGAGGAGAAAATAGAGGCCATATGCGTATCCTTAAAAACTCCAGTCTGAATGCAGGCTGGGCTCTCACTTTTCCAAGACGTCCACCAGGTCTGTCAGGTGGTGTGCTCTCTTCCTTAAAGTTGGTTTAATGCTTACTGCTAAAAACAAAACAAAAAATTGTACTGCCATTTTCTTTCTTTCTTTTTTTTTTAAGATTTATTTATTTTATTACAAAGTCAGATATACAGAGGAGGAGAGACAGAGAGGAAGATCTTCCATCCGATGTTTCACTCCCCAAGTGAGCCACAACGGGCTGGTGCTGCGCCGATCTGATGCCGGGAACCAGGAACCTCTTCCGGGTCTCCCACGCGGGTGCAGGATCCCAATGCATTGGGCTGTCCTCGACTGCTTTCCCAGGCCACAAGCAGGGAGCTGGATGGGAAGTGGAGCTGCCGGGATTAGAACTGGCGCCCATATGGGATCCCGGGGCTTTCAAGGTGAGGACTTTAGCTGGTAGGCCACACCGCCGGGCCCTGTACTGCCATTTTCTAATACTGTGTTAGGAACTTAGTTTATTGAACCTTCCTAACTGCTATAAACCTAAAATAGTATTACTGATAGACCAAATTAAGACACTACCAACAAACCTGATTTTAGGTTTTATGTAAATGAGTACATCTTCTTCCAGATAAAGGTAGCCTAGGACAAAGAAATTTTGGGTTATGTTGAAAGTTATCGTCCCTGGAAGAAAGATAAATCTGAGAATCTAGCCGTACTTTAAATATGTGCCAGTGTTTATTAAGAATCCCTTCTATTTTATTAGAAACAGGCACAGTAAATTTGCCAGCGGGAAGCAGGTGTGCTCTCAATACAAGTAAGTTTACCACTTCTTCATTGTTGTCCATTGCAGACACTTTGGGTTCAAGGTAAGATTCCAAATGAGAAACATGGGGCATCCAGTCCCTGATGATTCATTTCAGTTCAGTTCAACCAAATAAAAGTTTCCCCTGGGAAGGGAAGAAATGTTGTTCCTCTTGGCTGGTTTCATGTTTATTTCAGTGCTCTGCAGAACTTTGTACTAGGGTTGCTGTGCTTGGTCATGTCAGGCTACTGGACAGGAGTTGATGCTCACAGCGCCGCTGACCAAGGCTGCCTTGCTGAAACTCACTGGGCGCCCGTCAATCACAAAGTGGCGGATGCAGCCTGTGAAAGGTTTGCCAGGTGCCAAGCGTGGCGTCAACAGAGACTCTGCAAAGAGAAAGAAGGAAAACCCAAAGTTGCAGTGGGGGCTTGCTGAGCCCCAGCATTATGGAAGGTTGGCATAATAATTGCGCATATTCTCAAAATGTCAAACATGGAATTGACTCCTCTCTCAGGAACCTCCTCTGTATTTGAAGTCACATGTGCGTGTGGTCATTTCGATGTTTCGTCACGCTTTCTGTGGTCATATTTCTGTGTACGCTGACTCTGTCTTCCAGGGCTGAAACTTACCAGTACATAAAGCCGTAGCAATATTTTTCATAATCTACCTATGTTTTGAACCCCACTCTTTTTGTGCATGTGGCTGAGAATGGGGAAAGATACTTTAACTTGGACACTATTTTTGGACATGCTTAATGTTCCTGTTTCATTCCTATCATTATCCTTTACCCTTAAGCCTCCACATTTTGGCCAAACTCAGGAAGCTTAATGAGAAAATAATGAATTCAAATAAGTGAAAATTAAATTTTTCTGAGCCCAGGGTTTCGGAGTTATGAGTAGGGTGATGATAACTCGCCTAGGCTTTGTGTGGGCCCAGGTGCCCTGTTGTTTGTCAGAGGTGCTTTCTCCTCTTAATTAGCGATCTAAAAGAAGCCTGTACTGATTAATTGAACACACATAATTAAATGTGTTGAGATTATAGAAATAATAAAATTTAAAGCAATTTAGAGAGGTTAGAAATATGAAATTAAGATCCATCCATTCAGTTTATTGTGTACAGACATCTACATAAGCAGTAGCAGAAATCAGTAACAGAACATAAGAAAACAGATACCAGGAAATAATAAAGACAGGACATTAAACAGCGTCAGGGAATAATCATACATTTTCTAAGCAACACAGAGTGAGAGCATGCTAAATTTTGAACTTGAAGTAAGTCATGGAAAAAGCATTTCTTTTTTTCTTCACATTGCTTTTTAAAAAAATTATCTTTCAGCTTTTTTGTTCTTTTTTATTGATATTATTTTCCATGACATGGTTTAAGGACAATAATCATAAAGTTTAGGTTTGTAAGGGCTTTGAATGATCAATTTTAGATTAGTAGAAATGTATATATTCCTCAGATCTGTTCAGTGTACCTCATCAACAGAATAAAAAAGAAAATGAGAAAAATTACCAGGGGTTCAGACTTAGAAGGCTTCTGCCTATTTTGGAGACCAGATTAAACATGGATATGTTTCTGTTCAAGCTTATTACCCTTTGGTTCACGGAGAAAACTCTCCAGAGGAAATGATTCAGATAGCAATTATGTCCTGCATAATTTATCATAAAATTAATTATAGATAGTGACAGAGGATTAATGAAATCAATGCATGATTTTAAGAGTGTAAGTTCCCCAGCTGGAAGGTTTGGCTGTCTTGAAAAATGCAGGATAAGTCAGTAAAGAAATGAATCGTCATACCTGTGTGTGGACCACATTAACTTCAAATAATTCTTTAATTTCTAATGCTGATATTTTTAAAATGATAATTTTAGAAAATTTGACTTTTTGGATGTATAGCTCTAAGAACTTCACATATTCACTGTTTCTTAAATTTATTTTTGGTAGAAATAATGAACCAGTAGGTTCTGAGTTCTATTACAGAACTGGCTGGGGTTCCAAGAGAAATCACTGCATATAGGAGTTTTATTTATGATTACTTTTTCCAGTTACACTTTTGTCTTAAAAAATTATTTATTATTTTTATTGGAAAGATCTGCAGAGAGGAGAGACAGAGAGAAAGACTTTGCTTCTGCTGGTTCACTCCCCAAGTGGCCTCAACGGCCGGAACTGAGCTGATATGAAGCCAAGAACCAGGAACTCCTTCCACGTCTTCCACATGGGTGCAGGGTCCCAAGGCTTTGGGCCGTCCTTGCTGCTTTCCCAGGCCACAAGCAGGGAGCTGGATGGGAAGTGGCGCAGCCAGAACATGAATTAGTGCCCCTGTAGGATCCTGGCGCATGCAAGGTGAGGATTTTAGCCACTAGGCTATCATGCCGGGCCACAGTTGTCCTTCTCAATGCCTTGGTTTTTGGATGTGATTTTAGTGGAGTTAATAAAAGACCTCAAAATGAGACAATTAATTACATTGGTTTGATTTATAATTTACTTTAGTTTCAGTTTTACTGCATAACTTTTACATGGAACTAAAAGCTGTAGTGGGGTAGTGGGCTCAAGATTAACTGCCTTGTGCCTCAGACCTTATAGTTTTTATGTACAGGCTCATTAGCTAAAATTTGCTAATCATCCTGAAGAGTCAATTAGACTTTAGGTACATCTTGTCCACCTAGTCTGTAGAGTTTGTGCACTCTTGTAGTGAGGGATGATGGTAGTGTATGATGCTGGGTCAGAGCTTACAACAAATCAAAGAAAAACATCTGGAGATGCATAAGGACTTTGGGTGCAAAAGGAAGAAAAAGTACTGTATCTGGGCCATTCTTATCCATCGCCTGGAGCATGGCATGGGGCTTAATAGGCACTCAATCTATGTTTGATATAGGTTGAATAAAGCCATGTTCCCTGCCAGCAAAGAATGTACTAATGTGTATGTAAATAGGAGTCTGCTTATTCCTAAAGGTAGGAGTTAGGTTAGGGGAGGAGGGGGAAAGTTGTTCTTTGAAAAGATATTATTAGGTAAGGACAGGAACAATGACATTTGCTAGAAATTGAGGCCCTATTTACTTGTGCCAATCCTTGGAGTAAAGAGAACATCTTTGAAATTTAGAGATCTACAAACCCCGGAGGCAGGAAGGAGGAGAGAAATGATCAAAGAGCTTGCATACTGTGTTGAATTTGGTCCTGCAGGTCTTTGGATATATTTTGAACTATGTTGTGGTTTCTGGGAAGGAAGCAACAGGTAGACCTAAAGGAACTGATGTGTGGTATTGTTCATGCTGCTCCCGTGTAAGTGCCCTGGTAGTCTTCTGCGAGAATTCTTTTCAGATTCATAGTCAGGAGCAGGAGGACAGAACTGGGCAGTGGAGACGGCAGTGAATGGGCAGACACGAAGGAGGGTCTCAAATATGTTTCTTAGCACTGAATTAATATCATTGTCAATGTCGGCGTTTGAAAAATTCACACTTTGAAGGACAGGAGCACTTGCTTGCTGCTATTTTGAGAGTTCCCACTGTTAGATGCTTAATTTTACCTGGATTGTCTCATTCCTTAATTATTTTCTACCTTTACGTGGTTCCATCTAAAATGATCTAGTTAGGAGACTATCAAAATTCCCACTAAATTTCAGGTGTGCAAATTTGGCTATCGCATTCTATGCTGCTTTCCAAGTTAGTGAAAGGTGTTGCAGCCCTCTCTACCACCAAAGAACCAAGTCCAGGCTTCAGGTGTTTAAAACAGTCACGGGGGAATCTGTACGCGATTTTCCTTCACTCTCCTAGTCTATGTGCTGTTCTTGGTGGGTGACAGCAGCCACACTGCCCCTGTTACAGAACTGCAGCTGGAAAACTCTTCCCCTGCAGTGCCATGCACAAGAACAACAGAACTTGTGGCCTGCAGGTATAGCTCCTATGCAATGAACCTTGTTTTCTGACAAGGAAGGGGGCAATTTTTAGCTAGCATTTAATCCTCCAAGAGTCTCTGGTCCTAGAGCAGCATTAATGAATGAATGTTGCGGGACTTAATTTGGAGTGTGTTTCATTGTGCCTATGGGTGAAACATACTTAGGAGAAAGAGGAAAAAATAAGCACTATGGTAAGAAAGTAATATTTACTGGTAGAATGCTAGGATTTAGTGTCATTTTTTTCCTCATCATTGGATAAGGAGTCCTAAATTTAGTATACATTTTCTTACAAAAGGATATTTATATAAAATCTTTGTAATGTTGGATGAATTAGGAAAATTCTTAATATTCATTATAATTAATAACATGCTTATTATTAATATGAATCATTATTATAGCTATTATTATTATTATATTATGAAAACTCACAGTTTCTGGATTAGGAAATATCCCTGTTAAGTGACACTCACCTGGAACACCTCCAACAAACACAGGCTCCCTGTGATCAGCAGGCTTTGGATTCAGGGGTCCAACCACATGGTTCACTTCAGAGTCCACGTCCAACTGAACCACATTTGAATCTCTAATAACTGAAATGCAGGAAAGACAGGTCATATATGGCACTGGACTTGTTACTTTTCAAATGGAAAAAAACCTGATTTATCATAACTGTTTTCTATGTACTCTAGGAGATCCTACGCTTTTTGCCTGTCACTGAAAACACAATGTCTAACAATGTGGAAGCAAGCAATCAGGAAACATTTTCAAGAGAAAAGGGAGAATACTTAAGACACTTTTGGTGCTACCTTTTGGTTCCAATAGTTAGGTATTATTTAGGCAATCCCTCTAATATTATTTTGGGAGTATTCTAATTTTAGTATGCTAGCACATGATTCTCTTTCCTGGCTACTTTTAGACTGTCATTTGTGACATAGCATGACCTGTTGTGTTAGCCCTGCCAGGTCATCATCCCCCAAGTGGGTGTGCAGGCTCACGTGTGTGATGGAAGCCTAGGACACTGGGCTTTGCTCACCTGTAATTCTGTGCCACCTGCCGTCACAGAGACTCTGCTTGGGCGTCACCGAGGTGAAAAAGTCCCTGATACCATTGTTGACTTTCACTATGACCTATCAGACACAATGCAAACACATTGTAAAATTTAGTTTTGTTTCTTTCTGTCATGATAAAACAGGATTTCTTTTTTTTATTTATTATTTTTACTTCATTAATTACATTGTATTATGTGACACAGTTTCATAGGTACTTGGATTCTCCCCACCCCTCCCCAAACCCTCCCACCATGGTGGATTCCTCCACCTTGTTGCATAACCACAGTTCAAGTTCAGTTGAGATTCCCCCATTGCAAGCATATACCAAACATAGAGTCCAGCATCTTATTGTCCAGTCAAGTTCAATGGCTTCTTAGGTATACCCTCTCTGGTCTGAAGACAGAGCCAGCAGAGTATCATCCCAGTCAATTGAAAGCTCCAACATACCATCAGCAAAAATTTACATCATTATTGAATTAATTGACATAGTAATGAGTAACCAATATAAAACAGAATTTCTTAAATAATTTGCCATGGAGAAGCAATACTTAAATACCCAAAAATGTTTAGCTTTGTAATTTGAACACAAGGGGTCACTCTTTGGTAGGTGATAGAAATAGTTTAAACAGTTGTTGGAGACAAAACAAAATAATTACATAGGAGAGAGGATAAGGAGAGAGAAAATGGGATACATTGCTCAAAGCAGGTTAACCCAAGGACTTGGAAGTCATATGGCTTGTCTCCCATTTATCCTACTCTCTGCCTCAATTTTCTCATTTGTGAAAAATTGCAAGTATCATAATACCAGCATTGTGGATTGAATGAGTTAATCCAAACCAAGCTTTTAGAATGGTACTTAATAGTAAGCAGTATATTTGAACACATTATTATGGCTTGTTTTGTGTATTTTAAGCCAAAGAAAAATAATTTTTGTAAGATTTATTTTGATGCTTTCAAAAATATTCCTTAGTAATTTCTTAGAGTAAAAACAATGTTCAGTCATAACAGAATTTATGTATCCATAAAACATTCATGTATCTGAGACACATATATGTTACATATGACATATTTTATATCCTTAGAGCTGTTTTTGTGTTTGTTGACTTTGATAACTGGATCTATCTGCTCCTTTCATTTAATAAAAGCTTTTCTAGCTCTTGTGATGGTATTGATTATCTTGTTTTCATCTGCAATTTTACTATACTTTCATGACTTTGTACTCATCCGACTTCCAGCATATTAATTTGAATTAATTACTGCCCACATTTAAATCTCATGTTACAGCCTCATTTTTTCCCCCAGTTAGGTAAGACTGATGAGGCAACTTTATGAAATAAATCTGTCTTGGTCTGAAACTCAAGGTCAGATGAGACAGACTGATAAAACTTTTTTTTTAAGATAGTACCTGTCCATTTTTCATGTGAACATTTAGGTACTCCCCATTGACACTGTGGCCATGGACAAGGGTTCCAGAACTGCTTCTGGGTCGGACTTCAAATGCTATTTCAAACTTCAGTCCAATATTGAAAGATTCATCTGTGGAAAAAAAGACTGTAAGCTTTCAAGAACCACTGAATAATTTTCATTATTAGTATTTGTTTATAGCTATGATGTGCTATTGTAGCTATGCTTTTTTGTATCTATCTTTGAAGTTCGGTACATTTTTTCAACACAGAGAGCATGACATTTTTCTTGTCTAACTCACAGGGGAAAGTTCTAGGGGACTAAGCAAAATTGTCATGGGGCCTGGTTATTGGGACAGCACACTAAAAATACTATGCAGTGGGAGTTCAGAGGAGGATGGATTAATTCCAACTCACAGGACCTTTTAGTACTTTGAACAGAGCAATGTGGGCACAGGAAGGAGTGTGGACACAGACACGGAGGCTGGATTGCCTGGCAAGCATGGTGAAGGATGGATGTTCCACTGCAAGGGGAGCAGGTATGGTGAACACAGAGCCACTGATGGAAGAACCACTGTGTACAAGTACAGAAGTTAGACTTGATGGTACAATCGCTGATCACATGAGCCAGCTTGCTCAGATCTGTATTTTAAAACTAAATCATGCTTGTGTCGAATATCATTTCAGAGGAGAGATAAGTAAGAGCAGCCCAAGTAGGAGCTGTTGTAGTACTGAGCCAAGAAAACTTCTATTAGGGGTAGTTATGCTCATTCCAGAGGGGCGCACTGCCAACCCCAGGCAGCTAGATAGTCTTCACTTGACATATCTCCTTACAAATAACTTAAACAAATTTTCTTGTTATTGCTTCGTGTTCATGGAGTGTTACATAAATTGTGAAGTTGGCTATGTCTTTCAAATTCCCCTTTAGAGTTCTCATCATTGAAATTCAATAAAATATTAAGAAGTATGATTATAGGTGCATGAGTTAGGAGTCAAGTTGGTTGGGGTATGTAGGGAAAATAGAATCATGAGCTAGATGAAGAGATTATCTATTACATCTGGTTACTCTATTGGATGTGGTGACTAAAGAAAATATACTTGGCAGAAGTGCGATTTCCTTATGCAGGGGGATGTATGAGTACCTAATTGCCTTGAAGCTAAGGATCATGTGGTTTCACACCCTTTTCCTATGCATATCTCCAGCATCTACTCCAGTATCTTCCTCACCTATAGGGTTGCTCTAGAGAACATTTGTTGGAATAGATTTTATGGTGATTGCAGATAGTCTTCCAGTCCCTGAGCCAGGTGTTCCATCAGCGACTTCCAGTTCTTAAGAACTGCTTTATGAATGATCAAGAGAGTAATGATTGAGGAGAGTAAACATCTAGAAATAGGATTTCTGAGGATGATGTTTACTGGCATTGCAGGGCAAGGGGCACAACAAGGGGCATAGGTTCAGACTAGCAAGATGGCCAAGTGCTGATGCAGATCAGGCTGTGGAGTAGCAGAGGAAGTTCTAAAAGTTCTCATCCAGAAGTATAGCAGCCTGTGGCAGCTCTGATCAAGAAGAGCAGTTGGGCACCATCATTGGGTATGGAGAGCCAGGAGGGCTGAAATGTGGTCCATATGGAATCAAATCACCTTCTAGGGTTTAGTTGGTCAAGTTTTAACTCTGGGTCAAACATTCCTCATCACTTCATCACCAGGAAAAGCACATTTCATGATTGATTTTTTTGCATCAATCCTGTTACCTAGCACCACGTATCCTCCTTCTGTTGAAAAGTAAGTTCCTGTTTCCATTGGACCTTCAAAACAAGGGGTCACACTAAATGTCTGGGAAGCAGAGGTGATGGAGGCCCCATTGAGCTGGAGATTGCCAAGACAGCCACTGAAGCTGTAGACTGAATTAATCTGAAAGAAGAAGATATTTCCAAATGAAAATCACAATGAGGTTTTACTTTACCTCAGTTAGAATGGCTATCATCTGAAAACAGACAAGCAAACAAACAAGTCCCAGTAGATATCTATTATACAGTGCTCTTTGCACCTTAATTTCTAGGGCATTGATGATACCACAGTGTAACTCAGTCTCTCTCTCTCTCTCTCTCTCTCTCTCACACACACACACACACACGTGCACACACACACACTGGAATAATATTCAACTATAAAAAGAATAAAATAATTTTAGCAAAATTCTTGCAACCTGAATGAAATAAGCATGTAGGTATACATGTATATAAGAAATATGAGGTTACATTTTATAGTATGACCTGAAACTTCTTTAATTCACTAACATAATGGAATGACTTGCTTTATTTTTTTGATATTTCTTTTTACAATAAGTACAGATACTTGCTAAGCAAATAAATCTTCATGAAACAAAACTTTGCATGAAAACTAATACCTCTGGAACTTTCTTCATCTTACCTCTACCTTAGAATCAAAAGATGACTTCTGACTTTGAAATGCCACTGACATAGACAACCTGTGGGGCAACACTCCCCTTGATGGCCCATCTCCAACCAAACTACAAGTTCTCTTTTACTAATTTCCTAATCTAAGAAATGAAGGCCTGGGTTCAGTGATCTTTATCCAAAAGACCAAGCAACCATGTTCTTCTACTTCTTATACCTTGGCACGCCTGGTTTACCTGGACATTCTTCACAGCCCTTCCAGGGGCCACACCTCCCAAATAAATGGGGCCCTTGATTTTCCAGGCAGCCCCAGTAGGAGGAAGACTTTCTTCCAGGACTCGAAGACCATCAATGATCAGCCGGCCACTGCTCTTTTCCCGAATAAATATAACCTGGATGGAGGGAAGCAAGACAGTACATCTCAGTCCCTTTCATAGCTGGGGAAAAGCTATGTGGCTGCTCTGCCTGACTCTGTGGGAAATCTACAGAAAACTCAATTAAAAGGTGATTTCTTCTCTGAGAGTCTGGGGCTTGTGTCTTCCTTGGCTTATAGGCATCGGGCTACCTAGTTTTGGAGGGTGACAGGAACTTTGCCTCTTTTTAGGTCTTGCTTTATTGTGCAGCATATGGGTTTCTTGTGAGTTGTCTCTGGGATTCCTTGTTTGACACATGTGGGAGTTGTTTTTGGCTCACCTTGAGTTTTCCACTTTATATACTAAAGCAAGTGGTCCACATAATTTCTGACCTCTCTAGAACAACTGAAAGCTCTAGGCTGACTCTCTGAATACAGCTTATATTCAGCAGGATTCTCTATGATGCTGTTCCCAGTTGCCCAGCTCTCCCTTCTTATAATTATAAGTACTTATATAAGTACTTATAATTCCTCACAGTGCATCTGATGCTGCTAATTCTTGCTATTACATGTCTACCACTTCTTCCTATATTAAGTTGTGTTCCCTATCTGTGATGCCCTGTCTTCCTAAGTGATTTACTTTTTTGTGGATATCTTCCACAGCCTTGTCTATAAAAGAGATGCTCAATATTCATTATTGAAAATTAAGAATCTATAGGCACAGTGGAAAAAAGCTAAATGGAAACATCTTTAGAAACTAAGCTTCAGTTTATGTCACTTATTCCTTTACTAAAACAACAACACTTAGCTTGTAACTCTTTCAAATGGTATGTTTCAAGCTTTTTACTAGGAATTAATTTTTGAGACTGAGCTCTGGGTTCATAGCAGCAAAATTTTAAAATTGGTATTTCTACAGAACCCAGTGGTGAGGAGTTAGTGCCTCGGACTTTGGTGCGTATTTGCTGACAATACTCCCTGTCTTCAACTTACATCATGCCACAATCCATCATTGTACTTCTCCTGGCTTCTAATCTTCAGTTTCTTGTGATCAACATTAAACATGAAAACCAAGCGGCCGTGTGCTAAAAATAGAGTCATGAAGTCATTCTCTTCTTGATCCGAAACGTAGAAAATCATCCCATGGGAGGAACGAGTTTTCAGACGAATGGAAAACTGAGATCTGATAAATGAAAAAAGAAAGGCTTATATGTAAAATGAGACTGAAGGTAATCTTTAACTTCTCAGAACAACACAATATAAGAAAGAATAAATAAGGAGCCATTCTGTTGAATCATAAGCAATATTATTATTACTATAATATTTCTATTTACCTGGGTAAATACAATAAATTCAAAATCCTATATTCTTCTCTATTTTCTATAAAACTGAGATACATTACACATTTATGGAAGTACTGTTCCAATCAAGAACCTCACCACATCTGGTTTTGAAAATGTGCTTGCAATTTGGTGAAAAGTGTATATATTAAAAAAAACTTATTCATGTGGGAAAGATACTATGCATGTTTACCTATACCGAAGGAAATCCTGCATATGCTAATTTGCATACAATTAATACTATTTGTATATCATCTAAAATATTGATTATATTTCCAGTAAAAATTGACAGCTATCGCATGCTAAAAGTAGGTACCTGAGTATGAAGAAATTGAACAAAACTTTCTAGAAACCAGAATGCAAGCTACGGATAAGACATTTGTTATGTTAACTTCTGTATTGATTAATTCCAAACTTTTTCTGGAGAGTACAAAACACTGAATCTGTCTGTTAGGTAAGTAACAAACTAGAAGGTTATAAATCACCAGTAATATTAAATAACCTGGGTGCTTGTGAAGTACTGGAAAAAGGTGATGGGCTTTGAAACAGCCGGATGGCCACTGATGCACGAACAGGTTTGTTTTCCAGTGTGTTACTAAATTTCTAATGGCTTGGATACCCTCTCATGTACAGGCAGAAAGTAGTCTCAATGGGAAGGAAAGTGCTATCAAAGGAAAGACAAAGACTTTTTGGAGACTTGCCCCCATCTTTCTTCCCCTTGATTGTCTTCCTTTTGTCCAGCATAGCACTTTTATTTGGTGGTAGTCACAAAAATGATAATTTCTTGGAGGGCACAAATCAGGTAATAGCTGATATTTATTCTGGTGATAATGAAGTAAGATTGAGACAGTACAGAAAAGAAGACATTATAAGAAAAAAAGATGAAATGTGGTTAAAAAAAAAAATGGAGCCCAGCCATGACAGTGAATTTATGTAAGTGTAGTGTGTTACTTTACTTTTCACCAAAATCTCCTTTTAAATGTTCAAACTCTTGGCGGCTGTTGGCAGTCCCCCCATATTGATAGGCGTGCTCTATCGCTCTGGGGCTGTTGGAGAGGTGGCAGTGAAAGTCTCTTGGAACGCTCTGCTCTGGGAATTTCAGGCCAGCAGGATCCCAGGAAGGTGCGTCTTTACTTTTCTCTCCCTATACAAAAAAAGAAATAATCAAAATAAGGGATAGTGACATACCAGCAGCAAAAATTAACTTATGATGCTTTCACTATTATTAGTAGTAACAATGAAAAATAACAAGATGCATATTTTCTGTGCATTTCCATTCATAGAGCATTAGACACCCCACTTCCCTTTCTCCACTAACAAAAGAAAATGACACAAGTAGCAGTAATACAGCAACACAGCAGGTTAACAAAGTCAAACTCTGATCATAAAGCAGAGTTAAACTGAAGCTAGAAAGATAAATGCCCTATTACGTACACTAAGTGCACATCTTAAACATTAGTGAATAATGGAAAAGTTGACAATAAAATAAACCTAGAGGATCAATCAATAGAACCTTCTTCTAGGCAGTTAGGATCACTTTAACACACTAGATTATTATCTACATGTTGTGTAAAAAGCACAATTAACAGCATCTTCAAACAGTGAAGAACACTTTTGGTAACAGGATATGTGACCAAATTCCTGTGAGATTCTAGAGCAGGATTTCAGAAATGTTACATCATGTTTTCAGAAATGCACTGCTACTTTTAAAATTTAGAGCTATGAAATTACAGGCTAATATTAATAATCATTTTTGTCTTAATTTCCCAAGCAAATCAAAAGTAAATGCAAAATAAATCAGCTTTTAGTAGCTTACAGTGACATACATGTCATGGAGTATTGAATGGTTTGAAGAAGAGAGGAAGGAAACAATTGTTCTATAGCCTTCCATAAGAGGTACACGGTGGGAAACAGTAAGATGAGTGAGAAATGATGCCACTTCTCTAGGAAAATGGCCATTGATTTAGAGACAAAGGCATTAAATAGTCAACTGGAAAACATAATGGTTTTGTTTTCCTAAGGTCCCTTAGATGACTGGGTAACAGTTGAGTTTTTTATTTTCTGGGTGATGAGGAGCCACACAGGTCTTAAAAGCAAGGAGTGTCCTCTGCAAAGAAGGGAAGAGCTGACAGGAGCATGGCTGTAGGCTGTGGCTGGAGAGCCCAGCACAAGACAGCGCAAAAGATGACAGGAAAAGGTAATTTCTGGTTCAAGATTACTGAATGCATGCAGTTTCCTAATCCTGCTGACATATTGGAAGAACCACACACACAAAAGTAAATCCACGACAGTTCTTGAGATTTGTAAGATTTTTCTACTAGCAGAACAAAGCAAATTTATAGTACAGGCCAGAATGTACTGATAATAAAACCTTTGATCTTATACAGGCAAAAGACAAGACCTCAAAAGAGAAAAAAAAAAAGCAAAAAAAAAAAAAAAAAGCAAAACCACAAACAATCCATCAGTGTTCTGAATAAATACCAGAACTATCCTTCAGATGTGGTGGCCTGAGGCTGATTAATAAATGACAAATGAGCCATGTGAGTGTCAGTGCCCTGTTCTTGGGCAGCAGCTCCTAGCATCAGATCCTGGCAGTGGAGACTATCCCGGTATTGGTGGGGTTGGAGGTTTAGGGGAATACATAGACCGCATAAACTAAAATAATGCCCACCTGCTTCCCTTGTCTCATCTTCCTGCACTCACATGGTCCTAACGACTCAGATCTGATTCAGTACTACAAGAGCAAGGCTTCCACCTTGGGTGAAAGAACTCTACTGCAAATGCAGTAAAGAATGGCAGGAGGCTGAGGAAATAACCAGCTGCGGTTGCTCACTGGTCTCTCTATTTAGATGACAAGTTATTTTCTTTTTTTCTTTCATTTCAGTGTTTCCACTTAACTGTGGGAGAAGAGCAGCAATGTCCTAAGACTTGAGGGGTGCAGCAAAGCTTAGAGTTATTTAGAACAGGATAGCTTGTTTTATTCTGTTTCAATGTGTGAATACATGGGCTAGACAAAATCTAAATCCCATTGATCACAAAATCAATAAACTTTGGTCTCTCTCCATCTGTGTGTGCATGTGTATATACCTCAACCATGCACCCAGATGCACATATCTCAACCAAATGCTCTGTATATGTTCTTAATAACAAAAAAACACGAGTTATGGCTTAGTTGCTTCACTATTATATAATACAGACTCTCAGTTTACTAAAATGGGTTTATGAATAGGGCTTCTCAACAAACTCCACTTGACCTTAAAAGTCTAATTGTTTTTTCTCTAAGGGTCTATTAGTTGTAATCTACTGATGGTGCCAATTTCAATTTTTGGATTCTTTGTGTCAGGTAACAGCCAAATTAGTTAAGCTACTAAAGAAAAATAGTACAATTTCAGGATACAGCTATATCGTACACAACCAAGAGATGATAGTATTTCGAGGCTCCAGTTAGGGCTAGAATCTGAGAGCCAGAAGGAATCAGGGTACTCCATTTCTGGAAGTTTCTGGCACCTCGGTTTTATTTCTCAGAGTGTCTGCTTTTGTTCTTTTCCTCAGGGCAGCTTTCTGTGTCTACTTTTTCTATAAAACAGCTTTCTTTCTCTGTACATTAGTACAGCATCATTGGTGTAACGTTTCCTATTCAAAAGCCAACTCAGGCTAGCATCTGGATTCTTAGTTTCCAAAAAAAGGAGAATCTGGAGGCTCAGGTTAATTCATGTGATCGATCCCGATCCATTGATCTGTATCCAGGGAAGTGAGGTTGCACACCTAAAACACAGGGTCTGCCTAGTGTTTTACAAGACACATCCAGTGGTGCAATTCTCAGAGAAGAGAATGTATGGTTAGACACTGTAGAGGGATGTTTATTGGCTTACATTAAATGCTCATTATGACATTAAATAGCAAATTAAAAACCTGCATCCCCAATTAAACCTGAAACACAAAAATTGTGAAAAAATTAAAGCTGGACCATGGCTGATAAGGCAGTTTATTTTTAAATACTCACCAAGAAATATAAATCCTTGTTACTGTTTTGAAAAGTAATTTACTTTTATCCAGGAACTGCCTGTAAGAATCAGTTCTAGCCCCAGCTGTAGGTAACTGTCTGGGTTGTTTTGTACTTCGGCAAAAGTTGCACTGCTGGGAGAATAGCAGCCAATAGCTGGTGGACATTCTGGGCCTAGTTAATGTCAAATTTGTGTTAACTATATCAGTATGCAAACATCGTTGCCTATCCTTTTTGTTTTTTAATGAAATGTGAGGAAGGCAGAGAATGCCAGGGTGGGACATGTCATCCCAGCCTCCCCCTGGGGGTGGGGAGAGGTGGGCTGCAGATTGCCGGGTTTGGGGATGTGGGGATGTGTTGGATTGGGAGCAGCTAAGAGCATGTTTGACAGGGGATGAATGACTGGGGGCTTCTATGGACTGGGCAGCACTCACAGGTGGGTAGGGGAGCAGAGACGGGGTGATTTAGAAGGGGGAAACTGGAGGGCATATCTGAGTCAGGGCAAGGCACTCTGCCACATGGGAAACCTGGGCTGGGCTAAGTAGCATTGCTTGCTGCTTGCTGGTGCATGGGAAAGCTGGGCCTGGGTGCATACCTGGCTGAGCTAGGCTGTAGTACATGCTGGTGAGCATGAGAACCAGAGCTAGAGCCAGCTGGGGCCAGGGCAGGTCAGGTTGGGCTGTAGCACCCATTGGCATATGTATGGTTTGGGTTTGAGGGTGGCTGGCCTGGGCTAGTCCATAGCACGCAATGGCATAAGCAAGATCCAGGACAGGATACAAGCTAGACCGAATTGGACCACAACACCCACCAGTTCACATGAGTGGACCAGGCTGGGCTAGGATGCTACACCCTCTGGTGAGATCTGTCACTGGGGGTAGGCCAGGCTTAGTAGGCTGCAGAACCTGTTGTGAATGTTGAGACTGGGGTGGGCCACCTCAGACTGGGCTGCAACACCTGCTGGCATGTGCAAGGAAGGGAGCTGTGAGCAGACCTGGTGGAACTTTGGCAACTCTCCAGCTTCCATTGTTCCAGCACCCATCAGGGGACATGTAGACTGTGTTGGGTGGCTGGCCAGGCTAGGTTAAGCTGCCATGCCTGCTATGAGAGCCAGAATGGTGTGGGCTCACCAGGCTGGACTGCAACACCCGTTGACAAGTTCTGGGACTGGTTGAGAGTCATGTCAGCCTTGACTGCAGTACCCCTTGGCAGGTGTAAGATCCGGGGCTGGAAGTGGGCCTGGTGGTAGAACTGTGTGCACTCCTCTGCCGGACTATATAGTTTGTGCTGGTGAGCATGAGAGCCAGAGCTGGGGGCAGTCCAGGCTGGTCAAGGTGGCAGCACCCAACAGCATATGTGTGGGACAGGCCTGGGGGTGGGTGGGGCTGAGCTATGCTGCAGCACCCATGGGTGTGCATGAGAGCTGGATGAGATCCAGGACTGACCACCTTGTCTACTATGGAAAGCAGATGTTTTCTTGGCTCCTGGCCAAGCTAGAAGCAAGTGTGTGGGTCTGTGGCTGCACCAAGGTTAACTTGGTCAGCCAATTGACATTGGAAAGATTCTTCTCAATCCCAGTGCAATTAAGCCCACGATTTTGTTAGTCTCAGAACTAACAAAATCATATAAATAGCACCCTTAGAACACTCTTCCCCACATCAGGGTTTCTAGGATGTCATCAAAGGATCATCCTCCACTTCCAGGTACTGATGTAGTTTGGACAGCAAGAAGCAGCTCCCTCCCCTGTAGTCATGAGAAAAAAACCAAAAACTGAAACATTTGTCCCATTCGCTTTCCTCCATATCCTGCCCCTCCCCACTGTACCCGGAGGCCCACATAGGAGTACATCCTTCTCAAGTATGTAAACAATATTAAAAATAAGATAAAAATTAAAAAAATCAATTCTAAAGCTTTACTGGCAGTATTCTCACAGTTTCATGTATGTGTATATATATATATGCATATATGCATATATATATATAAAAGAAAAGATTGGAAACAACTGAAAGCACATGAATGTTTTAATAAATTATAAAGAATGAATAAAATGGAATTTTAAAAGCAATTTTGAAAATAAATTATTGTAATTCCAATTACTTTGATGCAACCTTGGTAACAATTCAAACCCAAGGCCACAAACATTTCTTGGTTGCTATTTAAGAAACTCCTAAAACTGAGTAAATAGCTTAGAAAACCATTGACGTTCTAGTTATAAAATATAAGTGAAATATGTAGTTCTTATGTAACTTGTTATTACACAGTTGGGTTTCTGTGTAAGACTATTTACTGTAAAGGTTAGTAAGCGTCATTTGTTTTAATAAAATAACAAAGCTGGCACTGATTTAAAAAAGTTTGTTAATAGAGTTGTTATTTGTAACTTGACAAAATGAATGCTTGAAATTATGCTTATAGCTTCATTTAGAAAACTGTACTCACATAAAGGGTAAATCATGTTTGCTTTGGAAAGTTTATCTTTATCGGCCTATCATGTTAACTTGCTGCCTATGACCGGAAAACCAGAGTTCATGGGTCAGCAATAATGCTCAGGATAAACCTTTTATGGTAACAAATTCCATTAGAGTTTTATAGAATACTCTTAAAAATCCTTCCAGAAATTAATCCTCTAGAAACACAATACTTCGTAGAGGTACAACAGCTAATATGCACTGAATGTGTATCATTTGCCTTAAACTCTACCAAGTGTATTTCATTCATTTAATTCTCATTACAACCCCATCATACAGATAAACAGTTAGTAAGCAGTCGTTATTTTCATTATTCTAGTTTCTTGGGGAGCATCAATGAACACAATCAATGAGCTTGCATTCTAGCAGAGGAAACAGTAAGTAAAGCATAGTGATAAAATGTGAGGATGTGGAAAAGAAACTAATGGGAAAGGCAAAGTGATCAGTAGTCCTGGCAGGAGGCAGGCTTTGGTATTAAACTGGGGTCAAGTTTGCTCTTACTGACCAGATAAGGGTTGAGATAGGAGACATTGTCTGTGCATGTATTTGAAAGAAACATGATTCACGTAGAAGAGTGATCCAAGACACGAATGTGCACGGCCTGCTCTGGGAATAGCCAGAAGCTGGGGGGGAAGAGTGAAGCAAGCAGCTAGGAAGTGAGAAACTCAGAGAGGGAAAGGAGCCCTTCATACCTTTTTACTCTGAGTTTAGGGAGGGGCCTAGTTAGTAGAGACTTGACATGCGATTTATATTTATTAGGAGTTGACTTAGGTTGAGAGTAGACTGACAGGGAACAAGGTGGAAGGAAGAAGACGTATTTGGAGGAATTACTGCATTAATTCAGATGAGAGATGATGCTGATGGCTTGTGTGAGGATGGGGGCTCTGACACTTGAGCACATTGTTAAAACAAAACTACGTAAAGGGTGGAGAAGGTTAGTCTGAAATAATGTGAAGGGATGATGTGTTTTCTTTGTAAAGAAGAGAAACAATAATGCAGGCCAGTAATAAACAAATGAGAGAGGATATGGCGTAGTGAGAGAAGGAAATTTTGAAACTTAAGGTTTTGCTGATGGAGCAGCACTCGCTGACGTCACACATCACCTGTGCTTGTGGGTGGATGAAGCAAACTGTAAGGAGGGAGCAGAAAATGAGGGTAAGAACACATGCTTTCAGAACTTCTGTGATTGTGACAAAAGCCTAAAGTCATTACATGAAAGCAAATAATAGGAGAGAATTCATGCACTACGTATTTCACATTGTATTTATAAGTTGCTAGGCACAGCGCAACTACAATAACTACAGTGAGAAGTAGTTGGAGGCATGAATGAACAGCTAATTCAAATGGTTTCTCTGAGAACAAGAATGGATGCAACAAAACTGGCAGAGCGTAATACCTGAGGCTGCAAACCCCCTTTTTTCATATGCAAACAAGTGAGAATGAGAATCAATTCTATAAAGTAACAGTGTCTAGAGTTGTAGTCATGCAACATGAAGGCATCAGAAAGTTGGCACAGCATTATCTCTTACCTTTTTGTTGTGATTTGTTTTTGGCTTCGAGGAATTTTTTCCTTTTTTGTGCAGGAGAAGCAATGGTGAGGGTTCAATGGGACATTCGTAAAGAGAAGTGTGAACCTTTTCAGAGTACCGCTGGAAATCTTCCACTTCCACATCCCTGTCTAGCCTGTGTTCGAACAGACAAAAGGATACTGATCAGATAAAAAATATATTAATTAGAACTACCTGAGGAAACCTATGGATTTCAGACTAAAATGTTTGTGTGCGTGTATGTGCGAGTGTGCATGTGTGCTGGGTCAATTGTCATTTTAAACTGGAATCCTTTAAATGATCATTCAACCAAATGATTCATAAGCAAATATCTGGCATCACACATTGTGCCTATTGGACATCTTCTCCATTACCACACTCTAAATCTCTATTAAATTCCTCCCTCACTTGTTCTTGTACCTAAAGATTCCATATTATCTTTGTTAAGGACCAAGACTAATAGCATTGGTTAAAGTTATGCCTTAAATTAAGAAGATTTAAAACTCTAACAAGAATTTGAGTGTGTTATTCCATACTATTCTATTAGCAGTAATCACAAGAATCATTTTAAAATAATCATAAGAACAGTATTTTTATCTTGTTGTATTCCAGGAACTGTGCAGTTCCCTCACATGCCTTCCCTTATTTATCTTTTTAAAACAAGCCTTCCAAGCAGGCACTATTATCAGGTGAAGAAATGAAGACTTACTTACTCAAGGTCATACAGAAATTGAAGGATAAAAAGGCCCAAACACAAACCCAATTATGTGAGTTGCTCAAGCATATGGAGACTTTTAATTACTATCCTTCTAATACCTTAGATAAATGTAATTGTTCTCACTTTTAATAATGTCAGTATTTTCACAATTGTTTTGACCTTCTTTGTGAATCATGCAGATTTATTGATGTTAAAAAAGCAGCATACCTGGTAAAGTAGGCATTACTTATACAGCCGGTGAAATTTGCATACTGGGGACTGATTGGAGATCCACCGAAGTAAAACTTCTTTTCACCTGTTTGCATAGGTTCCACTTTCCCATTGGTAGAATTCATATTCCTATGTCTGCTTTTATCTATGATCAGTTCATATCTGCAAAGAAAGAATTTCTTTACACACCCCACAGCTAGCCTTGACCACTCTAGGCTGCAGAAGCAGGTTTCCCCACAGAGTTAAAATGGTACATGTGATGAATGAAAGCACAAGGAGCCACAAGACTCTTCACGAGGCTCAGGGGAAATGGCCAATATTGCTATCGCCAAGGGCCATTCAGTCCCCAAGGAAGGTGAAACCCATAATGCAAGACTTTCAGATGACCGGTTGTTGGCATGTGTGTGTCTGTGTGTGTAACACAGAACGTACCTCATGCTGATCATCGAATAACATGTCTGGGAGATCGTTTTATAAATAAATACAACGTTTTAATTATTTGTTTATTATTTCTATTTGTCTATTTATTTATTTATTATTTCTATTTCAAATTTTTCTCAATGAATAAGACTTTCTTATGAATAAGACACTTTGTATTACATATCTGAAATATAAAGTTACTGGGTTTTTGTTTATTTCAAGAGTGGAATTACAGAGAGGGAGACAGAGAGGGGAAAAGAAACAAAGAAAGAGAGGGCTCCCATTCACTGGCGCACTCCTCAAATGTCCACAGCAGCCCAGGGGCTTGGAAATAGATTCAGGTCTCCTACAACATAAGTGGCAGGAACCCAATTACTTGAGCCATCACAACTGCCTACCGGGGTCTAAGTCAGCAGGAAGACAGAGATAGGAACCAAAGAAAGAAACTGAACCCAAACACTCCAAAACAGGATATGGCAGTGAGCCAAACACCTGCCTTGAGAGCTTTTAAAATGCGGCTTTCAATGTAGCATCCTCAATTGTTTAATTTGAAATTTAAATAAGACCAATATTTCTTGAACTGTTTGTGCAACACACTGTACTGTTTTCAGTAAGTGGGGTAGGTAGGCACTGGTTCATGGAGATTGCTTATTGTTTGGTAAAAAGAAAATAAGGGGGCCAGCATTGTGGCAAAGCAGGTAAGGCTACTGCCTATGATGCTGGCATCCCATATGGGTGCCGGTTTGTGTTCCAGCTACTCCATTTTTCCACTTAGCTCCCTGCTAATGGTTTGGATTAGCAGGTCTGGGAAAGCAACAGAGGTGGGTCTACGAACCTGGGATCCTGCCACACAAATGAAGCTCTTGGCTCTTGGTCTGGGCCTGACCCAGCCTGGGTCGTTGTAGGTACATGGAGGTATGAAGCAGTGGATGAAAGATCTCTCTTTAATTCCGCCTTTCCAATAAATAGTGATTTTCTATAGTGATTTATTTGGCATGTCTTGACCATGAATAGCTTAAAAAACCCAGTGTGATATTCCTTCTATCACTTCTGACACTAAGAAGACATAGATTACCTTTGCTTCAGAATAGCATTTGGTAGAATCATGTCCTACAAAGAAAGACGTACACTGAGATGAAGAGAGTGGGCACTGGCTTACCTTGTGGGTGACACAGAGGTGACGATGAAATGGGACAGCCCATCGTTGTATTGCTTATCTGTTGACTGAACCCTGGTGCCCTTCACGTCCATTACGACTGTGCCATTATCCAGTGAAACGGAAAACACATCTGACTGAAATGCAAGCAAAGCTTTCAAGCAGGAACCCCAGGGGTGCAAAAGATGGACACATTTCCAATATTTACTTAATGATGTTACTGAAAGGAACGCACAGTGTGCGGGAAATTTGCTAGTAAAACAAGGTCTATGAATAACAATAACAACAATTCAAACAACTTGAATCATTTTCAGTGATTTCATTTATACAATCAGATGTATTTTGATAACAAAAAGAGTTGCCTGTATTTTGAACTTAAGATTTTTGGCATTTTGTCATGCTGAGATCCCGTGTGCCAGTTTCAATTCTCTTGCTAACTTGACACTTTTCTTCCATCAGTAGTCTCCCTTGATACTTTTAAGAAAGGCAGTATTTGGATCTCTTCAGGGAGGTAGCTAGATGAATTAGGTAAGGGCTGTTTTTCTAGTTTCGCTTTTCAAATGTTTCACTTTTTCAATGGTGAATGCTGAGAAATTTAAAGGTCAGAAATGAGCATCTTCCCCACTGATTCTGCTTATTGCTTATTTAAAAATACTGACAAGTGGCAATCTTGTTTTTTCCTTTCCTGATATGGACATTAAACTTTAAGTTAACCTTCAAAATCGGCTCCTTTTTTTGTGGACAAAAAACTTGTTATTTCCCCCAACTAACGTAATCCGAGGCAAGTTTGGAGGTAGAAGTCCTACAAAGTGCTTTGGAGAAGTTCTCACACATGAAACTGATTTAATTCAAATAGTTTTAATTGTGACAGGTGCACAAAAATGAGACTCTTTTTGAAAATTTATGGAAAATGCATGCTATGAAAAAACATGTGAGGACTTCAAGCTTTTTATTTTTTGCATAGAAATAAATGTTAATTCTGCTTTACACCAAATTTTTGAAGTACTTTTGTATGTATGAAAAGTGAAAACTACTTTCAGAAATTATGTTATGGCCTAGCCCATATAGATATTTGTGATGATATTTTCAGAGAACTAGCAGTAGATACGAAAGTTACAAAGTTTCAAAAAAAATCTTGCTTAATTTTGAAAGAATATCTTTGTAATTGAGTTTAAGTATTCCACAGAAATTCCCCAAACAGAAAAATATGTATGCTCTTTTTGCTCTTTTATAAACTAAATCACAGTTGTGTTTGTTCTTATTATACAAGCAGGGGTTTAAAGCCCCTGTTTTTTGTGCCATATATGCCTTTCAAGTGTGGTACTACATATAGATCCCTTCATAAAAATAATCTTTTCAGGTGTGTGAAACAACAGTGTAGGGATGTAAAGGAGATCAATCATATTCAAATGAGGTTTTTAAAATATTAAAATAAAAATCTCTGATGTCCTTATATAGATGTGCTTTATGAAAACATCAAATAGTGTTTAACAGCAGATCTAAAAAGTTTTAAAATTTAGAATCAGCAGTGAGCATAAGTGGCATTTTGAGATATCTGTGACAACTATGCTGTGAGACAAGAACCTCTGTCATTCCTGTTTATGACAAGGTCACAAGCACTGGTAATGCTACTGTGGTTTGTTGTCAACATTCATGATTGAAGACAAACTTAAGGTAGAGGAGAAAAAAAGGTATGACCTTTTTCTATCCATACACAGATCCTTTGAAACCTATCCAGTTAGAGAGGCAGGGGTGGGTTGATAGATCCCAGGTTAAGCACTCCTGATGCATATACAATATACACAATACACACCCACATGTATATGTTTTACAAAATATCCAAAATGAGGTTTACTGTGTGACATACTGACATGTGAGTCAACATAAATATATACAGAAAGTCACTATTAACATGCATAAGAATTACATTTAGTTGTAAAACAAGAATTGCAAATAAGTTTTCTTGGGAATAAACATGCACTTACCCCTGATGCATAGTAGAATAGCAGTCCATTTGGCTGTAATGTACGGAAATTAAAGCCTCCTTCAAAGCCATCGAAGAAAGATATTTTCTGAGTTGAAGCAATGAAACTCTGCCCATTGAAATAAGCTCTGCGAGATATCTGTGATAAAGGTGAGGGTAGTGTTTTTGATCATATCAAACGCTTATACAGTCAATTTCTCATATTCAAAAGACCTTGCACAGTTCATTGCTATGGAAACACATTGTTCCAACCTTCTGGTTTATGTTAGAATTCAGACATGCTAGCCCCTCCTCTAACAGATTGAGTTTCTGCTTCTCCAACTTCCTGTAAGCTGAGCAGGCCATGCTCCTCTAATGAGGACCCCCCACCCTTGGGCTATGTGAATGTCCTAGGAAACTGAAACGACTGGATCAGTGATGGAGGAAACCCACATGCCTTCCTAGCTTAATGATTCTTCCTTCTGTAAGTAGCAAAAGTAGCTCAAGGTGTTACCAATCGTCATAGGGAAGTTAAAAAGAGCTTTTCCAGCTTTTGAGAGTGAGAAGTCTTCTATCTATTCATTCAAAAACTTTAAACTGAGTTGTACTTACAAGAGAGTCCTCTGGGCATCCATAACCGACTCCCAGGGTTTCTTTCTGCTCCAATAAGTTGAAGTCTTTCTTTTGGAATTGGAACCCTTTCATACATCCTCTGAAGTTGATATCTAGAGGAAGATGTGTTCTTAGGGTCCTAGAAAAGAAAATCAATCCTCACTGGTACAGCAATGATGTGTCTACTGCCAACAGAAGTTGAGTTTATACAGTCGTATGTAATGGGTAATGGGTCATAGTTTCTTGATATTTTTGATAAACAACTAATGATACCTAATCTTTGCATATTTTAAGAGTTTTGTCCTGAGTCAATTCAATCTGCGTATTTCCTAAAAAGTCTAATTTGCATTACTTTGATCTCTCTAGAATTCAGTGAGACAGATGGAGACGATATTTTTCTATAAAGATATTAGGCTGAATCTTATGGAATTGACACAGTGTGGGTCAAAATTAGTTAACTCTAGGCAATTTCATTCAATTTAACCAAAAAAATGATACTAAATAATGTATTAAATTAGGATTTGGACCCATAACTAGACTCCCACTAATTCACTTAGGTAATAAACTCATCTTTTTCTTCTTATTTGTGTCGCACTGTATTCACCTAAAGTTGGAGGAAAGTATCAGCAAATGTTGGACTTTTGGATTAATGGGAAAGCATTATTAAGATTGGGGATTTGCTCCATACTGAAATATTTGCATCTGTCATGAGTGATACATAGACAATACCTATAGTGAATAAATGTAAAGTAGTTTTGACCAAAGTGCAACGGCATCAATGAATTTTAGATGAACATTGGTCAAATTAAAGGATAACAGTCCCCATCAAATTCTGCCCTGGATAATTACTCCCAGAGGGCTGTGCTAATTACAAGTTGGGATGCATATAACGGGAACTATAACGGTTAAAGCTCACAGGTGGCATTCTGGCGGGAACAATAGAGGGTGTAATGCAGAAAGCTTAAGGAACCCTCTTTAAAAATGCAGCACAGTAATGTGGAAATGGAATATATACTGGTTTGGACTTAAGAAAGAGCTTTCCAATAACTGAAATGGTTAAGTGATTTTGTTTTATGTCTGAGGTAATACTATATACATTAATACATATATATTTTTTAAAGGCAGGTGTGAGAGCTAAGAACACTGACATTCTACAATTCCCTACTCTGAATGCACAGTAAAATCAAACTGATCTGAGAAGCTTTTTGTTCTTATTCTTTTTTTAAAAAAATATTACCAGCAGATTAATTAGAATTCTGGAAAGTGGTCGCGGGTGATGGCTTTTCTAAAGATCTCTAGATTATTTCAATGAGGACCATAGCTGGGAACCACTGAATTAGATCATTGTGAAGTTGCTTCTCAGCTTTAGGGTCTCCAATGCTATTAATTAGTTAGTTAATTAATTGCAATATGAGATAATGAGATTTTTGAGAATTTTAGAATAATGTCTCCCAATATATTATCCACAACACTTTGGA
Organism: Ochotona princeps; assembly: GCF_030435755.1. NCBI lineage: Eukaryota > Metazoa > Chordata > Mammalia > Lagomorpha > Ochotonidae > Ochotona > Ochotona princeps. The sequence goes on along the minus strand of NC_080832.1, from coordinate 50,219,321 downwards.
TGATCCTAAACATTTTATACCCTCAGATTGTTACTGGTAAGTTCAAAATGTGCTTAAGGCTAAAACAAAGATAAAGGAATACAATTCTGTTTTGTCTTCACAAAATACATGTACTCTGTCCTTCCTCTGGTTGATGACAAACAGCATGTTAGATTATAAGATTATTATATAGTTATTGTGGTACAATAATTAAAGGCATCAGTAGAATATAGCCATGAGATACTAACTTAAGGAGGTCATACGAACTGCCTGAGGGTACAGGAATGTGTGTGCCCGTTGAGTGCATGTGTGTCAGAGTAGGAAACGGAGATGCTGAAACCAGTTAACTATGCCTCGCCTGAATATTGAACACAGCCCAGTACATTAGGAGCAAATAGCTGCTTAGCAAGAAATCTTACCTGGATTGCAATACCTCTGGGGGTGCTCCTCCAATGTATATATCTGTAAAAGGTATTTTCATCTTTTCATTATCCATGCTCTTGACATGCCGTCTGTCAACCACCAAGATCATTTTCTTATCATTATGGTAAATAATTGAGATCTGTGAGAAACATATAACTGCTTAATAATCAGTGTTTTAAATACGCATATATTTTAATTTTTCTGGCTATAAATGTAGGTCTTCAGTGTCTTTATGCTTTCTTCCTCCACAAAAGGCACAGATGTTTCCTTCTTACACACAGACATGGAAACTCTTGCTGTCCACCATAAGCAGTTGACATATATTGGGGAAGTATGACTACATGGGAAGGGAACTCTTTCAAAAAAGAGCCTTCCTGAGGTACAACTATCATATAAAGAATCATACCTATTTAATGTGTACAGTTTGATCGATTTGGACATGCCATCACAACTGAAAAGAAATGGGCTTATTCAACACTTTCAGGGTTTCCTTGTGTCACTCCCCTACCTGGGTGTTTGTAGTAAGAACACATAATGTGAGACCCACTGCTTAACTAGTTTATTGCTAACTATGGGGAGACCGTTGTTGTATAGCACATGTCTAGAACTTATTTAGCATAAATGAAACCTTATATCCTTGAAATGACATCTTTTGATATATCTTATCTCGGCACCCTCTGACAACCACCATTATAATTTCAATCAGGAATCTTCTGGACTCTAGATTGTGTATCACCAGGAATTATTTTTGGTGAAATAGTGTGAAGCTTTAATGAATCTGTGAAAACGCTAGTCACAGTATGAATAAAATTTTTTTTCATTGATTATAACGTCTTTATTGAAGGCCATGTTTAACTGAAAAGGGAAATAAAACCTCCAACACTGCTCACATTTTAAGATATAATGCTTTATTACATTACAGATTTGAAAGGAGTTGCTAACAAAAGCAGTTGAGAAATATCTGTATATTGCATTCCCATTTCATTCTTTGGGTGTTCTCCTTATAAAGAAACCCGAGTTAACATTTTTCTGGACACAAATTCTAAAAAAGAGATTTGTTTTCTTATATGTACCCTTGTTTTCACATTTAGAGGTTCTGAAAGGATAAGTACAAAGTGGTTCTGTATCTACACTCTGCCATTTTCCAACAAATGATTGATAAGATTGAGTAGAGTGCCACTGTCCTCAAGATATTTAGCATGTACAGGAGACTTTTGGCCTGAAAACCATGAAAAGGATCCTTGCAGTGACTGTTTTATTAGAAACACTAGCATGCCAACAATGTTCATTTTGTAAAAGCAAATGTTTTCTTGGGGACTTTGGGTAGATGAGGGTCCTTCTGTTGCTCTTGTGATGTGAACATGTTTAATAATAACCATGCCTACTTCATCTGACCACTCTATTACATCAAAAGCTTTGAGTACTAAAAATAAAGACAAAAACAAAGCCATTCAAACTAGAATAATTCATACCTCATGGTACTTTGCATCATTAATTAGAGCTTTCTTTAGCGTGTCTTCGAGATGCACAGGGCCATTACTAAATCCGAAGTCATAGAACACATGTAGGTAACCACTGCGCATTTCTAAGCTGAAAAACATGCTCTGTGGAGAGAAAAGCAGCAATAAAATGGGAAAATGGAGTCGTATTTAGTTAAATGTGAAAATACTGTATTCTATACTACTCAAATTATCTTAAGACTAAGGAATTCTCACTAAATTTTTATTATGAAATGGAACAAAATCATTTCCACATCAGCAACTATTTCTTACACAATTATACAAAAGTATTAATATAACATGACTTAAAATAACTATCGTGTTGTTTTTTGTTCTGTTTTATAAATAGGTGAAATTTTCAGGCTACATAAGAGATCCTTTGAAGTTTTAAGAACAATACAATACATGATATTTGTTTGAGTTAACTTTGGAGAATTATAATAGACTAACAGATACAACTTCATTCATTTTTAAATAAAATTAACAGTATTGAAAACTGACTTTGGGATATGCTGAAAAGAACTTCCCCTATTATTAGCAAACATGGATATAAAAAGGAAAGCTCTTTCTGTATTATTTTGAAACATTGGATTTATTGCATTCATTTTAAGATGTCATTGCTATTATTGAAAAATTAATTCAAGATGTACTGAAAACAATCCCTCATATTCTCCAAAAAATATGGCTAAAAGAAAAAGAATGCTATCTCTGTATTTCCTGGAACTTTGAGTTTATGCAAATAAATACAGAATTATTATGTACCTGGACAATATGTTGTTTGAAAAGCAATGTAATTCTGTAGCACTCAAGTAATTTGCAAGTTAAGTTTACTTGTTTCAGAAGATAGTTCAAAAATAACAGAATTCAATAGATTTGAAAACAAAATATTCTAGCAAAGTTCCTCTTGTACAGAAACTAATCTCCCATGCAGTTTGTTTACTCTGGGAGTATGGAAAATGATTCATTGAGATTAACAGACAAAATAGTTCAGCTTCTATTTCTATTCACTAAAATAAAAACTAGACAAAGGAATTGATCTTTAAAGCTTAATACATGGGTTATGGACCCAAGTTTTCATTTCCTCCTTTTGCCAGATTTTTCCTAGGATACACATAATATTCATATAAATGTGGTTTCACACAAGGGGTACAGGTTGGTATTCATTCTTCTCTTTTAGCCTATTGCAATGCGTTGAAACCTTTATGTGACTAATTACATGAATTTTTATGGGTGATATGACTTGATAATGTAAGACTTCTGCAATAATTTTGCATTGATGTGAGAGAGGTATGACAGTATTTCAGGATACAGACATACTTGTTGATTACTTTCTGCAATTACTAGCAGCACTCTCAAGTTTTTAATGAAGTGAATTTTTCTTAATCGTTGAACTTTACTGGTGGTGACAAATACCAATCGGTGATATTAGACCTATTAGTCATTTCAGTAAGTAATAAGCTGAAATACCAAACTAAGGGTATTACAATTGCTAAGAAAGTAGTCTTTCTTTTCCTTTAAGAAAACCATAAGAGGCAAGATGATTTTTTAAGAAGCTATTTGGAAATTTTCCATTGTATGTGATTTATTCAAAACAATGATAATATATCATCTATGCAAACTTCCATATCTGCATTATTTGAGCATTTGTGGGAAGAAATTTCTAATCTGTTTAAAAATCTTTCAAATGAAGATTTTTCAATGACTCTGAATCCTTTTATTATTAAAGTTTACAAAATGATATAGTGACTGATTAACTTGTTAGAAGTGACATCAAGAAACAGGAAACATACCAGCCAAGTTTCTAAGACAAATTTTGAGGCTAAATATGGTGTATGACGTGATAGGCACAGATAGTGGTATACTTCTTACATTTTTTTCTTTTGTAAAGTGTCATGATCAGTTTTGACAATCAACCAAACTTACTATTGAAAAAGATGAACTTATGACAAGACTTTTCAATGACTATATCACATACAGGTTAACAAGACTGCAAAAAGTATTAACATTTAATTACATCATTCTAACACTGGTATTAAAAATAGTTTTTTTAGTGGTAGCACAAAGGTTTGGTATAATTAAGAAATAAAAATTAGTTTAATTTGATTTCACCTTTATTTTAAATGTTTTATCTTACTATTTTATTTCCTCTTCATATAATTTGCCTTTTTTCTAGCTTGTAATACTTTACAGTATAATTAGATGTGTGTATGTTGTATGTATATCATTCATAAAAATATTATGCAGCTATGAATATATGTATGTAAATATATAGATAAACATATTTATATATGTATGCATACATGTGTGTAAGATGTAAATTCTTTTTTTTTCTAATTAGGGTACATGACATAGAAAATTAGGAGACCAATATGAAATTTCTGTACACATATGGCTCATTTAGATCTTGGTGATTCTTTTTCTCAAGTTTTTCTTAGTTTGCTAAAAGGCATATTTAATATACATTCAAAAAGTTTCATGTGAAGCAAAGCATTTTCAGAGCTGCTTTTATTTACTGGTGTCATCACTTCACTGAAGGAGGGAGAAAATCCAGTTTTGCTTTCTGGACTAGAAATTCGATTGACGGCCTGACACACTCAACCTGGGTAGGTTCCTGGGTACAGCAGAAAGTAAGGGAAGTAAAGGAGAAGTAGGACTGTTATATTGACTCACTCCATTGACCATCAGGAGCACGAGGCCGTTGTCAGCTGGGGTTCTAACTTCTATGTCAAAGCGAGTCACCTGACCAAATTTCCCTCTCCTTGTGATATCCCTCACCACAGCATAACTAGAGCCATCGAAGAAGTAACTGGCAGCACGGCTCTGAGTGAAGGCCAGTTTATCCCTGGAATAGAAACACAACGATCACATAGACACACAGACTTTGCGATGCTTTTCAAATTCAGCTCTTCTCACCCATTCTCAGAACATCTTCCATGACCCTCACGGCGTTTAAATGAAGTCCTATAGTCTACATGAAGAGGTAGACAAGTATTTACAGGTAAGTTAAGGACCTGTTGCTAAAGGATTTCTTTGCTCCCTATTTGCTGAGATGGCTGAAGTCTCTGAGTAAATCCCAGCCTTTAGAATTCTAAATCATTCTAAATCTATATATATATATATAAAACAGAATGTTTTTGTGGCTTACCATCATTATGCAGTGTCATAACTGACTTCCCTAAAGAAAAACTTAAGAAACTGAATTTTTAAAGGATTTATTTTATTTAGTAGAAAGGCAGAGATAGATGAAGCAAATGGCTGTTTATTCCCCAAACTGTCATAACAGTTGTGCCTGGGCCAGGCCAAAGTCAGGAGATAGTAACCAGTTGGGTTTCTATGGTAGATGGCAGAAACCCAGCCACCTGAGCCATCAAATTCTGCCTCCCAGGCATATTAGCACGAAGCTGGAATTGATCCCAGATACACTGATTAAGAATCTGGACGTCCCAAGTGGTAGTTTAGCTCACCACACCACAGCACCCACCCACTCCTGAGAACCTGAATGCTGGTCACACCTCTCTGCTTGCTGCTGCTGCTATAGGACTGTCAAACCCTTCCGTGTCTATAAACATCCCTTACCTGGCACAGGGTGTTGATTTGGCAGGATCCATGTTATAGATGTGCTTAAAGTTGTACAGGCTGATCACATCATTATTCAAAGTGGCCAATTCCAGGCAGCCTGAGAAACCAGGCAAGTTTAAGCTGGCAGGTAGCTGTGCAACAGATCAGGTCAAATTATTTGCCCTGTCGTACTATTTCACTCAAAACAGACAATGCAACTATGAGCTCATCAAGGCAATCTACACATTGATATGGCACCCTCTAAGACCTGAGTTTGTGTCTATGCTATTTCAGATCATTTAGAAAAGTGATTTGGTGTGCATATTTCAATCGAGAGGGCAGATTCATTGAGCCTGGGCTATGTGTCAGTTAGATGCTGGGCAGTAGCTTCAAGACAAAAATCAGTCCTCACACTAGCTCTGTGAGACAGGCATTCCTGTTCTCGCATAGAGAAGTGGAAGTTAACAGATAAACAAGTTCAATCACATGCCTGTAACTAGGAGGTAATAGATCTGGGGGTGGGGGAAAGCTAGGATCCACTTCCCATCTTCCTGTACTTTGCTTTTATCTGTCCTTCATCAGGTTTCATATTCTTCTGTAGAGTACACCTCTTCTCATCTGCTTGCTCTATTTCATGCCTCTATTAGTTGAGATTAATGAATTTTTTGAAACCGTTATTTGCAAAGCTGAAAACTAGTTCCAAACCATATTGACACTTCAATGGACAGACATTTCTGAAGCAGGGTAGGGATGGAGTTTGCTGCATACACATGCATCGCATCAGAACGAAGTGAATTTATTTTAGTTAGCTGTAGCTTGAAAGAATCTGACACTATGAAAATGTGGGTTGCATAAACACTATACACCAAATTTATACACTTTGATTCAGAATTCTACCTACTGAGCTAAGTTCTTCAAATAATCATTATAGATTGTATAGGTTTATTTAAAAAATCAGTGAGATTAAGAATAAGTCTAATTGGGCCCGGCGCCGTGGTCTAGCGGCTGAAGTGCTCGCCTTGAACGCACTGGGATCCCATGTGGGCGCTGGTTCTAATCCCGGCAGCTCCACTTCCCATCCAACTCCCTGCTTGTGGCCTGGGAGAGCAGTAGAGACGGCCCAAGAATTTGGGACCCTGCACCCGCGTGGGAGACCTGGAGGAGGTTCCTGGTTCCGGGCTTCGGATCGGCGCAGCACCAGCCGTTGTGGTCACTGGGGGAGTGAATCATCGGACAGAAGATCTTCCTCTCTGTCTCTCCTCCTCTCTGTATATCTGACTTTGTAATAAAAGTAAATAAAGCTTTTTAAAAAAAAAATAATAAGTCAAAGATAGCAAGGGCTTACCTTGAAGTTCGAAGGCACCCCACCAACATAAAACACAGTGTCCTCAGGGTTTAGGTCCAGCAAGGAGTCATCGCCTGCCCCCTTTTTGATAAATTTCTCTTCTGCTGTGCTACTTAGACTTGGGACTGTTAAAAACACCTTACCATGTTTTCCAACCCTGTGGAAACAAAGAATTTTCTCTTTATGACCCAAGCAATTTGTATAAAATACTATTTTAACGTCCAATGTTAATGCTCCCTTATCACACAGTTGGTGGCTTGATTTAGTGACATTAACACATTTAGAGAATATCAACAATCCATGCGAAGGAGACAGAAGATATTCCACCTTGGAATTAAATCAGGGTTGATTAGACAAAGGGATCTAATAATTATATCACTCCTTAGAAGTGATGAAATCTTTCCTAAGCTTTTCTTTCTTCATTGAGGCATTGACAGGAATAATGGAAGAGAGGAGCAAGGATTGAATAGGTCCTTCATGAAATGTGTGTAGATACTGCATGCCCTGGACTCACAGTACCTTTCAATCTTGACAATGCTGAAGTGAGCAGGCCAGGAGCTGACGGGCTTGGAGTCAAGGGGAATCTCCACATCCTTACTTCCCAAATTGTAAACATACACCAAGTTATCATTTTTGATCGCAAGACCCATATATTCTTTTTTGGCCTGAAATGTCAAGAAATCATTTGAATGAAATTCGTATGAATGAATATCAGTTTTTACTTTCCTTTCTTTAAAAGGCAATTTGCAGTCGAAACACTTGGCTGTATCCAAGCGACTTCTGATCTGAATTTCTACCCATCATTTTCAGTTAGATTGGACAGTGGCTCTACTCCCCAGGTGCTCTGTTATCACAAAGGAGCCTGCTGCTCCCCGAATTGCTCTGAGACCATCCATCTGGTCAAGCAGGCGAGTAACTATGGGCAGGGGAAATCCGATGGCTGCCAGGAGTGTGCTAATACTGTTAGGCTCACCCAGGGATGTAATGCAGCCCAGAGACACTGACTACTCCACCTGTTCAAACGGAATTCAGCGTCAAACATAATCAGCCAGTGTTACTGAGAGTCTTTGAAACTCTGTGTTTGGACTTACCACAGAAAGCCGTGTGATGCTAAACTTAAGCAATCCCAACCATCTCACCCAGACTTGTCCTTACATCACTACTTAATTTGTTGCTATGAAGATGATGTATCTTAGAATTATTGGAATGGGAATTCTGCTATGGGGAAGCTTTGCTATGGGGAAGAGAAAAGGTAGTTTTCCTTTTTCATTTCATCTCCATCTTTAAAAACTCTTGCTTACGTTTTTGTTTCCGAGATACAGGATGAACTGATCTGCAATCCCAGCCTCTTCTGGCTGCTTCACAGGGGGCTTCATGTACAGGCTGAGGGAGGTGAAGGTCTTTAGGTCATCAATATTGGTTTTTGGGTGCACTTCAACCGCCGACTGACCATCAAACATCATGGAGACTTGGATCTAGAATTAGAAATGTGTTCAATTAGAAGTGCTCTGTGGAAATGTGCAGGTACTTTCCCTGGTTCTCAAATGGTCTCCCTTCACTCTCAATACAGGCTTCTGAGCTCTGCTTTCACCCACAATTTTCTTTATTTATAGCCTCACCTTGTTGGAGAAAGTAGTTCAGTAAGATTATAATATATTAGTGTAACTTTAAACTGAGACAAAAGCAAAATTGATGATAAAAGTAGATGTCAAAATTAGGATAAATGACAATGAACAATGTATTTTGATTGAGTGGATTAACAATTGGAAGGAGTTATCTTGAAGGAGGCACAAAGCCCAGGAGTAAATGTTTAACACAACACTTTAAGATGCTGTGGATGCCTGGATCATCTATCAGACTTCCTGGGTTCAAGCACTGACTCTACTTCTGATTCCAGCTTCCTGCCAACATAGACCCTGTCAAGATCCCATATGGGTTCCAGTTCATGTCCCGGCTGCTCCACTTCACATACAGCTCCCTGCTTGTGGTCTGGAAGAGCAGTAGAAAATGGCCAAAAGCCATCTTCAAGTATTTGGGTCCTTGTTACCCATGTGGGTGAGGCCTAGCTCCTGGCCTTATTCTTATCCATCCCTGAATGTTGTGGAGATTTGGGGAGTAAACTAGCAGATGCAAGATCTCTTCCTGTCTGTTTCTGCCTCCCTGTTTCTCGTGTGTTTCTCTCTGCCTTCTAAACAAAAACAAAAACTTAAAAGTTTGGTAAGATTTATACAAAAACTATTAGAATACTATGAATAATATGCATGGAATTTAATAATTGCTCCAAAAGCAATTTAATTTTAATTCCGTTTTCCATAAATTTTTTTGAAGTATGCTTATCTAACTAATCCTGGACAGTAATTCAATTAGGACTTCCTTCCAGGGTGCAGATACAAAAATGTAGGGGACAAAGCTGAGAGCCACATTTTTTTCTAGAAAGACAGATATGTTTGTAATTAAGTAAAGATCCAATGTCTTAATCATCAAGTAGTGCATGAGCTTGAGGTATTCTTGCAAAGACAGAGTCTGAGAAGGAAGCACATTTCTGAACAGAAAGCTCCCAAAGGTGGGGCCAAGCCTTTCCTATGAGCATTTGCCCTAGTGATTAAGATGCCAGTTGGAGGCCTATGGCTCTCATGGAAGTGCCTGGGTTTGATGCTTGGCTCCAGCTATTAATTTCAGCTTACTGCTAATGCAGCACCCTAGGAGGCAGTAGTGATGGATCTAATAGTTGGATTCAGGTCTCTCACCTAGGAAACCTGGATTGCTTTGCCAGGCCCTATTGCTGCTGCTCTTTGCAGACATCTGAGAAGTGAACCAGATATGGGAGTTTTTTTTTCCTTTCTGTTGTTTGTCCTTGTTTCTTTTTCTTTCAAATAAGTAGACAAAAAATTTGAAAAAGAAAATACTTTGGGCTTGGTGTCATGGCTCAGTGGCTAAATCCTTGCCTCACATGTATCAGGATCCCATATGGGCAACAGATCATGTCCTGGCTGTGTGGCATGGGAAAGCAGTGGAGGATGACCCAAAGCCTTGGGACCTTGCGTGGGAGACCCAGAGGAAACTCCTGGCTCTTGGCTTCAGATCAGCCCAACTCTGGCCATTGTGTCCACTTTGGGAGTGAACTAGCAGATGGAAAGCCTTTTTTTCTTTCTCTCTTACTCTCTGTAAATCTGTCTTTCCAATAAAAAAATTTTAAAAATCTGAAAAAGAAAATACTTCCATGATTCAAGATTCAGTTATATTTTATGAAAATAATATTTCAGGAAAATATTCCTAGGAATCTGGCTTTTAGAAAACTATTTCTTGATGTTCTTGCATGAGTAACAAGTTTGAAAAATGTTGGCTGCAGTATCTAGATAAGGTATAATGCAGTTTATCCTTGCCATTTAAAAATTTGGTATATTTACCAAGAATAATCTGTTTTACAAAAAGGGAATTTCTGACTCTTCTTTCTTTTCCATTACTGGGCCAACAGTCTGTTCAGTCCAATTCTTTTAATTTAAAAATTTTATTTCTTACATTGTTTACATACTTGAGAGAGAAGCATGCTCATGTGGGTCTCTGATTAGGGTGGGGAGGGCTGAGTTGAGGTGTGGAAGAAGATGAGCTAGAAAAACTTTCAATTTTGGGATGGGATGAGAAGGGCCAGTCCTTGCTATCGAACTGTATCATCACCCAGGGATAGGGAGATGGCCGTTTGATGATGCCCTAGAGACCCTGTTGTGGGGGAGAGTGTTCCAAATGTGTTACTAAGGTAATTTTGATAATTCTGGGATGTAAGCATCAGTCCAATTCTTAATTGAGAAAATCAGACCATACAATTTGGTGATGAAAAATGAGGCTGGTGTATGAATCAATAAGAAGCAAATTCCAAAGAAGTACAGGAACAAACCCTATTTGCTATAGTGAAAATGCTAATTGTTGTTTCTACCAATACTGGCTCCAGCCAATGTGTGGCTAGGTCACTTCTATAGAAGTGTCTCTAGAGCAAGGTCTTTGATGAATTGATTCTGCTTCCTCTGTTACGCCTGTGCAAAGTCGATAAAAGCTCCACATAATATAAGTTGGTCAGAGAATTTCTTGAAGAGGTAGTACAAGATTGTTTCCCATGATAGTTACACTGAAAGAACTGTTAAGCTAATAATAATAATAATAATAATAATAGTAGTAGTAGTAGTAGTAGTAGTAAAAGAATTAAATCTGTTTGGAGGGTTTGCTTGCTTTCTTTTCCACGTTAGCTTTGTAAATAAAGCTACTTTTTTAAGGATAGTTTTTATTTATTTGGAGAATGGAGATGGTGGAGTTGGGAAGAAAGTGAGATAGCGAGAGGGAGAGTAAGAGATTCACTTTCCATCTGCAGGTTCATTCCCTAAATGCCTTAACCGCCAGGGCTGCCCCAGGCTGAAACTGGGAGTCTGGATTCCATTAGGATCTCCCGTATGGGTGGCAGGGGTCCCAAGTGCTTGGGACATCCTCTACACTTTCTCAGGTACCTTAGCAGGGAGCTGGGTCACAGCAGCAACAGTCAAGAATGAGACACCAGTGTCCAAGCGGCTGTTTTACCCACTGCACCACAATGCTGGCCCCAGTTTGGTGGTTTTTAACTTTGGCTACATATTGGAATAACCTGGGAGCTGTTAAACCATACAAATGTTGAGCCCTTCCTCCAGGGAGTTCTGCAGGCCAAGACCAATAATTGACTTATTTTGCAAAGCTCCTCATGACAGTCTAACAAACCCCTGGGGTGGAACACTTCTGAACTTGATAACAGTAGAAGCTTTCCAGGCCCTAGGACTGCCTGAGAGTTCTGGTGTCATGTCCTTATTCATGTCTCATTGTCACCGAGTGACTTTTAACTCTGTTCAGTAGTTACCCACCTTGCTAGCAACACTTCTGGTCTGTGCAATGAGCTCTCGGATTCTCTGAATGCTGGCTGAAACATTGCTGGCAGGTCGTTTCTGCTCTACCGTCCGCAGCTGATCCAGGAGCTGAGGGACAACTTCTGTCAGATTCCTTACTGCAAAGAAAATGAATCACATGAGTGAATATCTAAATACTGGGTAAATTTCTGGAATCAGGTGAAAAGATGACAAAGGCACAGATAATTCTGGGAGAACCATAAGAAATTATTTTTAATTCCATAAAATGAATAGTAAGTCCAAGTAGAATCAATTTCTACTTTGTGACATTTACAGTAAGTTTTGGTTTCTGAGTTGCATGCAAAACATGTTGGTGTATATTACTGTATACTATTCAAGGGGAGGAATCTATGACAAATGTGCGAATATTCCTTTCGCCATGTAGATATGGTTCTTGCTTGCATTTCTTTCCCACTCTCTCTCTCTTTTTTTAAGATTTATTTATTTTTACTGGAAAGTCAGATTCAGATTGAAGGAGAGGCAGAAAGAAAGATCTTCCATCCACTGGTTCCCCATGTGGCCATAAAGGCCAGAGCTGAACTGACCCAAAACTAGAAGCTGCTTCTGCGTCTCCCACTTGGGTGCAGCATCACAAGACTTTGGACTATCCTCCACTGCTTTCCCAGGCCACAAGCAGGGAGCTGAATGGGAAGCAGAGCAGCCGGGACATGAATTGGCACCCATATGGGATCCCGGCGGTTGCAAGGGGAGGATTTAGCTACTAGGCTGTTGTGCTGGGCTCTCTTACTTTATTTCTAATGGTAACTAATAGAACAAAGCAAGAGGAATGCTGGGAAAAGACGGTAGAAAGATCATGTCCTAGGATGCTCGTGCACACATCACACAGCTGCTGCTACTGTCCAGGCAGAGGCAGGTCCACATGAAGGGAATCAGCAGCATCCAGAAGAGTGGCAGTTGTGGGCAGCCATGGCCTATGGGCCTAGCCAAGACTGATGTTACAGGCAGAACCCATTGAACTAATTTTTCTTTTTAGTCATGGGCCTTCTGCTGGAGAAAGAAGCACCTGTGTGTATGTGTGTGTGGAGGGTCAGAGGGGACAGCAAAAGTGGAAGTTACCAGGGCAAAGTACTCTGGACTCAGCCTAGTATAGGTGTCTACCCCCTTCACTTCCCAGGCATGCAACTGATCTCTTTCTTATGTCCTCCTTCCCTTTTTTCCCCACATTGTCTGCATAGAAAAGAACACAAGTAGTAAAGAGGTGACTTAATGAGAGAAAGCCAAAGTGTAGAGAATGGCATAATGGGTGGTTTTGAGGGTATAGTCCTCAAACCGTTTGCATCAGCACCATGAGGAGACTTGCTAAGAAAGCAAATTCTTTGACCATTCCTGAATCAAAAATTTGGGGAGTAAAGTACAAGAGTTTGTTTAAAAGTCATTCATGTGAGTTTGATGTCTAGCAATGCTTGAGAACCACTAGACTAGAGGATGAACAGTCTGTATGTTTTCGCCTACGTAAAGGTGGGACCGTTACCACTAAGCATTAATCACTTGGCCCAGTCAGACCCAGCTTCAGGAGGCTGCATCAGTGTGAGATCAGGAAAACATCCCTTTTCTGAACCTGGAAACAAGGTATTTTTCTAGCTCAATAAATGGAAGAAAGTGCTATAATGGCAACTACTAGTTTGTTGTAATGATTAATACATAAGTAAATGTTTGTTGCTTGGGTCATTGATCATAGGATCATTTTCAGTATAATAGTCTTTAAACATCAGGGGTAGTAAGGCATATATAAGGCATTACATTAAATTATGATTATGGAAATCTAGCTTATATAAGACATGACTATTCTCCAATCCCAATTCTCTCAGAAGAAATGGAGTCACTGTATACTATAATCTTTTAGAATCTCTTATTTTATGGTTTACTCTCTCATTTTGTTTGTTTTGAAACATACAATTCTATTTGATAAAACTACTATAGCTTAAAACAGTTTCCACTGATGCTAGTTAGTTCTGGGTGTATGTCAGAGTTACTTGATACAGCTAGTAAAAAAAAAAAGACAGGAAAGAAATTTAATATGTAATTCATAAATATTCCTGAGATGAAATCTTTGTATGTGTAAATAAATATTGTATATTATATAGACAAATCATGAAGACAAAATTTTAAAAGCACTTAAGTGAGTAGTTATAGATAGCAATTCATACAAATATTATTATAATGTAACTACTTTCCTGCTATGGAAATGAATATTTGTAAAATTTCTTAAGATGGTTGGATAATATATGGATTCATCAATTTGTTTCTTTTTTTTTTTTTTTTTTTTTTTTTTAAAGATTTATTTTATTTTTATTACAAAGTCAGATATACTGAGAGGAGGAGAGAGAGAGGGGAAGTGGAGCTGCCGGGATTAGAACCAGCGGCCATATGGGATCAAGGCGAGGACCTTAGCCACTAGGCCACGCTGCCGAGCCCCATCAATTTGTTTCTTAACTCAGATGCAGGGGAAGTTTGCAAACCCATGTTGGATGGCCTGGTAGCCTGGTGGCTAAAGTCCTCGCCTTGAACGCGTCAGGATCCCATATGGGTGCCAGTTCTAATCCCGGCAGCTCCACTTCCTATCCAGCTCCCTGCTTGTGGCCTGGGAAAGCAGTTAAGGATGGCCCAAAGCCTTGGGACCCTGCACCCGTGTGTGAGAAGTGTGAGAACCGGGGGAAGATCCTGGCTCTTAACTTCGGATCGGCACAGCTCTGGCCATTGCAGCCACTGGGGAGTAAATCAATGGATGGAGGATCTTTCTGTCTCTCCTCCTCTCTGTATATCTTACTTTCCAATAAAAATAAAATAAATCTAAAAAAAACCATATTGGAGAACCAGGTGTTTTAATTATGATTTGTCATGATATTGAAAGATAGAATGAAAGAATAAAATAAACAGGTAAAAAGGGGAAAATGAAATTTCTTAAATAGGATTTAATATTAATTTCTGTGTCTCACTAAAGTAATCCAGGTAGGCATTAAAACATTTCCTTTTCATTGCCATAAAGGAGTCCATGCAACTTAGCCATTGTTCTTAATGGAAAGTCAAAGTTATAATTAATTGCATTCAGTGCTTGATAATAATAGCCTGTTTTACTCAGGTAAGCAAAAAGCTAAGCTATTTAATAAAAGTAAGGCCATTTGGTAACCTTTATTCTCCTAAAAGGATAAATAGTATTTTTGATAATTTTGACAATTAACCTTCTGCCCTTAAGGACCAGAACACACAATTGCTGAATTAATAGAAACAATTTGTAAAGATTTATTTATTTTTATTGGAAAGTCTGATATCAGAGAGGAAGATCTTCCATACATTCGTTCACTTCTCAAGTGGCTGCAGTGACTGGAGCTGAGCTGATCTGAAGCCAGGAGCCAGGAGCTTCCTCCAGGTCTCCCACATGTGTGCAGGGTCCCAAGGCTTTCACCCATCCTCGTGTGCCCTCCCAGGCCACAAGCAGGGGGCTGGATGGAAAGCTGGGCTGCCAGGACATGAACAGGCACCCATATGGGATCCAGCACATGCAAGGCGAGGACTTTAGCCACTAGGCTACTGTGCCGTGCCCAATGGAAACAATTTGTATTATTACTTCACACAGCAAAAATATGATTCTATACCAATTTATTTATTACTTATTTATGTGAAATTTATAAATGTGTGTATATATACACATCTATAAGTGGGTATATATATTTATGATTATACGTAGAAATATGTAGATTAGTAAACTAAGCAAATTTCTATCTTCTAAGCTTATGTGATATTTTAAACCAAAATCCAATGGAGAAAATTACTTGATGGTCTAACCCTCAAATGGATACAAACTGGAAGGTTCTTAAGTGATACCTGCATCTCTAGCAGAGTCCACTGCAGTGTTGTAAACAGAAGAGTCGAAGCTTTGCAGATTCTGCTTCCAGTTGGTTATATTAGCCTCCATGGGGACAGTGGCCTGCTGGACCTCCAGTGTGGTCTTGTTAGCTTCAGCGATGATCAGCCTGGACTGACCCAGGAGCTTCTGGGTGTCACCTTCACACAGAACACAGGGCGTCACATAGCAGAGGAACAGACATTGGTCAGGGGTTATTCACATCTGCTAATTACTACAGTGAAGCAGATTTCAAGGTGTTGGCTTTCAAACAAAGCACAGATTTTTCTTAAATACAACTTAACTAGAGTGTAAGTTAGGTGCTTGAGATTACTGCAAAGTTTCAAAACGTGAGTTTGAGAAAATTTAAATAATGTATATTAAAACATTTTCAACTTAAGAAGTACATTTAAAGGAAGATTGATGATATTTTCTCCATTAAATACCTGGTAAGAAAACCATAAAAAATGCCTATGTGATTTTAACTCACATGATGCTTGGGTCCAAAATACATTGTAAATATTTTCTTTTACAAAAAAAAAAGTGTTCCTATAGAACACATATAAAAATGATGCTGTAGTACAGAATCAAATCAGTAAGAAAACACATTTTAAAATTAGAAGATAAGTTTCAAGATAATATCAATACTCAAACCTGTATCTGAAGCAAAGTGAATATATATTTACAGCATAATATTTTGTCTGAGCAATGAGATCATGGGAGTTTTCTTTGCTTTTTTGCTTGTGTGTATTGTCTAATTTTCCTTTTTTAGAAAGATTTAGTTATTTGAAAGATAGAAGTTTTTTTTGGGGGGGTAGTTTGTGAGAAAGAGAGAGGAGTGAGAGACAGAGAAGAGAGACAGACCTTTGATCTGCTGATTCACTCCTCAAATGATTGCAAGGGCTGGGTCTGGGTCAGGTTGCAGTTAGGAATCTGGACCTTCATCTGGGGCTCCCTCATAGATAACGGAGCCTAAGCACTTAGGTCATCTTCAACTGGTTTCTCGGGTGCATTAGCAAGGAACTGGACTGGATTCAAATCAGAACCCATACAGGATACCAGTATCACGGGCACAACATTGAGGCTGTGTCACTGCATCTGCTACCATATTTTGTAATTTTTCTACAAGGGTCAGGGATTACTTTTCTAATAAGAATAATCAGATATCACTTAATGGTGATGTTGTAACTTCAAATTTTTATTTTAAAAAAGATTTTATTCGAAAGGCAGATTTTACACAGAGAGAAGGAGAGACACAGAGAAGTCTTCAATCCTCTGATTTATTCCTCAAATGGCTGCAACAGCCAGAGCTAAGCTGATTGAAGCTGGGAGCTAGGAACCTCTTCTGGGTCTCCCATGTGGGTGCAGGGTCCCAAGGAATTGGGCCATCTTCTGCTGTTTTCCCGGGCGACAAGCAAAGAGCTGAATTGGAAATGAGCAGATGGGGCACCAACAGGTGCCCACATCAGATGTTGGCGCCACATAGTGGAGGATTAGCCTGACAGGTCACTATGCTGGCCCTGTAACTTCCGATTTTTATAGTGAGAAAATATTTGATTGAAACTTACGTGCTCTGGTTCCTGAAGAACATTTTAATCTTGAAGCAGCTTACTAGCAGTACTTGTTGGCACAAATTCCCTAGCCTTGACAAGCCTCAGGATTCCTATGCCCAGAGATAAGGCAGGTATAACACTTAGCACAATGCCAATGAGCATTTGCTGTGAGGATGCTGATACTAGGCTTCTCTGCTATCCACAGACCACTCTGCCAGCCATAGCTCCGGAGTACTGCAGCGGTGAAGCTAGGATTTCTTCAAGTAAAACACTTAAAGCAGTGGTGTTTTAGCTTTTGCTGTGTGATGGAAAACACATCTGATTCCAACCACATCTTTCTAACACAGCATTGCTGTCCCAGTTTAGGCTGCTTGAGTTGGTTAATTTAGGCTTGATTGGCTCATTGGCATCCATGCTTAAATGTTTAGAGTGACTTGACAGGAAAGGATGGATGGAAAATGCTTACAGTTGGGGACAAAAAAATTCCAAGTTTGAAATAGGCTCTATTGTTAATGAGGGAGGATGTTCACAAGGAAGCAGGTTGTTCAGCAGTACCAACAGTTTGATTCCATGAAAGTGCACACACACACACACACACACACACACACATATACACTGGAAGACAATGCTCTCCACCTTAAAGGTCACTCCTAAGTGGCATGATTACAGTTTCTGCATTTATTTTCAAGGATAATTTATTGAGTAATATATCTAGATACCTTTTATTTTAGTTTTCTTAGCCCTTACCTCTCTCTGTTGCTTGTAGCTGTTTAATGGCATCATTTAGCCTGTTTCTGAGGACACTTTTTCTCACAAGGGCTCCACCCACACGTCTGCTAGTGTCAGCCACTGCTTCCTGATTGCCTGTGGAAAGAAGCAGACAAAAATACCAGCGGAGCAAGGTGCTTTAAGAAACTCTTGATTTCAACCAGGAGAACTCTGCCTTGCACCCTGGAGTCACGCACAATAATCTGAGCCTAGCTCTTCCATTCTTGAAAGTGTCAGTTAGAACAAGGCGGACAGGATTGCAGAAAACTTGTAATGCTGCTGGGGAGTGATGAAGATGCCACAATAGTTAATTTTCTTGATTGAATTTCATAGCAATTCTGTGACTCATTTCTGTGACTGGATAAAGAGCTGAAAGGAAAAAAATCTTTTTATGTCTATGATGATGGTGGATATTTTTGTAAAGATAGTTCTTTTTTCTTATCTCTTTCAATAATATTTTAATTAATAGCACACATCTAGAAAGGGCAGACATCACAAATTCATGGCTTGGTGAATTTTCGCAAAATGAACACAAAATAGAATCCACTCACAAGTTGTAAAATTGAACATTATGGTCCCCATGAAACTTCCTGGGCTCTCTACCATTACCTAATGATGCCACTATTTGGAAATCTATATCCATTTGCTAATGATGCCTGTTTTAAAACTTCATTCAAAAGACATGATGAAATAGTGTAATATTTTGTATCTTTATCTTTATTTTTGAGGAGTTGTAACTAAGTTCTGAAACCTTGTCATCTTTTTTTCAAAAGATTTTATTTATTTTACTTGAAAGAGTTACAGAGAAAGAAAGAGAAAGTGAAAGAGAGGGGGTGAGGGATACAGAGAGACAGAGAGGCAGACTTAGGGAGACAGAGAAAGATATCCTTCTGCTAATTCACTTCCCAAATGGTTGAAACAGCCAGGGTTGGGCTGATCTGAAACTGGGAGTCAGGAACTTCTTTACCTCCCATGTCAGTGCAGGGGTCCAAGGTCTTGGTCCATCCTCTGCTACTTTCCCAGACCATTAGCAGATTGGAGATGAAGCAGCCAGGACACCAGTCAGCACCCATATGGGATGCCAGCACCATGGCAGGAGGATTAGTCTACAAGGCCATAGAGCCAGCCCCTAATACTTTGTTTAAATATAGTCTTGGGCCCGGCGGCGTGGTCTAGCGGCTAAAGTCCTCGCCTTGAAAGCCCCGGGATCCCATATGGGCGCCGGTTCTAATCCCGGCAGCGCCACTTCCCATCCAGCTCCCTGCTTGTGGCCTGGGAAAGCAGTTGAGGACGGCCCAATGCATTGGGACACTGCACCCGCGTGGGAGACCCGGAAGAGGTTCCAGGTTCCCGGCATTGGATCGGCGCGCATCGGCCCGTTGCGGCTCACTTGGGGAGTGAATCATCGGATGGAAGATCTTCCTCTCTGTCTCTCCTCCTCTGTGTATATCTGACTGTAATAAAATGAATAAATCTTACAAAAAAAATATAGTCTTGTTTCTATTCTTCAGACTTATTTGGACTGTTTTATCCCATTTTCCAAAAAAAAAAAAAAAATTCAGACTCATTCTACAAACACACACACATACACGTACAAGCAAACATAGATTTATGGTAATTTAATTTGCAGTGCAGTGGATCTATACATTTGGAAGAATTGTGGTTTTTCAAATCCGAGTCTTATACTCAACAAATACAATATTATTCTTTGTTAGTTCCAAGTCCTTATATAGATGTTCTTTAATATTTTCAATAATGTATGATCATTTCATCAATAGATTAGTATCCTTCATCAAATTTATCCTTGGTTTTTTGGTGCTATTGCAAATGATGTTATTTTTAGAAGATTTATTTATTTATTTGTAAGGGAGAGAGAGAGATCTACCATTGTTGGTTCATTTCCCCAAACGCCTGCACCAGCAAAGGCTGGGTTGGGCCAAAGCCTGGAGCCTAGGGCTCCATCCCAGTTTCTCACATGGGTGGGGGAGGCCCAGGAACTTGAGCCATCTTCTGCTGCTTTCCCGTGTTAGCATGGATCTGCGTCTAAAGCAGGGCAACTGGGTCATGGGATGCTGGAGTCGCAGGTAACAGATTAATCTAAATGCCTGTCACTGAAAATGATGTTATTTAAACATGACTTTTCAATATCTCCAATTATATACATATGTTATTAAACTGAATTTTTCAGACACTGAATTTATAATGAAAGCTATCCTTACTTTATTTCTAATTTTAGTGGGAAGGCTTTCAATTTCATTATTAATATGTTTTCTGAATATTAGTTTTTATTAGATCATAATATTTGCCTTCCGATCATAATTTAGCAAGAGTTTTTAAATGTTAGAAACTAATTTATTCATATTTTTAGCTGACAGACACAGAGACAAAGACACAGCATTGGCTGGTTCACTCTCCAAATGCCTGCAACAAAGACAGGCTAAAGCAAGGATCCTGGAACTCTAGCTGGGTCTCCATCCAGGGGTCAGGGGTCAAGTACTCAAACTTACCTTTTGCTTCCCAGATCATCAATTAGCAGGAAGGTGGCACTCTAATATGGCATTTGGGTGCCCATGTGGACTCTTAACTACTGTGCTAAACAATCTCCTTGATTTGTCTTCTTTAAGCATGAATGGGTAATTGAACTTCATTAAATGACTTTTCCAGCCTGTATGGAGATGATTGCACCAATTCTCTCCAATTTTCTGTAAATGTGGTCAATTAAAGTTGATGTTTCAAATGTTAAACTGTCTTTGAAGTCCTAGAATAAATTCAAGGTGGCCATCATGTATGTATATTATCATTTTTCTGTACACTAGTCTTGGCTTTCTAATAGATTTATTTTTTACTGAGAGGGAGGGATAAAGGAAGGAGGGAGTGTGTGTGTGTGTGTGTGTGTGTGTGTGTGTGTGTGTGTAGGAGAGAGACACAGAGACTGACTCTATCCTCCTATCCACTGGTTTATTCCCGAAATACCACAACACTGGGGTTGGAACCTGGCTGGGGTTGAAGCCAGGAGTCAGAAACACAACCCAGGTCTCTCCTGTGGGTGACAGAGACCCAGCTGCTTGAGCCATCACTCAGCCTTCCTAAGATCTGCACTGGCAGGAAGCTGGGCCTGAGAGCCAAATGGCCCTCCAACCCTGGCACTTCGATGGGCACCTGGGTGTCTTAACCCGTAGACCAAACACCCATTTATGTTTTGCTAATATTTGAGTTAAGACTTTTTCATCTCTGTTTATAAAATAAATTGGCTAGTGTTTTCATTTTTTATATGTCCTTATTTAAGTTTCATTGGTTTCATAGAACAAGTTGAAAAACATTCTCTGTCTTTTGTAACAGCTTATATAAAAGTGGTGTTATTTCTCCTTTTAATGTTTAAAAGAAGTCACTGGAAGTCTTGAGAGTTCGTTGTGGGAAGGATTTAATTTAACTGAATTTATTATACATTTTGTCTGTATGTGCATACAGTTCTGGCAGCTTCTTCTACTCTTCACAGCAATATTGATAGTGTTTTCCTTACAGAATACTATTGAAAGTGTTTCTGGAAGAGCTCCTAAAATGGGATTATCTTTGAGTGAATCGCTAAAGGTCATGGTATAGTATCTCATGATCTGAAGGATCAGCTTACTTTTTTGTTGTTGTTTCTATTCTTCAAGGTATCGGTTGTCTTTTAGGGGGGTTGAGCACCTGGGTTAAGATGGACTATCAGGGCTGGTGTTGTGGCTCAGTGGCCTAAGTCACCACCTGCATCCCTAGCAGCCTGCATAGATACAAGCTTGAGTCCTGGTTACTTTACTTCTGATCTAGTCCCTTGCTGTTGGCCTGGGAAATGCAGAGAAAGACGGCACAAGTGCTTGCACTCTACTACCAATGTGAGAGACTTGGAAGAAGCTCCTGACTTTGACTTGTGCTGGGGCCATTTGGGGAGTGAACCAGCAACTGGAAGATCTCTGTCTTTTCCCCTCTTTGTAACTGTTTCAAACGAACAAACACATAAATAAACAAATCTGACCTTGTCTGCCCAATTCCTAAATATTGTGATATAAAAATTTTCAATTCTTCTTTTTGGGCCTTGTGAGTGCTGACATACAGTATTAATACACTGAGAAAGAAAATATTTGACTGTGTTTGGAGCTGTTGATGACAACAGAAAGAAAATGTATTGAGTTGAATACTTATATGAAGAAATTATTCATAAAAAGTGAGTCCTATTTGAATCTTATTATTATATATGGCTTTCATTTTACAAAGGAATTCAGAAGAAGATCCCTTTAAATACAGGCTTTCTAAATTTATTATAGGTTATTAATTATTTGGCATAGGTAATTAAGGAAGGAGTGCTGGGAAATAAAGATTACGGATCACTGAAAGTCTTCTGAGAATGACGGAATAATAATCTGAAATTACAATGTAACTCAGTTAATGATAATGGTTTGAGCCGAAAACCTTAATTCAAACCACAAAGCTGTATTATCAGCTGGAGGCAATCCTGTAAAATTCTGAGCCACACAGCCATAATTCTCCATTTTCCTTTTTGTAAACAAATACAGGAAGGGCTCTAACAAAGAGGCTATGAAATAGGTGACCATATCTGTAAAATTCTCAAAAAGGCTAATGTAGAGGGATTTATTAGTCATAAAATACGGAACTTTGAAGAGATGTCATTCCCAGAATAGAAAAGTTGCTTTCACGAGGTTCCATAATTTAATAATGGCAGAACTGAGAAAATACATTATAAATCATCAAGGAGAATAAAATATTGAAATCACCGCCTTTCAAATGCTCAAATATTTGGGTTTTCAATATAAGAAACAAAAGCAATTTGTGCATATGGCATTATTTATTTAAACTCTATTCTTAATATTCTGACTCTTTACTGCTAATTATTTTCCAAAAAGTATTTCCAGGATTAGATTTACATAATAAATTGATTAGAATAGATAAACTAAGCATTTTTATTGCCTTTGTTCACCTGGAACACATAAAAATAACAGCAGCATTATGGTAATTAATACTTTATGTATGAGCAAAGTACTTCCATTTTCTCCATAATAGTGGGTTTTTGCCAAAGGGAGGAAAAAGAAAAAAAGAAATGCAGGGTTGCATTGAGATTAATAGCTTTGATAAAATTAAGAGAAATGTTCAGTTTCAAATCTGGCCTTTGCTTCCAGGTGGTAGTTGGAAATTAGCCAGATAATGAATTTCCAACCTCATTAGTCAATGCTCCGCTATCCTTAAAGAACGAGCTCCCTACGAGATGAGTAATGTGTATTGAAACTCTTAGTCCATTGATTTAAGAGTAATGTACAATATGGAAAATTGACTAAAGTCCACCTTTAGTCTCCCTTCCTTTTCCTACTGTCAAGTGTGCCTGCCTTCGGAGATGACAGCACTGGCTTTTGAAAGCGCTTCTTTCCTGATAGTTGTGAGGTTTGCTCTAAGTGCAGTCAGCCAGGGACAATGACAAAGTGCAAATAACAGCATTGTGGTCCCCTGTTACCCTAAGTGATGTGCACCGTGATGACCCCTCCCAAAGTGTAGGGAGGGTCTGCTTAATTGCTCAAGCAAAATTGAATTATGTGCCATATAGTTTTAGTGTTCAGTGTTTATGGCATATGCCCTTGAAAATTTGTATTTATAGATGTTTCTACAAATAAGCCCATTTCATGAACAAGCATATCCACCATATGTTAGATAAATATGTTTCCGTATATTTGTGTGACATGGAAAGTTAGCTTTTCAATCACAATTTATCTAAAAAGGTTAAATCTTTGCTATTTTATGACTTGGCTCTGAGCAGGAAACACTGATTTGTTATTCAGTGGTAGTACTACTTCTTACAATCCCAGATTTTGGAAATCTCTGTCTGTATATAAGAAAGCAGCTTTAAATCAAAAGGAAGATAGGAAAGCAAAGGTATTTACTTGAATCTGCTTTTGCTTGCAGTTCTCTGGCTTGATTGAGAAGGTTATCACTTTCATCTTTATGGTAAATTATTTGAGTATCAATGCCACTCACAGCCTGCAAAGAAATTAGATGAAAAGCATATCACTGACAAAAAAAGTCAGTTATGTATGGCTTTGGGATTTAAATGACACAGCTTATCTGCAAAACACCAACCAAAAGTGTAAGGGGGCAGCATACAAGCATGAATACACTTTAAAACAAGAAATACTCACATCATAAACTCGATCAGTGATATTCAAAGCTAATTCTGCTGTTTCATTGGCTTCACTAATGTAATTGGCAATATTTTCATAGACATTTGATGCATCCAGTGCCTTCTGTACCAATCCATTCATATCAGAACTGTGTAAATTCCTGTTAATAAACAAACCTGCCATTATTTCTCCTTTTCAACTTCTTGGAAATGTGACTATTTTTAGGGCTTTGTTATTATTATTATTATTTTCAATTTGAAAGACAAGGAAGAGAGAGATAGGGGAGGAGGGAGAACTATTCCCATCCATTTGTTCGCTCCCCAGTGCTTCCGTTGGCGGGGGCTGGACTGAAGCTGGAGCTAGGAGCTGAGAATTTCATCCAGGTCTTCCACAGAGGTGGCAGGGCCTCAACTGCTGCCTCCCAGGGTACACATTACAAGGAGTGTAGCTAGGGCTCAAGGCCCAGAGCTTGATTTGAGTACTTCCTGGATCATAGACACATCTTTCCCATTGTTTAAATTTACTTGGCTAGAATTACTTCATTGATTAAGTCATCTCTGGAAGTTTCTCTGTGACCTGGTACATGGGGCTGGCTGCTTTCTTCAAAGTACTTAACCTGTTGAGTTTGATCACCAGCTCTCAGCCTGCTGCTCGCAGTCCCACTCTCTGTACACTCTCTTAGGCTCTGAGCAACTTCCTTTGTGTTTCCTTCTCTTTTGTTCAAGTCCATCATTATTTTAGTTCCTCTATACCAGGCTTGACTTACCCGTTATATATAGCAGAGGGTCCTCAAAAATGTTACTATTTTCCCCTGTCTTAACCAGAAAAAAAATGTGGATAATAATAATAATCAAACCTGAGGAAGCTAGATAAGAAAAATTTCCAAAAAACAGGAACAAGGAAACAAAATACTACAAACACTTTTTAATGTTTTTACATTTTTTTTTTTTGCTACAGAGCTGAGATGCAATAAATATCTTGAGAGAAAGATTGTATTTGTTTTTGTAACTGGGCACCATGCAGATATTACAATAAGATCAAAATAGAAATGTGCTTCTGAAATGTGAACTTCTAGATCAATTATGCATATCTCTAAGCACAATATGAAAACGATTGTGTTCACTAAGGAGATGTGGCAGAACATTTATGCTTTGAAAAGCCAATTTGGGGGCCTGGAGCGATGACTCAGTTGGCTAGTGCTCCCCTATGAGTGCTGGGATCCTGTATGGGCGCTGGTCGTGTACAGGTTCAGTTCCCTGTCTGTGACCTGGTGAAAGCAGCAGAAGATTGGCCAAATGTCTCGGGACCCTGCACCCATGTGGGAGATCCAGAAGAAGCTCCTGACTTCCAGCTCCTGGCTTTAGATTGGTCAGCCACTGTGGCCGTTTCGGCAGTGAACCAGTAGATGGAAGATCTTTCTCTCTCTCTCTTTCTCTCTGTAAATCTGACTTTCCAATAAAAATGAACAAATATTTTTTTAAAAAGACCAATTTCAATGTTTGCATGAATATATTCATTCAGAAATATTCAAACCACAGAAGGAATTTCAGAATGATTGATACATCAAGTCCTATAACACATACAGGAACCTCTTTAAACCTTGCCAAAACTCAGTCTACTGCAGAGAAATACTTAGAGGTGTGTTTTGGAATTCCAATCAAAGGGGTATAATGATTTAAAATGGAGAAAAGAAGAATAAAGAGAGCCATAAGAGGTAATTCAAAAACAATATTCTACCAATACAGTATTCTTTTCTGGATTCCATATATTGCCTTCAAAAGCACATTTCCTGGGGTATAACCCTGAGCTAGACCTAATGCTACCTCATACACCAAGATTTTATATCTTCCACTCTAACCCACCCTAGGAGGTATGGAAAGGAGTTTGAACATTTCAATAATCAGGAGTAAAAGTACAATTTTTATTCTGCACAGAGTTAATATTTATTCTTAATTTATTCTTGATCTTTGCTGATCTTTGTTTCTAACTGGCAGATCTGCAATCTTTCTCTACAATGATCTCATTATTTGTCTATTATTTCAGGGTCATGAATTCAATTCCAAACTTTTAGTACATTTCAATTAACATTAATTCAGTGACCAAAGGGTGCATGACTCCTCTAGATGTTGCAAGGAAAATTGTCAATTGATTTTCTCTTAACAAGTGTTGAAATCAAATAGTTCCTGCTGGGCACTGTGGAATGACTAGTGTATTTATCAGAAGTCAGTTGTACTACTTCCGATCATTTAGCTTTCGTTAAGAGACTTGAATGTGGGGCCCAGCCACGTGGCCCAGCGGCTAAAGTCCTCACCTTGAACGCACCAGGATCCCATATGGGCACTGGTTCATATCCTGGCAGCCCCACTTCCCATCCAGCTCCCTGCTTGTGGCCTGGGAAAGCAGTCAAGGATGGCCCAAAGCCTTGGGACCCTGCACCCATGAGGGAGACCCGGAAGAGCTCCTGGCTCCTGGCTTCGGATCAGCGCAGCACCGGCTGTTGCGGTCACTTGGGGAGTGAATCATCGGACGGAAGATCTTCCTCTCTGTCTCTCCTCCTCTCTGTATATCTGACTTTGTAATAAAAATAAATAAAATCTTTAAAAAAAGAAACCTCAGTGTGGAAAGGTTATGCTATCTATGAAATAAGAAGGTGATGACAGAATTAAACTTTAAAAAATGATCTGACTTATACAACATTTTATGCAGCAATTATACCCTGAACCAAATGCTTTAGGTCACCTTATTAATAATTATAAACTAGAATCTTCCTTCACAGCTAGAACACAGGCCTCTTTTTCTTACAGATTTTGTTAAATTGAAAAAATTATCCTCTCAAAACAATAGCAATCAATGACTGACTCTGAGTGGGACCAACCAACAACCAACTCAACAAATAAACAAATTCTAACCAACCTGCTAACCATTTAGTTCAGTAACTTCAGTTAGTAGAATTTTATTAAAACGTCCTAGCTCATGAAAATATTTGCATTTCCAACATTATTGTATTACCTGCTCAACTCATCAGCTTCTTGTTGTAGGTTACGTGCATGGTCAATAGCTTCTTGTACTAAGTCATAACTGAGGTTACTTAGGTTGGATAGTTTTCCTTGCAGTTCATTTCTGGCTCCATCTATTTCTGCATAAATCCCTGATGCATTCTAAGGAAAAATATTTAAAGAGTTAAAAAGGGGACTTTCAATGTGTTGCAACGGGGAAAGCCGCTGTTTGCGATGCTAACATCCCATGTGGGCACAATTTGTATCTGATGCTCCACTTCCAATCCAGCTCCCTGCTCATGGCCTGGGCCTAGCAGTGAAGTTTGGCCCAAATATCTGGGCTCTCGCCACCCACATATGAGACTTGTTGGATAAAGCTCCTGGCTCTTTGGTTTCAGCCTGGCTCAGCCATAGCAGCCATCTGAGGATTGAACCAAAGGATGAAATATCTGTTTCTCCTTTTCTCTCTCTGTTACTCTGATATTTGTAAATATGTAAGTAAATGCATCTAAAAAAAAGGATGACATAAATTAAATTTAGATGAACTTGAAATATTTTCCCTAGAGAGCATCTAAAGATAATCTCTGTTCCTCAATAAATCTTTGGTCAGACCCATACAGCTCTAAAATTCCATAAATAGATATTTAATTCTATTTATTCCTCATCTTTGACTCCTTCTACAAATTGCTTTCTTAATATTCAGATAGGCTCTGACATTTCTGATCTAAAAATAAAACAAACCTCTTCATGAACTTCAAATCTCCCTGACGTTGTACTAGCTTTCTCTCCCTTTCATAGGAAAATCTCTGGGGGAAGAACATGGGGAGAAGTTCTCTTGTTTGTCTCTCATTTTTCAGGAGAAATGAAGCAAAGTCACCATCTAGAACTGATGGAAGGAGAAGTAGACTTCCTGGGAGCCATGCTGGCGGAGCCATGCTGCTGAGGGTACTTGTGTTTACTGGTCATACAGGAGGACATTTCTTGAGGAATGCTACAAGGAATAGGAGGACATGGAAGTTTAAGGGGTGTTTTCGAAGAATTCTTAAATCAAAAACTTCAATGGCTAGGGAAGAGAAGCTGTGAGAGGGATAAAGGGAATGAGGTGGAGGAGGTCTGGATGTGGTAAGACTGTTGGCATGTGCATTTTAGAGTAAGTGACATAGAGTTAGTACGTGACTATCATCAACTCATTGATGACAAGATCTGGGTGTGGCTAGAGGCAGGAGAGCAGAATGGAGGTAAAGCTTGTTGGAGAGACAGAGTGCAGAGGGCTGGGGATTAAGATGTCAGTGGGCTCAGGTGTGGGGCTTTTGATGTCAGCAACAACAGTGATGTCTGTTCCTATGGAGAGGCAGACAGCTTGGTGCTGAGAGTCGAAGAATGAAATGTTGTCCTTTCAATGGAAGTGAATGAGTTAAGAGTCATTTCAAGAGGGGGTTGGTTCAGTGTGATTCACTAGAAGTTTTTCAATTTTAATAATGTAGCTTGTTTATTTTGCATTTTAGTTTTATTAATCATAAACATTATGTGTAAAGAATGAATAGGATTTATATGGATTCAGATTAGTATTTACAAGGGCACCTTCTGCAGTATGGCTTATGCTGGTGATTGCAGTAGCCCTTAGCCATGTGTGGCTGCTGAGGACTGTAATATGGCTAATGTAACTAAAGAATTGTTAAAATGTTCATGTTCTTTAATTTGAGGTATGTAAAATTTCAGTTCAAACACCTTATACTGCTGTTAGCCATTATGTAGCACAAGAAATTGGAAAATTCAACCACTTTATATTATATTCACCACAACTGTTAATTTTCTTTGCTTTTGTGACATGGAGCAGCTATTCAAACCTGCTCCAAATACAAAACCAAGCAAGTCAAAGGTGTTCTACCTTTATTATATCATCAAGTTCCAAAAGGCTCAGACGAGGTGTCTTCAGAGAGTCCACAGATGCATTCAGAGATGTGTTTACCACCTCCATTTGTTCCCTCACTTTCTCATGTTGTTTCTGCAGGAAAAAAAAAAGAACCAGGGAGAGAGCAAGATGTAGTATCTTTAGAGAGAGCATCAGGGAGAATGGTACATGCCAGCTTGCTGTCTTAGGGCTCCTATCCCAGTCCCATCATTTAATTTCTGGGTGTCCTTGGAGAGCACTACAATCCTGATGTTTGGTTTTCTCATTTATATTGTGGAGATTACAAGAGCAAGCACTGTGGGAGGTTTGAAGTACTTAGTTATGATTGCGATGCTCATATAAAATTCCATAAATCTACAGCTGGCTAATTTTTGACAATTTTGTAAGACTTGCAAATAAATATTTAAATAGTCCTTGGTAGGAAAAAAGTTCCCTACCCTTGGAAAGGAAGGTTTGGATTTGACATTTTTTTGGAAGCATTTATGGTCCATGACATTGAAATATGCAAGGATATGCAAAAGAATACCAACAGCATCATTTCATACTTTACAGATCCATGTTGATATAAAAAAAATATAACCAAGAACAAACAGTATACACAAATCATCTCTGTGCAACTCAAGAGTGCTTATGCTTTTGCTTATGCATCTGTTCATCATGAAATGTCACAAACACACGGCATTATGTCAGGTGCTAGGAAAATATAGTATGTGCAAGGCAAAAGTACTACTCTTCCGCTGCTTACAGTTGAGTGGGGATAGACTAAATGCAAACCGCACACACACATAAACACACATAGGATGCCCAGTTTTTTATTGAGCAGTTAATGATGTATTCTAGATGGGAAGATAGAAGAATATACACTGAGGGTGACGAAGGCAGATGATCATTTAAGCGGGTCAGCTTCATCAGTAGAGCAGGGAGAGATTTCTGGCAGTCACAGCTCTGAAACTGGGGTTAAGATGGACTGGACTTTCTGACCTGGGCTGTCAACTTGATATATGTGAACAGGTGCATTTTTTTAGATTAATTTATTTTACTTGGAAGTCAGAATTACAGAGATAGTGAAAGACAGAGGGAGAGAGAAATCTTCCATCTACTTTTTTACTCCCCAAATAGCCACAAAAGCCAGAACTGTGCTGGTCCAAAGCTGGGAGCCAGGTATTTCTTCTGGGCTCCCATGTGGGTGCAGAGGCCCAAGGCCTTAGGCCATCATCTGCTGTTTTCCCAGACTATTAGCAGAGAGCTGGATTATAAGCAGAGCAGCTGGGACACTGGGCGGCATCCAAATGGGATACTGGCGCCATTGGTTGAGGATTAACGTGCTATACCACTGTGCCAGTACTGCATCCCTTCTCCTCCTCCTCCTCCTCTTCTCCTTCTGTTCTCCTCCTCCTCCTTCTTCTTCCTCTTATTTTTCTTTTCCTCCTCCTCCTGTTTTTCCTCCTCCTTCTCTTCCTCTTCTCCTCCTCCTCCTCCTTCTTCTTGTTCAAGAGGGAGATGCTATGTGTCTGATACATTAAACTGAAGTCTCAAATGGTATAATACTGCTGCATTCTGAGAACCACTGGCCTTTAGTAGGTGAGAAATTCTGCAGAGGGAGACGATTTACTGACTAGACAGGATGAAACACAGATTACAGGGAAGAGACAGGACAAACCAAGAGCAAAGGAAACATGTAGGAAATGTGTGGTCTGCTGTGAGTGGGAGGCAGGTTTCGTAGGGTGCAAAGACCACTGACATGCCAGGTGGGCTCAGACTGTAGATGGCTGGGCAATTTACTTTTATTAAAAAGAGAGCCAATGCAGGCTTTTGGGGGAAGGTTTATCACAGTTTCTAAACATTTATAGAGAGACCCAGAGTTTGATCTAGCAGTAATCCCATAGGGAGACAAGCCAGGAGTTTACAAAGGAAGCAGCTGAAAATATCCAAATGCAAGCTACTAAGGACTAGAACAATCTCTGCTCACAGAACCACAGGGGAACTAGGGCAGATCCAGGGCACCAGGGGTAGGAGCAACCCCTGCTTGTGGACCCTTGGATGAGCCTGGGCAGTCCTAGGGTTTGGGGATTTGGAGGGGAAGAAAGAAACCTAGATAAGCATGGAAAGGTTTAGGAAGGAGAATTGGAGCAAAGAGAGCTGATATTTAGCAGGTAGTAGCAATCCACAGTTACCTGTCTATTCCAGCACATAGACACTGGCATGGAAGTTGCACTAAGGACAGGCTCAGTTGCGCATCAAGATCAAGGCCCATAAATCCCTTTGAAGGATTGACGTGGTAGGTCAAGTAAAGTCCCTGAGTGAGGGGAGGGGTGGGAAAGAGGGCAAGAGGGGTCAATCTTTGGCTGATGCCAGTTGCAAAGTTAGGAGAGGGAGAATGCAGACCCAGAGAGACTTTGAAACCCTCAACTCTGCACTGCTCTTTTCTGAGGATTTTATTTTCATTGCTCTGCTGGCAATGAGAGGAAGAGACTGTTAAGCTAAAATGAGGCCCACCATCTGTTGGAATCACTAAAATGCCAAATTCCTGGTATGCACATGTGTAAAGTTTAAAAACCACGTGTATGAAAAGTTTAGTTACCAGACCAGCACTGTGGCACAGTGAGTTCAATTGCCACCTGTGATGCTGGCATCCCATATCCGAATGATGGTTCTATAGTGCTGGTTGCTCAGTTCCGATCCAGCTCCTTGCCAATGGGCCTAGGAAAGCAGTGTAGACAGGTCCAATTACTTTGGTCCCTGCTACCCATATGGGAGGCTAGGTGGAATTCCTGTCTTCTGTCTGGTCCAGCCCAGGCTGTTGTGGCCATTTGGGGAGTGAACCAGCAAATGGCAGATGTCTCTGTCTGTCTGTCTCCTCACTCTATCTGTCATTCTGCTTTTTCAAATAAATAAACAATCTTTAAAACTGATAAAATCTTAATTACAAATCATCTTGACATTTACTCGCTTTTCGAAGTCATCTCTTCATGTGGCTGACACTGCCCAGTCACTCTGCTTTTTGCATTTACCAAGTTCACTGTGCTCTGACTCACACACTAATATTTACCAATCACTAGCAAACCTGCTGGTTTCAATCTATGTAGATTGCTTGGTCCTCAATGTATTGATTGTACATTGTCCTTCCTTATTTCATACTTGACAAAGCACTGCTAACCAAAGATCCATTCCTACAAATCCATAATTAAAGAAGCCAACATGTTAACATACTACAGATGCTCACAGCACAGGTCTAAGTAGAAGACAAGTTAAGACAAGTTAAGTTATAGTTAACAAGCTCAAAGAAGAACAGTAGAGTTAGTTACAAGTTGCAGCTAGATTTCTTTGCAGTGAAACCTTATTTCCTGTGGCTGGTGGGGGCAGTTCTGGTTTGACTGGGGGCTCCTGAGTGCCGTTGTTCACCCTTGTCCCATTGGAAGTGTTCTAGGTTGACATGTCTGCCTCTCTATTCAGCGTCTTCAATACTGAACATGACCCTGAGTCTTGTGAACCCTGAGAATTGTTGTATGAGGCTGCAGTGTGATTTTTCTCTTGCTAAAACAGTTTGTACCCTCTCTTGATAACAGAGTAGTGTTCCATACCAATTAGCAGCATGATTTTAATTATCAGGATGGGAAGAATCACTTCCAGCCAAAAATAGATCATCAATACATTTGGATCCAAGCTGACATGACTACAGTATCTCATACTAGGAAGGTCCTTGAAGATTTTTATTAAATCCAACAAATGTTTATTGAGCTGATACTTCTTGCCAGTCATCCAATTAAATACATAGGGACTTGATGAAGAACACATGACCCCTGACATCTTGGAGCCCCTCCTTCAATGGGGAGGACATGTCTATTAGTAGATGATTATGATATAGAAAGAGAGCTATGCACAAGGCATTGTAGGTTAGAAGGTTACTGATAGTGACATCTTCCCTGAACTGAATGAGGGGCTCAGGGGAAGATACAAGGTGAGGCTGAGGATCATGGGTAGCAGCAGATCAATAGGGCTTCACATGAAGGAATATGGAGTGTCTTGCATGACAGTATTTCTGAAGTGTTACTAACCATGACTCACAAACTTGCATAATTATGTTGCAACCTAGGACATGCATGTGAAAAAAGCTGATGAAACCACATTAGAACTTGCGTTACTTTTTGACATTCCTATTCACTTTCACATTATTTTTAGGAAACACTAGCAAGAATCAAACTTATTTTTGAATCCACTAAATGGTTTACAGGCCAGAGGGTTACAACCACTGCTATAGGTGGGGAAGACATGAGAGTTTCAATTGTCACTGTTGTCAGAACTGTGATGTAGATGAGACAGTCTTCAGGGCTGCAGGAAGGACTAGAAGAGAGCAGGAGGGGAGGAGAGAAGGGAAAAGGCTGTTTTGGTTGAGAAAAGGTAATGGTCAGAGCTAGAGAATTTGAGGAATGCAAGAGAGGAGAGAGCCAAAGAAAACCAAGAAGATAAAATTGGGAGGATCCTGTGGTTTGCTGGTTGTGTACGAAAGGAAAGAGAAAACTTTCAAGGCAAGATGAATCCCAGTGACTACTCTTGTAACAGTATCTTGGGTTTTATTTCTACTGTGTAAGATATCAAACATTGTTTCAAGAAAGAATGCTGTCTTGATCAAGGTAATTGTAAAGCAAAAACAAAAACCAGCAAAACAGTTAAGGGTTTGCACCTATTAGAAATGAATGATGGTAAGAATTACTCATTTTTTTTTAATTTAGGAGATTTTTAAATTCTCAGTGAGGGACAGTAATGACTGAAGATCAGGAATTTTTCCCAATAAAAACACATAGCTGATTTAGTGAATCTGCTTGCTATAAATCGGCATGTTTTGTTCACTCTAATCTTTGCAAGCATGTCCAAACATGCATATGTCATCTCATCAGAAGAGGACCCCTCCTGAGGGTGGTGGCTTTGTATGTGTTCCTTGGTGTGGACAGGTAGCCACCACAGTTCAAAGTTTCTATTTGGGGGATGCCAGGTCTTGGAATTTTCCTCACTTCTTGGTATTTGCATGATCTGAACTTCAATCAGTCTCCCTAAGCAGCTGAGAAGTGAGATCTGCTTATCATACGTTTCCAAAAATTACACATGTCATGTGTCATCTTGTGCCATTCTAAAAGCCACACATATCCAGCATACATCATGCTGATCTGCTTTGCTGGTTTAGTGCTTTCAGCATAAAACAAAGATATGCATAAGAATAGCACACTGCCTACCCATGCAGACACATAGACACAAGCACTCTAATGACTGTAACAACTGTATTCTTATCAAAGCAGGAAACAGTGATTATCGTTTCAGCCCATTTGCACACATATCCACTCAAATTAGTAATTTGCTGTAGCCAAAAAAAAAAAAAACACACACCAGTTTTTTGAATATATGAATACTGAAATCTATAAAAAAAAGTTCATACTGACTGTCACTTTTTGGTGTAACATTCAGTTGTCCACATCTAAAAAGGATTGAGTTTGAGTTATTCTACCTGGTGATCCCTCTGCCTGGCTGCTGTGGCCCTGTTCATGTCTTCAGCATCCCTGATGTGGTTCAGGGCCTGGTCCAGTGATTCCTGCAGATCTGACAGCTTCGCATTGTAGTCATCCAGCTGCTCCAAGACGACAGGAAACAGCGAGCGAGTGTCATTGTACAGCCTCTGCCAGTTCTCAGCCTGGCTCAACACTAAAGAGAAGAGCAAACAGAAACTCAGTCTGGGCTTCTGTCTCCCCTCCCCTGCCACTTTTCTTCTAGCAGTCAGAAAAAGTTGCACTTACTGTATTCTCTTCATATAACTGTTTCTAACCATAAGTTCAGGTAAAATAAATGGGAAATACAATAGATATGATATTCTTAAACTTTGTGTATGTCCTGTATTCTCTGCTCAAAGGTACATGTGTTGCCTCTATGTCTTAATTCCGTTTTTCTCTGGGGACTATCAGTCTGTCTTGTTGAGGCTTTGTGTTTTCTTCCACTACAGAGAGCAGAAGACACAAGCTCATAGTTGCATAAAGAAAATGGTTGAAAATGCATTTCAATTGCTCAGTGGGAGATGTGAGTGGTCCCATTCTCCCAGGGCAATCTTACTAAACTTCAGTGTAGGCAAGCAGCCTGGATGCATCTAGCTATGATGTTGAGCTCTGCCTTTCTTGACTAAGGACCTATTCTTAACTCAGAACTGAGGCCTGAACCTTTTGGTTCTTACTAGTTTTAAGACGTTACACGTTTGCTACCACAATAGTCCTTATGTCAGCAATGTTCCTCCTCCAGGGTTTGACAGTTAATCATCAGTAGGAGCTGATAACGAAAATTATAGAAAAACAATGTAGTGCCTTGCAGCTCTCTTTGTTCTGCTGATCCTTTTGCAATCTACAGAAGACTCGAAGCCTGGTAAATTTAAATGTAGAAAAAGAAAAATTGTATATATCATTTTAGAAACATGCCAATATTTTAAAAGCTTGGTAATATCATAATGCATATTGTTTATTAATGCATTCAATGGTAAAATTCAGAGGATCTAATATCCATCCTCATTTCGAGTTGCTAATGCATTTAAATAGTGTTGTGAGATATCAGCAATGGTTAAATTATCATATACAAATCTGTAATTTCATGCTTATTGTTCAAGCTACAGTGAACACAAATTCTTTGCAGTTCTTCCCATTAAGAACAGAGTTGTCTGTCCTCTTACTTCTTGAATCTAGGTTGGTGTTGACTAGTAAAATGCATGTGAAGCTATTAAGTTCCCAGCCTAGGTCCCCAGAAACCTTGCATACTCCATTCTTGCCCTCTTGGAAGGCTACAGGCTATGTGAACAAGCCTGTAGCTAGCTGCCTTGAAGGTGAGACCCTGAATGGTGAGAGAGGCCCAGTCCTCCCAGTTAGCCTTAGACGTGTGCGTAAGCTTGACTCATGCACATGAAGTCTTTGTCCAGAGTGGGTTCAGTCTGAATTGCCAATTCATGAAACCATGAGCAAATAAGTGGCTACTGTTTTAAAAAAGAAGTATGTCTACAGTAGATTGTTAAGCAGTAACTGATGAACGATGCAGGTCATACATCCAAACATCTCCCTATGGTTTGGTGTTTATGTTCATCATTAGAGGAAACGTGTATGTCTTTCGGAACATTTCTTTGTTCTCAATGCAATTTCATTGACTGTGGTTTCAAGAAGTGATTCTCCTCCATCTTTCCCTGTTTCATACATTCTCATTCATTGCTAAGACCCTGCCTCCTCCAATGTACAGATTCCTTCTAGAAAATCAGCTACTTCTTCAGAGTTCAAGCTGGGCATGGACCTAACATGTTTGGCTACAGGCTCAAGTTGTCCTGAATGGTTTCAAATAGCCATGAATGCTGAGAATGAATCGCTTGGCTCTGCAGCTTGGTGTCCTCTCTTGGCCCCACAAAGAAAGCAGACAGAAGTGAGCTGAGAAACTTACGTTCGTGGGCTTCGTCTGCTTCCTCATCCACAAGCTCCCGTTGGGTGAAGAATGGCTGCCGGCGTCTGATCTCCTCAAGCATGTTCTGGGCCAACACCAGCTTCTCAGAGATCTCCTCAGGGCCAAACTCCTGATCCTCTCCATAATAAAGCATCTTGTTGTTGATTTCTGGAAGGGAGAAGACAGTGAAGGAAGACACAAGGAGAGATGATGTCACCAAACATGAAAGTGAGTGAGTGCTGGAGGGCAAAGATCAGCGCTGGCTCAGACATAGAGAGGCCGGTTCAAAGGCAGTCTCCTGGTGGTGATGCAGGTCCAAGCACCAGAGTCATCACACTGGGGAGAAAAACCCAAGGAAGTTCACTTCAAAGTGAGAGTATGTTGGTAGTTGTCCAAAGGAGTCTTTGGAATTGTTTTTATAGACTCCATCTGAAAGACGGGTTTGTTATGCTAAGAGGTGAGTTGTTACTCATTTGCTTTCTACAAATGCTTGCTAAAGCGGGCCACTTGACTCTGAGTCTTTGTACCTTACTTCCACAAGCAGGGGTGAGAATTTTAGATCTGAAGGGACTGCTAAGGCTCACAGAAATGAGATAGCTTGCCTACATACTAACAGAGCTGGGGTAGTTCTGACTCACCCATTCCTTCTCGATCCGCAGAAGGTGTGTAATTGCTACCTTGTCCTACAGTGGCTTCAGGAGGAGGCATTTTATCTTCCTGGCATAAATGAAATCGTATGTCTGTGGTTTACTATGATCTATGTGGTTGGCCAGATAAGATGGGTAAACAAACACTAATGTCACATAAATCACACCAGGAAAAAGGGTTGTATTTTATATGGATAATAGCTTGAAGGTCACCAACAGCTATTTTAGAGGTGGTTGGGAATGAAGAATGATTTGCCATTGGTGTTGTTCGACACTCATGAATTCTAAGGAAGAAAGAAAAATAAGCTGAGAAGTCTTTAACGCCATAATATTACTGGGAGAGTTTTAGGGAAATCATGACGGCCTTTAAAAACTATAAAGGGATAAGCAATGTTTCTTCAAATCAAGTCTAAAATATTAACTGTTGCTATTAAATATGACATTTCCTCCTCAGCTCTAGCTGTATTTGTAATTTTTACTTCTTTTATTTTTAGCTATGTTTGGAATAGATTAGAAAAAAGTAATATTTCATATTGATAATCAGTTAAAAACTGATGGGCACTATTGTTCCCTATTTACACTTTTTTCTTATTAGTTAAAATTTTTATCCTTTCTTATGCTTAAAGGGTCAAATAAGAAGGTTCAGATTCTTCCCAAACAAAATACCTTAGAATCAAAATTTGGGTCATCAAAACAAGAATGAATGCTTTCCTCTAAATGGCTGCTGGGGTCTTGGCTTTGGTGACTAGAGGGACATTTATTTCTTGACTGGCTGAGGTGATCTAGGCATGTAAGTTCATTCTTACTTTTTGAACAAATCAATAATAATAATAATTCTAAAATACTATAGAAAAAAATGAAATAGACACGAGACAGCTGAATGGTACCTTATAGCCATTTTAAGGTATATAGCAGCCGGTCCTGTATATAAACTAAAATTGAAATGTCAATGAGCTAATCATAGGTTGTGGTTAAGAACTTGCTTTTTTTTTTTTTTTTTTTTTTTTAACATACCGGTTACTCAAAACCATGTCAATTCCATAATGTTGCAAATTGCTGTTGATGTTATGTTGGGACTCTTAATTGACTGGGATGATATTCTACCAGCTCTAACTTCGGACCAGAAATGGTCTCCCCAAGAAACTGTTCAACCCATCTGGACAATAAGTAGCTGGACTCTCTGCTTGGTATATGTTTGCAAGGAAAGAATCTTGATTGAATTTGAACTGTAATACTACATCAAGGTGGAGGAATCCACCAGGGGGGAGGGGTGTGAGGAGGGGTGGGGGGGATTCCCAGAGCCTATGAAACTGTCACATAATGCAAAATAATTAATTAAAAAATACTATAGGAAAGAATACTTCATAAGTGAATGTGAAAGTACTAGATAGAATAAGAGTAAGGAATGTTTGAAGAAGGTGTGGTTTTTAAAGATTGTGTATGTTAGGCAACACAGGAAACGTAGTAAATAACTAATTTTGGTTCTTTGGATTTCTTTTCCTGGAAAACGCCCAATACTTCAGTATAAATATACTATAAATCTTAGCATGGGTCCCTCTAACTGTCCTTGTATCCTGAGATGCACTTGGTGTTGTCATCCAACTTTAACATGCAGTATAATAAGAACTTTGGAGACACACATATTAGATCCTGACATACTCTGATTCAAGGAAATTTTCTTAATCCTACAGCAAATGAAGTATCCTATTTTCTGCTATTAAATTGAAGGCTGACTTTCATTGTACTCTTAAGATAGTGTTCAGCTTGCAGAATGCAAGTCAGAAGTCAAGCACAAATGAGTACACCTTTAGAAGAAAGCCAAGATCTCTCACCATGCTTTAAGGCAAAGAATCTTGTCCAAGATTTCCCTCCTTTTCTTCTATATGAAAGCTGTCAGTCCAGTTCTTGGGAAATATAACTAAGAAGGAGTTTAGGAAGCATTTGGACTGCTTGCTCTCATTCTAAAGGCAATAGTTGCCCTTGCAAGTAGCCTAGAAAATTGTGACTTCTCTTCAGTTTTTGTATTGTAGGGACACTCTAACATCAATTTTTTTTCTGCTTGATGGGTGTTTTGGCATTATATCTCCATGAAATGCCTGAAAAAAATTTGAGAATTTATTCTTTTTTTCCAAATGGATTTTGAAAAGAATGTTTCATTGTTTATTTAAAAGATAGATAGATAAATAGATAGATAGATAGTTAGAGTAAGCTATGAATTGCTGCACTCCACAAATGCCTGCAATAGTTGCCGTGGGGCTAGACCAAAGGCAGAAGCATGGAAGTCAAACTGGATTTTGCATGTGTGTGACAGAGACCCAAGTCCCTGAGCCATCACCTGCTGGCTCCCATGGCACACACTAGCAGGAAGTTGGATCAGAAACATAGGGGGGACTCAAACCCGGGCACCTCGATATGGGACATAAGCATCACAAGCTGCCTGTCAATGGCCGCACACAATGTCACCCTTTACATCTGTTCTGTAACATCCACAGTTAGTGAGGAGGAATGAGAGCTCAGAAATCTCTGATAAACTTGAGATGAAGACCTTCATAAGGTTAAACCTCTAATACTCCAGCAGATTCCTGGCACATGATAAGCACTAACAGTAGCCATTGTTTTTAATCGTTGCTAGGAACTTGCACGTTTCCCTGACATCAAGCTGAAGTAGAATAGGATGTGTCTGTTTACCTTGGATTTTGTCTCTCATGTTACGGGCTTGCTCTACAAGCTGAGTTGCATGGTTGATTGTATCCATGCTCTCCTTCTGAACCAGTTGCCCCTTCTGTGAGGCTCGACTTTCCTGCAAATAATCCAAATGAAGGCCAGATTAAATTTGTGAGAAAAGCATGCTGTATACATATATGTGGAGGTGGGTAGACATAAGGGATTCCATAAATGTAAATTTCCCTGGCACATGGAGGATCTATGACATATCACATTATTGAGCTATCACGCATGCGGACTGATGGTATGACCAGGTGAAGAATCTCAGAACGCTACACAATCAGAATGCTGTCCAGTCAGATGCTTTCCTGTGTCATTGATCACAGTTCAATACAAAGCAACCAGCTTTCATATGTAATTTATCCTTTGACTTTTTACTCTACCTCAAGATGTCAGATTACAGAATTATCCACATCTGAAGATTAACTTGATCTCACACTGACTAAAGAGTTTAAGGCTTCTAAGAGAAGACAGTTAAGAAAGTAGGTAGATCTTGATCCATGCAGTCAATGGCTGAAACTGGTCCATGGGCTAGTGCTGTTGTCAGGGCTTCATTCCACTTCCTGTCAACACTAACGACACTGTGTACCAAGAA
Organism: Ochotona princeps; assembly: GCF_030435755.1. Lineage (NCBI taxonomy): Eukaryota > Metazoa > Chordata > Mammalia > Lagomorpha > Ochotonidae > Ochotona > Ochotona princeps. The sequence continues at coordinate 50,178,934 of NC_080832.1, read as the reverse complement.
TTTCTCAAGCACATTGGGCACACAGAGGTGGAGCTCTTCGGAGCTGATCCTAGTCTCTCCACTTGGCAGCTTCCCATTCAGAGTTCTCCTGTAGTGTATGTCAATATTAAATTGTAACCTTAATGAGGTTCTGCAGAAAGGGTGTGTGTGTGTGAGAGAGAGAGAGAGAGAGAGAGATCAAGGACAGAGGATGCTCTGAGAGCACAAAAGTATTCAAGACCAGGACACTGACCTGTATTTTTAGCATGAGAAATTTGTATTTGTTTTTGGCATTTAGGAAGCCATGGTTGTATTTAAGAAGAGGAGGAGGGTTTCTGGCAGTTAGCAAATGCTCAGTCGCCTGTCTGGTGTTGTTTTGGCTTACCTCTTTAACAAAGTGCAGCAACACCTCCATAAACTGCAGGATAACTTGCCACATAGTGTTGGCAGACCCACAGTAGAGTGTGCATAAGGTAGGCAAGAGACCATTGCAAATTTCTGTCTGCCTTCATCGAGGGTTCTGCACAGAGGATTATGCTATGATTTTATCTGGGACATGTTCACACTTCTCAGCTGTAACCTAAACACTTGGTGCTTTAAGACGGGGATGGAGAACGTAGAGATGATAACACAGTAAGCACCGCCAGAACTTTCTTGCCAGGAAAGCCAACAATCCTTCTGTATGAAGCTGAGCTGGTAGCCCAGGGAGGACCTGGCAGAGCACAACGTGGCTGCCACCCTGCGTCCTGAGTCACTTCACTCTCTCTAGTCTTCATCTCGCAGGGTCTAATGCTTTCCAGAAAAGCAAAATTTATGGTCATGCAAAAATTAAATGGCACATAAAAAAAGGAATCTTTTTCTTGATGTCATCCCTCCTTGTTTTTAAAAAACGTGAGCACAAGCATAAAACACTTAAAAATTCTAACAAGCTGATTTTTGATACAGTGTAAATGAAGTTATTATGGCAAAACATAAGGCTCAGTTTTTGTTATGGCTTCATCCTTTGAGGGAAAAGCCTATTACTATTTCTGTAGAAATCCTACCTGCAAGAACTCTTACCTATAAGTTGTACCTTCCTTATGACAAACGCCAGGGGGCACCATAACATATAGGTATATCTATGCACACACATACATATATAAAATTTTAAAAACCTGAACTAATGGTAAAAAAGGAAATTTTATTAAATATGTATATTATATATAAATGTTGCAACATTACTGAATATACTACAAGTTACAATGAGATCTTATTTGAACATTTAATTTCTAATTTTTTTTATGAAAGGAAAGTGGTGATATGAACACGTGGAAGAATGCATATGCTTTGCTTTAAGAAGAACTGAGATTAAAAAAAAACTCACCTCATAACTATAAACTAGTTAATGGTTTTTATTGCACATGGGTTAACCATTTACTCACTGTTCACAGTGAATTATACTTGTACCTCATTGATTTTCAAAATGACAAATGTTTTTGGTCACACGGTATATAAAGCGTAGTTTAGATGAGCAATTAGAAGGAAATATATCAAATTTAATGAGGGTGGTAACTATTACCTACAGTGTTGACACTGAAACACTTTGTGGGTAGAAAGGGAGAGATTGCAGATTACTCTGGACACAGCAATAGTAAGAACACCAATATGCTGCTTCAGAATCTGTACAGTGCTAGCTGCTGGCATCACTTACCTAGCCGCTACATACTAATGACTTCCAAATACCTCTCTATCTCAGAGCTGCAGACTCAGATCTCTCATTGCCCTCTGGGTATCCCCAGATAGCTCCCTGCTAAAATATTCCAATGTCAACCATCAATCCTAGTCATCACTTTCCCAAAGACAATGCTTTCTTCCTTGCTGCTCTTCCAACTGGTCATCAGTAATTTTTTTTTAAAGATTTATTTTCATTGGAAAGGCAGATTTACAGAGAGAAGGGGAGACAGAGAGAAAGATCTTCCATCCATTGGTTAACTCCCCATGGGGCTGCAACTGTCAGAGCTGAGCTGAACTGAAGCCAGGATTCAGGAGTCTCCCATGTGGGTGCAGGGTCCCAAAGCTTTGGTCTATTCTCTACTGCTTTCCCAGACCATAAGCAGGGAACTGGAAGGGAAGTGGAACTGCCAGGACACAAACCAGTGCCTGTATGGAATCCTAACAGTTGCAAGGCAAGGATTTGGTCACTAGGCTATCACCCTGGATCCAAGAATATGTTTTTCCCCATTTGCTGTGTTTCTTACCACATCTGCAGTTCATCCCTGTTTACTGAAAATCCTTTCCAAAGTTAAAACAAGAAAGCATGCAGTGACTCAGTCTGGACTACTGCTCAGTCTCCTAACCCAGGTCACTGAGCATGTCAATCTCCACTGTCACCCTGACACACACTGGGGAAAGTTCCTGAGATGCAAATCTGAGAGCTCACAGGAGAAAATACACGTGTTTCTGAGCATGACCTGGCCTCCAACAACCTCAGCATTTTTTACTTGTCTTTGTCTAACAATTAATCTTCTGCAAATTCAAGACCAAACATCTCCAAGCCCCCAAGAGTGCATCTTTTTATTTCACATCTCTCTGCCTTGTCATATTTTTCCATTGCTTGGAAGTACCTGATAAATTCCTAGTCCTCCTAAATACACAAAATCATATTGGCCCTTTCTAAAGGTACCCTGCTAAAAGAGTTCACCATGTCTTTCTTAGAGTTACTCCTTGCCTCTATTACCACATGCAGTGCCACATTATCTTTTGTATGGGCTTCCCCACTAGATTCATTTTAGTATTTCTAACATTTAGCATAAAAATCATTACTTGTGAAGTGTTCGGTAAGGCTTCTGGAATAGAAGCATGTATTTATTGTCATCTGTCCTCTTCAGCAGTGATGAGGTTCGTGTGCTTTTGATGTATGGTGATGACCTGCTTTCCTTTCATCATATGGCCATTTTTGTATGCAGGAAATTTTCTGTGACTGATGAAGTAAGCAGGAGAGTAGAAATGGAAAAGAAGGAGAGGTGGAGTGGGTGGTGCAGCACCTCCTGAGCCATGGCTGGAGGCTGCGTTACATGAGTCAGGGATCCACAGTGGGTCTTCAAGATCCAGATGGTGAAGGGCACCACTGAAATTGGGACAGAGCCACTATCTCGACCTCTGCTTTGTCCACTTTGACTTAGAAATGATGGAGAGTGGGGTCTTGGTTTTGTTATTGTCATGACATATATGATCAGCCATGGTTTCAGGGAGACCCTTTTGAGTACCAGCTATTTGTGAGCTAGAAATAGATGACTGCAAAGAGCTGTGGAATTTCCCCCCAAAAAGGCTGGAAGGCTTAGATATGCAGATTAGCACAAAATTAGTGACTCCAGGTAAATGCAATATGTTAGACTTGAACGACCTGAGATCCACATGATGGCAACTTATAATTGAAGGTATTATTTTTCAAATACAAGAAACAACATTGAGGTGCTTTTTATCACTATGGGAACATAAAATAAAATCCTTCATTCTGCTTAGACTCAAATACTAGTTGTTACATTATTGATAGAAGACTTTCGAAGGCAAAGCTTTCCCTAATCCTTGGAAGAATCAATGGTAGACTTTTCTAGCTTAAGGGCTTGAAGGATACTTGAGAAATCATTAAAGCCAGCTCTTGGCATTTGTTTTGAAATGTCTCCATAGGTTCTTACGCTGTTAGAGCTGTTGTTATGGTCAGAAGAATGGTATTTTCAACAAGAACTGATGGAAACAGCTGGAAGAAAGTTGCTAGCACCTTTGTTATCCAGCTCCGACTTTGGTGGTCTGTTCTTAACACCCAGGAGCTTTTTCTACTGGGATGTCACTTTCAAGCTTACATTATTTTCTCCCCATGAACGCCTGCATTTAACTTACATTGGAAGTGGGAAAATTGCACAACCAAAGGATAAGTAAGGCTGTGTGAGTTGTGGGAAGAGCTCATCTTGGTGAAAATTTTCCTTAAGGATTGAGACACTGGTGACAAGTTATAACAAAGACACCAAAATGAAGCAACAATGAATTTTCACAAGGATTTCTTTCTTGGTATTTGCTTTAAAAATTAGGAGATTCCATTACTCATTCAGTGTGAATGGCTGAGGAAAAAGGCACCACTGCAAGGGAACTAGAGACAGTATTTTCATATATATTTTAAGGGATGGGATACATCCAAGGGCACAATTAGAATAATTTACAATTTTAGAAGCATGGTCTTCTAAAATTAGAAGAAGCCAGATCAAAAGAGAATACCAGAGTTATTGAAACCTGTATGCTTTATAGGAAATCAGAATGATTTTGAAGTTTGCTAAATTAACATTTAAAGACTCTTGCCAGAGAGCAGCAATTCCAGAATTTGCTGGCCAGACCTGGTGAAGTATTATGTAGATTGGGGTGTTAAACATTTTATTTTGTTAAATATGATGTCTTCTGATTTTTTTGAATAGAATGGATGATAAATAGATACTATTCCATTAGGCTTTTAGGAAGTATACTAAATGGTGTATTATACAAAATCTGCTCATATTTGATGCTTTTTAATTTGTGAGAGTTTTTCATAGGTCACATTTGCCTCAGTGATTTTTATCAGGCATTTGAATTTTTTATTACTTTATTTTTACAGGATATTTGAAATTTTATCCCATCAGATCAATTGTCTTTTTTAATGTAATTTTTCACACTGTACTTAGGTGTAGCATTATTTTCTTTTTCAGATGCAATAATTATTTAGTTGTATTTTCTTCTGAATTTGAGATGTATTCTCAACCTTGTAATTTGTCTGAAATTTATTTCAGTCAATGGCATAAAGTGATCACCAAAAGTGATTTTTCTTTCCAGCTAAACTAGAAATTACTTTCTTAGTATGATTCCTTTTGTTTGTCTTTATAATTTAAGGCATCCTTTAGCAAACACTTACATTTTGCATTCTATTATAATAAAGCATGTACTCTTTAGGTTTTAGTTGTAAAATTTCAAGGTAAACAGCTGAATGACTATTCTAATGGAAACATACATGAACCATTTAACCAGATGTAAATAATAGAAAAATTTCATAAACATAGTTTTCTTTCTTTGTTTCTTTTTAATGAATACCAATCAAAATGGGAAAAGATACTGAAGATCACGGATGTTAACGTTGCTTTATTTTTATTTTTGTTAGCTTTGTTTTATTTTAAGACACCCGGGTCACTGCATTTTTTTTCTGGTCTGTATTAAGCCTTGGTCGTTTGTGACAAGCTAGGCGTATGCCAGCTAAATCCTTTCTTTGAAGGCTATCCCAGGAACTGAATACATACCTTTCCAGCTAATTCCTCTAGGTCAGACATAAGACTTCTCATTGTGTTCTCAGCATTGTTGATTTGTATCTTTCTTAGGACATACTGGTTTTCTCTTTCTGATAATCTTGCCTGAAGAAACAAAAGAGTTTTGAAAATAATTAGTTGATGTGCACAATAGTTTCAAAAATACATGGTGAGAGACCTGGAAGTGGAGTATGCACCTCTGTGGCTGATCCGGTGTGGGTTGTCATGTAGGGCAGGGGGAACTGGGAGAAAATTCTGGGACTTCCACTTATTGGGCCAGTCACTCTGGCCTGAGGTTGGGACTGGACTGACAGAAAGAAAGGGCATCTTTTTCTTTTTTTTTTTCTTTTTTTTAAGATTTATTTATTTTTATTGGAAAGTCAGATAAACAGAGAGGAGGAGAGACAGTGAGAAAGATCTTCCGCCTGATGATTCACTCCCCAAGTGAGTGCAACAGCCAATGCTATGCTGATCTGAAGCCAGGATGCAGATCTCCCACGCAGGTGCAGGATCCCAAGGCCTTGGGAGTGCTTTCCCAGGCCACAAGCAGGGAGCTGGATAGGAAGTGGAGCTGCTGGGACTAGAACCAGCGTCCATATGGGATCCCGGCGTGTTCAAGGCGAGGACTTTAGCTGCTAGGCCACGCAGCTGGGCCCAGGGCATCTTTTTCTAATTTGTGCATAGATACAGTAAAGGCTAGAGGCTGAGCGTTAACATTTCAGTTTGGTCAGGCCTTGGATACATGGTCAATGTAAATGGAGTTTGTATTGGTATAAAGAGAGCAATTTGCTTACTTTGGTCTGCTTGCACCTCTTGTTTGCAATTCGAGGAGTTTGGTCTAAAGGTAACACTACTTAAATTATTTGGAGCTAAGTCCTTCAGTCTTGGCAATGAGTTCCTGTCAGTTGATGCCCACCTTGAAATTGGGTGTCAAGAGACTAAGTGCAGCCTTCAAACAGGTAAGCCTGGATCAGGATGATTTCATTATTTTAGTTATTATTATCTATTTACTTTAAAATACTTATTTATTTTTATTGGAAAGGCAGAATTACAGAATGAAGGAGAGGCAAAGAGGAAAATCTTCCATCTGCTGGTTCACTCTCAAAATGGACGCAATGGCTGGAGCAGAGCCAATCTGAAGCCAGGAACCAGGAGCTTCTTCTGGATCTCTTACATGGGTGCAGGGTCCCAAGGCTTTGGACCATCCTCTATTGTTTTCCCAGGCCACAAGCAGGGAGCTGGATGGGAAGTGGAGCAGCTGGAACACAAACTGGTGCTCACATGGGATCCAGCACTTTCAGGGGGATGATTAGCCAATTAAGCCATTGTGGTAGGCCCCAGAATAATTTCTAAATGTAAAATAGAAACTCTCTAAAATACCATCCAGCTCGACAATTTTATGACTTTTTTTTTATTTGCACATTGTGCATTTTGGCAACTCATTTGCTTTTCCAAAAAGCAATGAGGATTTACTATGCCAGGCACTATTCTAAGTTTTCTACATATATCAAATCTGTGAATTCTCTCAGCAATCCTTGCATGAGTCAGGTACAATAATTATCTTCCATTCCAGATGAGGAACCTGAAATGTAAAGAGGTTAAATAATGTACTCAAACTTACACAGCTAGTTAACGTCAGAGCTGGGAACTCAGCACAATCAGTCTGGTTTCAAAGTCTATGCTGTCATAGGGGGACCCCAGAGTGGTGCAGGAGGATAGGAGGAGACTTGTGTCCCAACCCTGGAGACTCCCGGATCCCCACAAAGGATTATCAATATGGGTACCAAGGATTATATCCCAACTGCCAAGGAGACCACGGGGAATTGGACTGTCTTCGGAGGCCGAGAACTCTGAGGCCATCCATTCCCTATTGGATCTCCCACAAGGGTTGGAAGAAGCCCAGATCCTTCCTCACAGGATCTAATGTCATTAGAACAACAGCCAGAATCCCTGAGCAGTTCTCAGAAACAGAAGAACAGTAAACTTCCTTTGAGACTTTGGAGAGGAGCTTTCTCTGGTCCTTACTTAGTTCCAACTTTGGCTCCCCACCCTCTCTTGCAATGACCATCAGGGCTGCTCCAGAGCACACCCCCACCCAAATTAGATCAGAGACCAATAAGGAAAGCTTAGAACAGACAGGAAGCAGCCAGCTTGGACTCCCGCATACGTTACTAGGTAGGACACAAAGATTAGTTACTCCTCATTAAGGTATTGAAGATTTCTCTGCACACTCCTCCTAAAACTGTTCTGCTCCTCAATTGTTAACATATGGCATGTTTGAGTTATAAGTTTGTTTGGACTATCCTAAAATTTGCAAAGTGGGGCTCAGATACAAGAAGGGCACAGAGGAGTTAGTAGGAGCACTGTAGAGGCACAACATCTGCATACTTTGAGGAGGTGGATGGTGGAGTTCATTTCATTCACATGCCTATGAGCCGCAGCCCCAGAAGACACGCTCAGTAGCCCCGATTTACTTTCCTCCATGGAGAGTGCTGCCAGCCGCAGGTCATCTGTCAGATCCCAGATGCACTTGTCACAGCCTGGAGGTGAAAAGGCCAAGTCAGAAAGCAGCATGGTAGCACACCACTTCAGATCACCAATGCAGACTTCCCTGGTCATCACCTATCTGTTCTGTTCTGGGTTGCAGAACGAGTCCTTATACTCAGAGGGACACAGAGCCTAAAATGAGGCAGCTTAACTTGGGTACTCTCCCTGCTTAGAACTTAAGGAAAATTACACATTCACAGTAGGGAAAAGGCTGAAGTGACATCCAGTACTGCCTCGAGAAAGAAAAAGCTCAAAAGGTGTGCCCACCTTCCCTTAGTAGAGGGTGTGCCCTCTGGGATGGCACCATCCTTATCAGGCATTAGATTTTCCTAGCACTTTCCAGGAGAGCTGGTTAATTTCTGGGCAGCCGTTTTCTCCTGTCTGCTTCTCTCAGTCTAGTAGAGTTCTGTCACACACTCAGGAATGGCACAGAATGTTTTGACATCTGTCTTGGCCATCCCTGCAACTGGCTCTTTTCCTTAGATTGCGTTCCCTTGTAGAGAGCTGATAAAGTAAGACTAAAGTGTTGATCATTGTTAATGTGTTATTTTGCTCTTTGAAATTTAACACAGTCTTGCTTACAAACTCTTTCGAGGCAAGAATTCCAAGCTGGCACATCGGGTTGGTGGGGGAGATATGTGGGGTTAGCACATCATCCTGACATTGACATTGCTTGAGAATCATCTATTTCACCTGTGTATATGTCACCCAACTTGTGCGAATCATTGGATTCTCCAATGAAATAATCTCTTTCTATTAGAGGAATTTGGAGATCAAGATCCTTTTGTCTCAGGCTTTTAAACCAAAACTTTGGTTTTCAGTATAATTTCTCTTGATTTGATTAACAGGGATGACAGAAACCAAGCTGGCGGGGTAAGGTGGGGTGGGAATGGCAACTCCATTTTCTAGAGATTGGATATTTTTTGTTTGGTCTCACTTCAGATATGGAGTGATTTGGGTAAAGCTACTTGTCTCTGGATATCTCAGTTTCCCAGCTGTGGTCAAGCATTGTCTGCGTATTTGTATTATCTGAGGCTGTTAAGAGTCAATACAGGAAAGGCAGCTAAAATGAGCTCTGTCACTGGGAATTACCTTTCTGCTTTTGCCTTTAGGTAAATGCTAAACATAAAAACTTGATAGAATGCATTTTATAAAACAGAGCTATGCAAGCGAAAACTGCAGCTGTGCCAATTGGAATCGAATGGGCCATCAAATAGTTTTGCGTGGGAATCATTTGGTTTTGGTGCAGATGGGGTTAAATCTAGGGCTGGGGTTGAAGCAGTTTGTAGAGAGAGTGATACTACATAGCATTTCTTAATCCCACACCTGCAGCACATTAGAGAAAGTGGGGTTAGTCAATCATATTCTGTTATTTTTACTTATGGTTGGGCAGTCCGTGCCTTTAGGGAGTTCAAAACCTTCTTCCAAGCATTCTCCGGTTACGCTGTCACATGGGCCTCCCCCACAATTGCACACTGTGGGAAACAAAAACAAGAGATCAGGGATTCATTTCTTAATACTCCAAATATGGACACATTTCCATGGTTTCTGGAAATAGTGGTTATTAGTGTATAGTTCTTCAATGGAGACTACTTCTTAAGATGGGACAGAATCCATTACATAAAGATTTTATCCCTCATTCACTCAGCCCAGATCAATATGATTTTTTAAAGGTGATCCTGGGGGAAAATTTGAACCTCAAATTTTTAAGATTCCTCTCCCAAATCCATGGATTCTGATGTGACTGTATTGCTGCTTTATTCCAAACAAATCCTAGTAAATTTCACAAGGCACTCAATGGGCACAGAGCCCAGTGTTTAACTTGAAATGGAAAGTTCTCCTCTCACTGTAGAGGGAGTTCCAGTTTAATCCAACTCCACGGTTGGTCACTGCCAGGTGTGAGCAGGGAGTAGTCCCAAGGGCAGTGAGTGAGGAGGTCCAGGAGCAATTCTTGGCTCCCAAGTGTTTGACCCTTGCCAAGACAGACTCCACGCTTCCAAATGATAGCTAACAGCGGGGTGGTAGAATGGCCAGGGAGAACACCCCAGAAAGAACTAAGAACATAATTACATGAATTAAAAGATCTGAGATCCTATTATTCATCTACTGATGATTTACAATAATACCTTTGGTAACAAACAAAAACTTGATCTTATCAGACTGTTCATGTTCCAATGATTTTGTAATAAAGAAGAATTCCTTTATCTATGCTAGCAATAAATTAGAATAAAAGTGTGAATGTTTTCTCCACCTCTTAGCTTTCTTCACAGAATAATCATGAAAAAATTAGCTTCAAGGGGGATGTTAATACAGTTCAGCTGTTTAATGGTTCACAAAATACAAATTTATCATACCATTCAGAAAGGATCATGGTTTATTCCTTCTAATATTAGTTTTTATTCCAAAGTGACCTATATCTTCCTAGTTGAAATGTAAGCCTAGTAAATGTTTTGATCAACCTTTCAGTTTTTGATTTTGCCTGCATGCTTCCTAATGATCTCTCTTTCCTTCTACTCTATTACTCCAGCTAGACTCATGCTCCTTTCTCACTCACCATTGCTCTGGGTGTTATGCCTCTGTGTGCATTGCTGTTTTGCAGGCATATTTATGTTCACTATGACTTCTGTAGAGTACATGTATTATTTTCCGAATTTTAAACTCCTCACTTATCATGCCTTTCGAATGGGAATCTGTCAGTGAAAGGATTTCCTGGAGAGCTTAGTATCTTTTAAATTCTAATTCCTATCCACAGGAAGACAGTATCTCTTTCCTTCTCATGATCCACTCAAAATCACATAAAAGGGAAGAAACATTCCATTTTTCCTGGCCCTTGACTTCAGAAGAAAGCAATGGAACTTTACTTATAAAGAGCTTCCCTCGACATGGCAAATAGATTGGAAAAATTATGAATAAAATGTGTATGCCTCAGTTTAACTGAAGTTCCACCAGGGAGATTTCTTATAGTGTGAGGAAATGGGGAGATATGTTATTTCTTTACCTTTCTTTTGTCAATCTATTTCACTGAAGTCAGTTTTACCAAATGTAACTGAAAGACGTGAATAAGAAAAATGATTCAAACCATGAAACATTTCACTCAGTCCCTTGGTCAACAATAGATAATCCCCAGAAGTCTGATTTGTTTCTTTGATCAAAATTGAAAAGACAGGGGCTAGCAATACAGTGCACTGGGTTAAATTAGTGCTGTGATGCCAGCATCCCATATCACAGTGTTGGCTTGAGTCCTGGCTGTTCTGCTTCCAACACAGCTTCCTGCTAATGCACCTGGGAAGGTTATGAAAGATGATCTTTGCTGCCCATGTGGGAGACCAGGATGGAGTTTTGGTTCCTGGTTTTAGCCTGGTACAAACCTGGCTTTTGCAGCCATTTGAGGGAGTATATCAAGAGACAGAAACAAATTTATGCATATATGCACTCTCTCTCTTTCTTGGTCTCTTTCTTTGTTGTTCTGCCTTTTAAGTGAATGAATGAATGAATAAAAGCTCATGGAAAAATATAATGAAAAGATACAAATAAATTGGAAAAATTTAAGGTGATAAGATCAAAATTCATTTGTATTTCTGATGGCTCATCCTACCCATGAACCAACATCATAATTAGAAGCCTTGATAAAAATTTCTATCCCTGCTGAGTTTTGGATACACATTCATGGAATGTACATTGTCATGGAAAAGTGATGATAGGGAGAGCACTTTAAATATTTCTCAAGGATGGATTCTTTATTTAAACTCAGAATTGACAGAGGACTGGGATTTATAGTACCATACCTGCACAGTTCTTGGCTCTCCTTGCATCTCCATAGTAGCCAGGAGCACAGCGTTCACACTTGAATCCTGTTGTGTTACGCAAGCAATTCCTACACTGGCCAGTGACTTCATCACAGTCTTCAAAGATTAGGTTGGGATCTGAATTTCCACTGCAGTCACATTTCTTACAGGTACTTCCAACGAGTAAGGGGTTTCCATAGTAACCAGGAGCACACCTGATTTGGAATACCACAAGTTAAACATTTAACATTCATAGTTTTTCTTCCTTTCTATCCTCTTTCCTACAGAGAAGAAAGACATTGAGAATATTTGTAGATTGTCATTAATGTCACTCATTTCCATTCTCTGCCAGGCTTTGTAAGGAACCATCTCTCTCTCTCTCTCTCTCTCTCTCTCTCTCTCTGTCTGTCTCGTGTTGTAGGTCACTTAATTTAGTGATATGCCAAGGTGTAGGAGGGTCTGGATGGAATGAGTCTATGGGGCATTTTTGCTCATGGCTGGCATAGAGTGGTTGGGGAAGATGTGTTAATGCAATGCAAGGAGAGGTAACAGTGGAGCACAGCTAAGAAGAGTCCTGGCCAAAATGTTAATAACACCTCCATTGAGAAATCCTAGTTTACATCACCGGCTGTCTTGCTTTAACGAACTGTCCAAGTAACTAAGCCTGAGCCAGCCAGTGTGAGCACTATCCTGGCAGAAAGGGACCGGCTCAGGAATGACTTAGTCCAAGAACAGCCCAGAGTCTCCTCTGAGAACTGAGTAAGACATTGTCTCCATCTTCAGGTGAAGAAGAGGCAGCGAGTAGCCCTCTTAGCTCCTGGTGGCTGTCCTATGACAAAGCAGAAAGCAGAGTGATCTGGGAGCACTCCAAAAAACAAGCTGGGGACAGACTGTGGTTTTTATAGCCATTTTAGAGCCTAGTGTCCATGGTTCTACAGCTGGGTCATAAGGAGGGAGCCCAGCTGAGTTGAGTGGAGATTGAAATCCATCTAGTCTTGGCTTACCTTGCCAAGTTGCACTCTGGGTGGGGTTGACTTGACCTGGGAAAAGAAATGCCTTTTTCCACATTACTCAAATGTGTGCTTTGGGCCATGAGAGGCTCTGGTCAGGATGGCAAGGAGGTGGGTCTCACCGAATGGGGCAGCTGTCACTAGGCTCTAGTCATTGGCTGTCACACAATGGCCTTGAGGGAAAGACTCATAGTCCCAGATCTTCTTGTTTTTGAAAAAAAAAAAGAAAGTGAAGATTTGTATTTTTGTGTGAAATCACAATTTCTGAAGGTTGGCCTAAACTTTGCAAGGTCAAACTGCACATGTTGGCTGGCTGATTGTTTCTGGCGTCTGCTTTGCTGTGGATCCTTGTCTAGAAGGCATGATGAAGATTCAGGGAGTGGCTGGAAAGAACGTGTGGTTATACCGCATGGGATTTAAGGCCAGGCAAAGGAGTTTATGCTGGCTCAGGAGAGAAAAGGAGAGAGAGTGTCAGAGAAGGTTATTGAAGGTGATAAAAGTGAAGGATGCCAGTATTGGCTTTGGAGTGGGGCATGGACTTTAGGCTGGCATGGGAATGCAGGGCTGGGGTAGAGGGCATGAGCTGGGACTTGGCCTTGGCAGTAGAAAGGAAGGGAGGATTTTCCAAGGAAATCAGAAATCCCTGGCCAGTAATAATAAGACACTGCATGAAGAAAAAAGAAAGAAAGAAAGAAAGAAAGAAAGAAAGAAAGAAAGAAAGAAAGAAAGAAAGAAAGAAAGAAAGAAAAACAAGGCTTTCTTTTACAGTAGGGGGAATTAAAATTCTGAATACTTGAAAATTTGGAAAATGAAAAAATCCATATGTGTCATTCTGGGACCCTCACATCACCCCTGTACCTCACATTGCCTGTGCCCTTGCAGCCTTTGCTGCTGTGGCTTTCTGGGGTAGTTGTAAGGATGGTGCCTATTTAGTCCCAGCCCTTTGCTTACGTTGTATCTGAAAGCTGCACCTTTGTGAGCTGCTTTGGATGTTGCCGCACCTGGGAGGGAAGCTACCCAGGCCTGCTGTTCTGAAGATAAGAAGTGATGTGTGTTTTCCAGGTTCACATAGCCAGGAGGCCACAGTGCAAAACCTAGACCTTTTGACCCCAATATTCTTTGCCTCACTCCACCCTGGACCGCACTGCAACTGCTATAATGAGTAGATTCAGCCAACAGAGGGGCGATTCATATCCACTTTCTGTAAGGCATAGGAGACAGAAAGAGGAAAACACACAGCCCATGCTCAGAAAGAACAGGACATGAATTAAACATAATTACACACAATATCGTGAGTCTGTGAAGAAGATGAAGATGAATGCAAGTTCTACACAAGCCACAAAGAGATAGAAATTTCAGCAAGTTTTGCTATTCATACTTTTTCATGTCACTGACATGGGATTTATAGGTCTTCTGGTCCCCAGACCAACATGCCTTTTTGTTCATTGCTCTGTGGCTCACTAGAATCCGTACCATTTGCTGCAGTTCACCAAAGAGAGATTGTTAGACTCAGCCCACTGACATGGGTCTCAGAGCTACCATATCAAGGCAGGGCTGCAGATTTGCACTCTAAGGAACTTGCCTCTGAGGGACTGGCTCAGAGGCCAGATGCCAGTTTCTTTTATCCATCTAATTCCACCGTATTTGATATCCATAGATTGTTCCCCCACTTCCCACAAAAGAAAAATACATTTTCTGCTCTGGAAGTTGGACTCACAGTTATTGCAGAAGCCTATTTCGGTTTACTTGGAGTGTTGAGAAAGGTTCAGAGGCAATTCTGAAGTTCCAATCCACATTTCAAATTCCTTAGACTTTACAGAACAAGTATAAAGGGCTTGATTCTTGATAGCTCCTATAAAGCCCCTGAAGTTTTAGATAGGGAAGCTACTATGCAAAGAAGCTAAGTGACTTGTACACTGCTGCAGGGTTCAAACCTCTTTTGGGACACATGGTTTAGAACTCTTTTCACTCTGTAGGTCTGGCATTAATGAGCTAACTAATTAATAAATTAATGAGTTAAACAGTTGAATAGTCAAATGCTCTCTACGTGTCTAATCTTGCCCTTAAAGAAGTTAATAACAAGGATATAAAAGTAGTTGAATTTAGAGTCAGGACTGGGGCACTGATGCCCAATAGACTGGCCCTATTTTTTTTTCCATAATTTCATTTCTAAATTTCTTAATGACTTGATGTACCTTGGGAAAATTGAGCCAATAAATGTATAGTACAAATGAAAATATTGTGCCATTTGAACTGTGTCATTTCAGTTAATGATTCTATTATTTGAACAAAGTAGAAACCCAAAGAAACGTTTTTTGGAAAAAATTCGATTTTGATGGAAAGCTGTGGTTTTAGGAATTTGGGAAGCTCTTCTCTTCCTCCACTGCTTCTCCACCTAGGGTTATTTGATTATTAAAGGTGCATAAACTGTTGGCATGAGAAGCACAGAAACTTTTCAGAAGGGATGTCACTCTATATCTGTCATTGTCACTTAAAATCATCTTAATTAGTTAAATAAAAAAAGGAAAGCATCTGGTATGAAGTAGGTGCTATAAAATGTTCTTTACTTCTTCATGAAAGACTGGAAAATAGGAGAGAAACATGTAAGAAATCCATTTAAGATTAGAGAACAAGAATTCAGCACGGCAGGGCACAGAGCAGAAAAATCGCAAGAACTCAATGCAAACAACAGATTGATAGCTTAAGTTTAAAAACATGGTGTCTTCAGAGAGAATTAGACTAAATTCCTGCATCATAGTTAGCTTTACTGAATGTTATCTCTTTTTTCTCTCCTTTATCCTTTTATTCTTCTCATTAAGGGCATCATCAAGATAATTATCATTGGCATTACCATCATTGAGAGGGGGACAGGATTGGGGAGGGACGTGACCTTGGGCCTTGGGGCTGAAACTTCCGGCAACCTGCTGGCAGGTGCCAGGTCGGGGTATTTCCATGCTCGGAACCCTGACTCCAGTCACCTCAAGCATGTGGTGAGCTGTCTCCAGGCGGCCAGCATGCCATTTGGCGCCAGGCTCCACTTGCTGGCCACCCACCTGGGGAGCTCTGGGGTTTTGGTTCTTTGAATTGCTGCTTAGGTAGCTTCACGTTGAACCCTCTGTGCTTCTGGAATGTGAATCAATCCTAAAGATTCCCAATAGCAGAGTAACTTTTCCTTTGAAGAACTTGTAATCACTGAATAATGCTGACCACCGAACACCAGTCCATGCAAAAGCTAAAACTCGGGTCCTGCCTAGCAGGAGCATATCCTATTACCTGAAATGATGGTGGATCAGGAGACGGGTCACATTAGGCAGGGTCATGACATTAACCAGAAAGCCAGAGAACCATATCCGGGGTAGATTCTGTGGGGGATGTGTGGGCCAAACCCTGTGATAATTCTAGCCCCACTGATTAGTTCAAGAGATGGGGTGGTGATGGACTAAGCTAGGTGTGACCAAGGAGCCTGCCATCAATCACAGGTAAAGGAACCCACAACAGTCTGGACTGGTCAAGGCAGCAGCACCTGAATGTGCATCCTGAATAGGGTGTGGTGGGGGGCCGGGCTGCAATGTTCATCAGCTCATTCAAGGCCAAATGGAAGGTCAGACTACACCGGGCACTGGCCTAAAATCCAATGGCATGTATGAGAACTGGGTCTGGGAGTGGATCAAGTGGAGGAACTTGGGAAATGCCCCTGGCGAGTCATAGCTCCCACTGGTGAACCTGTGGTCCAGACCTGGGGGTCAGACAAGCTGGGCAAAGTAGCTCCAACAGCTGGGTAATGTGTCAATTGGTAATGGAATGGGGTGGACCGGGCAGGACTGAGCAAACCTTAGCCCATAAGTAAAATTAGAAACCAGGATGGAGCACAGGTCATGCTGAAATAGGCTCTTGCACCTACTGGTCTGCATGAGTCAGGAACGCTAAGCCACAGTGTCTAAGGCAAGGGCCGGGACAGGTAAGGGGCTGAGCCAAGCTGAGTCAGAGCAACCACTGGTAGGCGTGTGATCTATGGCTGCCAACAGGCCCAATTGGGGAGCTAAGGGGACAACCCTAGCTGGGTTGAGGTTCCCACCAAGGGGCACATGGACTAGAATGGGGGCTGTGTTCTGATCAGGAAACAGTTGTAGTTTCCCTTGGCACAAGTGTGGACTGGGACTGAACGCACCAAGCCAGGCCAGACTCTAACACCATCTGGTGTCCTGGAGGACCAGGGGAGATGTGGGACAGACTAGGCTAGGTCTCAACCCCCTACTGAGCCATGTGTGAGCTGTATGTGGGCATGGATGAGCTGTTGCTGGGCTGAAACATCCAACAGCAAGAACCAGTTTGGGTTGAAGTCCAGTTAGGAAAAGCCACTGTTCCTGCTAGGACAGGAGGTGAACTGAGTAGGGCTGGACAATGGACCCCCTGCTATGCACAAAATCTAGCACTGGGAGGGTTCTGATGGAGAAGCCTGGGCAACTCCTCTGGCAGGACACAGACCCTGCAGGTAAGCGCAAGAAGCATGATAGGAAACAGCCCAGAACAGGCCATGCTAAGTTGCCCACTGGCATACATTTGGCATGGGTCAGGGGCAAACCAGGCTGAATCAGTTCACGTCATTCACTGGCGAATCTGAGCACCAGAATAGTGCGGGTCGAGCCAGGTCCGGTTGTGACAAAAGCTGTTCACAATACGGAATGCCAAGGTGAGGTTGCTTGTACCGATGTGACGGCAGCACCTAACCAGCACACGTGAGAACCAGGAAGGGAGGGGGCGGAGCCAGCAGGGGAATATGGGGGTTCTCCCCTTGCTGGACAGCTACTCCCACTGGAGAGCATGAGCTGGGATGGGGGCAGACCAGACTAGACAGGGCTAAAATACCTGTGTGCCTCATGTGGACTAGATCAGGGAAAAGCCAGACTGGGCTGATTGTTCCTACTGGTGCAAACTACAACTGAAGTGGGTAAGGGTTGTTTGGGCTTAGCTACAGCATTAGGTGGCAGAAGCTGGCAATGGGGGCTAATTCTGTCAAGTCAAACCACAGAACCACCTGGAGAGTGTATAATGCGGGAGTGGGAGATGTCTGGGAGGGAAATAGTGGGCTCTTCCCTTTTGGGTTACCACTTCCGTGGGAGGGCACTAAAACTAGGACAGGGGCTGGGGTGGCTAGACAGAGAGGCACCCAACAACATCCATGAGGGCTGGATAGTTGAGCTGGTTAGATGGAACTAAGCTTTAATACCCATTGACATGTATGAGAGCTGAATGGGATGTGGGACAGACTGGACTAGTCTGCCACACATACTGGCAAACCAAGGTGGGACGGGCCTGGTTGGGGTTATAGTGGGTCACTCTGACTAGGCTGCAGCTCCCACTGGTTTGTGTGAGGGCCAAGTGTGTGTTGAGCAGAACCAGGCTGGACTGCAACACCCATTGGTTCCAGTGGAAGACAGGGATGGAAACAGAACCAACCCAGCAATTGCAACCACCAGATGATCGGGGCGATGGACTGTGCCGGGCCCTGTACTTGCTAGTACATACAAGAATCTGGTCTGGGAACACCTCAGACAAAGTTTCTTTGGGGATTCCCCCAATTGAAATGCTGGACTCTGAACCCTCACCATGAAAAGACAGAGGACAGAACAAGTCAATCAACCGCCTCAGCTGTATGTTGGCAGTGAAAAACTGGGCAAATGGAGACTCTATGATGGACTGTGTCAATCAGTGGATTCTTCAACGACCTCATCGTGCTTGGAGTGGTGAGATTGGCAGCGATTAGTAACTGGTGAACTATCAAAACCACTTGAGCAAGACCCTCGGAGCATGCCCTACATCAGGGACCTGGGGTGGGTGGGAGACTGGGTGGGGCTTCTCCCTTAAAATCCTCCTTTACCTCAGATATATAAACAAAACAATATGGAAATAATAGTCTTACCCATTTTCCTGTAGCTCTTGAACCTTTTTACCCTAATTAATTATGTAAAGATTATCAAAAGTATAATAAAAAATGGAAAAGGTTTATAAAATAAAAAAGATAAGTATCATTGGCATCATCCTCATTTCTAATGATATTCTGTTATGCCCTTCTTGTTGAGTTTTCAGGTTGCCTTGAGTTAGTGCTCCCTGGTCCCTCTTGTTTTCTTTAAGTGACAGGATCCATGTGAAAAATTATCAAAACATCTTAGCACAGCCCTCACTCTACCACATTATTAGAATTGCTATGGGATGTAATGTGGAACACAGAGGCTTAGAGACCATTAAGGTTTGTCAACTGAGGGTCCTGGTTTTGGTTTTGGAAATACAACTCATCAGCTGTATGGCATGAGATGGGATTTCTTCACAGCTCGAAGACTCAGACTCCTCAGGCTTAAAATTCATCCATGGTTGCAGAGGGAAGGTCACATTGAGATGAAAATGAGACCTGCCAAATTCTGTCCCCCAAATTTGTGCACTTTCTCTAAGTTTTTTGCTTCAAAAGTCTTGAAGGCAGTGATGGCCACTTGCAACACGAGTTTCAGTTCTGCATGCATTTCCTGCCGTGTTGTCTGATGACTCATTTCTCTTACCAACTCACAATGCCTTGATGTCATGTCACTTGGCCTCCAGCTGTCTCTAATGTGTTACTGACACACTGTCTCCTTGATTGTTTTCTCCACAGCACTGAGGTAGATGTCTTTCTGTTATAGAGTCCTGAGCATATTTCAGTCCATGTTGTCCCTGAAGATTATCGGAAATTAAACATGGAACTAAGAAAACACTCTCTGAGAACCCATGAATTCCCATGAATATTTCTGAGAACACAGAGGTTGACAGGTTGCAGTGTGATCAACATTTTTTTGTGAGTGGCTGTGGGGTTGAAGGTTGAAATATCATAAGGCAGCTTTTTCACAAAGCAGGGAGAGCCCAGATTTACAAGAGTCCAATTATATATCCCTGAATCTTACCCCAGGTGTTCTTTTTCAGGGAGTGTTGGAAGGGAGCTTAAGGAAAGATTCTGGAATCCAAAGATCTCAGGAGATCCTTACACACAAATCTAAAAACCAAAGTTGATGACATAATGTCTCAGTTAAGGGAGACTCAGAATCTTTTTTGGTTTAGACTACGTTTTACCTTTGTTTGAAATAGCCAGACAAATCAGCCGCATATTTTGAAAAACTCTGGTGGAGAGCTCCAAGTTCACAAACACGCTGAAACCATGGATTATGGAAAGCTTAATTCAGACAACCTGACAACTTGACTGTGACACTCACAAGAGAAACCCTCTCCTGGGAGTCACAGGGTCAAGTGTAAATCAAAGCATCCTCTAGAGGAGCCAGCCCCTCCATGGGACCGAAATCCTAGGCTCTTACATAGACTTTGCTTGTCCTTCTGTTTACATTTTCTTCCTTTCTTCTGCTCTCTCTCTCTTTCTCTCCTTCCTTCTTTCTTCCTCCCTCCCTCTCTCCCTCCTTCTTTTCTTTCCATTTGTTTCTTTTTCTTTCTTTCTCTGCCTAGTGATGCCTCATTTTCAGTCTCCTCCCTACTTGGATGTTCCTCAAAGACAAGCCTGTGTCTTAGTAGAGTTGCATGCCTCTCCCCTCCACCTTGGATTGTAAAAGACCTCAGTACATTCCTGTAAAAGGTGGTAGGGAGTGAAAGAGCACACACACACATGGGAATGAAGGGGCAGAGAGTTGTTCAAAGGACTTATCCCACAAAGAGGAAGGCTTACTTTCAGCCCTTTGGTGTACTTAGCCTCCTGACAACAATCTCTTTGTAGATCAATAATTGTTCCCTGCATAGTAGAGCTCATCTAATAGATTTATTTTAAAAGACCATTTAAAATAGAAGATTCATACGAATTCCATTGTGAAAAACAGTCTTGGTACAAGGAAATGAAACTGAACCCATATGATATAAATGCAGGATCCAGCCTCCTATCGGTTTCCCTTAGCCCAAGGTGTTCTTGCCTGTCTTTTATCAAAAGGAATTCACATACTTAAAGGTGTGATCCAGCTAGCCTTGGAAATTTCTAAACACTAAGTCAAGGAGTCACTTGCTTCTGTAACAGATAAGAACCTTGGAGGCTAGTATTGTTAGGAAGGGTTTATTTAAAATAATTCCAGCTCTGGGCAGAGTTTTACTATCACCTTCATGTAACTCCCCAACAAACTAGAGTCTATCTGGACACCATAGATTCCCCGGAGAGCATGGCATTACTGACCAATCCAAGAAATATCACCAGCACCACTGTCCAACCAGGAACTTTGATACAAGCTACTTATGCATCTCTCAGACCAACTTCAGTATCAGCAACCTCCACCCTTAACCCCTTAGGGAGTCCTGGAATGAAACAATAGCTGCCCAATTTCTCCCTCTGTATTTTGCAATAAACATCTTCTTTCTTCTACCACTACAATAGTTTGTCAGGTGAGTGGGCCCAGTTTGGGAGTTCTAAAGCAACACCTCCAACTAGTTCGGGTTGTTCAACTACAGAAGGAATCCAGACTCTGAAGCCAAACTTTAAATCCTATCTTCCCATCACCTGTCTCATCTGCCAAATGACAAAAGACAGCCTTTTTTTCATTGTGGTGGTGGTGCTGAGACAGGGTACAGGAGATACTAATTAGCAATCCAAAGCCATACTGCCTAGCAAAGGAAACTGAGAGTCGGTGACCCAGCATCGTAGAAGTTGAACAATGCTCAGGACGTCTTGTGTTGCCATCAGTTAAGTTTTGTTGGGCACTTATTAAGTGTCAGATGCCAGAGCATCACAATGTTGTATCATAGGCTTTATAGGCCTATAAGATGGGTGTCCCCATTTGTTCCTTTGTGTGGAAGTGGAAATTGGCACTTAGATGGGTAACTTGCCTAGGAGGATCACAAAGTGCTACAAAGTCAGCCAGGTTTATGTCAAAGCTTTTCTTTTTTTTTTTTTTTTAAACACTATGGCCATTTCCCAAACTAGTGCTCTTTTCCAGATCTTTCCAGGATAAGGACCTGGTGTAACCGAGGTTTACTGGAAAATGACAGATCTCATGAGCTTCCAAGGTGGGTGGGAGGATTTGTCCTCTCAGTTCCACGTGTGGGCTGGGCATGCTGTTATATGCCATGGAAGAGGCCACAGAGCCCTCATCTGTACTCTCTGCTGTTCTTCCAGACTGCACCCTTAAGACCCAGGCCTTTTCACTTCTGGGGGAGTTTGGTCAGCAGGACTCTATTTAAGGCCATTAACTCTCCCCTTGGGAGCCATTGAACATCCATTAGCAGTGCTGTGCTGTTGTTATCAAGCTAAACTGAGTTTATCCTCCCACTCTCAGGAGAGAAAAGCTCCATCTCAGGCCCATTAACAATCTGTTCAGACCCCCACTGAGCCAGAAGATGAGTACATCAAGTGCCTCCCGCTTCTGTGTTCCCAAGTGAAGAGAGGACAGTTTGTCACAAACATCCATCAACCCCAGGTAATCTGATCACCTTTATCAATCCCTCCTAATGGATGGAAGTTAGGTGGTACGCAAGTCCCACTTTCCTTCTTATGGCAAAACAACAACAGGAAAATTCTATAACCATTTTAGAGACTTACGCACATTTAATAGTCATAACCATGTAGAGATTTCCTCTAAAGCAGGGACCCTGCCGCTTCTATAAAGAGCACCAGAACTGCTCTCAGAGATGGATGGTGGTCCTGTGGAAACAGGACTGCACAGAATTGTAACTTCAGGCTTATCTTTTAAAGCCAGGCTGGATCTGTGAGCCCCCTTCCCGGTTGCGGATGGTGTACTGTGATGGAGGGGAACCGCCCGCAGACCTGTGGGCAGGCATCTGAGAAGTTCCTCCTCACCACTACTACTTCCTTGCCTTCAGACTTCTTTCTGCTCTCCAAACACAAGGATGAGGCCACGCTGAAAGGCATCTCTGTTAGAAATATGAAGATGTCTCTGGGATACTGCTTTGGGAGAGCCATTTTATCACAGAAAGCTGTGAGCAGCTGGAAGTGGGATGAACTTTCTGAATTGCCAGGGACTTTCATCTGTGAGCAAAGCCCAGAGCAATTTAGAAAAGCATTCTGTGTAAATACCAAGCAAGGATTCAGACCGTGCCCACTCTGATGGACTTTGCTTTGCAACAGATGGTACTCAGAACAGGTTAAGTAACAAATGGTGCTTTTTCAAGTCATTGCTCTACTTATGGAGAATTCTCTTTTGATTGACCCAGGAAGCTGCACTGTTTTGTTTTTCAGATCATTAATCGCAGTACTGATTTTCAACAACAAAGAAAAGAATGTCACCAAATTTTCCTAGACAATGCTCTCAGAATATGCATCCTTTTCCTCTTTCCTAGCCCCTATAATGTGAGATGCGGCCCTAGCCAGGTTCCTGAGAGAGTGTATTTGTTACTGCCATGTCTGAGGCGTGGGATTTGGAGAAAGTTCCTCCTGCTGTTTCTGAAATGTGTCCCACCCTGCTCCACCCCACCACCAAACATCCATTTCAGGACCTATTAAACAGGAACAATGCAGAACTGATATGTAAGAGACAGAAAGCTTTTTATCAGCCTACCTTTCACAGTTAGGTCCAGCATAGTTTTCTTTACAGACACACCGAACAGCTCCACTTTTCCTGTAGCAGGATTCTGCAAAACTAGAATTGTCAGCAAACATTAGCAGCAATCATTCCACACATCATTGGCATGACTGCTTTAACTTTTGGTTATATCATCTCTGTCTGAATCACCCTTAAGGCTCTAACAGCTGTGATTATTTTCTTTTTTTATTTAAATTAAGTCTTTATCTTTCAAGAAATTTTGAACCAGCAGGCTCAGACAGAAATGAATGTAGACATTTCTCAGCTCTTACATATTCTTACTTATCTCTCCATAGAGCTGTTTCTTTCTTCTTCTTTTTTCCTTTTGTCTGAAGCAATGGCAGTTTGTAGTATAGCATAATATACATACCTGTGAGCATGTATTTCACATACAATTTTAAAATACTTATTCCAAAGCCAGAAACAAAATAAGTAAAAGTCACCTGCAATTTGAGGTTTATATGAAAGCTTCCTGATCCTTACTGCTTTCTCCATTCGAAAGTTACCCCACATTTCTCTGTAGCAGACCTCTATTTTTAAAGGCCATGATTAGTCCTAAGCTTTACTTTATATACTCCATGCAACCTTAATTTCCTCCTGGCATCCCTGAAGGTAAGGGCGCTGGGATTGACTAGGCTTGTTCAAAGTCACAAATCAAATCTTGGAAAGGAGTGCTATGTACAGAATTGCAGCATTTGTTCAGTATCATAATCAAAATTTGTTCAGTATCATAATTACTGTCTTAACTCTGCAGACAGGGAAATAGAATATCATTCTCCATATTCTCCACATTGACACATGAGCCTTGTGTTGTATGGATGCTTGTGTGTGTGTGTGTGTGTGTGTGTGTGTGTGTGTGTGACACAGAAAGAGAGAGAGATCTTGAAACTCTGAAATTAGTTTTGGCTTAGGTACTCTGTAATCAATGGAGTGTGACCTACTGTTCTCACGTTCCTGCATGTATCAGCAATTTTATCCTTAATGGTCTTTTGGGGGAAGCAAATGGATGTGCTTGCTTTGTTTGAAGATGTTTATAAAATCAGTCAAAAAACAATATGTGTTTCCCAGTGAAAGGCAATAACCACAATTTATTTTCTCTAACAGTTTGGTAAAAACACTCCAGTGAAATGCATTCATCTGGCTCTTGATTTTATTGCTTCCTCCTCAGTATGCTTAAAGAAACAGTGCCAGGAAAGCAGGCAGAGTGTGAGCAAACTCCTTCTAGTGCATTTTGTCTGAGGCTGCTCCACCTGGCAGCCTAGAGGGATGACATACCTGCTGGACCTGTCTGCTGCCCTTTGCCTTTAACTGATGCTCTTCTGTTTCAGATGACATTTTCCTTAACAGAAGCAACTGACATAGCCAACAGGCAGCCATGGAGCTCGGCCAGTATCAAAATAAGTGAATGAACTCAATGTACATCGTCCATGGAACAGTCCAACAGGCACTGGTCTGCACAGTGGCTGTCAAGGATTCAGTCTTGCTTGTCATCAGCATCAGCTTTTAATATTTTCTTGGGTCAGCTGTTTATGACTAGGAAAATTAAAGTACTTTTTTCAGCTCACCCTGAGCACTATGATGTCCCTCTTCAAGTAGAAGGGTGTTTTTCTTTACTTAAAAAACTCTTAGAGAACTTAAAGAAAATAGACTCCTCCTTTGTTTGTTTCCCTCTTTCAAGCATTATTTCCTTGCTTATTATATGGCTATTGTAATTGGAAATCCAAACCCTGGATCTTTGGTTCAATTCATGGACTTTTCAAGTATAATTTGAATTCCATGCTGGGTGTCTTCACTTAATTTAGTGATTGATTTGAAAGGCAGAACAACACACACACAGAGATTTTCTATCTGCTGGTTCGCTCCCCAAATGCCCACAAAAGCCAGGGATATGCAGACTAAACTCAGGGGTACAGAATGCCCTCCAGGTCTTCCACATGGGTGACAGGGTCCCAATCACTGTGTGTATTAGCAGAAACTGGGCAGAAAACAGGAAAGGGACTTGAACCCCACACTATGGGATGCAGACATCTCAAGCAGTGCCTTAACAGCTGTGTTATACAATACCCATCACATAATGAGGTTTCTTTTTGAAAAATCCTAGCATTTTGGCTCTGCCTTCAAACCTGAGAGGGCCTCCCTAAGAGGCCGTTGAGCTTGACTGGACAGTGGGATGCTGAACTCTGTATGGTGTGAGCCTGTAATTAGGGAATCCCAACGGAACCTGAGCTGTGGTTATGCATCATGGTGAAGGAATTCACCATGGGGGAAGGGTTTGGGGTGAAGGGGGGGGAAATCCCAGTACCTATGAAATTG
Organism: Ochotona princeps; assembly: GCF_030435755.1. Lineage (NCBI taxonomy): Eukaryota > Metazoa > Chordata > Mammalia > Lagomorpha > Ochotonidae > Ochotona > Ochotona princeps. The sequence goes on along the minus strand of NC_080832.1, from coordinate 50,153,456 downwards.
TGTCATGTAATACAACGTAATTAATGAATTAAAAAAATTAAAAAAAAAAATCCTAGCATTTCATTTTGATAGAAATCGGTAATGCGAATATTAAAAAGAAACTGAAGGGCTGATGTGGTGACTCAATAGGCTACTCCTCTGCCTGCTAGCGCTGGCATCCCATATAGGCACTACTTCATGTCCGGCTGCTCCACTTCTGATCTGGTGCTCTGCCTGTAGCCTAGGAAAGCAGCAGGGAGTGGTGAAGTCCTTAGACCCTTGCACCCACATGGGAGACCCAAAACAAGCTTCTGGCTCCTGGCTTTGGTCAGGTTTAGCTTTGGCCTTGCAGTTGTTAGAGTAAACCAGCAGACAGTTGACTTCTTTTTCTGTCTCTGTCTCTCTGTGTAAAATTTGCATTTCCAATAAAAATAAATAAATCTTAAAAAAAAGAAACTAAAACAGGCAATCAGATATTAGATTTTTGATAAGATATCTAATCATTATTTAAGCTTTGCTAATTTAGTCAAGGATGAGGCCAGATCAAAGGTTAAAACCTTACAGGATTCAACAAATTTATTCAGTCCTAGGCCACAAATTTTAACCCAAAACTGGGGAGGTAGAGCTATTTCCATTAATGAGAAAAATATCACATACAAACACACACCATGGATAGAAATGCTGATACTTTTCCCTTTAAACACTTATTATGTGAAAGGCAGAGAGAGAAAGACAAAGAGAGATCTTTCATTCATTACTTCACTCCCTATATCTTTGTTCCCACAACAATTAAGGTTAAGCCAGGCCAAAGCCAGGAGCCTAAATTCCATCAGTATCTGTCACATGTGTGGCAAGACCCCAAGGACTTGGGTCGTCATTTGCAGCTTTCTCAGGCACATTAGCAGAACATTGAATTGGAAGCAGAGGAGGCAGGACTTAAACCTGCACTCCAGTGTGAGATGAAGGTGTCCCAAGGAGCTTTACCTGCTTTGCCACAATACTGGCCCTGAAAGGGCAACCCTTGATGCTTTTGAAACCGTTTCCTCTTCCAGAACCAGAATTTATTGCTTTTATAAAGGGCGAATGAGTGAAATCCTTTATCTCAGGAAGTTGAAGGTAAGTATATTTAACAGAATTTCCATACCATGACAAAAAGCAGAGATTGCTAAACAGCTCATCAGATGCAGTTAATGTTCGAGAGAGAAAATTAATGGACAAAAATTAAAGATTATATCTAGATGAGGCAAAGGGAGCCCATAAATCAGGGCAGCCTTGGGTGAAATAACAGAACATTTAATTTGCATTTTCTGCTCTCACCAATAGTGCCATCCATTTTGCACACATTATTAATACTATCAGACATGAAAAATCACCAAGGAAGATCTGAGATGGCTTAACAGTTTCCAAAGAAATAGAGGGCTGTAAAATGTCTGAATTCTTTGTTGTTACAATGGTCACAGGATTTGAACATATCAGAAGTCATTAGGTGAAATATTAATCAATATTGGTTTAAAATTCAGGAAAAAATAGGGAAAATCTGTTTGCCATATTTTATATTTTCTCTTTGTAAGTGAGTGTGTGTATATGCATATATATATACGTATATATATGTAAATAATAGCTATTTGGGCCTTTAAAAAGTCACTGTGTGTGTGTGTGCATTATTTAATTTAATCTTTGATTAGCTATCATTTATACAGATATTACATTCAAACACCTAAAACAGTGCCTGACATAGAATAAATAAAATATAACAATGGGGAAAAAATACAGTGTTCTATGTTTGGCAAAGTTGACATATGCAGGCTACTGACTCAGAAGTTCTGTGCAATCACCCTGATCTAGTCTCACACGTCTGATGCAGATCCTCAGATCCAAACCTGATTTACCAGGGAAAGCACTAAGATCCAGAGCAGATAAAGGCATCAAGAAATAGAGACACAATCTCAACCTGGTCTCCTTAACATCAAACTCCATGGGAAGTGAGAAAGAGGGGAAGAGGGGCTTTTCCAAGTAGCTGATGCTCATGAGGTGACGGTGGGTGGACACCCAGATAGCTTCAGAGTGAAAACTGGCCCCAGAGGACCCAACAATATGATTAGGATGACTAGAGAGTTGGGACTTTCAACACCCTCTTCTCAAGTTTTGGGGAGTGCAGAGGGTTTCGAGATTGAGGTAAGTCACCAATGGCCAAAAGTTTACTCAATTATTTTTGAAGGAAATTTCAAGAAAAACTCTGGAACACCAGAGGCCAATGTTTAGAATAATGGTTAAGACACTGGTTATGTCATCAGAGTGGGGCATAGATTGAGCCCCAGTTCAGCTTCCTGCTATTACTCCCTTGTGGGGCAGCAGGTGATGGCTCAAGCACTTGGATCCCCCACCATAAAGGATTCTTGTATTGAATTACTGGCTCCTAGCTTTTACCTTTCTCCCAGCTTCCCACCAGGTTTTTGTGGGTATCTGGGGGCATGAATTAACAGGTGGATGATCACTCAATTAAGTGCATGAAAATGAAAAACAACTCTTGGACATTAAAGTTGGGGGCGAGAAGAGTTTTGGGTTGTGTCTACATAAATGAGCTGACAGGGCAATGCTTCTGCAAGAATGAGCTCTCTGCACCCTCTCCCCAGCCTTTCTTCTCCTTGTGTTTCTCTGTTCATTTGTCTGCTTTACTCTCTGTGGTCTATATCCTCTATAATACACTTATAATCATGAGAATAGCACCTTCTTAGTCCTGCGAGTCACTCTAGGGAAACTTAACCCAAGGGATGGGCTGAGGGAATCTACAACTTTGTAGTTTCTGCGCATATGTGTGGATGACCTGTGGACCATGCAGCATCTAAACAAAGGCAATCTTACTGAACTGAACTTCTAACCTGCAAGGTCTGCACTAAGCCTGTGAACTTACTGCTAGGGCTGAATTTATTTTAGAATACCTGTTGGTGTCAGAAAATTGTCTGATAGTTAGAAAACCAAACACCACTTCCCCATTTAAACTCTACATACTGTCATTTTTAAGTCAATAAAATGGGCACTCATGATTTGACATTTGTATTTATGGCTATTATATGCCTGAAAAGAATTTCATTAAAAAGTATTCTCTTTAATTTCTTAATCAGGTCAAAATAGCCAGAAGCAAGTATTACTTTCCGCAGTCATTACTGTGAATCTGGCATATATCTCTGGCATATATTCTCATTACTGGTTCGCCTAAAAGCATTCATTCTGTTTATGTGTGTTCTAACTGATTAGAAAACATGCTTGCCTGCCACATGGAGGGAAATAACTACTCTGTGAGAGGCAGGAGAGAAACAATACTGTTGCAAATGCTTGATTTGAATGAATCCATTGCATTACCAATAGTGACTTCTTTAGCTGAAAACCTAGCTAGGAAAACATGAAATAGTTCTGCTTATACAGCTTGGGTGACTTCATTGACTTTAGGATGCATTACAATATTTTAGGAATAGCTTTATTGCCTATCCTGTAAATGCTTATGCTTCTTCCTTCAAAGTGTATTTAGACTATATCTTTTCCAGTCTCCCTCCAATGTGAGGTATTCAATTTTATCATGGGTGAACCTCAGAATTCTGGATAGGACTGACAAGAGACGTAAACATTAGAAGATCATGTTCCTTTACAACTTACTTGGCCAAGTGAGGAAGGGGACAGGGGCATGGCTGGCAGAACCGAGGTGGGCCCCTGATGGAATCGCTGATATAGCCATCCAGACATTTTTCACAATGTTCTCCTGTTGTGTTTCGCAGGCAGTGCTGTGAGAAAAAGAATGAGAAAATTGACAAGAATGCAGAAGAAATTTTATAGATAGAAAATCTAGGAGCTAAGCAATACTTCATACCAAAGGAGACATCAGCCCTGACAGAAAAGATGACGTGTGCCTGTATTGATCAACACAAAGTTCTATTTATACCAGTGAAGATGAGTGTGGCTATATTGGTCAGCATAAAGTTCTGTTGATACCAGTGCAGATAAATGTGGTTAAGTGGTGGACAGACTCATTCTAGATTTCTTGTTAATTTTTTAAAAAATTAATATAAACAGAACAGAGTTCATGTGTTCCACGAGAACAGTTTTGGGAAGACAACTACACTTCTTTCATGCCCTTGCTCCTCATCCCCATACATTCCTCCCTTCCCTCTCTTCAGTTTTTGCAAAGACATAATTTTAATCTACTCTATAGTCACAGGCTTAATTAGTCACTAATGATAACATTCAACAAGTATAATGTAGAGAGATCTCTGGCATATAAATATAGGCTAAAGATAACAATCATATCCCAAAGCAATCATTTCATTTCTTTATTTTCTTTTTTGGTGTTCTATATTAGATGCCACATAGGGAAAACATGATATTTGGTTTATTTCACTAAGCATAATGGCCATCATTGTATCCAGTTCATTGTAAAAGACAAGATTTTGTTAAGAATTTCATCGTGCATATGTACCACATTTTCTTTATCAAGTCATTAATTAATGGACATCTGGGTTGGTTCCATAACTTAGCTATTGCAGATTGAGCTGCAATAAACATAGGGGTACATGTAACTCTCTCATGTGCAAATAACTCTTTCAGATCATTGAGGAATTTCCATACTGTCCAAAGTATGTATGTATGTATGTTTCAAAGCCAGAAGGAGAGAAGGAAAGATGCACACAGACACACAGACACATACACAGAACAGAGATCTCCCTTCTGCTGGTTCAGTTTACAAATGCCCAGGGAAAATGAGCCAGGAAAAAGCTGGGACCCTAGAACTCAGTCTGGATTTCCCATGTGAGTGGCAAGGACACAAGCACTAGAGTCATCCCTGGTGCCACCCAGGGTGCATTTCCAGGATGCTGGAATTGGGAGCAGAAATAGGACATGAACTCGCTTCAATTCTGATAGATAATCAGAGTGATCAAACTCTAGATGTTTCAGAAACATCAGCTATCAACTTACTGAGTTGGAACGAATATGATACGAAAAAATAGCAAATAGTATCTGTGATTTTTGCCCATTACAATAGGGATGAAAAGGTTTATTAACTTGAAAGAACAAGACATATCAGACTGTAGCATATGTGGTGTAGAGGGTAGATAAAGAATATTTTAGATAATGAATTAGTATCATAAACAGGGAGATGAGAAGAAACAGTAAGCAGGTTTATTTGCATAGGTTTTTCATTTGCATTAAGGTAGTAGGAAAAAAGGCATAAAACCAGTTGATCTTTGGCCTGGAATGCCTGTTCATCACTCCAAAAGTCCTGCAAAATCTCTCTAGGGGGAGTCACAGGGGGCTCCCTGGAATTCTTTGCTCCATTTAAATTCATGCTAATCCAGTGCTGAGAGATCCATTGCATAGGGATGGAACACAATGCCAATCACTCAAACGGAGGAGATTTCCAGGAACTGTTGAGTCTTTGGATGATGGCAAAGATTGAGATTCACATTCGGGAAATCTGGTGCCAGAGGAAAAATTGTTAACTCCCATGTCATGCTACTTCTCTAATATCGCTAGAGAGAAAGTGTCTTCCAAACACTATCAAATGACTGCTTTAGCTATCAGGCTATTTTACCAACCATTTGAGCTTCAAATGAAGCATAGCATGTGAGTTAAGAGGGAGGAATCTTCATGTGGAACAATAACCTGGGCAGTCCTAATGTGGAGGAACACTCTTCAGGCACTGATGAGACATTAGTTATGAACAATCTTTTGCCCTTGATTAAAATTATATTAGCAGGATAATATTTATGAACTAGTACACACTTCCAGAAAGATCAATGAGAAACTGTACAGTAAAGTACAGATGGTAGGAGGCTAAAATATTTCTGTCATAGTTTTTGACACTGTGTCTTGTTCTAACTCAAACTTTTGGAAATAGCTGTTGGCACAATAATGAAGAGGTAATCAGTTAGTGTCTAGAGCAAATACTCATAAAGGAAATGAACTCAAAGCTAACTTAAAAATGGTGACAATCTCTCATCCCAGGAAAAACTAATGAGCCTTACCCAACCACCTCATGATTCAGACCTAAGCTATAAGCAATCTGGCAGGGCTGCTCATTGACTGGAGTCAAATTTGTCTGAGGTTGGACAGATAAAGCTCATTTGTATGGAAGAAAACAGGCCCATTGTACAATCTTGGACCATTCTTTGTGTGAAATATAATGTGCACATAAAGCTGAAAAGATGAGCTGATTTCTCATTCTGTCCCTTTATGGCTTGGGGAATGCTTCAAATTCTTCATCAGGGCTTTAATCCTGCAAGGGCAGCTCCAGAGAGGAACTACCCTCAAAAACCAAATCTCTCCTGATACTTAAATGCTCAGAGCACAAATATTGACTTCCTTTTTTTAAAGGATATGTTGCGAAATTCCTTAAAAAGACACTGCTGCACATCCTGGAGATGGGCAGGAGAGTGCTGGTGGCAGGGAGAAAAGGTCCCCAGAGCTTCTGTTTTTCTAGCTGGTTTGGTTTTAGTGCGTCACTGATCTCTCACTTATCTCCCAGGCATCTCTGTTCCCTTATCTGTAAAATGAAGACTTAGACTAGACAGGTTCCCAGGACTTATCACTCGGAAAGCCTTTTGCTTTGAGAATGCAAAATACCCCTTCATCTTTGATGCTCTGCCATGTGAAAAAGAGAAAATGAAAAAAATGACAGCACTCAACAAGTATTATTTGAGGGGAAACTCCATTGAAAAATGAAAGAAGCCATTTTTCATTGCTTTATTGGTTAAGACAGCTACCGCTGAACGTGACTGCAGGTAAGCACTGGGAATGACATTAGGACATCAGCTGCGTCTCTTGCCCACGAGAGATGTGTCTGTCATATGCTTGGTCACAGCACCAGAGAACCATGGGACAAAGGCCCCGAAAGCTCAAGCTAGCCTTGTATGACATGTCAGTATGCTTTAGGCAAGAGTGCAAAGTGTCCAGGAACATCGACAATTATCAAAAGATTATGTGACAAAAGACACGATCACAGATTGATGAGGAAGCAGATCGGAGGATTCAGTTTCTTTCCACACATTCAATGTGCTTTTAATTTGTAAAAATATGTATATGTTTTCCTCTGTCCCCAACTCCTTTTCTAAACTTGAGATGCTTTTTATGTGCTGTTATGTTAGAATTGTAGTTATCTTTCATTTCTTTCTCCTGCACTTCATTCCTTTGTTTTAAATAAGCTGTCCATTGGACAACAGAGTATTCCTCTTTTAAGAAAAATATGTGCATGTTTTATAAAACATACATATGATGACATGCAACAAGGCTATCATTTCTAGTTTCAAGTGAATTGATATGAAGGTATTATAACAAATGTTTCAGTTTGAATTTTAAATGTGATAAATATCCATAGATACAGTCTCTGTAAATGCAACTCTTTGGATGGTCAGTGATTCAAGAGTGTGTGTAAAAGTTCATGAGACCACGGCTTGAGAATTGCTCTGTCTCATATGAATGCCACTGGGGATCTGATGAAAATGCAGATTCTGTTTCCAGGCATCAGGGATGGGACCTTAGAGTGTGTATTTCTAACAAGCTGCCCAAGATCACCAGCGCTTCTGGTTTAGACCACACTCTGAAGCAAGAGTAGTGATAGAAATATCTAGGATGGGCAGTAGTGCTTAGCAATAACTCAATGTGGAGCTGTAGTATGAATCTCTAGCACAAACCAGCACATCTTCCCAAATAAAGCAGTGACCTAAGAATCTTATACGTTATGAAATTAAAGGGCCTTGCCTTTTGGTTAGCTTATTTTAGTGACTGATGCATTCATTCACTTAACAAACCTGGATTATATTGATATTTCAATAGACAATATGCTTTAACTATTATTAGATGGGGAAAAATCCAGTTCTTGCTTTGGAGCAACTCATGGGCTTCTAAAGAAACAAAGAGATAAAGAAAGAATAATATTGTGTGCTCAAGGCTGTGATGGAGGTACATATAAAATATGTTTTTATTTTGGGACATAGACAGGAATTGGAAACATCAAACCCTTCCTGAGAAAGTTGAGAAACCTCAGTGTAGCTGATGACATTTGACCAAGGCCTTTAAGTTAGCCTTCAAGAAATCCCAGGTAGAGACTACGGGAATAAGTTCAGGTACAGAGTGTGTCAGATAGACCAAATCGAGGTGTTCACGGGCTTAATGCACTTGCAGTGGAAACACCTGAAGAATTTTTAGCAAGAAAGATGCCTTCCTTAGCTCATTTTTGAAGGATGTCACCACCATGTGGGGAATGGATGGCCAAAAGATAGTCTGAATCAGGGTTGAAGGACACTGTCAGAGAAAGAGGTACGGGTAGTGAATTAAGGAAGAGCAAGGTGTAGAGAAAGGAGATTGTCTTTCAGATCGCATTGGCAGGATTCAGTGCTAAATTGAATGTTGAAGAGGAAATAAAACCTAATGAAGCATCTGGGACCTGTAAGTATGAGGACCTCACAAAATGGTCTTATCATTCTTATCATTTACTGAAGCAGGGAAAACAAGAGGAGGAGAGAGTTTAAGTTGGGCGAGGAAAGATGAATGGAGAATGAACTTATTACCAGCATGCAGTTCCACTGGGAAATGGAGCCAATGGACATTGGGAGGGTGACATCATCTTTGGATCAGTGAAATCGGCAGCCTCTTAGAACTGTCCAAACCACTTGGACAGAACCCTTCGAACATGTACACATTGAGACTCTGGATTAATGCAAGGTGGTGGTTCCTTATCCCTGAGTATTGGGACGTGTGGAAAGTCATGAGTCGTTTTCCCCTTTGTTTCTCCCCTTGCCCCAGGAATAACAAGAAGAAATAGCAAATTTAGAAGCAATGAGTTCACCCAATTTTTCCTAAACCTTTATCCTTCCCTTGATCAGCCATATGATCATTATTAAAAAATAATAAATTAGTTAATTGAAAAAATTAAATTTACAAAAATACAAGTACATTTATATATATAATTCTGGGGGATAGGATGGTGGTCGATTTTTATTTTGTATTTTACATATAATGTTTTTCTGAATTGGGTTTTGTTTGTTTTATTTTCTTAGGCAGAACATATGTTATTTAAATGGAGGGAAAAATTGTCCCATGTGTAAGCTGTGATTGGGGAACCATTATTAAGGTGAATAGAATGGCTATTTTTCTTAGTTTTAATTTTCTGTCTCAGAACAAAGCAATTGCAGGAAGACTGGCAGCTCTTATGGGCACACACACAAATGCCTCACACTAGCTCAACTCAAGCATCTATAGGGGTTTGTCCTACCACAGCGACTGGGACACAATCTGTCAAAGTCATAGACAAAACCACAAGCGATCTCACCCTGACAGCATCATTGTCAAAAGCAGTGACTTAGTAGGAGCTAGTGGTTGCGGGGAGGCGGGAAGATGTGTGTCATCTCTTAAGTTATTTCAACCTTCCCTGTTACGGACTGCTTTTACTAACAGAGGTTGGTGGGTTCCACAGTCCTTTCTCCCTTATATTTTAAACAAGCAGAAAACAATGGGCCTTTAATTGGCCAAATTATCAGAGATGTACATTTATCAGTCCAAATGTATCCATGGAATTTTTCCCCCAAATGTCACGGGGATTAAAATAACAGGAAACCGGAGATGGAAGTATTAGAGAAGGGTAGACTTTGGCAGCTGCATTTGCCTACACGGCCACAGAGGACATCCTGGATGTTATGGTTATTTAAGAGGCTGGGGGAAGGGAAAACAGAAATATCAGGAGTACACAAAGACTATCAAGAGAAAGCAGCACTTAACATTGTGCCCTTTAATTTTCTGTCCCCAGGAAAATGGAATCTTTTAAAGCTAAGATAAATACAAATGTTCTAATTTTCATCTTAGCAACGGAATGAGCAGCAGCTTGATGCACATACCTCAGAGGCTACTTACAGATACTTACAGTCAAAATGATCCACCTAATAGGGAAATTTATGTTAATTAAGAATGTAGTAAAATATGTTTCCTTGCAAAACTACTTTGGCCGTTGTTTAGAAAACCTTTTTTCTAGAAAAGGAACTTGGAAGAATTAAATTTTCCTGCTGTCTCATACAGAAAAGTGTGCCCTGTGACTTTCACTGAAGCCACTGCTGGTAAATATTCCAGTAACCATTTTCACATGATTGCTACTGCATTCAGTGAAAAAGGGATCCTTGGAGCCAGCACTTACCTGCTGAAGGGCCTCTCAGACTCCTTCATCAGTATCATGCTTCACTGAAGAACACTCTATTGGGAAATTCATTTCCATTAAGGAAAAATCTCTCTTGTGGGCTTGAAAACAGAACTACAAAGACCTCAAGGCCAAAGCTTTCATGTTCATTGGCTGTTTGGTTCAAATTTAAAATTTTCTTTAAACTAATTTTCACCTAGAGACCTGATGGCCTTATGTTCTAAAATAGACCATTCAACAACACCTGCTCTATTCTTCTATTTTCTGTGGAGGGAAGCCAACCATATGGATTAAGACACTATTACCACGGTTTCCTTTTCTGTGTGTTAAGATCAACCCCATGACCAGTGGACTCCAGCAGGAACCCAGCTGCCAAGGGCGTGAGAGAGAAACCTCTCAGAGCACATGCACATTCACACACATGCCAGGGAGGCCCCTTGGTACTTGGTGTACCAACAGTGGAACACCCAAAGTACTTCACACCATGTGTGCAACAAAAAAACTTGAAAAGCACCAAATGAACAGGGCCCGGCGGCGTGGCCTAGCGGCTAAAGTCCTCGCCTTGAAAGCCCCGGGATCCCATATGGGTGCCGGTTCTAATCCCGGCAGCTCCACTTCCCATCCAGCTCCCTGCTTGTGGCCTGGGAAAGCAGTTGAGGACGGCCCAATGCATTGGGACACTGCACCCGCGTGGGAGACCCGGAAGAGGTTCCTGGTTCCCGGCATCGGATCGGCGCACATTGGCTCATTGCGGCTCACTTGGGGAGTGAATCATCGGACGGAAGATCTCTGTCTCTCCTCCTCTGTGTATATCTGGCTGTAATAAAATGAATAAATCTTTAAAAAAAAAAAAGCACCAAATGAACTGAATCAACAGTTTGTGCCTACAGAGCTGAAACTTCCAAGAGAGTCTTATCCCCATCCAAGATGCAAAGGTCAGCAAAATCTGTGAAAGGTGACAGGTGCCCCTAACGTACCATACAGACTCCAGAGCCATCTGAGCATTCATCAGAGTTGCCATTGCAGTCACAGGGCAAGCATTCTCCGGACACAGCTCGGAAGAATCCAGCATCACATTTCTGCAAAAAAAAGATCCCTTTGGGTGAATATTTTCTGAGAATATGAAGACGATATAGTTACTAGGTTATCTAAACATTTTGTTACAAAAACATCCTAAAACAAATTATTTGTATTGTTACTGAGTGATGCTGGGTACATCTGTACTACCTCCTTTGTTACAAAATTATTTTTCTGCTTCTTTCACTTTCCAAAGGAATAGGAATAACTAGCATTTTCCCATCACTGTAAGGAAAAATAAGTGTTTAGACTAATGGTAAGAGTGGATTTTTTTTTAATGTTTCTTTCCATTCCCAAAGAAAACCGAAGCCCAACAATTGGGGTAAGGACTTGCATTATGCTTCAAATAGATAAAGACTTCTGCTTTCAGAATTATTGGCAGTGGGCTAGTAACTTAGAGGAGAGACCTTCATCAGTTTGCGTTGTTAAAAATGTCTCCTTCAGATCCCAACATTTTAAAGGGAAGGTTAAGGATGTTCATACACATAAGCTCTTAGGCCAGTTGAGCATTGATTGTGTGCCTTTCATATATTTCATGTATTTTCCTAATTTTCAGAGAGACCTATTATTTTCCTTCCTCCTCCTGCTGCGATAACGGGACCCAAGGATGCATAAATGGCACATGCAAATGTCAGTCATCCTGCAAGGCACCAGTTCTCTTGCACAATAGTGGGCTGCCCTCTCCAGAGGTTAACAGTGCTTGAGTGAGGAGACGCTGTGACACTGCCTGTGCCATACAAGGCTGGGTACCTGACATGTTTGGTGTTTCTTTGGAATGTCTCAGGGATGCAGGGCAGCAATGTTACCACCTGCCTGGAATTCTACTTCCTGCCCACCAGACAGGCTTATGACTAAGGAATTCCCAGACAGATAAGAATCTGGAATACTTCCACAGACTAACAGAATATGAGATTTCACACCACACCCCTCATTGACCTATTGTGGTTTGTACTATCCTGGTTACCAGGAAATTTTTCTTTATATCTGGCTAAAGTCCTTCTGACTTCTATGCAAAATCATTTCCTCTTTTTTTTCCCTCTATAGAGAAAAGAATGACTAGCACCACTCACAGTATAATACCATCACAAGTTTGTGCCCTAAAACTGAAATTTAGTGTGTTCACTTGAAGAAAATTTAATAGTAAATAATAACATTTGTTCAAGAAGAAAAGGCAAAGAAATTCTGTCATGCAATGTGAGAGAAAGTAAGGCTAAGAGAGAACAAATCTGAGATTTATGATGGGGGATTTGTGATTGATGGTGAACATTTTTCTTAGTTTCCAGTAGGGAACTAAAACTACAGTAGGAAACATTCAATTTAGCTCACCTAATTTCATGTCTGCAGCTTTTGTCTCAAAGTAAACATACATGTTTTTCATTGGGATGCAGTATACAGATATGTATCTATGTAAGTATTTTATCTATAGTTCTAAGATATAAATATTGATATGGTTACACATATAAGTATATACACACATATGTATCTCAGAAAAAGATTCACAAAATAATAGTCAACATTACTATGTCTGATATACCTTAAAATGCCTTTCTTTTATTTAAAACTGTATCTTAGTCATAATCCATAGAAGTGATTTAATGGTTCAGGAACATTGCACCCTGAGGTCTGACATTGCTGCAGGGTTTTAGTTATAAGAGGAAGGGATATGAGCAAAGAGTCTTAATACTAATTATCCTGGTGCTGTTACAATGCTGGCTTCTGAGGTCTCTAATCATATTACAGTTATTATGGGTATCTTCTGAGCAAAAAGTTCTGATGATGAAGTCAAGAGAACTATATTTTTAAAAGTAAATACATTGGGTAGTTTAGAATAACTTAATGCTTGCTGAAAAATTGTGAAGGATCCTCACCTTTAAAAACTTCCTGAAGTTTCTGATATCCGAACAGCTTTGGAAAGCATCACACAGTGCCATTTTATATTATTGGTTCAAAGAATGCTTGGTGACATGAATGGGTTGGTCCAAGGTAGCATATCTGAAAACCAGTGACTCCCACTTTTCATCCTGCTCTCTGCTGGGGCTAGGTTCAGTCCCAAGCCTTTTGTATATCTGTATATATAAAATTTTGTAACTGTGCTACAAAATTTTAGATGCTTCATCAAACCTCTTTTCCCACATGAGACGATTATCCTGTAGCAAGCAATGACAAAATCATGTGTGAATGATGTTAGCACGTAGAGAATCTAAACCATCTGAGATGTGTCCATGGCTTTAAAAATTATTAATAACAAGGATGATATCCATGAGGAGAAAAATTATAACCTCTGTGGGATTTCAGAATGTTCATGGAAAGGTAGAGCACAAAGATAAGTTATCTAACTGCAAGTTTTTTTTTTAAATCCATGCTTTTTTCACAATACTCATTTAAAAAATTTTTTTGAACTTCCTTATTATTACGATCAGCATCATATAACTCTGAGTTTCAGAGTGATCCAGATCTTATTCTTTCTTCACTGCGTCATGCTGCCCCTCATGAACAGAAAAAGAGAACGTATTTATTCAACCCTTTAACTAACTGAACATGACCATTACATGTAAATAACTATGCGGATCATGTGTATAATCCTTTCAGCTTATTCTGCCAAAGCCCTACGAGGTAGATTCTGTTATCTTCATTTTCACAGATTGGGACTTTGAGACTTGCATGGATTTAATACCTAGACTAAAAGTAACACAGCTTAGAAATTGGGCCCCGGACTTAGACCCCTTGCTTTTCTCTCAAGCTTGAGGTCCCAACTACCTGCTGTATCTTTACTATATTTAGCCAAGCCTTTCTTCCTGAACATTCAGGTATTTATCATATCTCTGATGTTATTCTAAAACAGGCTAAAATGAATGAAAACAAATTTAAAAAATGTAAATTATTTAAATCTCAGGGAAAAAATTGAAAAGTAGGAACAATGCTAAATATATATATATTTATATTATATTTATATATATGTTTATATATAGTTACTAATATAAAAAGCATTGAATGAGAATAATTACTTTTTAAATGATGCATTTAGCCAAATCGTCATTTTGACCAACTGCTTTGAACTTAATCATTTGTAAGCTGGTTGTAGCTCTTCATTATTAACTAGTTCCATTATTGTAGCTTGCTTCCTGCCTTATTGTTAAGACTGGAGTAATATTTTGCCTTTGAAGAATAACATAAAAATTCTCACTTTGTTTTGAGTAGTGTGAGGTTTAATTTGGAGTAAAAAAAAAATCGGTGTATGTGTACTTGCCTGCATTAGTCAGTTTTTATTCCGACAATGAAATACATTAAGGAAATACTTACAAAGCAAAGAGAGGGTTATTTGGCTCCTTTTTCTGGAGATTGCAAGTCTGAACAGTATTATGCAGGCTTTGACAAAAGTCACATGATGGTGGAGTGTGTGCAGAGACTCTTGTACTTGGTAAGCCAAGAAGACATAAAAGTTCTGCTCAAACTTGGACTTTTAAAATGACATTCTTATGAGACTTGCCCCTAATGACCTAATGGCCTCCTGTAAGACCTCACTTCCCAAAATTTCCACTATTTTCCAAGAGTGCCACTCTGGGGACCAAGCCTTTACCAAATGGAACCTCAGGGATATCCAACAGAATATGCAAACCACAGCATTGCTTAATTTCACACTTACACAGATTAGAACCAGATGAATTTGAGGAGGGAAGTAGTGTGGTATAAGGAGCCACTTAACACTTTAGAGGAGCTATGAATGGTAGTCTGTGTTGTTATTACTGTAGAACACATTATTTACACAGGTCCATCATGTAATCCTGACATTATTTCATAAGACATAATGAATTATGACTTTTTTAAAGACAGTAACATTTACGCAGCTATAAGTCATCTTAACTCTCACTTAAATAAAACAGTGTCAAAAATTGATGAGAGTTAGAAAGAATCTAAAGTTGCTGTCTGAGGGTATGATACACTCTTTAGAGTTTCTGATTAGATACTTACATCCCACAGGGAAGTGGACTCTAACTTTCAACTCCAACAGTGAATTAATTATGATGAAATTCTATTATAATGAGCTGATTCTACAACCATGGTGCCTATTCTAATAGGATCTGAACTATAATTGGATTAGTTTAAAAAAAGTTCATGGAAGATGCATATTATTAAAAAGCTATGTATGAATTTCATTTTTACACCAAATTAGACATCTTTAAATTTTGTTTTTACCTGAAGTTTCTGAAGTACCCTTATTGTGTCTTCAACGAGATTCTAAACGTTTATAAATATTGACTCAACTCATTTTACTTTTTGAATTAGACTTTCAAAATTTAATTCACCAACTTTTACTTTAAGTTTACCAAGGTTCAAAATAGAAAGCTGTCTATATTTATATATCAATATTCTTTCAAAATCTTTCACTGATGTTCAGAATCTATTTTTAATCTTCCAAATTAATATTCATCAATTTTGATAGTTGGCATTAAATTATCTTTCTGCTTTTTTGAAACTTATAAGAAACATCTTCGATTATCTAGTTTTCAAGCAATAATGAATTTAGTTTTCATTTTATTTCTACTGAGTTCTGTTTTTCATTTTAGTAAATAATGAAAGTCACCTTAAGTTGGAAGATGTTCACTTAGAAGACAAGCTTTTTGCTCTAACATTTTTCTTAAATATTTACTTATTTTTGTTGGAAAGGCAGATATACAGAGTAAAGGAGAGACAGAGAAATGATCTTCCATCCACTGGTTCACTCCCCAAGTGGCTGCAATGGTTGGGCTGAGCCAAACTGGAGCCAGGAGCTTCCAGGTCTGCCATGCGTGTGCAGGGTCCCAAGGCTTTACGCCATCCTCTGATGCTCTCCCAGGCTACAAGTAGGTAGCTGAATGGGAAGTGGAGCAGCCAGGATAAGAAACGGTGCCCATATGGGCTGTTGGCACATTCAAGGCTAAGAGTGCCACTAGGGTCCTGTGCTCTAACTTAAAGAGTCAATGGGTCCTGCACAATGCTGATTTCTATCTGTTTAAAAGTTGGGCAGATGTGATCATCAGAGAGTATGCAAAGATCTTCTAATTGGGAACCATACAATTTAGTCTGCTGAAAAATATCAATCTAGCTTTTTCTGGGGGAATAATGAATTCTGAGGACACAAATTTATTGAATGAGTAGGCATGTCACAGGCCATTTTTTATGCATCTGTTAAAAAAAAAAAACACCAAAATATCTGAAATAGAAAGAAGCCCTGAATTAAACCATTGATCATTTTTTGGCATTCTATTTTCTCAGGTAAGAGTTATACATAAACCTACATTCAAAGTGCTAAAGTGAGTTAAATGCACTATACGGTGTGCTGCAGTTAGCATGATGCTAGCTTCCTGGTTGATTTTACTTAAATCTGGAGAGAATTACCCATTTTCTCTCCTTGGAATACTTCTAAGCCCTTGTTTGCGTAAAGAAATTCCCCACATTTTAATCAGAAAAAGTTATTTTTTTTTTTTTTATTTTGCCAGTGATTTCAACATAGCTTCATTAGGAAAGTGGTTTCAACATTTTTCAGAGATTGATTCAGTTGAAGGGCATTTCTTCTTAAGTTTGGCATAACAAAGTGAAGACAAGTTGAACACACACTGTGATGATGGTTTCTCCCAGTTGGCTCTTCAGTGCTACCTTTGGGCTCACTTCTTAGGACCCACATGCACCAGCTCACAAAATATGCTACCTCTTAATTTAATCCCCAAAGAAATAGAGACAATGACTCAGAACTTGAGGTATTCCAGTGAGAACAGAGTTGTCTTGACCACTCTTAAGTCAGGTCCCTAAATTTTGCAAATAGTGAGAAGATGGTTACCAAATGAGTAGGTACCCCTCAGGCCTCTTGTTGGCTAATCCTTAGCATTCTTTGTGGGCTGCATGGATATTCTCATGGGGTATTCTCAGCGCTCTAACCCCAGATCTCAAATAACGCCAAATCCAATCTATCAAACATGTGTTTAGATTGTAGATATCAACAGACATGGAGCATACTGAAATATTTATATGTATAATTTTTTGCTAATAAATAGCCTTTTCATTTGTATAATTTCAAAGGATCAAGCAAGGAAGTAACCACTCTTAAAGCTATACAGATTTTCCTTTTAAAAAGCTGGATTCTGGAATAATTATGTTCATTAATATTGCTGAACATTAATTTTTTTCCTTGAAAAGTTACTTAAAGCAGTTTTAAGCACTAATTTTCAATTGTTTATAGTAGTGATTATCACTGATACTACATAATGGGGTTTCGGTGTTTAATTTTTTTTCCATTCCTTTTTTCTGAAATAAATCTCCTGCTAACATCTGGCTTTCTGCTCTAGATTCTCCTCACATTGCACCCCTTAACTGGATTGTTCTTTTCACTCCTCGTTTTCTGAGCTATGGTTACATAACATAGCCTCTGCCAGATTTTTTTTTTTTATCTGAAAACTGACTCAGTTTTATTTAATTTACTGGAGCAAATGCCATGAACACATTTCCAAGAAAGGAAGCAATGCAGACCACAAGGGATTGCTATAAGTGCAAATAGAAGTGACTGGAGAGTTGTACGCCTATAAGAGATTTAAAAACAAGTATTTGAGGAGAGAGAGGGATAAAAAACAGAGGGAGAGAGAAGGTTGAGACAGGGAGAAATGGAGCTGGGAGTGGCTCAGTTTCAAGCAAGGAACCTGGAATTCAATCCAGGTTTCCCATATGGGTGGCAGGAACCCAGTACTCAAATACCATCACCTGTTGCCTCCTAGGGTAAGCATCAGCAGGAAGGTGGAATCAAAAACAGAGCTTGCAGTTGAACTCATACACTCTGAGATGTAGGTGTCCCAAGTCCCATTTTAATTGCTATCCCAAGCAGGTGTCCCATGTGATTCAATTTGATCATACAATTTAGTGGTCCAGTTCTTTACAAATGTCTGTCTAAGTTATCTTTTTCTTAATAAGAAGTTTGAATGTTGAATTATATTTACAAAACAATTCATTTTCAAATTCCAAGAATGTCTCCAAGCTTTCATTTCTTGTCCAGCTGATCTTCATAAGTGAACTAACTTGCACCAGTTATTCTTCCTTCCATGCCTCTACCCATTGTCTGCCTTTGCCTCCATTGCATCCTGAAATTTCCATGACAGAAATGTCCACTGATGTCTTTTGGACTTTTCCTTGCCCATCTTACTTGTTCTAGTACTCAATATTGTTGAAAATCTGTCACTGAAATTCTCTACACTCTTCATATCAAGGATAACTCTCCTCTGGATTGTCTCCTGTCTATCCTTCTTTCTTAGATTTTTTTCTTTTTTGAGTCAGGGGAGCATGGGCATCTATTCCTTCTTTTCTTTGGCCACTCCCCACAAATTGCTTGTTGCGTCCAGGGTAACTTCCTTCTAACTATATATGCTTTTGCTGGATGATATTAACTTTTTCCATAATTGCATTTTCTGTATTCTCGCAATTGTCAAATCACTTTCCATATTACTGATCTTGCTCTTTACTGACACCATACTAGGTAGGTCAAGTCTTCCTCCATTTGTAGAGACATTGTTTGTCTGTTAACCTACAGCCTCTTGTAAATCCATTGTATCCTTGTATCTTAGTAAATGATGAAAATCAGAGTTTAAATTTCTATACAAAATTACAGAATTTATGTATCTATACATGGATATATCAATAATAATTATAGTGCTTGAAAGAGTAATAAATAATTTGCTTCATCAATGTATTTTGCAATAATTTGTTGAAATGTTTCCAAAACAGTAATCTCTGCAAGGATGGGAGAATGTTTTGCAGATACAATAACAAAATCCAAGTACTCAAGCCTCTGTCCCTTCCTTTTCACAATGACTATGCTATCACTGTTTATTCTAAGCCTTCATGCGTGGTCTTTTGCCTACCTGTGTAAAGTAACCTTATATTATTCTGAACTATTATAACCTTAAATAGCTAGGAATTTTGGAAACTCAAACTCTGAACCAGTAGCCCCTACCTGTGATGGGATGAATTTAGAACTACAAGTTTTCTAAATTAATTTTTGCATTGAAAAATATTGTTCTTAAAAGTTAAAGTTGAAATGTGCTAATTTGAAGCTTACATATTTGTTCTATTATCAAAACTCTACAGTAACCACAGCAATGTCTTAGAACTTAAATAAGAAGAGATTTTTCACAGATGAGAATTTTTTCAGTGACAGTTCAGAATTGTCGACACATGGTAATAATAATAAAAAGCAGACTGAGGGCCTGGTGCAGTAGCCTACTGGCTAAAGTCCTTGCCTTGCATGTACTGGGATCCCATATAGGTACCAGTTCATGTCCCAGCTGCTTTACTTCCCTTCCAGTTCCCTGTTTGTGGCCTGGGAAAGTAGTTGAGGACAGTCCAAAGCCTTGGGACCCTCAACACGTGGGAGACCTGGAAGAAGCTCCTGGGTCCTGAATACGGATGGGCTCAGTTCCAGGCATTGTGGCTACTTGGGGAGTGAACCAGTAGATGGAAAACCTTTCTGTTTGTCTCTCTTTCTCTCTGTAAATCTGACTTTCCAATTAAAAAAAATTAAAAATTGCAGAAAAAGCAGAATGAATTTTGCTACACTTTGTTATTGTTTTTAAATGCTCTACACATACTGTACTCCCTTATTGGCCCCACCTGAGTTTCACTGTTTCCACTTCCAGCCACCCTTTGCAGCCGTGGCCTCATGGAGCTTATATTCTACCTCTGAATGTTACTAGAATGAGTCTGTGTTTCCAATACCATAGTTTAGTTCAGACTTTGGTGCTTTTTTCTCCTGTATTATTACAATTCTCCCTTCTCCCCATCACAAGACTTCCTCCTGTCTTATTTGTTCTTTTTAATCAGTACTAATTTTTAAAAATTTTATTACATAACTCTCTGGTCCCAGTCTCCCACTGACTCTTTGTGAATTGCTTGTATTAGTAAATGTAATTCCTTAGCATGCTTTTTTAAAAGAATTTTTATTTTTATTAGAAAGGCAGATATACAGAGAGGAGGAGAGACAGAGAGGAAGATCTTCCATCTGATAATTCACTCCCCAAGCAACAACAATGGCTGGAGCTGAGCCAATCCGAAGCCAGAAGCCAGGAGCTTCTTCTGGGTCTCCCACATTGGGTGCAGGGTCCCAAAGCTTTGGACCATCCTTAACTGCTTTCCTAGGCCACACAGGGAGCTGGATGGGAAGTGGAGCTGTAGAGATTAGACCTGACACCCATATGGGAGCCTGGCATGTTCAAGGCGAGGACTTTAACCGCTATGTTATCTCACCGGTCCCTAAATCTTCCCTTTTACAGTCCAAAACTACCTCTTTTGGGTCAACATTGGCTCACTCTACTCTGTTTAAACCATATATCAATCAATCCCCAGTCCGCCCCATTTGTACCACACACCTGCCTATCTGATGTTTTTGCATCTAGTGTCATGAAGGCCTAGAGGGACTGTCACCTGCATCATCTGGAAACTCCTTTACTGTTCTCTGAGACTGAGTCATTCATATGGCACTTTGCAGGTGCCTCACAAGAACAAGTGAGATAGTGCCATCACAATTTTTAATTTATATTCTTGCCTCCCTTGCAGTCACGATGAGCTCCATTAGAATTCAGGTGGTGTCTTATTCATCCTTTCCACATCATAACTTTTCACAGTGATTAGGAAAGAGATTCTGACAGTGTGAGTGGGAGAAATGGATTTAAATCTATAAAGAATGGGCCGAGAGAGGGCAAATTATGCAAACACTTTAGAGAATAATTTGACAAATCTCACAAAGGAAGACCCCTTTAATCATGACTGTATCTTTAAAATATTCAAGAAAAAATCCAGTCATAAGAGAGACAGTATGATAAATATATAGAGTATATGTACACACACATAATTTATATTGAAAAATTAAAACATGCAAAACAATGCTAGTTAGTACATAAGACAGAAATATAGACTCATAAGCAAAAGTACGAAGAAATGAAGGAGAATCTAAGAATCAGGCCAGTAAAGGGTAAATGAAGGAAATGAGGTTGAGGGAAGATACATAGACTTTATCTCCATTGGCAATATTATACTTCTTGTGCTAAATGGACAGTTTATATATTTTCTGAAAAAAAAAAGAAAGGATAGGACAAAGCAAAGACATAAAGCAAAACAAAAGACCCTACTTGGGTTGGCTGGATATTGGATTTCCTCATTTAGACTTGGTGAAGTATCTAACACATCATCTCTAGGAAGTGACTAATGAGGTCTTGACAATAGATTCAGATGTTGTGTATAATTTTCCCAGCTTCCTGGTTATTCATTTCGTGTGACATTACCATTATACACAGTTAAAACAATAGGCATAGGACATTCCTTACCTAACTCATTCTTCCTTTGTTTTTCATCATGTTGCAAGATGCTGCTTCATAGCATGTGGCTGCCTTGCACATATTTTTATGTGCATATTAGTTAACACACACACCAGCTTTAAATTCTTCTAGTGTTCTGATCACTATTTAACGTGATTTCTACTAATTATCCACTGTAGTAGTAAAATTACATGTCAACCTGTGCAAAGTAGAGGACTTTCAGAGTGTGTACTTACTTTAGTTGGACCTTACTAATCAAATGCAGAGATAAAAGATTCCTAAAGTGGTATACAATGATTTCATTTTTTACCTGACTGAGGAAATGCATTATTAAAATCCATGTGAAAAGGTTTTCGTGGTGATATTCTTTCCTAGGAAGGCAAGTGGTTTGGGCCTAAACTTAGAGAATTCTGCTTCCTCAGGGACCAACACAGCTGGTAGTAGGTGCTCGGATCATCCCTGGTCTTAGATTGGCAGAGCATAACCAATTATTCCCAAGCCAGGCTCAAGTTACCTTCTCTAGATGGCCTGGAGCTGAAGGGAGAAACAGGAAAAGATTGTGCAACCAGAGCAGATAAAGTATGAATTGGAGAATCTAAGCATTTATACTAATTTGGGGAGCATAATCTCTGTTATGTTTTATGAAGGGTAAATAATTTGTGAATTAAAGCAGCTGATTGAGGTAGATACGTTGGATGAGGATTTCCCTAGATGAAAAGAAACAAAAAATGCCATGGATTTCAGAATAGTGGTTAGTATTGAAGCAGCCAATCAGTAGCCCAGCAAGAAACACAACTTGCTGTAGAGGGTTCAAATGAAGAGAACGAAGAGTATTGAATAGATGGGTGGTGTACAAGTGTGGGCACGTTAAGGGAGCAAGGAATGGATGAGCGTGGGAGGCTTGCAACTGAAATTTTCAGTTACTCCAGCCATAATGCACAAGGAGCAAAGAAAATTTATTGCATCAACCCAGGGAAAGCCAGAGCCATGGAAAGCCTGCTGGTGGCAGCTACAGTCTTGATGCATTACTGATCTGCCTATGAGACATGACTGAGACAAGGGCGTACAGACAGAACTAGCAAACATCTTCTTTCTACTACTTTCCTGCTACCAAAGGGGAGCTGATTTGTAGCCTATGGGGTCAGCCTCCAGAGGCCAAATAAGGCCAGAGGGGCAGAACTTGAATCTGGTGGCTGTTAGGTGCAGAGTAAGCATCAACCCCTTTTTCCCAGGACTGCTGCAGGAGAAGGCTCTCAAGCAGCACTAGCTCATGACCTTTTAGCTCTTCTTGCAGGGACTAAGTCTGGATGGTCCAATACATGTGTGAAACAACATCTCATTGACAGAGTTTCAATATGTTTTTACCAAGTTTTCAAAGGATCTTTTAAAAAATGTTAACATATTAGGATAGATTTAAAATGAAACAAAAGCAAGGTAAGCTCTTCTTGGAAAATTATGAAATTTAATATTAGAAGTCATGGTGACGTGTGGACAAGAAATGAAATAGGTTAAAGATTTAGGATTATTTATATTTGATTTCTTTGCAATCACATCTTGTTTATGGCCCATTCTTTCCTGTCTTTGTTGGGGTGGGGGTAGTTATGCATTCTTTTGTGTTTTCTGCTGCTTACCCTGCCCTCTCCCTCAGTCTTTGTCAGACATAATCTCTGAAAACAGCTGAAACCGAAGCAACACCCATGGTCTCTGGCAACATCCTCTTGCAACTTTACATGTCATAAAACTTTAATCAGTTCTTGAGAGATAATTGTTCTCTCTTGATGTAGAAAATTTTCTTAAACTGTAATGATTCTAAACATTAATTTGGTGGTGATAACAGAATTTTAAGAGGTCTCATTAGACTCTATAGTCAGGCAGCAACATGGCTAGAAAGGCTTCTTATAAGACATGTTTCAGAAATAACTAACAAGGGATATAAAGAGTTAGCAAGTTGAATTCTATTCTTCTGGAGGTTGAAATGGTGCTATTGAATGATGGATGGATCTTCACAAATTTGGAAAAATTTTTGGATAATATGTAACAATCTGAGAAAAGTTACATTTCCTTCCTGTCCAGATGATCTTTAGAGGATCAAAATAGATCAGGGTTGGTATAAAAGGTGGAATCCATCTCAATAAATTAATTTGACAGGTTTTTCTGTAATTTACTGCAGTGAATTAAATATTAAATTAAATGAAGCAAGGGCATTTCACAGGTAGATGCTACTTCTTTCATGTTAATAATTTAAATTTCCAGTACTTGATGACAACCCAATATTTGCATTTTAAGAAATGTTCATTTGTATATCTAGGCACAAGTCCCAATGTCCACTCTTCAGCTCTCCCTGCGTTAGGGATACTTTAGCTTCTACCCCTCACTGATTCATCTTCCATGGGCACTGATGGGCTACACTGCAGTCTATTCGTTATAGTAGACACACTTCCCTGTGATTGTATCCATTGGAGACAACCTGCAAGAGGAAATATTTGAGACATTTAACATCCAGTTTTAATTCTCACACTAGGGGGTGGAGAGTCTTTGCCCATATAGTTTAAATCTATACCTCAGTTTCTTGTTCTGGAAAAAGTGGGAATGGTCTCCTTATAGTTCTCCAAAGCGGTTGTGATGATCAACTAATAGTGTGCACTTCGACACCAAAATCAGGGCAGAGAACAGTTCAGTGGCGATTAGTTCCAGTCTTCCTTTAGTACTTGTCTGTGCCAAGGCTATCTGTTTCAAGTGGCACCTCCTCTGCAAGCTGCAGCTTTTCCTCTGTTTAAGGCATAAGGCTCAGCTAGGACGCTTGAAGGTCCTGGTTAACTGTCTTTCTGCCTTGGAAGACTTAACTCCCTGTGAAGAAAAACCGGATGTGTCTGATTTGCCACTGAATTTTCAAGCAGTAGGTGCTTAATAAATATGTATTGAAAAAGGCTGGGGCATTATGGAATCACAGGATGCTGCAGCTGGCGAGGACCTTAAATTTTACTTATCTTTTCATTTTAAGTTTGGGAAGATTCAGATCTGGCAAAGCAAAGGGGCTTATCCAAACTCCCCTACATGGACCAGGTCAGTGCCTTTAGTGCTTTTTCCTCTTATTAGGAAGCCACACTTCTTGATGAAGTGGGGGAAGAACATGGTTGTGAAGATAGTTGGGGTATTGCTGAAGCTCATATCTCTTCTGGAGCCTCAAATGAATCTACACTGTCCATTTCTGTCTTCACCAAGGATCCATGGGGTAAGAATCAACTCTACTCACTGGAGAGAGTCTACTGTATGTCTCCCTTATTCCACCGGGGAGTGCAATTATCATCAAACTATCTTTTTATACCACCTCCAAGCATTTTTTTTGGGTGGAGGAGTGTAGTAGAAGCTAGGATTGGAGTGGGGCTAACGTTGAAACAAACTCAGGGTGCTTGCTGTTGTTTCGTAAATGTTTCATTGAACGGCGGTAAGAAACATTGCTCATGAAACCTCTGTGATTACTTGGCTTGGCATATGACAAGCTAATTTAAATACAATACTTTATAGCTGCTGTGTCAGTTCTTAATAGTTTTTATGTAGTGCAGCTAGAAATAGACTGAAGCAAATAATGTAGATTTTTCATTAGAGATGTCAGCTCCCATTAGAAGCTGGCTGTATGACATGCAGCTGTGTTCTTGACACCTCCCATGTTCCATTGGAGGGATCTGACAATGAACTCTGAGAAAGGATGCCCTTTGTGTAATAGACAGCAGGGTGTGCAGGTGCTTCCCCTCATGAATCAGGAGCAGATGTCTGATCAGGCAAAATATATGGAGCTTGACATTAGTCTGGTTGTACCTAACAGGAAAACTATGGGCCATACATTGTACTAATAAAAGACCATTAGTGGACTTTTGACTGAGCTGCAAAACCAACACCTTTCCCTTCAACAGTAAAAGAGGACAGATCTCACAGAGGGACTGTGACTAACTCCAAATTTAGGAAGTGTGTTCAACTTCTACTCTGTCATTGATGTTTTTTCTGTAAGACAGATGGCAATGAGACTCTACCCCTATGTTCTAACATGGTGGTAGAATTAATTTAGCAAATATTTGCCAATTTCAACCAAGTCTCAAGCACCTAAATAATGGAGAAGAAAGGATTTTCAAATTAAGGATGAAATGTTTCAGAAAGGTAGCCTGGTTCAGGGACTCTGGTTCAGGGACATATTCAAACAGTTCATGCATCAATATACCAAGCAGCAACTGCTTGCAGAGAGCAAAACAAATGTGTTATCCTTCTGAACATTGCCTCCTTATAACCTTGGAAGCTAATTTAAAACAAAGTGGAAAAAACATCTTCTCAATAAATGGTAAGCATCTATTGCAAAATTTTAATGATAAGGTCATGTTGTAACACACTACTTCTATTTTTAGGACATGAATGAGATTCAACATGTGCACAGCATTTCTGTTTGTTTCATGATATTTGAAAATACCTCCTACAAATTTTCTCCTTAACTTCTTTCCTTATGTGGAACATTGTTTAGTTAATATTTTTATTTAATTCATAAATGGCTTAAGTAATTGGCACATTTCTTGTTTTAGGGTGACTCTGGAGGATAGTTTCAGAAGTATTTTACAGTCTGTTGTCTGTTTGCTATGTGGAATGTTTTCCCCCAAATAACTGTTGTGATCCAATAGCTGTTCTGCTTTGGTAAGCACATAAAAAGGAAGAATAAGTACACAGACTGAAGTGAAAACAAAATGATTGCAGGCAACATGACAATGCCTGACGTGCTACAAACCCAGTCCCTGCACTGTCATTTTAATGACAACAAAACGGTGCACAATTATGAAAGGAAATGCATCGGGAAGGCTGAGAAAGTTTGATTTAAAGCAATTCCGTTATCTGTCTTTTGAGGGGGGAAAATTGTGCTGATTTTGAAACAATACTTCAGTCACAGATGTTTCCAGACCCCTTCCCTGATCCAAGGAAACAAAATACCATTCAGCAACAAGCCCAGATTTAGAGATGGGGCTTGTTCCAATATAAACATTTCTTAGCTAGACCTTCTCCATGAAACAGCATAGTCAATTTTTCCATATACAGTAGAAAAGACAAAGCTTTTAGCTTAAAAGGCATTCTCGCCTGCAGTGTAGAACTCCTGGAATGAGCTGTGTAGGGGTGCCGTGGGTCATTCTTGATGTCCAGCCCCCAAACGCCTTATCCTTTAGGACTGGACAATTATACAATTATACATGCCACAAAGGGAAAACTAGACATGGTTTTGACTTTCAGTCTTTGCTGTGGTCATTTAGACAGTTCATCAATTCCATGTACTAGTATTATTGGGGGCTAAGTTTGGGGCCAGCACAAAGCACACATTCAACAAACAATAGGAATATATAAGCAATTTTGTTCTTGTGAGTATCAGTCATATCAAAGGTACCAGAGCAAGTGTCTGGGGAAACTAGAAGGTGAATCAAGGACCCTGTTGGCCTGCAGAAGTTTGGGGCAGTATGTAAAATCTGCAGCTTACTATAATATGTGGAAGAAAGAGCAAATAGTTTTATAAAATGAGAGGTACAAAGAAATGCTGAGCGAGTGAAGACAGGGAGAAATTACTTTTAACATGGAATAGGTCTTTGGTGGAGTGCAGGGCTGTGTAGGAAGACAGTGTAAAGCTGGAAAGCTGGAAAGCTGGAAATAATAGGACAGCTTACAGGATACAAAGGCTCAAAATTGTATTTGTTGTTCCATTGCTCAAAGCAGGCATTCTACACTTGTAATTGGTCTCAATAAAGACACCAAATGGATTTGCTTTTTTTCTACTTGCTGGAACTTTCTTTGCAAGGACTGATTGAATTCCGTTCATCAAACTTAGCAAGTGTCTGGCTTGCTACTCACATGTGTATGCCACTATTTCTCTGCACGCTGCAGATAACATCGGAGGCCTGTCCTGATTCCTGAAATAAGCAGGAGGCACAGCTGGAAGTCTTGTTACTTCTTTGTGGGCACCAAGATCTCAGGAGTTATTCTTCTCTGATTTAATAATTAGGAATTTTAGAAGTGATAATTAATACATAGGAGATGTCACTCAATTATAAAAAGAGAATAATTTAATTTTACTCTTATTCATTCTGTTACCCAATATATTTTACCCAGAGGGACACAATGGCAGAAATACTTGATCTACTGGCTCTTTGAGTAGTTGTATGTTGGCTCAATTGGCTTAGTGCTTATCAAGAAGTAAGTAAAGAGCCTGGTGCACTCAGTTCTCAGCATTCTATTCTTAGTAGCATAGTCATTGAGTAGCTCAATTAGCAAATAGTTCTCATATAAAGCTAAGCCTCAGTTTTATTTTTCCCTCATTTTTTTCAAATACACAAATTTCTTGGGCTGGCATGTTGGCTCAACTGGCTGGGTTCCCATGTGGGCTCCAGTTTGTGCCCCAGCTGCTCCACTTCCCATCCAGCTCTCTACTTGTGGCCTGAGAAAGCAGTGGAGGATGTTAGCCCAAAGCCTTGGGACCCTGTACCTGCATGGGAAACCAGGAAGGAAGCTCCTGGTTCCTGGCTTCAGATCAGCTCAGCTGCCTTTCCAATCAAACTAACTAACTAACCATTTATTTACTTATTTATTAAAAAATAAATTTACAAATTTCTCAGAATATCTGAACATAAAAAGAAATTCATGCTGATTCATGACTGAGGAAAAATCACTTTTTCTAGATGATTTTATGTTAACACATTAAAAAAATTGTAATCAAATGATTAGATAATGAGATAAACACACATACACACACACACACACACACACACACACACACAACACAACCTAAAATAAGAATCCAATGAATTTTCAGGTAACTGAGACCAAATGATGTATTATAGAAAAAGAGGTCAAATGCTATTTCTGCTGAACATGTTGACACACTATGGGTTTAAAAACAAGCCACAGGAAAACGTACTTCATTTATAAAATAACTATGAACACAGTTTGGGGTTATCCAACTTTGCAAGGGTTTCAGTATTACTTACTTTCCTTGCAATATAAGGATCTTCCTCACAATAAAGAGTAGGAAAAAGACTAGGGATGGAGGAAGACATGACCGTGCCCATGGTTTTGAAAATGAACCTTGGGAGATCTTTCTGTTTTGCTGACTACCTGCTCCCCCTTGTCTTGAAGTTCCCATAATTTTTTGTCCCCTAGTGGGTTCAGGTTATCTCTGAGAAGTTATTCACAGAGAAGTCTCTGTATTATACCATAATGCTCTATGGTTCTGCCAAGAATATTTGTTTTTTTAAGACAAAAATATACTTATTCTGGCTAAATATTACCCAAGGAATGTGTATATATATTTGCTAGAACATTACATGGTACCCTGTAAATGTATACTATATATATATATATATATATGTATATATATATATATATATACTGTATAGCATATATATGTCTTTATTTATATATATAGCACATATATACATGCCTTTATTTATTCAAATGTAAGGATGTTAAATACTAAACTTCTTTTTTTATTGTTATTATTTTATGATGCAGTTCCATAGGCTTTGGGATTTCTCTTCTCTCCCCATCACTAATTCCTCCCATATTATTACAATAGTATAGTTTTTAATAAACAGTCCTAAGTCCATCATTCTGCTCTTTAAGTTTATCTGGACGTTGTAGGTATGGACAGCGGTAGAGAGTCCATCATCGTATTGTCAAGATGTATTTAACTGTTTCATTGGGAGTTCATCTTTGATTTGAAAGTAGAGATGCATAGTGCATTGTATCTTTACATCTGAATATGTAAATATGTGGAAAAACTGGATGATTAGGCTTTGAAATCATAGTAGGAAGGCTCTACAAGCAAAAATGGAGATGTCTAAGCTCAGAATTGTTATAAGGCAGGTCAGGAATGTTATAGTAGGACACAACAGCCAAAGAGATCACTTCAGTGCTATTGCATATTTTATTGTCCTGATTAATTCCTCATGTTTCAATTATTTTGCTTCATGGTGGAGAAATTTCTTGCAGTGGAGACTTGACTGATGGCTCAATGAATGGGTTTGCAGACATGTTATGGTCTGGGAATTTAAAAAATTAGTTCTTCAATTGTGTTATAACACAAAGGTTATTATTCACTTTTAAAATATGTCATTTTGCCTTCCTTTTTAAAAAGATTGAAGATGTGTTATTTTTATGTGACAAACAGAAAATTCTAGCCAGAAATTCTGAAATATTATTACACTTGAATTCTTACTTTCTAAGAAGAGGTGTTGAGCTCATAGGTTAATTAAGAGACGGGCTACCAATGAGGCCAAAGTACAAAATTTCTGACATGATAGAAAAGGGATGAATGATGCTATTATAAATTAAGTTCAAATTGAAGTAAATATAATGACCAAAGACCAAATGAGCTTTTAATGTTCTAGTTCTCAGATCCAAATGGTTACCTAAGATACAACAAGACGGTAATGACGAATATAGTCTTCTACAGGCTGTTGATGTCCTAATACACAAATCACAGGTGCTGCCCACTACCATTATTTGTTCCTTTGATGGCATCCGTGCTCTATGATGTAGCAGGGTAAGATGGTAACCTCAAAAGCCAAGAGACTCAGTTGTGCTCCATGTCTAGACATTCTCTATGGGACATTGAGGAAGTGACTCAACTTCTGGTTTTAGTTTCCTCCTTTACAATGGCATTAGCAGCACAGTTATCTAGGCTCTTCCTATTCTAACAGTCTAAGGTTTTATGAAGCTTCCTCCTATCTCAGGAAGTTTACATGTTATACCTGAGCTAGTCATTCAATATATCAATTTTTTTGTAAACTAAATTACTAACCATTTGTTTAATGTTTGAGAATATAGAAAGTATAAATATGTAGGCAAACACTTGGTAAATCATAAAAGCTTTGTAAGTATTAAAATTACTTTCCAATTGAGTTAGTAGTCATGCAATAAACCAACAGTTTATTGGGCAGTAGTGAAAAACATTTGCCCAATATCATATTAAAACCAAACTCTTCAAGTTATGGATTGAGAAATGAATAGGAATCCTTCCTCCATCACCAAAGATCAGTTTTTTCTAGGTATCCTATATACTTTCTAAAGCAAAATAAAACAATCTATAGCTTGCTATAATGACATTACAAAATGCTTATAGGGTCGTTTTAAAATTCAGGCGAAAAATAAATCCTCTTATAATCATTATCCCTATTTCCATAGACATAACATTCTTAATGGAAGCCCTTTGTCTTTCAGAGATTGTAAAAATAGCCTCTGACTACAAATAAAGCACGTACTGGAGAGAGGGATAAGAGAGAGTTATGTTTTGTGCTCAGGATGCAAATAAGAGACTGTGGTTTGCCTCTTATGATGAGATGATATTCACTGTCATAGAACAATTGAAAAAAAAAAAAAAAAACCCTGAACAAACCTTCTCTTTAAACGCCTTTGTTGTTTCCCTCAGCACTCCCAGGTAATGACAAGACAAAAGTGGAATTTCCTAATTTCCTAGGATATGGCCAAAAATACCATCGGACAGGGAACAGGAAGCATAAAAATATCTCTCAGGAGAGCGCTGATTGTTTAAGTATTTCTAGGCTGTGTTTGGAGCTGTTACAGAGATATTCAGAGCTTAAGCAGCTCTGTGTAATCAGTCATGTTTACTGGTCCAAGGCAGGTGTGTGTACCTCTGGAACATACCCAAGAGGCCCTAGTTTGAATAAGGTTTAGAATAACATTTGGGAGACTTGGCTTTATTTAGAATATCATCTTGGGAGGCTCCAGCATAGTGATTCCCAATCATTTTAGAGTGGAAAAAATTAAAGTGAAATTCCATATGGAATTCATCTATAGAACATTAAAGATGTGGGTAGCTTGGTTGAGGGCAGTAGGGTCACAACCCCTTGCTGCTCACCCTCCCTCTCTCATCCAAGGTGTGTCCATAGAGTCTCAGCCTGAAAACTACTCATTTAGAAGGTCTTACGCTAAAAGGTCCCTGTACAGATGTCCCCCTCCCCCATAATTTAATAAATCTCTACAAACACGAGCAACGTCTTGGACTTCTCCCTCATCCTTGCCAGCTTGGTAGACCCTTGGCAGTGGTTCCAACATTTCTTTTCTGTTTTCCAGCCTGTGGCCATCACCCAAATACAGGTCCTTCTTGCTCTCTGTTGGATAGTCACCAATGTATAACCCAAGTATCTTGATTTCAGGTTCCCTTCTGCCTACTCCCACTTCAGTAGCCTGTTTCCAGGTTTGTGTGACAAAGCACAATCCTCATCGAGTTTATTGTCTGCTTTGTAAGCTTTGATTCTTATTTGTGGCCCAGTACAAATTGGGACTATTTCTTTGGTAAAAGAAACCTCATAGCTCTGTCTTTACTCATCCTGTGCTCCCAGTTTGCATTTTTCCCCTCAGAGTCAACCTAAATGCCAGCTTTTGCATGAAGTCATCAGGGTACTTCCTACCAGGAGTAAATGTTCCTTTTAATAAAAAAGCTCTAAGAATTTTCATACCAACTTAGTAGTATTACATCATTAGCGTACATATTTTACATCTTTGGCTGTATTTCATTCATCTTCGTATTATACTTGGCAGAAGCTGATATAGTCACTAGCTTTTTCTATAATAAAAGATATTAGTGCAGATCAGTCAGGTGTACTTCGACACCTAATGATACAAGGTGGCAGAATAGGACTTGACATAATACTCTCCACATTTCAAAATGCAGAATTAAAGGTAATGGTGTCGATGAACCATAGCCTTCTTATCCAATCCTCTGCTGATGGGCATTTTGGCTGCTTCCATGTTTTTGCAATTACTGATTGTGCTGCTATGAACATAGGAGTGCATGTTGGTTTCTCATAAAACAGGTGTTCTGGATATATTCCTAGAAGTGCTATTGCTGGATCATACAGTATGTTGATTTTGAGTTGTTTGAATGTTCTCCACACTGATTTCCATAGAGGCTGTACCAACTTGCAGCCCCACCAGCAGTGGAGTAGGGTTCCCTTTTCCCGCAACCTCACCAACAAGTGTTGTTGGTGTTTTTATTCATGTGGGCCAGTCTTACTGGCGTTAGGTGGAACCTCATTGAGGTTTTAATTTGGATTTCCCTTATTGCCAGGGAACTTGAGCATTGTTTCATAAGAAAGCTATGGTTCATCTACTCCATGGAATACTACTCAGCTATTACAAAAAACAAAATGCAGTTCTTTGTGGCCAAATGGGCCAAACTGGAAACCATAATGCTAAGGGAAATGAGCCAATCCCAAAAGGTTAGATACCACATGTTTGCCTTAATTTAAGATGATATGATGTTATGTGCAACATGTTATGTTATGTTTTGAATGTTATATGTTGTGTATAAACTAAAATTGAAATGTCAATGAGGTGGTCATAGAATGTGGTTAAGAACTCGCATTGATTTTTAACATGTTGGTTACTCATTACTATGTCAATTAATTCCATAATGATGTAAATTTTTGCTGATGGTATGTTGGAGCTTTTAATTGATCGGGATGATACTCTGCTGGCTCTGTCTTCAGACCAGAGAGGGTCTACCTAAGAAGCCATTGAACTTGACTAGACAATAAGATGCTGGACTCTATGTTTGGTATATGCTTGCAATGAGGGAATCTCAACTGAACTTGAACTGTGGTTATGCAATGTGGAGGAATCCACCATGGTGGGAGGGTTTGGGGAGGGAAGGGGAGAATCCCAGTATCTATGAAACTGTGTCACATAATACAATGTAATTAATGAATAAATTAAAAAAATAAAGGTAATGGTGACATATCTATAAAGATGTGTAACTGGGCCTGATGTGATAGCCTATTGGCTAAAGCGCTTGCCTTGCATGCGTAGGGATTCCATATGGGCACCACTTTGTGTCCCGGTGGCCCAGCTTCCCATCCATCTCCCTGCTTGTGGCCTGGAAAAGCAGAGCAGTTAAGGACGGCCTAAAAGCCTTAGGACTCTGCACCGGTGTGGGAGACCCGGAAGAGGCTCTTGGCTCCTGGCTTCAGATGGGCTCAATTCTGACTGTTGTGGCCACCTGGGGAGTGAATCAGCAAATTGAAGATCTTTCTCTCTGCCTCTCTTCCTCTCTATCTGACTTTCCAGTATAAATAAATAAATCTTTTTTAAAAAATGTGTAACTGAAAGTTAATGAAAAAATCTTACTTTTGATCATATTTAAAATGGTGTTATCACTAATTATCTTCTTTAATCAGAAGTTTTACTGTGCAGTTATACATTATTTTTCTTCATTTAAAATAAATTATTGCTGAACACATTCCAATTAATAAATGCTATTGACTGATTTGATGCAATCACATTTCATATGTTAAAAGCTCAGTATAACTATATTTGGAGGTAGGGCCTTTGAAAAGGTAACAAAGGTTAAATGAGATCACAGAGAAAGGATTTTAATCTGGTAAAAACTGATGTCTTTATAGGATCAGGAAGATACAAGAGTAGTCACTTTGTATATGTGCACAGAGGCAAGGTCACAAAAGCACGCTGCAAGAAGAACCTCCCCTGCTTACCCTACTGGCACTTTGCTTTTAGACTGCTCCAGAAATGTGAGAAAACAAATTTCTGCCTGCTGCGGATACCTAACCTGTTCTAGTGAATTAGCAGCCCTCACAGGCTAACATAGCAAGGTAGAGGAAGAAGAGAATAAAGTACGTGAATTCAAGGGACTCTAATATACCTCCCATCCCCAGTTCCACGTTACAGTGCTTTCCACAGACGACCAATACCACAGCCATTCTCCTGGTCCAGGAGGAGGGACTGCCTGGGTCCATTACATTGGAATCACTGATGTGTTGAATGGTGCCTTTGAGAATCAGCCTCTTCCTGTCTCGTGCTAAATGAATAAGTCGCTTATTTCAGACAAGTTGTTCTTTGCAGCACTTGCTAATTTCTAGGAAAAGAGTTATCAACCTATGTTTCCCTTAGTTTGTCTTGAGGTCTATCCGTTGCCCAGTTTCCTTTCTTTTGCTATTGTAATTTGTAGAGAAATATTTTAAAAGGCACACTCTTTCTAAACCTTCACTAGGATTTCCTGTGATTGATGCACTTGTCTAATCATTTCCCCTTGGGTCCTTTTTTTTTTTAAACTGCAGTTCAAACTTGTTCCTCAACCTTTTCAAGTTATTTTGAATTGTAGATCCACAAATAGACCTGGGATACTACCGAAAAATTAATGTTACAGCATAGCTGGGGTCCCACAATTATATACACTTTTAGAAATTATCTCATATTTTTTTCCTCTAATGTCCATGGAAGAGCCTCCAAGTATTACAGAAGGTAGAGGCAGGTGGGTGACTGTACTTCAACACTTAAAGGAAAGACATAACACTAGTTATATGTTGTTTACAGGTTTGTTTTCTAATAAGAGCTCTCTGACCTTCCTGGCTAGTTCTGGGAACTTTGGTGCTGAGCTACTGCTGGTGTACTCTGAAGTTTGAAGCAAATATGAGGTGATAATTGCAACATAGTGGTTAAGAACATGAAGCCACCTCATGAACTATACCATGGCATCATTTTTCCCAAGTGACTTCTGTGTTTCCTTTTTGTCACTCATGTGTTGATTACTCAGTGACGCGTTATTTTTTCAAGGTGCTATAATTTGTTGCTGATGTTGTTGTTGTTGTTGTTGTTGTGGCTATTCTAACTCATACCGGTTTTTGACCTTGTTTCATGGCTTCTCACTTATGATGATGTATAGTGATGGAGTACTGGGGTCTATCATATACAGACGTGGGGGTACAATGGAACATGCATCCCTGCATCCAGACGAAAGATGGATTCTCAATGAAACTGTTGGACATGTGTAGACAATGGAATGCTGGACTGTCTGACATTGTCTGTATCAACAATGTCGAGGTACACTTAAATAAGAGACTAATAGAATTATGATTCCTTATGAAGGACTACACTATGTAATACAATGGGAAAAATCTGATGGGGGGTGGGAGTTTGGGGGAGAACCCCAGCCTATACAAAAATGTACCACATAATTCAAAATTCAAAAGAAAATATATCTATATCTATATCTATATCTATATCTATATCTATGTCTATGTCTATGTCTATATATAAAAGAATGTGAAGCCGGATTTGGGTTTAAGTTACTCAATTGCTGTATGATACAGTTTCCTCAGCAGTGTTAATATTAATGCCTTTTTTATAGGATTATTCTAAAGAATAAATAATAATACTCATAAAATGCTTATAACAATACCCTAGACACACCAAGTCTTAATTGAGCGTTCAATATTTCAAGTTAAAAAGATTTTAGGGCACTGCACCATGACATGGAGGGTAAAGCCCTTGCTTGCAGGGCTGGCATTCCAAAAGGGTGATGGTTTCAGTTCCAGCTGCTCCACTTCCAATCCAGCTCTGTGCAAATAAACTTGGAAAAGCAGCAGAAGATGATCCAATGCTAGGGCCGATGCACCCACGTGGGAGACCCGGAAAAAGCTCCCAGTGTCAGACTGACCCAGCTTTGGTTGTTGTTGTCACTTAGGGAGTGAACTAGCAGACGATATCTCTGCCTGCCTATCTGTCTTTCTCTCTGTAACTCTGCCTTTCAAACAAATAAAACCAATCTTAAAAAGGAAAAGATTTTGGGAGCCAGTTGGTTACCTGACCAGAATGGGTTTGGGCCCATAGGTTGTTTATGGCTGTTATGCAGTCTTAAGGTTGAAGTTGTGTCAGGGCGACCCAGTGCCAGCTAGGAGTACAGGTTGCCTGGTCTAATATAGAAGGAGACACACACCATGATGCAAAAGTACATTATTGCAGGTCTCAGTCCCACTTGAAAGCATCCACTGGAGGAGTAGCTTTAATAGTTCTCATGTTGGGAAACTGGACCTTCCATATCTCATTATTTTCCCAGTGTAGAGCACAGACAACATTCTATACTCTCTGGAGAAATATGACCAGATCAGGATCATATTTTAATGTGCATATGAACTGCTGGGAGGTGTAATAAAAGGTAGATGCTGACTCTGGAAAGGAATCTGCAGTTCTGCAGCCCTAACACATGCCCAGGTCATGCTGAGGCTGCCATCTTTGGACCACATTTTAAGTAGTAATGTTTTAGAGCCCTCTTCCCTGAAGTCAACAACAATTAAGGCATTCCCACACCTCAACACTGACAATTCTGGCTTCTAGAAATTTCACTGAAGATATTTGCTGACTAATGTTCTGTCCTACCCAGTCTACAGCAAGGGTTCGAGCTTTTTCTCTGTAGTATAATTATGACTGCAAGGGTTGACAGAGCCCATCTGCTACTACCAGGACTCATGACAGAATTAGCAGGAAGACAGTGTGCCAAGCTTGTGAAATTTCATCACTGTTTATTAATGGGAAACTCACACACACCATGGGTACAAAACTCGAAAGTCACCACAGATTAGCCCTGCTGTGGATGAAGTGTCTTGCCTTGATTTTAGTCTTAAAACCCTAAATTGTACTGTGATCCTACATGGTTCTAGAGCCTTAGCATCCCAGCATTACACAAGTCTCTTGCCTCTAGTTGGTTACCTGTATGACCCAATCACTGGACTGACATTGGTCTTCCAAAGCTACTTGGTGCGGTAAGCCATAATGAGATGCACTTTGTACACAGACAAGAGTATTCCCTGTAGCAGTTACATCCTGAAGCAAGCCTTACTGAAGATCTCTTTGATCCCTAAGGTTTCTGAGTTCCTTTAATGCTATATGCCATTGCAGCTAAGGGAGGGAATAGTTTAATCTGCATCTGGCTCAGGGGTTCCATTAGTTGATGTGTGGCATGCATTCCTGACCCAGTCTGCAAAAGACATGTGCTAATGCACAGGCAATTGACGGAATGAGATGTTGCCAACTGACCAGTTCTCATGAACTCCTAACTGTAGATACTTCACTCCATTTAGGTAAACATAGCATTTCTAATTTCCACCAAAACACCACAGAAACCTAA
This sequence comes from Ochotona princeps, assembly GCF_030435755.1. Taxonomy (NCBI): domain Eukaryota; kingdom Metazoa; phylum Chordata; class Mammalia; order Lagomorpha; family Ochotonidae; genus Ochotona; species Ochotona princeps. Next base: position 50,115,946 of record NC_080832.1, on the reverse strand, counting down.
TAAAGTCCTGGGAATGAAAAGATATCATTTTGAAATTTATACAAAGAACATCTGCACATACCTCCCTTAATTTTTTAAATAACAGGATTAGTTTCTTTATATACTTTGACTTTGTGCAAAGGATTTGGGCTTGAATATGGAAATTTTCCCACTACCATTCAGCCTTGGAATGCTATTTCCCCCAAGTTTCTCATGATAAAAAGATTCAGATTCAGAGTCGAACTGCTGGCAGCTGAATTTCATTAAGACTTTGATGGGAAACTTAAGTTGGAATTACAAACATCTGTGGTTAAACTTCCCTTTAGTAAACCATTTCCCAGAATTTAACTTGACCACACTAGCTGAAAAAAAAAGAAAAAGAAAAAAAATGTTGCTCTTTTTCAAATACAGTAGTACTTAAATATTGTTCTATATGGTCATTATATCTCAACAACCTATCAGATTTACTTGTTTTAGAAAATAAATAATTAGCCAAGGATTTTTTTTTTTAGCTCAAAGCTTACACTGGCAATCTGATTTTAATGGTTCCTAACCAAGTGTCTTAATTGTTTCTTCCTATTATAAAGTATGATTACTACAAATAAAGAAAAATCCTAAATGTAGGCAATATTTTTGACATTATTTATTTCAAGAAACTGTGACAAATCCAATTAGAAATTTGCAGAAAGAAAAAAAAAGGCTTATTTTCCTTGTCATAACAAAAGTGTTGAGGTTTTTGTCTGGTCTTTCTAGAGACTTAGAAAACTCCATTCATTTCTTTTAACTGTTCAGATTATTCTATTGTTGGGGAAAGGCAGCTTCGTGAATAACTATACAGAATGGTTAGAGTAGCTAAACTGCTCCCTCCCTCCTCCAATATTGGACAGTCAGTCATTTTGTATGCAAAAATTGAAAACCAAACTGGGCACTTGATCTAGCCATCAAGCTGCCAGTTAGAATGTCCATGTCCCACACTGGAGTGCCTGAGCTGGCACACCTGGCTCCAGCTCCTCATTCTAGCTTCCTGCTGCTGTGACCCCTGGGGGGCTGTGGTGATGGCTCAGGACCTTGGGCTCCTGCTCTCATGTGGGAGACAGGAATGAGTGCCCCTCTTTCACCTCTAGTCTCAACCAGGCTGTTGGCAGCACTTCGGGTGTAAATCAACGAATGACAGCTCTGTCTGTAACTCTGTCAAAATTATTTACAGGACAAAGATATTTAGATAACAAACTACTATAAACAACATTCTACAATTCTTTACCAGAATACCAGAGGTAGATAATAAAAGAAGGAAATAGAGACAGAATGAGAAAACTGAGAACTAACTTTGTTTTAGGTGGCTTACACATATTCATTTAAATTTCACAATGTTGTGAAACAAATACATTTCTATTCTTTTACAGTGATAGGAACTGAGCCTCTAAATGGTGAACTAAGTCAACCAAGTCAAAGAGCTGAAGCAGAACTCACATCATGCCCTTTTTCTCCTAAGTCCACATGATGACTTTGGTAAAAGGTTAAAATAAACTATTATGAAGTAGAAGCTGCACAACTATTGGGTTGAATCTGCCCCGTATGTTAACCTACTTAACCTTAACACTTAACCTATAGGGAATTAAAAGCACAAAAAAAAAAAAAAAAAAAAAAAAGAAAGAAAAAAAAAAAGAAAAATGCAACAAACAAAAAATAAACCCTGAGCCAGCAATTTCATGTAATATTTCAAATTCTTGTTTCCTCCGAAAAAAGCCAAACAAAATAAAATCAGAGGGTAAGCAATGTGGTGCAAGGGGTTAAGCCACTGAATAGGACACCCTTATCCCATATCAGAGAAACTGCGATCCAGTCCAGTCATGGCTTCCAATCCAGCTTTGGGCTGATGTATCTGGGAGGCCGCAGATACTGGTTCTGTCCTTACCACTCCGATGGCATGACAGGTAGAGAGGCTAATAGGAGTCAGGGTCACCTCTCTGCTGGAATGAGCAAAGGAGGAGTCTCTTTTAAAAGTGTGCAAAGTGCTTGTTTCTGCCAAGCAGGTACTTTCAGTAAGACAAAAGTGCCTTCCCATCTTACTGAGTTTTTAATTCTTCATGAGAATGGAATGAAGTTACCAGTTACACCCTTTGGGTGGCATTTTGTTTTATCGTGAACAAACTGGACAGGATTACAATTGTAGTCTTCTGATGGGTTGTGTCACTGCCCTCTTGTTAATTATTAACCATTGTTCAGCTTACTCGAATTGCATTTAAAAAACACCACCTTCACCATTGACTGGAGTCTCTCTTGAACTTTCCCTCTCGGTGCTGTCCAGGAGGCTTCCTATCTTTAATAAATTTTGCTTTTCACACTGAAATCGTCTGTATGCAAATTCTTCCTTTGTGTGAGACAAGAACTGAAGTAGCTTTCATCTTTTTCCATGAAAATTCCCCACAACAAGGGGAAACCCTGCTGGAGTTTCTGCCTATGGTTTTAGCTTGGTCCAGTCCTAGCTGTGGAAGTAAATTGGTGCATGGAAGATTTCTCTTTCTCTCTTTTTCCATTTTTGTTTCTATCTTTATCTCTCTGCTACTCTGCCTTTCAAATAAACAAAAATAAATCAACTTAAGCAACAACAAACAAACAGAATAGCCACAGACCTGGCAATGCTGAGAAGTGGCTATCCTTTCAGAAAAGGCAGCCCTTGCCTTTCCTGTTACTTAGGGACCCACAACTGATACGATGCATTTCTTTCAAAGTACTATAAAAATATACATTTTAGAACTTGCTCTGTTCCATACCATCCAGCTATTTTCCTTCTGGGTATTTGTGCCAAAAAATTGGAAGCACAGACTCAAATACTTGAACATCATAGCACCATTATTCACAATAGCCAAATGGTAGATAAAATCCCATTGTCTTATGCCCATTGATAGATGAATGTATAAATAAAATGCAATATATTTGTCTCAAAAAAGAATTTTTATTTTACTTTAATTTTATATATTTGAAAGTCAGTGAGACAGAGAGGGACAAAGAGAGACAGAGATCTCTCATTCTACAATTTACTCCCTAAATACCCACAAGGACCAAAGTTGAGCCTAGCTGAAGTCAGGTTGTGGAGCCTCAATCTAGGTCTTCTATATGAGTGGCAGGGTCCCAACCAGTTCCTAGGGTGTGCATTATGCAGGAAAGTGTAATCTGGTATCATTTGGGATATAGGCATTTCAAGTGGTATCTTAACTGCTACCCAAATGTCTTTTCCTACCATAGAATGGCATTCGGTCTGTAGAAAGAGTATAATTCTGAAAGATGCTACAACAAGGGTGAAGTTTGAAGATGTTATGCTAAGTGAAATAAACCAGGCACAGAATGACAAATGCTGCATGACTGGGTTTATATGGGACACCTAGAGTAGTCAAATGCATAGAAACAGAAATGAAAATGTTGGTTGCTAGGGACTGGGTGGGGAAATGAATAGGAAACTCTTGTTTAATTGGCTTCCATTAGAAAGATAGACAGTGCTTACAACAGTATGACAACGTGAATATTCTTAATGTCATTGAACTGTGTCCTTGAAGAAGGTTAAATTGGTAACATTCATGGTGATTACGTTTTATTACATTAAAAAATCACTTCCATTTAATAAATGTTTGCTTTATTTAATAAAAAAAAATCACTTCCTCTAGTTGAACTACAAAACTCCTGTACTCTAGGAAATGGAATTCTTTATTTTCTAGAAATTTGAGAACAACTTTGGTTCAGTGAAGTATGCACTCTTTAGGAGTGCTCTTTTGACATCTCTGTTAACCTAAATCAAGAGGTTCTAATGTAGGCTTCAGCCTCCTTTATAAAATTATAAAGGAAAACAGGATACAAGAAAATTTCACAGTTAATGAAAGGACACTTGGAAAAGAGAATGGAATTTCGAAGCCTGGACAGTTTGCCATTACCAGACATCAGTTTTTTCACCTCTAAAATGAGCATAATTTTCAAGACTGAGAGCTAAGTTAAATAATACAGGTAGTTTCATGGGACATAGTATAAATCAGTAAGTGCTTTTTTTTTTCTTTGAATACAAGAATAGTTTAAAAAGTGGTTATTAGACTTGGTGGGGGAAGGGACATGTTATCTCAATTCATATTCTTAAGAGTTTATTCAACATCTGATAGTTAAATAGCAAGCACTACACAGAAAGTTTTAGAATGGCATTTTAAATTTCTTCCTTTAAAGGAATTCCAAAAACTAAAATTTTTCCTAGGTACACTTCTACTTGACTGGTCACCCCTTTCTAGACACACATTAGAATTTATTTCCATACTCATTTTGGGTTGTACTACTTAGCAGATAGAGAGCTTATGCCTTGTTTTCATGTTTGTGTAATAAATTAATAATTATCAGGTTAAAAGCAATTCCTGGGAAATGCTTACACTGCTCTCTGGCAGATGGAAAGTACTGAATCAGTGAAAGCTGTAAGCCACCGCAACTACTGTCTTCCATTTCTTCTGGAATATGTTTAAAGTCCTTCTTCAGTATATTTTGTGTAGGCTGTTGTTTGCACCTGATCCATCTCTGTGGTCATCCTCTTCCCGTATTATCTACATGACACCAGTCAGTAGCCACACTTACTGAATGTTAATCTACTCTGATCATACAGTGCCTCTAAATATTTTCTCTTTCTTAGATTGCTTACCCCTTGAGGGTAGGGATGGGACTGTGCCTTTCTTATGTCCTCCTAGTGCTTTAATTTATTTTATTTTTAAGGCAGAGTTACAGAGAGAGAGGGGGACAGGAAGAGACAGGGAGAGAGAGAGGGAGAAATACAGAGTCAGAGTGATAATCTTCATCTACCTATATGCTCCACAAATTGTTGCAATAGCTAGAGCTGGGCCAGCCTCAAGCCAGGAGTGGGTTTCTTCTGGGTCTCCCATGTCTCCCATGGGTCTCCCAGGGGCCCAAGCATTTGGAACACTTTCTGCTGCTTTCCCAGGTAAATCAGCAGGGAGCTGGGTGTGAAGCGGAGCATCTGGGACTCAAGTCAGTACCCTTATGGGATGGTGGCATTGCAGGAACTGTGCACCCACTAGGCATAGTGCTGGCTCCAACTCTTAGTGCTTATTTTATTGATCAGTAAGGATTAAAATTTGTTCACCAAATGAAAAGGTGACAAAAATGGCTGTATGGGAGAGGTTCAAATTTCCTAGTGAAATTGTTGGAACAAGTATAGAATTATGGTCTAGGCCAGGAACTGAAGGTCTGGAGGTGGTGCTTCAGGATCAATCTCAAAGTAGGTGACAAAGAGGAAAAAATGAGGGAGAGAGAGAGAGAGAAAGAGAAGAGAGAGAGAGAGAGAGAGAGAGAGAGAGAGAGAGAGAGAGAAGACACAGATAAAGAGATCTAAAAAGTCTTTGAATAACAATAACCATTCTATAACCCCTTAATGGCAGATGCTCTAACAATGTCTTGGGACATGAGAGCGCATATCTAAAATGAAGTTAGGAGGAAATGTCCCAGTGTCCCACAAAATGAGTTTTCTTAGTACCTTGTCTTAGGCAGTCAGTTTGTCAGTGTAGGGTACTGTACAGATGTTAACACAGCAGTAGCAGCAAAACTCACTGTCAGGAAATAAAGCCCTGTTTTCTCCTCTCAGGTGAGTTTGCTCAATATTGTCAGTGATTTTTCTTTAGTTTTTCATTTATCTATCAAAGCATAATAGCATCATTGTCTCTCCATCACCTCCCACTTGGCCCTTCAAGTGGAATCCTTATCCGACTCTATTTTTGAGTTTCTGAGTGGCTCCTTTGCAACCATGGGTTGGTCTCTAACCTAGTACTCTTGACCTTGTCTAACTCCTACTTCTCCTCAATTAGCAAGAATCTTTCTTTCCAAGAACATGCTGATACTGGCTCCCTGATGCTCAGGCAGCTCTTTATTTTCACTCCTGCATGTATCCTTAAGTGATGTTGCCATTTTTAGTTGACCAAGAAGAGATCTACCTAGTTTTACTTGCTGTAGTCATGCATGATAAAATGAATAGCCACCTCTTTCTTGAATATGAAATATTAGAACATGGAATATTGTTATCAAAACACCTAAGATTCCCAAGGTCCACACTCATCACTCTGAACAACTGCTCTCTTCATAAACTCAGCTGTTGTGTACACAGTCAATTGCTTGTCAGAAAGTACAAAGAAGGTGGGAAAATTCTCTGAACTAGCCCAGAGTTACCCCCGTGTGTTTCTCTTTCAGATTCTTTGCCTCCTGGGGAGGCTTGGGCTTGTTTTACAAGGAAAAGAGAGACTTCCTCTTTGCTTTTATGTTGTGTGTGTCCCATGTATTTGTGGCTCGATTCTTACCAAGCCCCACAGCAGGTCAGAGTCATGTCCGAGTTCAGGGCTGAGGATCCAGAGATGCAGAGGACAAAAGTCTACGATCAAGGAGTTTGGGAAAACCACAGGAAGAACATCAGTCAAACACCTCCCACTGTCCCACAACTGCCTTGGTATTTTTCTTCCTTCCCTTTGAAGGAGAACCGAGGAATAATCATTCATATCAATCCAATTCAAATAAAGTCGGTCTATTTTTAGGATATCCTCCACAGTTTGGACCTCTCCCATAAATAATGAGTCTGTTTTTTCTCTCTCTCTCTCTCTCTCCCTCTACCCACTCACCCAATAAAGTAGTTGTACCATGTTATTAAGTCTCAGAAATGTATTTGGTTCCACGTCTACTTACTGGCAATAAACAGCATGAGAAACCTGCTTGTGGGCTGTTGGGAAGGCTAGGGGACCACAGGCTAACTGGAGGCATTATGCAAAACTATGCCGTGGGAACATCATTACCTCAATCCCACCCTTTGAAAACCATATACTTCAGCCTTCCCGGAACAGTTAGTATCTTCTTTCTTTTTCCCTGAACCAAAGACACTGACTAACACTTTGAACCTAACACTACAAATTCAACTCTCTACAGGGCGCTATTTTAGACTGGAAGGATACAGACAAACAGAGTAAGAACAATATTAAGTAAAATAGTACCATTTTTAAAAAATGAAGTAATAGACGTTTCTTTTAGTTTCATAATCCACATGATTTTATAATAATAGCCCTGAACATGTATAAACCACTCATACCATGTCAGATGCTATGCTAAACACTCTATGTTTTATTTCATTTCATGGTCACAACTGTCTGAGGTATGAAATAAGCAACAAAAGTTTCTCTAGTTCTCAATTGTTTATCTGTAGTTCAGGCACCTGTAACTTGCCCAGGTCAAGGAGTTTGACATTTAAACTTGGGACCACACAACTGAAAAAGCCTGACATTTAAAAACTTTGCTGTGCCATCTGCCTAGTTTTCCACTGAATGCGGGGCGAGGGGCATATAAGAAGCTGCAAAGGGTGCCAACATCCATTTTAAGGTACCCTAAAATGCAAACAATTATTTTCTTAATTATTCACTGAACACCACCAACAACATTTTTGTGTGCTTTTATCTTTAGATTTAACAGACAAAAATACAAAATGCCTGGAATTTGAATTTCAGGTGAAAAATAAAATGATCTTTACTGTGGATATATTTGAGATATGTTCCAAATTCATTACCTGCCTAATATTCAAATGTAGTTGGGCCTCCTATCCATTATCTGCCAATCCTTGTCCTAAGTCAAGTATTTCATTTAGGGACTTCCCATGAACAAAGCAACAGGTGGGAACAATGCCTGCCTGCAGTGAAAGCTCTCTTGGCATTGTGTAGCCTCACTGGTAGGAGGACCACCAGAAGCCATGCCCCCTTTTTTCTCATGGAGGTTACATTTTGCACCAAGATGACAGCTGGGAAAGCTCTGGTCTCCTCATCCTTTCAGTTTAAGGAACACGGTTGGGCCTTACTGTAAAGGATAACCATGTTATTTCTAATCATTAATAATGAACTGAGGTTGTACCAATAATGAGTAGCATTAATAGCAACATTCCAGCATGTTGCAAATGCAGTTGACTCACATAGCTGTTTCAGTTGTATGGTTGTTGGAGCCATAGTGTGTGTGTGTGTGTGTGTGTGTGTGTGTGTGTGTGTACTGTCAGATCAATTGCTTCTTCCTTTCCCATGAACTTAGGTGACTTCATTTTCCTCCTTCTTAGCATCTCCCACGCCCTGGCCTTGCTGTTGTCAATCTGGGTTCAGGGAACTCTTAAATCACTCTGGATTCACTGCCTTCACCAAGTTTCTACACTGTGGCTGTGTCTGCAACTCAAAGGCGACTGAGAAGTATTCAAACGGCAATTCTTGGAATGAGCATATCATCAGTTGCACACCCCGGTTAGTTTTACTCTGCCATAGGATGGCAGGTTTCTCTGTAAATTATGTTTTGCGGTTTCCTAATAGCTTCTCCCACCGACTCAGTCTGCCCAGGCAAAGAGGCGCGGGGGGCGTGGGGGCAGAAGACTTTCTAACTCAACAAGAAGCACTGGGTTTTACTGCGAGGAGCAGTAGCCAGCGACGGGGTGGGCACACTCTCACCAGGTGCTGTGACCTGACAAAATGGGTCAGAAAGGCGCTGACAGCTGCTGCTCTCCAGGTGAGGGAGTAGCAGGAAAGTATGCCAGCACTTCGCCACTCTGAACAGACACATTTTAAAGCCTCAACTTTCAGCTCACCATGTCCAAATCAACTAAGTAAAACTCTCTTTTCAGTTTCTGAGTTGATCTAGTTAGTCCGGCTGAAACCCTCATGGCAGTGGGCAAGGGAGAGAGGGGGCGAGTGTGGCAGGGGCTGCGGTGGGGTGCAGGTGGCCCGGCAGGGGCGGCCGAAGAGGGGACACCGTACCTCTGCAGCAGGCAGCAGGCGTCCCGGAACCACGCGGGCCTCGCTTGTCTCGGGAGGGTCTTGCCTGCCCACGGCTGAGCTCCCTTCAATGTCAAAAGGAAACGTGTTGTCGTCCCCCGACGCCGCGCTGGACCAGCCGGCGCCCCAAATGAGCCACAGAGGCAGAAGTAGCGATGGCCAGGCTGAGCCCCAAGCCATCCCTCCGTGCATGGCAGCCGGGATCCTGCAGGGAGGCGCTCGGTCCTGGCTCTTCGTCTGCCTCCTGTATGCGGCGCTGCCGGGCGAGGGTCACCGTCCCAGGGTCCGCGGAGTCCAGTTGTAGGAAGCCCAGCAGCAACTCTGAGTAGAGTGAGTAAGCGTCTCTCTCAGTCTCCTCCCGCCTCCTTCCACTCTCCCACCCCCACCCTTGTGGCTCTGGCTCCCGAGCCTACTGAGAGACGGAGGCTGAAGCCTGCATCAGCAAGATGTAGCAGGGAATCGGGAGTTCCTCGCCAGCTCTAGCCCGCCTCTTCCCTGGCTGTCCGGTTCAGAATTGCGGACCGCGCCGCTCTGGCTTCCTTCCCACGCCCATCCTCACCACTCCCTTTCACCTTCCATGGGCCAGGCCCTGCCCCACCAAATTGGCTTTTAAGCTTCCAAAGTGGGTCTTTCCCAGCCTAGCTCAATTTGGAACTCCCCTTCGCCTCCCTCCACCACAAGCACTCCAATCCCCACCCCCAGCACCCCCAAGGCTGCCAGATGAATATTCAGCTATGGCAGTGGCTTCCTCCCAGGTGTCAGATGTCTCATATTTATCTAAATCTTCTATGTGGGCCCGCCAGTTATCAGGAGAGTGGGTGGAAGGGGTTCCGGGCCAGAGCCCCAGGCAGAGGATCTCTGAGGCCTGCTTTCTAGCGCAAACTTTCCCATGTGCCAGGGAGGGGGCAGACGGCTGGGTGCACTCCTGTGCGCCTGTCTCCTCTCCGGAGAGTGGCTGGGCATCCCTCTTCCTCCCCACAGTCCACGCCCAGGGGGCTTGGGAGAAGAATATCTCTCACTACAGCGCTGGAAAATGACTTCATTACTCAAATGCATGAACTTTTATTTACAAAGAACATCTTGTTTTCGTCCTAAAGAGGTGCTTTGTGAGGGACCTGGAACAAGGGGCACAGTGTATGAGCCTGTCAAATATACTACCCACAGCCTCGACCTCTTCCTCTTGGCCTGTAATCTCATGCCTACAGCATCTGGGTGCTGAAAGCTTTCCAAAACTCTGGGAGGAGCTGGGTTACAGTTTTGCCAGGGGCACCCCAGCAGACAGAGCAGTGGCCACTACAGCTGAGCGGTACTTGTGTTGACATTAGCTTCGTGTTGGAGCATGGAGTGTTTCCACAAGACCCCAGCCCATCTTAAACATGAGCCAATAAAACATCAGAAAATGGCATCCAGGTACATTTCTAGGTGTCTGAAATCACAATCATGCAATTAAGCATTTTCTCAAAATCTAATCGTTAGTTCCATTGCCTGGGACAGGTCATGGTATTTAAGGATAGAGCAAAGCAACTATTTATTTTGCAATTCTTGTACTATCTTGTGCCAGATACTTGGCAAATATTATGAAATATTATGAAACTCGGTGTCCCTGTGGTATGAGACTGTTATTTATTTATTTATTCTTTTCTTTTTATAGAAGAAGAGAAGGTTCTGAGAATGTAGGATATCTGCCCAACGTCACACAGCTGGCAGAAAGTGAACTGAGGTTTGAGTCTGGGTCTCCCTGATTCCAGGCCCTGCTGATATCTACACCAGAGGGAGACTTGCAAGTTGAACACCCCAAAGTCAGAGGCAGGAGAGAAGAACACTTCTGGTTTTTGAGTGCCTCCTGTGCACCAGAAATTTGATAACAATTTTGTCTTTGTGATAATGTAGGTAAGTATTGTTATATGTACTTGGCAATGGGAAAATGATGGAAGTATTACTACATTTCAGGTATATATAATTGTAAAACCCTTGATGTTAAATGAGAAAATATGATGCAAAGGTACCAATGCTGGAAGAAGCAAGCAGCGCTCTTGGAGGGGCTGGCGCTGTGATACGGTGGTATAACCTCTAAGACATCAGTGTCCTGTTTGTACACTGGTTAGTGTCCCTGCTGCTCAACCTCCAGTCCACTGGCCTTTTAAAGACTTATGAAAAGCAGTGGAAGATGGCCCAAATGGGACCCGGCCGCGTGGCCTAGCAGCTAAAATCCTCGCCTTGAATGCCCCAGGATCCCATATGGGCGCTGGTTCTAATCCTGGCAGCTCCACTTCCCATCCAGCTCCCTGCTTGTGGCCTGGGAAGGCAGTTGAGGACGGCCCAGTGTTTTGGGACCCTGCACCTGCATGGGAGACCCGGAAGAGGTTCCTGGATCCTGGCTTCGGATCGGCAGCACCAAGTGCCGGCCATTGTGCTCACTTGGGGAGTGAATCATCAGATGGAAGATCTTCCTCTCTGTCTCTCCTCCTCTCTGTATATCTGACTTTGTAATAAAATAAATAAATCTTAAAAAAAAAAAAGATGGTACAAGTGCTTGATCTCTTGGCCACTCATGTGGAAGACCTGGATGAAACTTTTGGCTGCAATAGATGGCTGTTGTGACCATCTGGAGAGTGGATCAACACTCTACTCTTTCCTTCTCTTGCTCTGTTCCCCTCTCCTCCCCCTTCCCCCTCCCCCACCAGCCCTGCCATAGAAGTCTGAGTTTCAAAATAAATACATAAATCTTCAAACAAAAATAATTATATACAAAATAGTATTGCTAGGAACCATTAGGTGAAGTTATCATCATCTTCCATATACATTCTCCTGAATAATAGACCTACCTGCTAAATTAAATTGGAGAGCTTAAACAAATGTATATTTCATTTGGGCAGTTCTTTCAGAGACTTACATTGAGAAAGAAGACCATTAAACCCTGAGAGCAGTAATTCTGGACTTTCCTGTCTCACACTTCCTGTAAAAGGACTTCAGTGTCAAACACCTCAGCACACTGGGACTCATCGTCTTTGCTTCTGAAGGGTTACAGGCTGTTCTTCACTGGCTGTACTCTGTATTCAGCTGGTGCCTGTTCTCACTGCCCGCAGGCTAGTGTTCAGGATCGGCAGAAACATCTGAGGAAAGAAGGTGTTTCTATAGGATCTGAGGGATTCCAGTTTTTGGTTAAGGAGATGTTCCTAGCTTGCCCACCTCATCTTTCTTCTGCAGGTACTATTGCTTTTTATAAGGTGACAGGGCACTCACTGTCTGCAGGTGCTTGGGGTTTTACATGAAATAAAAGCAGGATTCAAATGCTGGTCCTGTTTAAAACAGTTCTAGGAGATGGAGACACAACGTATTCTCTCTGAATGTCACTTTTCTCCTCGTAAAAGGGGGCTGATGAGGCCTATGTCACTAACTAGGAGTAGTAAGTGAAATCATGTAAAGAAAACACTCGCAAAATCTGGCACATTATGCTCAGTAACTGCTGGTTAGTTCTGTTGTTTTTCAAATCTTTAATAAGAACAAAATGACTTGTTAAAGAGGGAAGGCAACCATGTTTGTTTATTCTGTGGCTTAGGTAACCTCCCATGTGCTGAGAATAGTCATTCCCAGCTCTGACAGTCACTGGGCCCTTCCTGGGACTAACCATGAGCAGAACGGTAATGGATCACAGAACAAGAGGGCAGGTGGGCAAGGAGAGGGCATTGATGACTATCTAAGAGCAAATTACAAGGCAACAGAACAAAGAGAATCATCTCCTCACCAAAGGGCTACTCCCAGAACATCAAAGGTGTGTTTAGGAGGATTTTATTTCTGCTACAAGCATAGTTGAGGAGCATATTCAGTGTTGTTTTTTCTTATCATGCCCCTTGTTGTTTTATTCTCTTTCCTGGGATCTGGGATGGGGGTTAACTAGGCACCTTTATGGCCATTGTCTCTTTTGGGACTCCTACCTAATTATGGATCAAGAGAGTGCTGCTGGTCATCCCCAATGCACAGATGGAAACACGGACATGCTGAGAGGCTGAGAAGTCAAATGACTTTTCTGAAGCCAAAGAATACAAAACAAGGACCCTACACTTTCCAACTTCCGTGCCAATGCTTTCCCTACCAGACTGAGCTATTTTTTTTTTTTTATTTTGGCAGCAGCAGCAGATCTGGTGGTTTTTGAGGCTTTATCAAAAGAAAGTTCTGGAATTCCCTTATGAGTTCCCTAATGTAGTTATCAGCAGATAAATATCAGGGCAGCATACTAACTTCAATGCTTGGCTATTGGGCCTGTTGTCAGCATCCAGCGATCTAGTGAGGGTGTTGTTAACACATCCCATGTGCCCTGCTGTAAATAGAAAGTCACGTCAGATACTATTTTGGATTTGTTGGTGCTAATCTTGACATAACTAGAGAGAGGATTGTTGGGGGGACTGTGGACTAGTGACAAAAATTTTGTGATGAGATTGGTCTAAGAAGCATGTGCAAGCTGAAATCTCCCTTACCTAGAAGTCTCCAGCCGATACGCAAGGCACAGAATAGAAAATGTAAAATTTGGTGTCACCTACCACTGTTCCTTTTCTTGCAGACAGATTCTTCTGCATGAACTACCCTAGGCAAAGTTCAGGCTGTCTGAGGGGCAGCAGCAAGTGTGAATGGGGCCTTGTAAGATTTATACTCTTTGTTTTCTAAGGTTTTTGTTCAGGATGTTTGTAAATAGTATATGCTATCTACTATGCTACTTCTCCCATTACAGACTCATTTGAGCATATCCTACCTGCATTTTTTTCCCTGTCTTCCCATCCATCCATCCATCCATCCATTCATATCTTCAGAGTCTGTGTGAGATGAAGAGACTTTCCTAGCCTCCTGCTGACCTCTCAGCAATTCCCTCCAGCGGAGGCTCTCACTAGACACAAGTATGAACATTAAGGAATTATTCATGGAAATATTGATGGTTGAACAAAACCCTGTGAAAACTAATGTGAGAAACATTTTTTTAAATAAACTTTATTTATGTTTTCATTTGAGAGGGAAATCGCTTACCTGGTTTACTTCCCAAAGGTCTATAACTGTCAAGACTGGACTAGGCTGCAAGCAGACACTTCCTCCAGGTTTCTCAATAGTCATTTGAGAATCAGATATTTGATTAATCAGTCATTTGTTGCTTTCTTGCAGGAAGCCAAGGGCCAATGGACTTGAACAAGGTACTTTGATGTAGAACTCAGGCATCCTAAGTATGAATAATGGCTACACTAAAGAACAGTTCATAAAAGGTCTCAGTCCATTTTTTAGTAGTATTGTTGCTCTTCATCCAGCAGGAATTCTTGCCATGGTCATCCACAAAGCATACGCTCAGTCTTTGAGGAAAGGAGCAACAGCGGGAGGAGACACTGTCTTACCTTCTGTTTTGTTGCCCAAGTATGAGACATGGTGGAGGACGGCTCCTGCTTGCTGCTATCATTGAGCGAATCATAAAACTCCCCCTCCTTTCGTAAGTGAAGAAATTTAAGCTCAGAAATGGCATGCTTATAATTGCATTTACAGAATTTACACAATTTATACTAACATTGAACATTGTAGACATCAAAATGAATGAAATAATGATTTCAGGAATTATACTTCTCAGGACAAAAACGACACTGAAAATGTTTATGTGCAAATATCATATTCAGATTTTGTTAATCTATATCAATAAGTTCTATAATTTTAGTATTTTACACATATCTCCTAGACATGTGCATGATCCATCTTTTTTTTATAAGACAAGTCTGTCTTAATATTCCATTTAGACTTTTCCACATATCTGTGTAATGTTAATATATTAGTGATTAGCTTGCAGTGCTTGCACTTGCATTTGGCAAGGGTCATCTTGTGTGGTAGGGACTTCAGCTGAATGGAATGGGAAACATCAGCTAGGAGGCTGAGGAAACCCCTTCTTCTCATACACTCTCTGTGTCCCTCAAGGGCAAGGGCCATGTCCTGGAACAAAGAGGGCTCAGAAAGCACGTGAGAACAATAACAGCGATGAGGAGCTCTGATGTAAATGGTCCCACCGCGTGGATGAAACACTTGAAAGAGCAAGGTCCTAAGAAGGCTGATGGACCTGCCTCTGCTCTGGCCAACATTTCTGGTCCAGCAGCATGATTACTTCATCAGTGCTCAGGTGAAACGGTGAATGCCCCTGATAATAAAACAAATGGAGAATAGCAGGTGTCAACACCGATTCACTCGGTGATGAGATCAATGTAAGATAGGAATTCTGGGCACCTGATAATGAAATAATTAGGAAGAACAGGGCAGTGTTACAAAGGGAGGTCTTATAAACTGACCTTTTGCATCCACACCCACCTCATTCCCAGCACTACAAAGGTCAAGAGAAGGGTTGCCGTCACTGTGGTGGGTGAACAGGCATGAAGGAGGGTTGAAGTCTGTTGTGTCCTGTCTATATGAACAGCTATGGGGACCAGTCTGTATGATCTTGAGTTATTTGTCAAAATTGCATGGTAGACATGCTCTGATTAGGAAATCAATTAATTTTTTTTTTAAGTCAGAAACAGGGCAAAGCTATAATGTCTTTCAAATTTTCACAGTGCTCTGTGGTTTGAAATTCTAGCTCTTCTGATAAGTGAGAAACTGAGATGGCTCTAAAAGGTCAAAGGTACAGATTCAGACATTTAGAATAAAAATGATCAAGTCATTGTCTGCCACATTCCTTATCTTCTGAATAATGAAGACTCTAAGTAAGATTTATTAATCTTTCTTTATCCGTTCATTCAACAGATACTTTTTCAGACGCCTCTCTCTTTTTTCTAAGATGTCTGGTAAAGAAGGAATCATAAAAATTCCCACCTTCATGGTATTTATAGTCTACTTGAGGCAAGGATAAGAGAGAGATGAATGACCTTATAAGAGAAATGTAGAGCATGTCTAATGTTAAGTGTTATGGCAAAAATTATGTGGAGTAAGAAGAATAGGATTTGTTAGCTGGATATGGTCAGATGGAAACTGGTTCGCCAGGGAGACTTCACTGTCAAGAGAGTGTTTGAGCAGTCTGAAGGTGAGGGGACAAGCCAGGCAGCTGTCAGCACTGAGGAGCAGGCCAGAGAAAGAGCAGAAACCAGGCAAGGGAAAGGAGGAAGCTGCTTGCTTTGTTGAGGAAGAGGCTGGAGTGAAGGGATGGAGGGTGAGGAGTGGCCGCAGATAAAGCCAGAAAGGTAAGGGGCCCTGTGAGGTGATTACACAAGACCCCTGAGTGAGATGGGAAGCTCTTGAAGTGTTCTGTGCGTAGGAATGACATGATCAGACTTATTCTATCTGTGGAGGACAGATTGTAGGACAAGAGGAGAGCGAAGACAGAGGAAGTAATTCAGAGGCTATGGTAAAAACACAGGTGAGGATGGTAGCAACTTGGTTCAGGATGCTAACATTAGATGTGAGACTTCAGTTGCAGCTTTAGTTTTTTTCTTTTTAATATTGATTTTACTTTCACTTACTTGAGGGGGAAAGAAAGGAGGGGTGTGTGTGGGGGTGTTAGGAGGAGAGAAGAGAGGGAGAGAAAACCAGTGCTCCAGATGGAGGAAGGTTAACTTAGTTTGTAAAATCACTGTTCTGTTGAAGCTGAGATGAATTTAAATCTGAATGAAGACAGGAAAGAAAGCAATGTTTCGTAGTGTGTTTTCTAACCAATGGTTTGCAGAGTTTCTAAGCTACCACATATTGCTGTTCTGCTAGTGGAAAATGTTGCCTGTCTAATCACTGTGGATTAGTTTCTATCCATAATACTACTCAGCCCTTACTGAAGTTCATTCCAAATTTGTTTTCATTAATTGTTAGCCCTGGGTCTACTTTCACTGCTTTGATTACTTCTAAATGACCCACTAGTGGTTCTTTCTTTTCCTCCCACATTTGCTTTTTTTCTTTTCTTCTTCCTCTTTGGTTGTTTGTATTCTCAGAAATCTCACACTGATTTTAGTTACATTTCTCTCAACCTAAATGTTTAAAATACTACATTTATTTAATACACAAGATAGCAGTTTCTATTAAACCAGTTCCTAAGGCTATTTTTCTTTTAAGATTTGTTTTTTACAAAGACAGATATACAGAGAGGAGGAGAGACAGAGAGGAAGATCTTCCACCAGATGATTCACTCCCCAAGTGAGTGCAATGGCCGGTGCTGCACCGATCCGAAGCCACGAAGTGGCGCTGCCGGGATTAGAACCAGTGCCCATATGGGATCCCGGCACGTTCAAGGCGAAGACTTTAGCTGCTAGGCCATCGTGCTGGGCTGGCTATTTTTCTTTTGAGTAATTATTAAGCAATGTGAGTCTAAAAGAGTGTTATTATGATGACATTTAGCATTGTAATTCAATAGTTTCTTAGTAGGAAATTAATGCATAAAACATAAGTTCTCTTCTTTGAATATAGCCAGAGTTCTTCATGGCAGTTGCTAGTCTTGTTCTTATGCTGACATTGCTAGGACCCTAGTGATACTGATGAGACTGCTAGTGAACATTTAGCAGACGAGTCTAAGTAATTAGTATATTTCTTGAATTAGTTATTCTTTTCCTATGTGATCTCTGCTTGTGTCTCATTGTTCTGGTTTAGGACATTTGGGTCAGTCTGGATCAGTGTAATCCCACCTGGCAAAATTATTGATTTAGCATCACATCTAATCAAATGGGAGAAATGTTTGCTAGGGTCTTCTGGAAAATATAGTTTTAATTCTTTGAAGAGATCTTCCATAGATAGACAGTTTTTACTCCTTGTATGTGTAAAAGGAATTTTGCCATTCTTGGAGTAATTGATAAACTTTGATAGTCCCAAAAGATGCTATATCTTGGATAAATTAGCCTAAGACAGAGCGGAGGAAAAGGATAAAACAGAGCCTGAAAGTTACTCTTTAGATATAGAATTTGAAATTTCCAATTGCATAGCTTGCGAAATATTTGTATTGCCAATTTGAGTTAAATTTTCTATAGTGAAAATCAAAACAACCTGCCCAGTTTTACAAACGGTACTTAAGGATGTACTATACCACAAACAGAGAAAGAAAACTAATATAATAAAACAATGTGAAAACAGGAAACTTTCCTAACAATAGCAAAAAGAAGATCCAAAATGAGAAATAGAAATATTTATTGAAGAGTAGCAAGACAAAATATTACTTATCATTAACAATCTTGAATGTAAATGGAGTAAACTCTCCAATCAACATATACAAACTAGCTTAATGAACCATGAAAATATAAATAAAAAATGAGCAGGAGTATCTACTATGATACCAGACAAAATATACCTCAAGGCAAAAACTATTAAAAGATACTAAGAAGGGCATTATATAATGATTAATGGATCAACTCAACAGGAAGATACAAATATAGTAAATGTATATGCACCCAATGCTACGGCACCCAGCTGTTTAAAACAAATGTTAGTGAATCTAAAGGGAGATATATGCTACAGCAGAATAATAATTCAACATTCTACTTTCATCAGTAGACAGATTAACTAGGCAAAAATAAATCAACAAACAACAGAGCTAACCTATACTATTAATCAGATGTATTTAATTTATATCTATAGAATATTTCCTACCACAGCCACAAAATACACATTTTTTTCATGAGTGCATGAAACATTCTCTAGGATAGACCCTGTGCTTGGGCATAAAGCAAGATACAGCAAATTAAAAAAAAACCATAGAACTCATACTGGGTATGTTTTCTGAACACAATAGAATTAAGCTGGAAATCAACAATATAAGAAACTCTTATAAATAAAAGTGGAAACTGAATAAAATGCTTCTAAAAGAACAATGAATCATAAAGAGATCAAAAGTGAAATGAAGAAAATTCTTGAAAAAAATGAAGTGACAAAACAACATATCAAAACTTATGGGATAAAGCTAATTTACTTTTAGGATGAAAGTCTATAGAAATTAGTGCCTGCATGAAAAAAATTTTTAAATAAATGAAATAAATAGAAGAACACATGCACAAAGGAAAAATCTTCCATGTCCATGGACTTGAAGAATTAATATCACTAAAATCTCCATACTACCCAAAGCAATTTACAGATTAGAATTTTAATCAAAATATCAATGGCATTCTTCTCATATCTAGGAAAAAAATTGTCGTAAAAGCCATGTGGAAACACAAGAGACCTGTTATAGCTAAAGCAATCTTTACAAAAACAGAACCAGAAATACAGCAATGCTAGATTTAAAGATTTACTATAGGCTAGGTGTAATCAAAACAGCCTGGTACTGGCACAAAAATCAGACATGTAAGCCAATGAAGTAGATTAGAAAATCCAGAAATTCATCCACGCATCTACAAACAACTGATTTGACAAACGAGCTAAAGTAACTCCCTGGAGAAAAATAGTCTCTTAATAAATTGTTGGAAAAAAATGCATCTACTTATGCAGAAGTATGGAAGAAACCTCTACACCATATACAAAAATCAATTCATAATAGATCAAAGATCTAAATCTATCACCCGATACCATCCAATTACAAGAGGGAAAATTTGGAGGAACTCTGTAAGACTTTAGCATAGGTAAAACATATTATCTTCTTGGATAAGACTCCAAAAGCACGAAAAATAAAAGCACAGCCAGACAAATGAAATTACATCAAGTGCACAGCAAAGGAAACACTTAATAAGATAAACAGACAACTAACAACATTGGAGAAAATACTTGCAAATTTTGTATCTGATAAAGGATATAATCTAAGATTGTAAAGAGCTCAAGAAACTCAACAACAAAACAAACAATACAGTTAATAAATGGGCAAAGGACACGACCGGGCATTTTTTAAAGGATGAAATTTAAATGGCCAATGGACAGAGGAAAAGATTTCCAGCGTCACTAGACATCAGAGAAATGCAAATAAAAATCACAATAAGGTTTCTACCCACCCAGTCAGACTGGCTATCAATGAAAATAAAAATACTGGGGCCCAGCATGATGGCCTAGCAGCTAAAGTCCTCTCCTTGAACTCGCCAGGACCCCATATGGGCGCCAGTTCTAATCCCGGCAGCTCCACTTCCCATCCAGTTCCCTGCTTGTGGCCTGGAAAAGCAGTCAAGGATAGCCCAAAGCCTGGGGACCCTGCACCTTTGTGGGAGACCTGAAGGAAGTTCTAGGCTCCTGGCTTCGGATTGGCTCAGCACCGGCCATTGCGCTCAGTTGGGGAATAAATCATCTGGTGGAAGATCTTCCTCTCTGTCTCTCCTCTTCTCTATATATCTGACTTTGCAATAAAAATAAATAAATCTTAAAAAATAAAAAGAAAAAATACTGGTAAAGGTGTGGAGATAAGGAAAGCTTGATATACTAATGGCAGAAATATAAACTAGTATAACCATTATAGAAAAGAGTATGGAGAGTCCTCAAAAACATGATCTAGCCATTTCACCTCATTCCTGGGAATTTGCCCAAAGAAAATGAAATCAACATAGTTATCTTCTTTAATTTATATTTAGGAAATACATGAAATATGCCCTCAAATTAATACAATTTTTTAAAAATGTGTAATAAAATAAATTAGTATGTAAATCCATAGAAAGAATAGTAGAAATTTGAGTAACATGGGGTTTTGAAAGGGATTATGATGAACGAGTCAGAGAGAAACAGAAGGAGGTGGTTTGCTGAGAAGGAACATTAGTACTCAAATGAAAGTCATCAGGAAACAAAATCAACATGAAGATTATATTGGGTTTTATATGTTCATCAATCTGTAGGATGTTAAAACAGAAATTAGCTTTTCCTCATGCTAGTGATAAGCCATATATGGTATGATACTCTCCCATAATGCCGGACTGTAGCAAAGCCACATGTGATCCTAGTATACCTCATGATTTTGAGGGTGCTCATCAGTGTCCTGCCTATGTTAGGACGTTTGGCAGCTAGGGTATTAAGCACATTTCTGACTTGTGATATTTTTAGCATAGGATGGGTTTATCTGGTGCAACCTTACTGGAAGTGTGAGTTTTGTCTGGTGTTAATATAGTTTCCTGTAGGGAATGGGACAAAGTGCAGGCACTGGGAACTGGAGACTGGAAACTTAATGCTCTCATCCCAGGGCTGCCCCTTGCTAACCACAGTATTGAGGTGGTCAGTTATGTTCCTGATCTTCTTCTCTGCCCTTTGTAACGTAAAAATGAGACAAGGTCAGTGTGCAATCTCATTCAGCCTCAAAGCTCCAGTGCTATATTGGACTTATTTCCAGTCTCAGCCTGCTCTGGACATGCCAGGAGCAGATGGACAGTTTAGAAAACAACACATATATAACTATTCCATGGGTTTCCTTGGTGGGATAATTAAGTCCACGATCTGGTAGTTTCTGCCTGAAATTGTAGTTGGGGTGCCTCAGGAAAGCCTGTGGACAGTTCATGCAACAAATCAAATACAACAAAGAGAAGACAAATATGAGTTATTACTTTAAACTCAGCCAGATTTGGAACTGTGGGCCAAAAAAAAAAAAAAAAAAAAAAAAGAAAGAAAAAAAAAAAGTAATGCGGCTTGAGACCACAAAAGGAAAAGAATTTGGAAATATCTCTCCTGTCCCCGATTCACCCCTCTATGATACTGCCCTTTGCCTGCCCTGTGGTACTTTTCTCCTAGAACAATAGGCCATCAAATCATGTAATGTTGGAGATGGAAAAAGACCAGGCAAGCTGCACAGGCCCCTGCAACAGGATACCATGATGCTACTGGCAGAAGAAGGTAGTTTACCTCAGTCATTAGTTCACCTGCAGAGCCTTTCAGAAACATTTATTGAGTTACAGTCTATCAATGAGGGTGAATTCCATTCCCTTCAATTCCTTTTTTAACTTTTCTGCAAAGTATTTTAATTCTTATTGTCTGGGAAGATCTTAAAAGTCTAATTAAACATAACAAAAAAGCAAAAGAATGAGCTATGACAAAATGTATGTAAAGTTCACTAGCCCAAGTCACAAGCATGGCTGACCTATGTAGGACAGCAAGTATCTACCTGTATGAGAGATGCTGAGGAACAGATTAACCTGCATGTCATTTTAGTAGGGATTCCTTGTTTGCTAACACATTTTAAGTAATTTATTACCTATGCTAAGTATCACTTATTAGTTTATAGGAAAATGCTCTTATTTACCTGTGTGAAATTAGCTATGAGAGCTAGGTCTCTAAGAAGTTTTGAATGGCATCATTGGGTAAAGTAGGACATGGACAAACTCAACTCTGCTGGCCTACCTGTGGCATAGTCACGAGAACAATCCATAAAAAGAAGAGATACTTAAAAATAAAAATAAAAAGCCAGAGCATTAAAACACAATGTAATCACACAGAGATCAACAGAACATTGTCTGGGCTTTCCGTCTCCCTACTCCCAACCCTTATAATAACTTAAGCAGTTGCTTCTGACCCTTTCTTGAAATGGTAGACAATATCATATGCTGCAGTCCATGCTCCAGTCTGACAATTCCATTATTGCACCATGACTGGGCACCAGCAACAGCCTGGGAATAGCCAGCTGGATCTGAGCAGAAGGCACAGTATCAACAATGTGTCCAAACAGTTGCTGTAGTGAGATCGGTTTAACAGCTGAGTTTCTCTTTCAGAATTTGTCAGAATTTTTTCACTTTCATTAGGCGCCGCATTAGAGAACTGAAATGCTTGCTATACTGATCAAGATGGTGAGTCAGAATCTACCTGGGGGTTTTGGAAGCCAGCAGACTTTGATTTCACATCTTATTGAGCCAGTGGGCGCTGTTTCTATTGCTGGTACAGACTCTCCACCCACCTTCCCTGACCATGCCATAAGCACAGTCATATGTATACATACATATATGTATATGTTTGATAAAAACAGGACGAATCAAGTGATATATCCATCATTCCAGTCCCTTGGTCAGTCGAATGGCCAATTTATTGTTCATCAATGGAACAATCATTTTGCTGTCACTTTCCTAAACCCCCAATTTTTTCTCATTAGTTGCCAAGTGCCAGAATCTCATTTAGTTATTTGTTATGTCAGGCATTTTTTACCTCTCAGTGTTCATCACTATCTCCCTCCATCCTCTTGTCCATTCTCTAGCTAGTCTTCTTTGCTTCTGTTGCAGATCATAAGCTAACAAAAATTATTATGTAACTAATATGATTTTAACATCATTAGGCTCCTTGCAACACCTGGCAATCCACTCATTCATCTGTGCTGAACTCTTCGTGAACACTTTTGGGGACTTATTTTATTGATTTACATTGTAACTCAGTAACTGTGTGTGTGTATATATATATATATATGTATATAATTTTTTTTTGCTTGGGTGGGGGGAGCCTTTTAACATCACCTTCTCTAAAGTGGGTGATTGAGTTGGATCACATGTTTGCCAGTGTCTCCCCAGCTCCTTAGTTCACGTTCAGAAGCTTTCCAGTCTTCCCCAATTACAGTCCTTCACCACTTCTCTCATTCTCACTAATCACCTGGCCCCTGCTTTATTGGGACACATGCTCAGCCCCTGCAACATTTCTTTCTTTTTGCAAATTCCTTGTTCACTTCTGTCTTCCAAGAAGATGGACTTGGTCCTTTCCACAAAAAGCTGTCTTTCCCCACAGAAACTTTATGTGCTTTATTGACATATTGAAAATATGAGAGAAATTTATACCTGTAAAGCTGGAATAATAAGTAATAGAAATGAAAGTTAATATACTTCTGTTCTGTATCTCTCCAAAGATAACTCCAAAGATAGTTACTAGCTACTGTAATTGTAAAGTATACTTCTAAATCTCTCTCTCTCTCTCTCTCTCTCTCTCTCTCTCTCTCTCTCACACACACACACACACACACACACATACTTGTATAAACCAAAATTTTACGGAAAATGTGTATTATGCAAAAAAATCTATGTATGGATTCATACTTTGAAAAGCTTGTAGGACCTGGGCTCCAGGGACTGCTCCCTTTGGGGTTAGTACACCGAGGGGGGAAGTCTCCATGACTGGGCAGGTCTGGGGCCCACAAGCCGCCCTCATTGGGTGGTGAATGGGATTGGGGAGGGGCGCGACCTTGGACCTGGGAGTGTAAACTTCCAGCAGCCTCCTGGCTGCTGGTGGGTCTCAGGCCTGGGTGTCTCATGCCCGGATCTCAGATGCCAGACACCACGTGCACGTGGTGAGCTGTCCCCGGGCCTGGTGGGCTCACCAGCTGGGCAGCTCTGGGGTTTTTGGTTCTTTGAATCGCTAGTTAGGTAGCTCCACGTTGAACCCACTGAGCTTCTAGGATGTGAATCAATCGTAAAGATTCCCAATGACAGTAACTCCTCCTTTGAAAAACTTGTAATCACTGAACAATGCTGTCCACCAATACCAGTCCAAGCAAAAGCTATGGCTCGGGGCTTGTCCTACAGAATCATCTCCTGTTACCTGACATGATGATGGAGCAGGAGAAGGGTCACATTAAGCAGGACCATTATATTAACTAGCACTCGAGAACCATATCTGGGGGTAGATTCTGTGAAGTATGTGTGGGTCAAACCCTGTGGAAATTCTAGCCCCACTGGTTAGCTAGAGGGTTGGGGTGATGATGGACTAAGCTAGGTGTGACCAAGGAGCCTGCCATCAATCACAGGTAAAGGAACCCACAACAGTCTGGACTGGTCAAGGCAGCAGCACCCGAATGTGCATCCTGAATAGGGTGTGGTGGTGGGCCGGGCTGCAGCATTTATCAGCTCATACAAGGCCAAATGGAAGGCCACATTTTGCTGGGATCTGGCCTAAACCCAATGGCATGTATGAGAACTGGGTCTGGGAGTGGATTAAGTGGAGGAACTTGGGAAAATCCCTTGGCAAGTCATAGCTCCCGCTGGTGAACCTGTGGTCCAGACCTGGGGGTCGGACAAGCTGGACAAAGTAGCTCCAACAGCTGGCTAATGTGTAAATTGGTAATGGAACAAGGTGGACCGGGAAGGACTGAGCAAACCTTAGCCCATGAGTAAAACTAGAAACCAGGATGGAGCACAGGTCATGCCGAGCTAGGCTCTTGCACCTACTGGTCTGCATGAGTCAGGAACGCTAAGCCACAGTGTCTAAGGCAAGGTCGGGACAGGCTGTGCCAAACTGAGAGCAACCACTGGAAGGCGTGTGATCTATGGCTGCGAACAGGCCCAGTTGGGGAGCTAACGGGACAACACTAGCTGGGTTGAGGTTCCCACCAAGGAGTGCGTGGCCTGGAATGGGGGCTGCGTTCTGATCAGGAAACGGTTGTAGTCTCCCTTGGCACAAGTGTGGACTGGGATTGGATGCACCGAGCCGGGTCAGATTCCAACACCCTCTGGTGACCTGGAGGACCAGGGGAGATGTGGGACAGACTAGGCTAGGTCTCAACCCCCTACTGAGCCATGTATGAGCTGTATGTGGGTATGGACGAGCCATGGCTGGGCTGAAACATCCAACAGCAAGAACCAGTTTGGGTTGAAGGCCAGTTAGGAAAAGCCACTGTTCCTGCTAGCCACTATTCCTCAGTTCATCAGGAGATGAACTGAGTAGGGCTGGCTCATGGACCCACTGGTGTGTGCAAAATCTGGCACTCAGAGGGGTTCTGATGGAGAAGCCTGGGCAATTCCTCTGGCAGGACACAGACCTGGCAGGTAAGCACAAGAAGCATGATAGGAAACAGCCCAGAACAGGCCATGTTAAGTTGCCCACTGGCATACATTTGGCATGGGTCAGGGGCAGACCAGGCTGAATCAGTTCATGTCATCCACTGGCAAATCCAAGTACCAGAACAGTGTGGGTCGAGCCAGGTATGGTTGCAACAATAAGTAGTGCACAATACGGAATGCCAAGGTGAGGTTGCTTGTACCGATGTGATGGCAGCACCTAACCAGCACACGTGAGAACCAGGAAGGGAGGGGGCGGAGCCAGCAGGGGAATATGGGGGTTCTCCCCTTGCTGGACAGCTACTCCCACTGGAGAGCGTGAGCTGGGATGGGGGCAGACCAGACTAGGCAGGGCTAAAATACCTGTGTGCCTCATGTGGACTAGATCAGGGAACAGCCAGGCTGGGCTGATTATTCCTACTGGTGTAAACAAAATTATAGTGGGTGAAGGTCATTTGGGCTTAGCCACAGCATCTGCTGGCAGAAGCTGGCACTGGGGACTAATTCTGTCAAGTCAAACCACAGAGCTACCTGCAGAGTGCATAATCCGGGAGTTGGAGAGGCCTGGGAGGGAAATAGTGGGCTCCTCCCTCTTGGATTGCCACTTCCATGGGAGGGCACAAAAACTAGGACAGGAGCTGGGGTGCCTAGACAGAAATCCAACAGCATCTGTGTGGGCTGCATAGTGGCGCTGGTTAGATGGAACTAAGCTTTAATACCCATTGACATGTTTGAGACCCGAATGGGATGTGGGACAGACTGGACTAGTGTGCTACACATACTGGCAAACCGGGGTAGGGGGCGGAACTGGTGGGGGTTATGTGGGTCACTCCGACTAGGCTGCAGCTCCCACTGGTTTATGCGAGGGCCGAGTATGTGCTGGGCAGAACCAGGCTGGACTGCAACACCCATTGGTTCCAGTGGAAGTCAGGGCTGAAAACAGAACCAACCCAGCAATTGCAACCACCAGATGATCAGGGCGATGGACTGTGCCGTGTCCTGTACTTGCTAGTACATACAAGAATCTGGTCTGGGAACACCTCAGACAAAGTTTCTTTGGAGATCTCCCCAATTGAAATGCCGGACTAAGAACCCTAACCATGAAAAGACAGAGGACAGAACAGGTCAATCAACCACCTCAGCTATATGTTGGCAGCAGAATACTGGGCAAATGGAGACTCTATGATGAACTATGTCAATCAGTGGATTCTTCAAAGACCTCATCGTGCTTGGAGTGGCAAGAGTGGCAGAGATTCATAACTGGTGAACTATCAAAACCACTTGAGCAAGAATCTATGAGCATGCCCTACATCCGGGACCTGGGGTGGGTGGGAGACTGGGCTGGGCCTTCTTCGTTAATACCCCCCTTTAAACATGAAGGAAACAATATGGAAATAATAGTCTTACCCACTTGCCTATAGCCGTTGAACCTTTTTAACCTAATTAACTGTGTAAAGATTGTCAAAAATAATTTAAAAAATAAATAAAATAATTATCTACATAAAAAAGTTTGTAGGCAAATAGAAATAAATGATAAATTTAGCTCACATGACTAATCCTCCTCCTCGAAGTGCCAGCATGCCATATGGATGCTGGTTCCTGTACTGCCTATTTGATCTCCCATACAGCTCCCTGTCTGTGGTCTGGGAAAGCAGCAGAGGACGGCCCAAAGCCTTAGGGCCTTGTACCCATGTGAGGCTCCTGGAAATAGCTCCTATCTTCAGACTGTCTCAGTTCTGATTGCATTTGAGGAGTGAACCATTGGATGAAAGATCTTTCTCTCTGTGTCTCCCTCTCTGCAAATTTGCCTTTTCAATAACAATAAATAAATCTTTTAAAAATGATAAGTTTAGAGAATCAAGATGGAGGAATAGGGTAAGGACATGTTTGCACATTACCCAGGGTGAAGCAGAGAGGGCACATTCCAGGAAATAGAAAAGGACAGATCGATGGCAGAGGGGCACCTGGATACTGATGGACCCAGGAAAGCATCAGAGACAGCAATGTGGTGTTGCAGTCACCGGACAGATACCTCAGTGGCAGTCAGCAAGCAGCGATCTGAACTCCACCAGTGGCTGGAACTCCACCAGCAACTGGGTAGGAAGGGGAGTTCATTGGGAACTCAGGAGGTGAACCCTGGGCAAAGAATTGCCCATCCTGCTGGTTTGTTTGATTTAGCCAGCAGGAGAGACAGAGCAGTGAGAATTCCAGACATTGTGAGAACTGGTGGATTTCACAGCCGAGACCCCAGTAGAGCCAAACAGGGTGCCATCTTATATAGGGAAGCAAAGAGAAAGTCAAACGGGACTACACACACTTTGCTGGCAGCAAACTCATTTCTGGCCCAGTGCAGTGCAATGACATGGCATCCTACAGGTTCCATCGAAAATAGGTCCAGGTAGCCCCAGACATAGCAGCCAGCAGATCAAGAACTACATGAGTAGCACATCAGGCACCATTTTGTACAGTGTGTCAAAAGCTATGAGACTGCAGAGACAACAGTGAGCCATGCATGTGCTGAGCTGGGAGCAAACTTACTGAACTTAGTGCATTGCACTGGTCCTATACCAAAAATAATACCAACTTTGACAACTTATGATTCAAAATAGGTCCGTGTGACCCTCAGATAAAACAGCCAGCAGGTTCTGGCAAGATCAGCACCACAATCAATCTATCTATGTAGAATACCTGGAGTCTCCCTAATCCTGGGAACTTCTTGAACTGGAAGTGGGAGAAAGGTTATACAGAAAATGGTGCAGGTGGAGATTCAAGATGGCGGAATAGGGTAAGGACACGTTTAAACGGGTAGAGAAACATTTAATCAAGATGAAGCAGAGAGGACACATTCTAAGAAATAGGAGAGGACAGAACAGCAGCAGAGGGGTACCTGGAGACTGTCAGACACAGGAAGGCAGTGAAAACAATGCCTACTTGACTGGGATGATACTCTGCTGGCTCTGTCTTCAGACCAGAAAGGGTATACCTAAGAAGCCGTTGAACTTGACTGGACAATAAGATGCTGGACTCTATGTTTGGTATATACGCTTGCAATGGGGGAATCTCAACTGAACTTGAGCTGTGGTCATGCAACAAGGTGGAGGAATCCACCATGGTGGGAGGGCTTGGGGAGGGGTGGGGAGAACCCAAGTACCTATGAAACTGTGTCACATAATATAATGTAATTAATAAATTAAAAATGATAAATAATTAAAAAAATGTTCTTGGCAGACTAAGAATGCTGTAGGAAGCAAACTTCTGCTCGGATCGTGGACAGCCTTGCTAACAATGCATGCCTGGGGAGGTGTGATTCATCTTCACTATCTTTTCCTCATCTTTTAGTGATTGTGGCCTAAAATATCTGAGTACGAACAAAGTTCTGTTAGATTCCTTGGCTTGTTAGATCTGTTTATTTGCTGGTGTTGGTTCCAGTAACTCATGCTTGATTATACTGCTTCCTGGAGTCTGGCGATCGCTTTCCAAATCCCTTGTGATCCACCCTTAGAGTAGCTTGTATGCTATTGTTTAGTTAACTAGTAACTTTTACCTGCCTGCTTGCCCTGTAAAAATCATGGTATATGTTGCCCTGTAAAACTCAATGAAGTGTGCATTGGTTAATTTCCCCTTTATATCCCTGTGTCCCAATTCTTCTCGGTGTGGTCATCACACCTCAAGTCCTGGTCCCCACTTGAAAGACCCCCAAGAATTTTGTTTTGTGACTTTTCATTAATGGAGATGTATAGAAACTGTAATGGAAACTATCATATCTAGTGGCATGTTGTTTAACTTCGTGGTGTTGTACATTTCTGTTCTTCTTCCTGTTGTTGATTTTGGTTTGTGGTTTTTCACTTGGTGGGTTGTATAGTGATTGTGTAATGGAGATTGTCATGTCCAGATAGGAGGATACGGTGCAGTATGCATCTCTATTTCCGGGTCGAGGATGGACTTCCAATGACACTCTTTAATGAGTCTTGACAATGGGATACTGGGCTCTCTGCCGTTGTCCATGCCTGCAATGATGGACTATGACTATTTATGAGGAACTATATTGTTGTAATGATATGAGGGAACTCAGTGGGGGAGAGGACTTAGGGAGGGAGTAGGGAGAAATCCCAGGGCCTGTGGAATTATCATTAAAACATAATAATAATCCTAAAAATTGCAAAAAAAGAAAAAAATGATGTTTGTTTTGGTACAATTTTTAAAATCCTAGCAGTATTTTCCCATTTGCACATTTCATAAACTTTAAAAAATAATACAAATTTCTTATGAACTTTTAAAGATCCTCACATTTGTGTATATATTTATATAGTGTACAGCAATATGTAAAATATTGCTTTTATATATGATAAATATGAGTCATTATGTATACTATTCTGAAACTTCTTTTTTTTAATTTTATTTTTATTACAAAGTCAGATATACAGAGGAGGAGAGACAGAGAGGAAGATCTTCCACCAGATGATTCACTCCTCAAGTGGCTGCAATGACTGGTGCTGCGCCAATCCGAAGCTAGGGGCTAGGAACTTCCTCCAGGTCTCCCGCATGGGTGCAGATTCCCAAGGCTTTGGGCCATCCTCAACTGCTTTCCCAGGCCACAAACAGGGAGCTGGATGGGAAGCGGGGCCACTGGGATTAGAACTGGCGCCCATATGGGATCCCAGCACGTTCAAGGCGAGGACTTCAGCCGCTACACCACCGCGCCAGGCCCCGTTCTGAAGCTTCTAAAACTCATTATCTCATCACATTTGGCAAGTATTGATTGAATACGTAGTAACTGTGGGTCAACCTCCATGCTAAGGCATGGGTATTCAAAGGTGAAAAACAGCCATGATTCTTGCCCTAGTAAAACTTAGAGTATAGTGGGAGAATATTTTGAAGTTCATTCCATTTCAAGACATTCATATTTTTGCTCATTATTTCTAGTAATGATAGAAAATTTCTGCTAGGATAGGATAGTACCTAGAATAGGTCTACTGTGGTTTATTTAAGCATTTAACACTGATCAGGACTGTGGAGTAAGTTCTAGACTTGGATTTCTATTGGCTAGATGGTAATATTTCCCCAAAGATCTTTCTATCAACCCCAATATACTTTGCGATGGAACTTATTACATTTCTCACCTGCAGCTGTCTTTATGCTTTCTTTCTTGTGAGAATATTTTCATCATTCTAGTAATCCATGGTTACATTGTCAGAATAATTTTCACTACTCTCTTTTTGTGGAACCTCATCTCCTGTCCATTGCCAAGTAATGGATTCCACTAAACCAACATTTCACAAACCAGCATCTTATAGAACAATGGATTAAATACAGTTGAAAAAATTTTAACTACAGTCATTCTAAGAGCTTTGCCTTGTGAATCTCTAACCAAGAGAGATTCTATGCATTGCTTTACTTATTAGAATGAGGGATGTCTGTTTTCTTCAAGAGAAATCTGTTGAACTTTCTCAAAAACTAAAGGAATGCATTGTCGCTGACCAGCAGCAACACTAAAACGGTGAGGAACACTCTTGAGGGTTTGGGAAAAGCCAGAACCACAACCGGACACTTCACTGCCAAAAGCAGCTATGTTTAAATCCTTATCTCCGCTGCTCCTGTCCCCCTTGGTCTAAGCTTTCCTCCCTGCTTCTCCAGCCCTCTTTCCGCCACCCTTCTTCCCATATTTCTTCCCATACTTTCTGCTCCATTTCTCCGTTCTTGTCCCTATCTCTCTGTACTGCTTTTACTGCTTCTGTCTGTATCCTCTTTTCCAGCTCTCTCTCCACCACCCTTCTTCCCGCCCCTCCTTCTTTTCCCTCGTCCCATCTTTGTCCGTCTGCCATCCGTCCACCCGTCTGTTGTCCTTCCGTCTGTGGTCAGCTGTCTGTCCACCCACCTAGCTTTTACCGGCTACTTTTATATCGTTCTCCACCTATCACTTCTCCCGTGGGTCCACTTGGCGCTATCTGATAGGCCAGTAACAATGACATAATTGCAGCGGGGGGAGGGGATTAGTCTATCCCTGTGACTTCCTGTTTACCTGCTGGCGAGACCAACCCTGCCTCCTGGCCCTGGGCCAGCCGCCATCTTGCGATGGCCCCTCTCAATCCCAGAGTGGCTTCAGCACCCCGCTCCCCACAATGCATTTTGGCAAATGCATGCAAAAATGTCATTTTCTAGTAAAAGCATTTTGATGTATATTTTTACGGCATTTGCTCAGATTGAACTATATGAAAGAGCCAAATTTAGTGAAAATCACGCAGAATGAGTGGTGGGCTTGTTACCTCACATTGTGTCTGACTCTGAAGCAACCATAACTGTGCGATTTGGTGCTGGCAAATTCCACAGACACATGATTATTTAGAAACAGAAAAAAAAATCTTTATACTTACTCAGTCCTACTGTGGCTCAACATTCTGTTAAGCAATCATTAGATATCTCACTACGTTTCTAGTTTTTTCCTGCTTTTGTTTCCAAAAAGAGGTGTCTTTCAAATTACCTTTGTTAATCTGTATTACAGTACTGTTAAAGAACCACTGAGTAGAAAAATCATGCACCAAAATTATTCAAATGCATTGAAAACTTTCAGCTTTGTAAAAAGCTAACTGTAAACTAGCACAGATGAGCAAATACATCGCATTTTCTTTTAGATCTTAGGTCTGACTTTGGTTTTATTTGCCCTAGCCCCTATGTATTTGTAGAATTATGATCTAGAAACTATGTTCACTGTTGCTCTAGAATCATTTTACATTTTTCACATCAGCGATATTTATAGAGTATATTAAGATAAAATGTACGGAAATATGGAAAATAAATATTTTGTATGTTGGTGTTTCTCTATAACAGGTAAAAATTAAAGAAAAAACAAGAGGATACGGTTTTTATGGGATGACCACAAAATATTTGTTGTAAATGATACATTCTACCTGTCAGTCCTTGGATTCTGCTGCATGGGAAATGAGTGTTCAACGAAGGGGAAGGTTTACTGGAAACGCAAGAAACTGAACTCTAAGATGGCACAGACAATAACAAAATTTAGGGTCTTCTATAATAACTGATACAGAAGTAGGAATATTAGATACAAGTGTTGACTATAAGGACACTGGTTCTGTTATCAGAGTCTCTTGGCTTTTCTTTGTGTTATGTGTTGGCTCCATTCGTAGGCTTGGAGAAAAATAGCTGTTCCCCAGAGACAGAGATGGCTCTGGCTCCAGGCAGTCCACTCCTCAGATATCACTGATCACATTCTCATTACTTACCAGTCAATAGCAAGAGATCAATTAGAAGTTATGGATATCAATGGACTAGACAGTAACTAACAAAAAAACAAGACAAAGTCCATGGTTTGTATCAATCAAGTCTTGGAGGATAAGATGAGGTCACTATGCTCTGAATTACTTTAACTGATTTGCACTCTGCCAGCAAGAAGGAGGCTTGATTGCATCATCTGATCTGTGATATGAATAACAAACCATTCCAAAACTTAATGTTTTCAGCAGCACCCATCATTTATTTCAAGATTCTGCAATCAGAAATTAGTCTGGGCTCAACTAGATGATTCTTATAATTTATTTTGTCTGCCATATAAGCCTGATATTATTATCTGTGGGTCAACCATTGGTTCTGCATGTGGGGAGCAGGCTGGCTGTCAGCCAGGTCCATCAAACTTTCTTTCCTTCTCCAGTGGGCTTGTCTGTAGCTCTTCATATAGTAAAGGCAGTTTCTAAGGACAAAAATGTTAATTCAAATATGCAAAAGCTTTTTCAGCCTCTCATTGTATCAAGTTTGCTAATGTCCCATTGGCCCATAACAAACTGAGGGATACTTGAGATTCAAAACATAGAAAAACACTTTCTAGTTCTTGAAGGAAGTAGGTGAGTTTCTGGCCACATTTGCAACATGCCACATAGAGCTTGCCATCTGCTGCTTGGTATCCTTGCTTTTTTTCTTTACCAACGTCAATACAACACTACTTTATATAACAGATTAAGTAAAATTTACAATACTTAGAACCTTGCATGATACTGTTGTAATGCTGAAATATTCACCAAAATGTGTCAAATCCTTGGCCCTTTGCCTATTGAAAGATGCAGAAATGTTGGGACTATTTTCTAGAGATTTCTAAGCAGAGGTACTCTTCAAGGTATTCTTAATTCATTTGGATAATGCTTAATGGTATGTGGAAGTTTAAGATAGTCGATGACATTTGAGTCTTTCTGTGTCTGAGTAAAGATGACTGTTTTCTTTTGTAGCTGCATAAACCGAGAGGTGCAAACGATGATTTAGCTTGTTGTTCTCCTGTATAGCAATAAAACATCAGAATTTAAACAAAACCTGAATTATAGCTTGAGTACTCTGCTCAGGCATTTGAAATAGTTGGAATTTGGCCATTTAGTAAACTGTCTCATCTAAAACACAACTGGGAATGATAAAGTGAGCAAAATAGGCCCTTTAGCCTTAAAAATTAAGATTAAAGTTTATGAAATCCACTTTGTTTGGAAAAGAGCATCTTCAGATATCTCTCAGAGCCTATCTACTCTTCATGATTGTAACAAGTGTGGTTGGTGATCTCTAAACCCACCATGGATTACAAGAATATTTCAAGGGGAAAAATAGGCAGCATTTCATGGTAAAGTGAAGCTATATCTATTAATGTGGCAAGAGAGAAAAGAAAGAGAATTTTAAAAAATGAAATTCAGATACAAAAAAGGGTTCAATATTTGGATTCTTTCACTTTTTATAATGTAAAGCCCTCTCTTCACTTTCATCTACATAGCTTCCCCAAGAAACAACAACAGTAAACACCTAAAACTTAAAAAGGCAATGACAATTTTAGAATAAACATCACGAGACATAAACAGCTGCAATGATTTGAGGAAAAATAGTTTTACAAACACACAAATAAAGAAAAACATACCACCTGGATCACAGGAAGAAGTGAGTGTTTCAATTTCACTGTTCATTTACCCCTTCTCCTAGCTCCAGTATGGACCTGAAACCCGGCAAGCACAGCACCTGGCAAAGTGAGAAGCCTGAGCAGTCAGTCACATAGAGAGAGTTTGAAAATCCTCCAAATCCTGTCTCGACAAGATTTCTCACTCTGACATGTTTGACAGATCATGAAAGGTTCTATCCTCTGGGATGGTCTTTGATATTACTCAGTTCCCCCTGTGTGTACATTTCTATTTACAAGCATTACTTAAAAAAAAAAAAAAAAAGGTAATTTCTTAACATCCAGCTACCCTAGGCAGCTCTATCAGTTGTGGCTCGCTAGCACACAGTTGATAAATACAAATAATCTATGAAGAGTATGGGAAAATAAGATGCACATGAATGAGTTTGTAAAGCTTCTACACACTCCTGGGAATCTAGGAGTCCACTAAAATATAAAATATTGTGCATATGCTTAGAAAAGACCTGGAAAGATTTTGATCTCTCTTCTCTGCAGATTTAATCTTTGTGCTTAGCTGGAAGTGAAGACTAAGGTAGAGTTGTAATCTTACTGCCAAAGGGCTGAAAGGGTGTCATTGAACACACAAAAATCCCTTGGTAATGTTGGGAAACTTCTTGGCTCAAATGATATAAGGAAATCTCTGCTAAAATAATAATGTGATCTCTAAGCTAATCAAGCGGACTTCAATAGACCAAAGTAACATGAATCAATCTGTCTGGATGGTCACTAAACAGATTACAGCAACTTGAAACCCTGGGTGAAAGTAGAAATATTAGCTTACATTTATAGAGTTGTCACTCATATATTACTTATAGTATCTAATTTTCAAGAAAGAAAAGTAGAAGATGTGTAAAGTAACAATAGGCCTACACTTAGGCAAAAATAATAAATAGAAAATGTTCATGACAACAAATATTGGTGCTTACAAAGTTATTAATTCATCTATTCTAATTGTATCAGTAGAACAAAGTGTGACAAGTGTAGTAATGTGATGTTAATAGGAGTGGGAAAGGTATATGGAAACTCAATTACTACCTCACAATTTTTGTTGTAAATTTAAGACTAGCAATAAAATATCTGTATAAAACAGAGATAATATTCCCAAATAAACCTTGATCCCCATAAAAATTCAGGAAAGCACAAGAATAAACAAATAGAAAACACTGCAGTGCCCAAACTAGTGTTTAAATTCTTGCCTTGCATGTGCCAGCGTCTTATATGGACACCTATTCATGTTCTGGCTGCTCCACTTCCCAACCAGCTCCCTGCTGGTACCCTGGAAAAGCAGTAAATAATGGCCCAAAGTTTTGGGACCCTGCACCCACATGGGAGACCCAGATGAGGCTCCTGGCTCCTGGATTCAGATGAGTTCAGCTCTAGCTGTTGTTGCAGCCACTTGGGTAGTGAACCAGTGGATGAAGGATCTTTCTGTCTCTCCTTCTCTCTGTAAATCTGCCTTCCCAATAAAAAAAAAAATAGTTAATAAAGAAAACAATAAGAAAGCGGAAATAATAATAGAATCAACTAGAAATTTTGAGATTGAAAATGTAATACTTGAAAAGTTCACAAGAAGGACTCAAGAACGGAGTTGAGTTGGCATAAGAAAGAACTGGTGAACTTGAGGTTTGGTCAACTGATACTATTTGTTTTAAAACACACACAAAACAATAAAGAAAAATGACCCAGAGATATTAAGACACAATCAAACGTAGTAATACATATTTTATGGGAATTCCAGAAGCAGGGAGTGAATGGGACAAGAAGAGTCTTTGATAAGTTAAAACCTAAGACTAGGGCCTGGTGCAGTGGCCTAGCGGCTAAAGTCCTCACCTTGAAAGCCCCGGGATCCCATATGGGCGCCGGTTCTAATCCCGGCAGCTCTACTTCCCATCCAGCTCCCTGCTTGTGGCCTGGGAAAGCAGTCAAGGACAGCCCAAGGCCTTGGGACCCTGCACCTGTGTGGGAGACCTGAAGAAAGTTCCTGGCTCCTGGCTCCTGGCTCCAGATAGGCACAGCACTGACCATTGCGCTCACTTAAGGAGTGCATCATCGGATGGAAGATCTTCCTCTCTGTCTCTCCTCTTCTCTATATATCTGACTTTGTAATAAAAATAAATAAATCTTAAAAAAAACCCTAAGACTAAGTAAACAGAAAGACATCTTAAGTTCCTAACTCAGAAAACTTAATATTAAAATGTGGCTCCTCAAATTGATTTACATATTCACAATTTTTATCAAAATCCCAAATAAGTTTTTCTGCAGAAATTGGTAATATAACACTAAATTTCATATTTTAATGCCAGGGGATGCTGGAATAGTGTACACAATTTTCTAAGTGTCGGTTTATAAAGTTGCTTTCAAAGTTACATTGGAGAAGAAAAGAATTCAAAGTACGCCTGGACTGTATTTGTAGTTGACTATATAGCTACGTTTATTGAAGTACCTGTTATGTCATCCTTTGTGTGAATTTAAGTAACTCGTGATCTATCACATCAGAATGAAAACTCTAAGTACATGTTGTAGGCAACTCCTAACATGATACCTACCATTAGTTTGTGCTTTGGGGGAAATATTTTAACTCCACCATTTTTGAAGAATAATTTTTATTGGATGTGGAATACTTGATTGACAATTTTTTGCTGCACCCACCTTTGGTCATTTCATTGCCTGTAAGCCTATGTTGTTCCTGATAAGAAACTCAGTGTTAAATACTAAAGAGAGCATCAAGCATTGAATTGTTTTTCTCTGTCTACTTGTAAAAGCCTCCCTTCACCTTTAGTTTTGACAATTTAGTTGTACTGTGTTTAGCTAAATTCTTTCTTGAATGTAAAAGCTGTTCTCTGTAGTTTAATGGTACAAGGTGCACAATTGCATAGCTGCGGTTCACTAGCACACCCAGGTAAGACTGTAAGGCAGGGTCGGCATATAGCACAATGTATCTGATTGCCCATTTTACACACTGGAATTGATCATATGTGTAATGTCCCTTATAACACTCTCATAGCTCAGAGGCTGACAAGAACAATATTAGGAGAAGCTACTTACACTTAAGAGATCCATAAAGCAATACTTTTTTGAGGATGGCTGAGTTTACTCTCAATGAAAGTAGCTTTAGATTTTATTGAAGAGCTAACTGAATCAAAGCACAGAAACCATAAAGCACAAAGTTTTCCTAACATGATTACAATATAAACGTTGAGCCTTTTTACACTAGAATTGGCATGCCCAAGACTTATCATCAGACTTCCTCCCTAATCTGGTATCTTTGAAGAAGTTACTTTCACAGGAAGATGTTCCCATTTCAGCTGAAGCTAGAAGTCACCCATGTCTGAGACTCTTTGGCATTATGTTGTAAAGCTTCTATCTTCACGTCCTGTGGCTGGCTATTCTACTGCTCTGTGTATTGTGTATTGACAGGAAAACGTCAGACATGCACAGTAAGACATTTGCAAAACAGCATTTTACTGTTTGCAACAAGGAAAGCACAGAAGCAGTCTAAATGCCCTGCCAGTGGGTGAATAAAGTATAAACTGTGTAACTGTATAACTGTATAACTGCATAAACTGTATAACTGTATAAACTGCATAACATGTAAAGGAAGATCACAGTCTGATATATATATATGTAAATATATATATTACATATACAAAATTATATATATAAATATACAAAATTTTGATGTATTTATTAGAGACAGAGAGCATTCCAATCTACTGATTAGCATCCCAAATACCAGTAATGACTGGGTTTTGTCTGAAGTTGAGAGCCAGGAACTCAATCCAAATTTCCAGTGTGGGTGGCAGGAACCCAATTACTTGAGCCATCACCGCTGCCTCACAGGTTGTTCAGTAGCAGAAAGCTAGAATCAAGAGCTACAAACAGAGACTGAATCCAGATAATTTGATGTGGGACACAGTTGAGCATACATCTTAACTGCTAGGCTACATTCCTGCTCTTGAAATATAATATAACTGAAAAATATGAAGTCCAGAAATAATACCAATGGCATTATACCCAGTTCCTAAACTGAAAGATATACGTATACAGAAAGATATATGTATACATATACATATGGGTGTAATAACATGATTTTTGAAAGCAAGGGACTGATAAGCCCTGGATTCAGGATAATATTATTTTGGGGATATGGGTTGGTTAGGGAAAGAAGAAGAACCATATGGATACATGGAGGTTATTGATCAAACTCTAGCTGTTTGAGGAGTGTGTGGGGGAGTGGTGGGAGAAATAATTTCATAGGTACATATTAAGTAATTTAAAACATCCAGTGAAACAGCTGACCATATAATAAAAACAGAATATATGAAAGGAGTTCAAAGTTCCATGAAAAATAGAATTAAAAGATAAAGTAAAAAATATAAGCTATATTTTTCAAGTTCAGGATATTTTTGTAAGTACTGATGCCAGCAATTTAGTATGTTCCTAAAGAGGGCACTGGGAGTTTAACCCTGCCAATGCAATTACCTTTACATTATTAATTGAAGACAAATGAATAGCCTTTAAATATTTTTAAATACTAGAAAACAAAAAGAACTTTGAGACAGCCAAATTGAGGCTGTAAGGTGAATGCCTAGAGATTTCTCATGGCAACTATTGCGAAATTGCCCTTGTGAGATGAGAAGGATGATGGGGAGCGTTGTCATGGTAGCCACAGAGTTTCTTGTGAAGCTCTGCTATGCACATTTCTGCTGGAGATCAGCTAACATTCTTTTGTTGTTAAAAGATTTATTTTTTATTGGAAAGTCAGATATACAGAGAAGAGGAGAGACAGCGAGAAAGATCTTCCATCCACTGATTCACTCCCCAAGTGACCACAACGGCCGGAACTAAGCCAATCTGAAGCCAGGAGCCAAGAACCTCTTCCAGGTCTACCATGTAGGTGCAGTGTCTCAAGGCCTTGGGCTGCTCTTACTGCTTTCCCAGGCCACAAGCAGGGAGCTGGATGGAATGCAGGATGCCAGGACAGGAACCAGTGCCCCTATGGGATCCTGGTGCATGCAAGGCGAAAACTTTAGCTGCTAGATTACTGTGCCGGGCCCAGCTAACATTCTTAAAACACTTTCCTGATAAGAAGATATTATCTTTCTTTGGTTTTGCAGAGAGTCAACATGCAATATGCTTGAGGCATTCAAAACAAAACAAAACAAAACAAAACAAAACAAAACAAAACAAAACACTGCCCTGATCTCTTGGCAGCCATTAATTGGCTGTGTTTTGCCTACTGGGTTATCTTAATAAGATTATGCTCCAATAACTGCTACTGTTTTGCAAGAAATGCTTCAGGATCCTGTTCACTTGTTTAAATTTCCATTGAGAGTTCTGCTGTTGTCCATATTTGACTTTTGCCACCCACTGAGCAGAAAGTCATTTCTGCTTTAATATTTGAGTCAAAATTCTGTAAGCTGAATGAACTGAGATGTTTGCAATAGTGACCATTGTTTCTGCATCCTAATGGTAGGTATTCTTTAATTAGAGCAAAATAAAATTAACTGTTTCCTCACAAATGGGTATGAATGGGGATAGGTTGGTCTAGTAGTTAGGACGTGTGTTGACATGCTCATCTTCCATATTGGGACGCTTGAGTTAAACACCCACCTCTGTTCCTGATTCCAGGGTCCTGCTGATGCATTCTGTGAAACAGCAACTGTAGGTCAAGCGATTGTGCTCCTGCTGCCCATGCTGGAAGCACAGGCTGCATCGCTAGTCTCCAGGCTCAGCCCCAGATGCTGCAGGCAGTTCTCTCCAGCTCTCCCTGTTTCTCTGACTCTTAAATAAACAAACATTTAAAAAATTAGTGTGTGTTGGGCCCGGCGGCGTGGCCTAGCGGCTAAAGTCCTCGCCTTGAAAGCCCCGGGATCCCATATGGGCGCCGGTTCTAATCCCGGCAGCTCCACTTCCCATCCAGCTCCCTGCTTGTGGCCTGGGAAAGCAGGCGAGGACGGCCCAAAGCTTTGGGACCCTGCACCCGTGTGGGAGACCTGAAGAGGTTCCTGGTCCCGGCATCGGATTGGCGCGTACCGGCCCGTTGCGGCTCACTTGGGGAGTGAAACATCAGATGGAAGATCTTCCTCTCTGTCTCTCCTCCTCTCTGTATATCCGGCTTTTCAGTAACAATAAAATCTTTAAAAAAAAAAAAATAGTGTGGATGATCTGCCACTATGGGCACTTCATGTTTAATGTCATCTTATTCCTTCTTAAAAAGAGTTATTCATCTGTAAGCTGCCAATTTCTTCGAGTAACTTCCCCACAAACTTTTTCCGAAGCATCAACAATTTCATTATTCTTCCACCCACGGTTTGTCATTAAGTTTCTGTTTGTTCTTGCATCAATTTTAGCAGAATTTGTGTTACTATGATAGGGACTCTTTTTAAACTGGTGTTTCATCCTTCTTACCATCTTCTACTAGTCATGGCACAATAAGTATAAGTTTATTTTGGTACATTTTTTTTTTTAAAAACAATGGGTTGCTTTTTAAAATACGTACTTTCCATGATTTTTTGAATTTGTTGTCATACACGTATTGGTGACTGGAGTATGTTACAAAGCAAGAATATGATCAATTCAATCCTTTATATATGGAGATCCATGAAGTATTCAGGAATAAACTTTGGTAAATCAACAGCTAAAATTTACAGTATTTAATGTGTGAGAGATCTCTTCTCTAAACTAACACACCCCTGTACTATTGAGAACAAAGAGAGATTTGTTAGAGTGTATTGCTAGATAGAGTAGGAAGGGAAGGAGATGGTGTTGTGAAACGGAAAGGTCATACCTGTTCACAAGCCAGAGCACTCCAGAAGGTTGTCAGTCTGAGCCCATAGCTGACTCCATTTCCCCTCCTGTTCATCAGAAGTCCACTGGCACCTACTTTGTGTGATTATGCTCCTGACCCCTCACCCATTTCACTGTTGTTTGTGCACCATCTTCCATGAAGCCTGCTGGGACGATCAAATGAAATAATAAGCAACAGGAATTTTAGTTAGCCTGTGACTAGCAACAATTCCCTCCCTGAGGATTAACTGTGCTTCTCTGATTTTTGAACAGAATCTGAAACCCGAGTTCTTCAAAGGGCATTATTTTCTATATGTTGTCCTAGACTGGTTTTCATGATCAACAGATGATGCAAGAATCGACGACAAGGATATTTTGTACAACCCATGGTTGAGAAGTTTATTCATATTTTATGCCTTCCTACGGTTTGTGAGATGTGAGTTATGGCAGCCAGAGCAGCATTCTGGCAAGAAATGTTCTTGCACAAATTGCGAGGAGAGGTACCAGAGGTCAATTAGGAACATGTAACTGAAATGCAAGCCTTCATTGTCCCCTCCCTGTACTGCTTCATCCCGTGGGGAGATCTCCGGAGCAAGGCCCTGCCACTTAGTGTGACTCAGCCTGTGGCTCCATGGCTTATTTTCTGGTACAGCACATTGGACTTAGAGCATTTGGGGCAAAAGTTGTATCTTTTCCCTTCTCCACCCAAATGAAATCATTTCCTTTTGTCATTCTGCAGTTTCATTCTCATGGAGGAGAGTAGTTAGAGTTGCAAAGAAGTAAAAGGAGGCAGGGAAGGGTAGGAACAGCCAGCTTATAACCAAGCCTGGGCTCAGTAGATGAGCTGCAAAGAAAGCTCACACTTGCAGAAGTGATGGCGTGTTAAGGTTCACACTGGCCCTATATGTGACAATCACTTTTTCTGTTTTTTTTCCAGGTAGACCCAGCTTATATACTGTGCTATCCTCTGAAAAAAAAACTTATTAATTAGTTATATTTTGTTTCTTATTTAAGAGATCATTGGGGCTTGAAAACATTAAAATCTTGTCCCTCGTTAACAGGCAGTTTCAAAGTCATGCTAAACCATAGGGTGGAGACAACAGTCCTTAATCTCATAAACTTGCTGAAATGGAAAATAGCAAGCTTTGCTTTTTATCCACAGCATTTGAAGTTTGAAAACGGCATGAACAAGATCATATCCAAACCCTTCTCTGCCCTGAAAATGGCATTGCAAACTAGAGAATGAATATATGCATCCCATATGCTGTCAGCTGTGTTAATCAAGAAAATATTTCCTTAATGTGATGTTATTTCTTCACACTTCTTCCAACATTTTTGGCTGCTAGATGATAAGAAAGGAAACCAAAGACATTGTTAAGCAGGGAACAAAGACTTGAGGATTGAGCTGGAAAGGAGGAAAAAAAAATAGCTTGAAATTTGCTGTTCCTTTTACTTTTTCCTATTTAGATTTTGTAATCTGTGAGGGAGAGACACAAAGAATACAAGAGCTAGTTGCCCCCAGGTTGGCAGTGACTTGGAGGGAACTTTCATTTATTCTAACAGCAAATATTCTATTAACCAATGGACCAAAGTTAG
This sequence comes from Ochotona princeps, assembly GCF_030435755.1. Lineage (NCBI taxonomy): Eukaryota > Metazoa > Chordata > Mammalia > Lagomorpha > Ochotonidae > Ochotona > Ochotona princeps. Next base: position 50,073,224 of record NC_080832.1, on the reverse strand, counting down.
GTGAAAAGTTGAAGAAAAGACCATGATTCACATAACCTCCAGAGAAGTTCCAGGTTTAAGAATGGCATTATAGGGGCTGGCCCCTCCAGAATTGCCATTGAAATAGAGAAGTCATGAATGGAACAAATTACTGGATTACAATGTTTGGTGAAGACATGGTAAAATCTCTTTACTACTGTGTACCATCTTTGACCTCTTTCAGCTTATGCGAGTGCGCGCGCGCGCACACACACACACACACACAGCTCCCGGTTTTGATTTTGATCGAGTGAAAATTTTGTTATATAAATGGCAGAGCTGAGCTGCTTGAGACATCAGTGAGGTGGGAGGTCATCTTTTCAGTGGACCCTTCATTAAAGGGTCCAGAGCTTTCAAATGATTTGTACACTTCTGATAGTGAAAAAGATAAATGAGAACTGTCCCTTTGGCCTCCTCTTCTTCCATGGCAACACCGTTTAGGTTAGCAGTCAGTAGAAGTATTGAGCATTTGTCCTCACTTTCTGGAATAGTCCCACTTTTGCAGTTTCTCAAAAGACCTCAAGCTAATCAAAAGACCTGCTTGCTAGCTGACTGTCTATATGGTCTCTTGTTCAGAGAGGCTCTTTTTTTAAAACGTAATGTATTTTTATTTTGAATTCTGAATTATGTGGTACAATTTCGTATAGGCTAGGATTCCCCACCAAACTCCCATCCCTAACAGATTTTTCCCATTTTACTATAATAGTGTAGTCCTTCATAAGGAATCATAATTCTATCAGTCTCTTATTTAAGTGTTGGTACAGACAATGTCAGACAGTCCAGCATCCATTGTCTACACATTTCCAACAGTTTCATTGGCAATCCATTTTTCATCTGGCAGGAGGAATGAATGTTGCATTATACCCCCACATCTGGATATGGTGGACCCCAGTACTCTATTACTATATACATTTCCATAATTGAGAAGCCATGAAACAAAGTCAATAACTGGTATGAGTCAGAACAACATCAACAACAAATTACAGCACCATGAAAAAACGCACCACTGAGTAACCAACACATGGATGACAAAAAGGAAACACAAAAGTCTCTTGAGAAAAATAATGCCACCATGTAATCCATGAGCCAGTGATGAATTCACCAAGAGAAAAGAAATTATTTGGAATAAACAAAACTGAACTTAAAAAAAAAAAACATTAAGACACTTGGTATACAGCCCAAAATGTAAACAACCAACCAAAAAAACAGTATGGATCGGATATTGAAGTTACACTTTCCATGTTGGTTTCCTTATATGAGAGAACATATGGTATTTGTTCTTTTCTGATTGACTCATTTCACTGAGCACAATGATCTCTAGTTGGGACCACCTAGTTGTAAATGGTATAATTTCATTCTTCTTAATAGCTGAATAATATTCCATGGAGTAAATGTACCAGTTTCTTCAACCACTCTTCTTTGGACACACATCTGGATTGTTTCCATGTCTTTGCTATTGTAGATTGCGATGCTGTAAATATAGGATTACAGATCCCCTTCTCATATGCAGATTTCACTTCTATTGGATAGATTCCTAGGAGTGGGATAGCTGGGTCATACAGCAGGTTTATTTGCAATTTTCCAAGTACTCTCCATACTTATTTCCGCAGTGGTTATACTAGCCTACACTCCCACCAGCAATGAAGGAGGATGCCTTTCTCCCCACATCCACATCTGCAGCTGTTGTTAGCTGAGTTCTGAATGTAGGCCAGTCTCACTGGAGTTAGGTGGTACCTCAACGTGGTTTTCATTTGTATCTCTCTGATGGCTAGGGAGCCTGAGCATCTTTTCATATGTCTGTTAGCCATTTGAATCTGTTCTTTTGAAAAATGTCTGTTCATTTCCTTTGCCCATTTTGTTACAGGTTTTTTGTTTGTTTGTTTGTTTGTTTGCTGTCCCTAGGTTTCTGAAGCTCTTTGTAAATCCTAGGTATTAGTCCCCTATCAGTTGTGTAGTGTGCAAATTTTTATTTCCCATTCAGAGAGGCTCTTAATGAAAACTTCATGGTGCTGACAGTAGATGAAGGAGCTCGCAAGCCTTATGTGAATTCATAGCTAATCAATGGTGGATAGCCAAGTTTGACTTTCCTGGGAGTAATGGTTCTCCCATGAGTGGACATATTTGTTGTAGTCCCAAGGAGGAAGAAAAGTCTTATAACAGCACCTAAAAAAAAATTCTTTCAGAAATTGTGAGTCTGGGGAGCTTCGCTTGACACAGTGAAATTTTTTTACAGCATTGGCAGGGGCTGTGTCAGCTTCCGGAAATGATCTCATAAATTTTGACAAAACATGAATATAAACAAAATATTCCTGGTTGAACTTAGAGAAGCATCCTGGACAGTAAAAATCCCCTGTGAAATGAAACTTGCCATGTTTTTTTTAGGGACTCTTTAAAAAAAATTAAATGTTACTGATTGTCTTTTCCTCCTGAGTTTTCTGGCTACTATTTTCAGCAGTTCAGTAGAAGAATGTGCCTCTTTTTTGTTTCCATGGAATACTGCAGCAATATTAGTGATTCTAAGAGCTTCTGTTTGGATCTGCTTCTTTAATTCTCATAAACACTCCCCACTGCCGGCCTCACCATATGCTGAGAAGGTAATGACATCTGTGGGTGCTGAACTACACAGCCCACATGTGTTTCAAAATTGAAATGTGAGTTGTTCCTTGGACGGAAGTGGCCATTTGGATCAATAGAGAGTACTCAATTCCCATAAGAGTTAAAGTCTGGACTAAGTGCCTGTAGCAAATTTCTTGACCCTGAAGTTGAGGCTAATCATTCTGGGGCTAGGTCACAAGATTTCCAAAAACTGCTGTTAGTAGAATTTAATAGAGTGAGCCATATTTCCAAATGAATCTTCAAATGCTTTTTGAACTGCCATTATCATTTACTGTTTGCCTAAGAAAACTTGCTCCCAGCCATTGATCCTTATTTATTTAGAGGCATAAAGGTACTACAATTGAAAGACACAATGCTTATCTTTAGTTGCTTCCCTTCCTTCTTTTCTGATCAGGCCATGTCCTTTTGTTTTAGGAGTTTTGAGTAGCTCATGTTTTTAGTGTCTAGATGAAGGAAAAAATTAGATTAAGCAATTGTCTTCAACCTTAGCTACACATTGTAGCTCATTAACAAATATGAGTAAGTAATGGTAACTGGGTCCAAATGAGAAATTCAGGATTAATTGATCTGAGATGTGGTATGGACTTTGGACTAGTTTTAAAGTTTCTTCAGTGATTTCAATGTGACATCAAAATTGGAAACTATTAGGATACAAGAGAAACACTTTGTGTAGAATTTGATAACCAATTAACCTGTCCTGAGATAATGATGGAATTGCAGTTGTGTATTAGAGAAATGTAAATTAAAAACTAAATTTTAAAAGTGGCATCATTAAAGGTAACATAGAATGTAGAGAAAATGGATGTCACAACACTAGTTGTACAACAGTGACATACGTGTCTCAGTATTTTTACTCCTGAGTATTTACCCAAAGAAATGAAAGTTTAGGCTGACAAAACACACACACGTGAATGCTTATGACTCTAATTGTAATAGACAGAAATTGGAAATGATCCCAATGTTCTTTAGTGGGTGAGTTACACAAACTGGTATACCATGGTCTATGTCATGATGAATTCTATTCAGCAATAAAAGTGAGCAAATTACTGACACATTCAACAATCTGCTTAGATGACAAAGGTATTACGCATATTAAAATATGTCAAAAAGGTTACGCATGATACGTTCTTGAAATGGCTAAGTTATATACCCCCAGGGCTTTTTTTTTCAACGCAGTTATAGGATGAGAGTGAGAGATGTTTAAATCTGCTGGTTCACTCTCCAAATGGCCACAACAGCAGGAGCTGATCCAAAGCAGGATCCAGAAGCTTCTTCTTGGTTTCCCACATGGGTGCAGGGACCAAGCACCTGGGCCATCCTCTGCTGTTTTTCCAGGTGCATTTTCAGGGAGTTGTATCGGAAGTGGAGCAGCCAGGACTCAAATTGGAGCCCATATGGGATGCTGGTGCTGCAGACAGAGGCTTTACCCCTGCATCAGAGTGCTGGCCCCTATCGTATTAATATTAGTTTCCTGGTTGTGATATTGCATATAAAATAGTACTGGGACTCTGGGTTAAAAGTTTACTCTACTATTTTTGCAACTTCCTGTATGTCCACAATTATTGCAAAATAAAAGCATTCTGTTTGCATAATATTATTTAAAAGTATTTTATTTAAAAAATAATATTATTTAAAAAATATTTTATTTCTATAACTTAACTCTATAACTATACTGGAAATTTAGAGAAAATGACAATGTTTCACAATTTTGGCCTGATTCAAGTCATCTTGGTCCAACTCAATGAAACATCTGAGATTCTACTAGACATGAAATGAGTAAGGTTAGTCTTCTCACCCTAAATCTTACTTTATGCAAACAGCTTTGCATAATTATGAATATAATAATGTCTCAAAATTATATAATTTAACTGGTTTATTACATTTTATGGTTATGGATAAGATTTCTTATTGATGTAAATGCTGCATTTTCTTTCTGTGAAAAAATCAAATATGCATATAAAGGAAATGCATTTTTCCAAATTAATTTATATTATCCAGATCTGTAAGCTATCAGGACTAACAAACATATTTATATGCTTTATAAGTGTATTTCTCCTTTATGTAACTAATACTGCATTAACTCATATCAAAATATGTAATACATGTATCTATGCTTACCTTGAAATCAAGACAACATAGCTCAGACTATGTAATGATCCTCTTTCTTCTTTTTAAAAATATAACCATCAAGCTCAAATTTGTGGGGAGGAGGAGAGCAATTTCCTTAATGTTTTCTATTTGGTTCAACATTTCCAGACAGCAATTAGAAGCCAAATATCATTGCAGTAAATGGGAAATTCTTGTTTTCATGTTCTGATTGGCTTTATTACACACGAAGGTTAATTGGGAGGCTTCTCGGGGTTCTCTGGGTAATGATGAACAGCTGCACTAGATTGCATTCCCCCACCCCCACTCCACATCATTCTGACAGAGTAGCATCCAAACAAAACCCTATGCAACATGAGTGTCATTAATCTGCACTACGACGGCATCTCTAGTGCACTTGTATCCTCTGTGGTATCACAGGGAGCCAGAGGGAAACAGAGTGCAGAGAAGAAATTCAAACTAGCCTGGGGGACCACACCAGCTCCTGGAATTCCAGTGATCTGTGCTTCATTACACAGTGTTTTATCTCAAATGTGTAAGGTCACTCACATCAGAAGTACACTTGTCACACAGATGCCTTAAGTGGAAGTCACATTACTGATTTCAGCAGAGAAGTGTAAAAGGACGCCTCTGACTGCTTTGAAGAGCTTTTAAGGTCGCTTCTCTGTCTTGTGATGACTTTGATAACAACAGCTAATCTGTCTGGGCACTTATATGGTCCAGCCACATATTTTTCATGTGTCATCTCCATTAACCCTCCTCATCACCCCAGAACAGAACTACACATACATGTGTAACAGATGATGCCTTGAGCACTTAGGAAGGTGGGCCACAGACACTGAGTAGGTCAAAGGACCTAGACTTGAGTCCCACTCCGTCTTTCTCAAAGACTTGCTCTTATTTTAAGGGTAACTTTGCAGAGAATGTGTTAAAGGAAATTCTTTTAGAACAGATTGCCTTGGAGCTGGCACTAATGTATGATAGTCTTCACGTTCAGTGCCAACATCTCATATAGATGTAGGGTTAGAATCCCAGCTGCTGTACTTCTGATCCAGCTCCTGCATATGGCCCAGTAAAGCAACAGAGCGTGGTTCAAGTCCTTGGGCCCCTGCACCCATATAGGAAACCTGAGGGAGACTCCTGGTTTCAAAGCAGCTCAGCTGTAGCCATTGCAGTCATTTGGGGAGTGAACCAGCAGACGGAAGAAACCTCTCTCTCTCTCTCTCTCTCTCTCTCTCTCTCTCTTTCCCTCTCTCCCTCTCTCTGTAGTTCTGACTTTAAAAAAGAGGTTGCTTGATAGAGTAGTTATTAGTTTAGCAGATATTAGTCCAGCTCAGTTATCAAATGGCCAAGGTAACCAAGTGTCTAGCCAATACCCTTCTTGGTTATTGATATGTGTATTTAGGAAGATTTGTCCTCTACTTGGTGATATTGTGATGCTGTGGCATTTAGTATGGAAATGAAGTATTTAAGTCAAAGCAACTTGTTTAGTTATAAAAGGAGAGTTTATACATAATGATTTAATTTTCTAGAACATACTTAAGAGGCAGAGACAAAAGAGAGAGAGACAAAGAGAAAGAGCTGCCATCTACAGAATTGCTCTCCCAACGCCAGCAGCTGGCTGGGCTGAGGAACACACCCAGGCTTTCCATAAGGATGGCAGCAACCCAACTACTTGAGCCATTACTAATGTCTTCCAGAATCCACATAGCTGGAAGTCAGAGTCTGGGGCCAAAGATGGGGAGGGAACCTTGGCACTTCAATATGAGATTTAGGTACCCAATACCTTAACTGCTAGGTCACTCCCCTACCCCTCTTAGTAATGCTTTAAATGGAAGATGGATGTGTACCATTGGTGCCTTCATACTGGCTTCCCCTCTTCCAAAATTCTTCTTTTACGCTTCTACCTATTGGCACTTGTTACAGTTTAATCTAATCATGATCTTCATTTGAACATTGAAGGGACTTAGAAGAATACCATTTGTTTTGTTCTAGTTTTTTTTTTTTTTACTCTCAACTTTTTAGTTGATGACAGAAAAGAAGTAGAATAATAAAATAAGAGAGGAAATTTAAGGCAGACAGACTCAGATTCAAATTCCAGCATAGGTTCTTGCTGATACCAAAACATGAATTTTGCATTAGTCACTAATTTCCTAAAGCCTCAACTTTCTCAATGGTAACATGTAAAAATGACACAACCAGATTGGGTTTTTGGGGGAGTGAAATGAAATAATTTATGTGAAGATGGATTCCTGGAACAATGGAAGTACTCACATTAGTCATAAATAATTGTCAGGAATAACTATTCAACCTCATATATTTCAGATGCATAAGTACCAGGCCTTCCCGTAGTTTAGAATTCATTTCTTCTTCACTAATCTCTGAGGTTACTTTGCCTTACTACATTGTATAGCAGTCAGGAGGAAACTTTGGAAACTTTTATTGTTCATCTCCAGTCATATCCTGGTTACCAAGCACTGTAATAACCCTATTGCTTAATTTTTCTTTCCCTGATATGTTTTTCAGCATTTGTGTAAACCTACACAGCTGTGCTCAGCAATGTATAAATGTTTGCTTGTGTGCTTCTGCTGTTTATCTACATGACTCGGTGCATAGCAGTTGCTCTATTTAACTCCCCAGGCACAGAGATGTCACTTTCTACTTCTGCAACAGATCCAAGTTTTGTCCTTCCAAGGACAATTCAGGAAGGCTAAACCTTCAACATGTTAATGGCAGGTTTTAAAACATTGTGTTCTTCTCTAGGTCATGGATTCTCAATGCAGTTTCAGTAAATGCCAGCCTTTTACAGAAATGCGCAATGTAGGGACCTTTAGTGACTTTTCATATTTTAGAAGTTAATAGAACAACATGACAATTGGAAGAACAGGAAAACAGTAAAGAGACAAGGCAAAAGCTTGAGTAATTGCTACTTTGAGACAACTTTAAGTCATAGTTCCTTCAATTTTTTATGTGACTGATGCATTTGATCAAGAAAATATGAAGTCAGTGGGCTTGGCAGATGGCTCAACTAGCTAATCCTCCGCCTGCAACCACCGACATCCCATATGCTCGCCCCATTTTCAATCCAGCTCCCTACTTGCGGCCTGGAAAAGTAATAAAGTATGGTGCAAAGCCCTGGGATCCTCTGCCCACATGGGAAACCTGGAAGAAGCTCCTGGCTTGAGACTGACTCAGCTCCGGGTGATGCAGCTAGGAGGGACTGACCAGCAGATGGAGGCTCTTTCTCTCTTTCCTTATCTCTGTAAATTGCCTTTCCAATGAAAATAAATAAATATTTTAAAAAAGGAAACTATCAAGTCATATATTACACAGATAGGTGCCCTAGGTGTGCTTTTGGAGTGTGTGATGCTAGGGGGCTTTGCCAGGAGGAAGGTTTGTTTATCTCACGCAGCCTTCCTGGTACTCCCTTGAGGTCAATGCCATGTGTCTCCCAGTCTGCATAATAGGAAATAGAAGAAAAGTTTACTTGTTGCCTGGAAGCGGCTAGAAAGTTATGGAGCCAGGCCCAGCACCCCAAACCCACATTAATGACTAAGCTAGGCTGCCTCCCACAGAAGAGTTTTACAGATGAGCTATAAAGGCAATTCTAAGATCTCTCTTCTTGGGCCCGGCGGCGTGGCCTAGCCTTGAATGCCCTGGGATCCCATATGGGAACCTGTTCTAATACCGGCAGCTCCACTTCCCATCCAGCTCCCTGCTTGTGGCCTGGGACAGCAGTCGAGGACAGCCCAAAGTCTTGGAACTCTGCACCCATGAGGGAGACCTGGAAGAAGTTCCTGGCTCCTGGCTTCAGATCGGCATAGCATCGGCCATTGCGCTCACTTGGGGATGAATCATCGGACGGAAGATCTTTCTCACTGTCTCTCCTCCTCTCTGTATATCTGACTTTCCAATAAAAATAAATAAATCTTAAAAAAAAAAAAAGATTTCTCTTCTTTCCTCTTCCACAGTACTAGCCTCTGATTCCTCCCATAGGAAAGGAGATCCTGTGCATATATAGAATTTGCTTAGTATTGATAAATAACAACTTTGGGATGGTTTATAAGAAAAGCTAAAGAGTAAAGAAGCAAAAGAATATTCTTGGTTCTTTGTCTCCATCAACTCCCATTCTCTCAAATCCTAGCGCTCTGCTCAGTGTCTGTTGAGATAGCCCTGAAGGTTAAGGTGGGTAGGCTGAGGGGGTCGCCCTCTCAAGGGGTAGCCGTTAGGGACTATTCCTCATTACCTTGCAAAAGAACAGACAGGAAACATCTTTGCTTCCTTTCCCTTTTACCCTATGTTTTCTCTTTCCCCTCCTCAGCTATATCCTCTTGGAATAAATAACAGTTTAACTTCTTTCAGACCTTCTGTAACTTGAGCCTTTCTCCTGCTAGTGTTGTCTGAGAAAGCTGGCTCCAAACCCACACACCCTACAGGCAGCTGCTAGAGGGGCCCTGCTCTTTGGCAGTCTCACAGCTCCTGCCTGCTCCTTACGCGTTTTAGGACCCAGCAGAGGCACAACTGGCCTCTGGTTCTGCACGTACAGCATGCTGCAATAATAAAAACATTCATCTCTTCCAACGCTGAGCATTGTGTGTGCCTCTCAGCCTGCACTTGTCAGGGATCCAAGGATTGCTTGGTGCAGCCAGGCACAGCTGTAGCTAATCTGAGGCAAAATTCTTGCATTTGTGCCGCTTTAAACAGCAAGCACAACCAGAAAGCTTTCAAGTCGCAGCAATATACTGTGTATCTATAATGTACTCACGGAGGGAAAAGCAGGCTCTACAGGACACTAGGGTTGCTTAAGCTTTGGGGTCTTTAAATCCCTGGCTTCTGGCAGTCAGGACCTCTATTGCATTCATAATTCATAGTTCTGTGTTCTGTTTGTTGCAAATGACCACCACAATTGTATAAACATCAGGCCTTTTAAAACCTGGCGTTGTCCTGGTTTGAGTGACTGTGAACAGATGCAATGTGTGCCATATTTGCCTGACATATTCTTATTTTAAAGAAATACAAACCCTTGCAGGTTAGATATATGAAAGCTAGTATAAACAATTTGGAAAACCAACTTGTCTTTGAGTATTCATATGCTTAAGAAAGGCACTGTTTTGACTCCTTCCCCTCTTATTAATTGTTCAAGTCTTACAATAATCTTGAGCAGTAAAGTCTCTCCTTAACCCATTTGTCTAAGTAGATTAAGTAACCTACTCTGGTAACTGCTGACTGGTACATTGGTTAAGATGCCCACATCCCACATTAGAGGACCTGCGTTTGACTCTTGGCTTTGCTTCCAATTCCAGCTTCCTGCTCTTCACACTGGGAGGCGATAAAGTGATGACTCAAGTAGTTGGGTCCCCATTACCTGTGTGGAAGATCCAGACTGAGTTCTGGACTCCAAGCTTTGGCTTGGATAAGTTCTGAATCTTGCATGTATTGGGGAAATGAGCCAGTGAATGGAAGCTCTTTGTCTCTGTTTCTTCGTATAGAAAAATACAAACCAAACCAAGCAAAACTTCTTTGGGGTTCCAGCTTGCAAGTCACAAAAGCTGAATTTGAACGTGGACAGTTTGAGTCCAGAGCCTGTCTATGCCAGCTGAACCCAGAGTTCCTGTTTTACCCTCATCTCTTTGATGTCTTTGTTCTTTTCATTCAGTAAGTCAATGAAATTATTTTTTGCTGTAATCTTCCCATCGGATTTTTTCTTTCTGCTTCCTAGAGATGAGAACAGATTTATATGTGTTTAATGCAAGAGGTTAAAATCAAAGGATTTGCAAATTTTATTGCAGGGGCCAGTGTAGTGGTATAGGGTTGCAATCCTCTGCCTGCCATGCTTGTTGGAATCCTGGCTGGTCCACTTCTGACCAGCTGACCTGGTATTGGCATGTATTAAATTAAAATTAAGTTAAAGTTAATTATTCATCTTTATTTAATTTAAATATTGGCAGGTTTGTTCACATCAAAGAAGACTCCAGGTTGTACTGTATTCTGTGATCCACAGTATTATTATTTTTTTTATTAATTATTATGCATTATGTGACAGTTTCACAGGCTCTGGGAATCCCCCCACCCCTCCCCACGCCCCTCCCCCCTGGTGGATTCCTCCACCTTGGTGCAGTATTACAGTTCAAATTCAATCAAGATTCTTTCCTTGCAAACATATACCAAACACAGAGTCCAGCTACTTATTGTCCAGATGGGTTGAACAGTTTCTTGGGGAGACCATTTCTGGTCCGAAGTTAGAGCTGGTAGAATATCATCCCAGTCAATTAAGAGTCCCAATATAACATTAACAGCAATTTGTAACATTATGGAATTGACATGGTTTTGCGTAACCAGTATGTTAAAAAAAAAACAAAAAACAAGTTCTTAACCACAGTATTATTTTTTAAAGAGTCATTCAAGGGCCCAGCGGTGTGGCCTAGAGGCTAAAGTCCTCGCCTTGAACGCCCCAGGATCCCATATGGGTGCCGGTTCTAATCCGGGCAGCTCCACTTCCCATCCAGCTCTCTGCTTGTGGTCTGGGAAAGCAGTTGAGGACGGCCCAAAGCTTTGGGACCCTGCACCCGCATGGGAGACCCAGAAGAGGTTCCTGGTTCCCGGCATCGGATTGGCGCGCACCGGCCCGTTGCGGCTCATTTGGGGAGTGAATCATCTGGTGGAAGATCTTCCTCTCTGTCTCTCCTCCTCTCTGTATATCCGGCTTTCCGATAATAATAATAATAATAATAATAATAATAATAATAATAAAAAAAAAAGAGTCATTCGATAACTAAACAACCCCATATTTTAGTTCAGTATTGTTTCTGCTTTCAATGCATTCTTCTTTAAAATGTAACATAAATAAATAAGTTGAATTTGTTTGCCCAGATGAATCAAAGCATCTACTCCCTGTTGAGGAATGAATGTCGATTTTCCTTCCGATGCTTGGATGTTGTTCACAGTGGAATGGTGGGGAACTCAAGTTCCATCCCTACTCGCAGTCATCATGCATCTGAAGTCTTCAGGAAACAAATTGCAGTACTGTTTTTGAGCTACTTGAGTGTTACGGATTGATTTCAAAGCATAAAGCACAAAGTTAGGTTCTATGCAATGCAAACAATTTTTTTCCCAAGTAATCCCAGACTGTTTAAATTGTAGCTCAAATGTGAGTGACAAAAGCTTCCCCAAATACCAAACATTTAGAATATGTGACCGTCTTTATTAGCTCCTCTTTTGCTCCCTGTGTGTGGTTTGTGAAGACTCAAAATATTTTCTGTTAACTTCACTGACCCCACGCTAAGGTTTTCTACCTTCTTGATATTTGTAATAGCTCCTTACTAGTTGCTGGGCTAAGGCTAACTTAAAGGGCAAGATATGAGCTCCTCTGAACTTTCCTACCTCCAACTTACTGGCTTGTGAGTCGAGCTCCTCTGAACTTTCCTACCTCCAACTTACTGGCTTGTGAGTCTCCCCGATCCTAATCAGGAAAGAAAGAAGGTAATGAGCTGTCCTACACAAACTTCCCCAGCTACGATGCTGTGTATCTGGTTTCTTTCACATTCACATCCAGGAAAGAAGAGGTGGCATTGATTACCTGCGTGTCCTCACGTCTTGTATCCTTGGAAACGGCATCCGTGGTGATGGCAGCACTGACGTTGTGGACTGTTCTTTTGGTGATAGGAACACTGTTTACATTTGGCTCTACTTAACTCTTAGATCACATCTTATCCCTCCGTCTCTCCCTTAACAGGTTTCTCTTTCTCCAGCCAAATCTTAAATGTTATCTAAATCTCCAACTGTATGTGTTCTTTGCTTTAGTTTTGCACGTCATTCCAAGGGATTTTACCCAATTCCTTGGTTTGAACTCCAACATCTTTACAGTTTCTGCCATCAGCTTGATCCTTTTATCTGAACACCAGGCACAAATTTCTGATTGTTAAATAGCTCCAGCTGAAGATCTGACACATTTTGAGTTCTACACACCCAAAAATATTTTAAAAAATTACATTCTGCCTAAGCTTGCATTTTGATTTATGTTGTACAGAAACACTGGTGAATTTTATCACTGTTGACAGATCCAATTAATCTTAAAACATTATAGTTGTTTAACTCTTCCCTCTACCTTGCTTCAATATTCAATAATTCCAAATGTCTTCCTCAATCTCTTTCTCTCTCTCTCTCTCTCTCTCTCTCTCTCTCACACACACACACACACACACACACCAGGTGAAGTAAGACTGAAGGATTTTCTACAATTAAATACCTGGCCAGTATTATTCCAAAGTGTCAATATGAAAATGATACAGAATGGGGTCCGGCGCAATAGCATAGTGGTTAAAGTCCTAGCCTTGCATGTGCTGGGATCCCATATGGGTGCCGGTTCTAATCCCGGCAGACCCACTTCTCATCCAGCTTCATGCTTGTGACCTGGGAAAGCCTTGGGACCCTGCACCCATGTGGGAGAGCTGGAAGAGCTCCTGGTTCCTGGCTTCGGATTGGCTCAGCTCCAGCTGTTGCGGTCACTTGGGGAGTGGACCGTTGGATGGAAAATCTTCCTCTCTGTCTCTCCTCCTCTCTGTATATCCGCCTTTCCAATAAAAAAATAAATAACGTCTAAAAAATTTTACAGATTAAGAAAATTTCAGAGGTTGGAGGAATCTAAGAAAACATGATGACTGAACGTGATGGGCTGACCCAGATTGTACTTGGGAACTAAAAAGGACACTAGTGGAAAAACTGTTGGAATCCATCTGAAATCTCTGCTGTAGTCAATAATAATGTGTCAAGGCTAATTGCACACTTCTCACAGATATTCCATGGGCATATAAGATGAGAGTAATGGAAAACCAGGCGAAAGATTTATGGGAACCGAGAAACTTCTCTATACGTCAAATGCTATTCAAAAATAAAAACCAAAAGCAAAATAAAACAAAAGCTTAGCTTCATACTGTGTGTGTGCGTGTGCCTCCCAATTTGTCCTGAGACACCTATCTGAAAACTTTCCTGAAACATGCTTGTCTGGGCCCCACCTGGGATATTCTGATTCAGTCGGTCTGTCCTCGACACTGGAAAGCTAGATGATTGACTTGTGCCCGAGAGAGTCTCACACAGGCCAGGTGCTGGGAAACAGCTTGTTTACAGGATTAGGATGTGCTACTGTCAGGTTTCCCCATATAGAGTTTATCATCTTTTTTTTTGTTTACAGTAGACAATTATTCTGAGAACATAGAATTATTTTTATAATCAAAATGAAGAATATATTACTTAATGACCTAGATGATTTTAAGTATAAGCAGCATACTAATGTTGTAAATCCTTTGCCCACAAAATTTTTTTGTAAAATTCATATATTCTATAAATTGTATTTGTAAACGTGGTATATTGTAGGTTTGCCACTTGACAACAATGAATGTAAAAGCTTAATTCATATTAATGATAAGGAATTGTTTCCTTATCTTCGTTTTGTGTTCCTTTTGCTTTGAAGCGGAAATTCACCCTTGTCACTTATCTAGTGAGGCTGTTATATGGTTGTCTTGTACTTGACAGGTTTTGGAAACTAAAATACTTTAAGGTTATTTTGATAAGCATGCAAGAACAAAACCCTAAAAGTTAAATTTGGTAGAATGTAGATGGGGAAACACTCTGAAGAAAACTTTATATTGGCAACCAAAGTTTGAAATTAGAGAAATTACTTGAGTCTGAGGAGGCCTCCGTGAGTGTGTGTGTGTTGCCTCTTACTGCAGTCCAAGAATATCCTGAGATTTGTGAAGTGTTGAGATTCCCTTGATTCTCAGAAACTGAAGAAAATTACATATTTCCCTAGGAATTTTCCATAGGGAAAGTTAGCCATAGCAAACATTAAGAGACACTGATGAATGGGAGTCTAAAGAAAAGCAAAAGAATAATTTCATATGATCTAAATCATACTTTCAAATCAAATAACTAAAATTCTGATGCATTGTGATCTTGTCACATAACCAGCCCATTGCTGATGTGCAGCTCATTTTTTTTTTTCCCATAAAGAGTTGGGGAAAGTCTTAAAATACAAGAAACATTCCCACCAAGGATGACTCACTTTGGTTCCATCTAAGAATATTCACTTATGCAATGTTGATAAATTCCTTACTATGTGTCAGTCAAAGTTCCAGGATTTAGAATATACTAGTGGATAGGACACACAAACATCTGCCTCTAATTGATTTTAGGTTTAGTTAGTGAGACTAGACCATAAGGAATAAATAAAATATGTAAATTGCATGGTGTGTCAAAGTGCGATATAAATGCCGTGGGAAAGAAGGAAAACAGAGCAAGGGTGGGGACAATTGTGTATTAAGTAGGGTGAATAGTTAACCCTAACTGAAGAGGTGAGATTTGAGGAAAGAATCCAGAGAGCTGAGAGAGTCAGCCAAGAGGATCCCAGAGGAGAACGTTTCTGGCAGTAAGAAGAGTTAGAGGAAAGATTATGTTTGGACCACCGTGAAGAGGTTGACAAGAACCAATTGCGCAGGGAACTTGGAGAAGGATAGGGAAAGAAGACATCAGAGTAACTTAGGCATGAGAGCTTTGCAGTCATTTGAAAGACTTGGACTTTGTCTCAGACTGGAGCCACTGCCAGTGCGTTTTGTTGCTGTTGCTCCTAATATTTCATAGACCCATAAGCATGAACTTTAATGTGCTTTTGTTGGAATTATAAAATCAACACTAAAAATGTAAGGCAAAAAGGAATTTGATATCTAAAACTAGCACACCAACAGGTTTTAAGGAAATACATTCACTTTTCAAGGACACAGGGGCAATTGCCAATATATGAATGTAAGATTTCAGTAAAGTCACAATGCATTCGAGGAAGAAGAGGCCATACCTAAAGTATTATGTCACAACTCAGCAACAAAAATGGATAGGAATAGGATACTTTGAAAAATACACTCATTTGAAACTGGGGACTATTGTTGTGGCACAGGATCTATTTTGAAACATAATATTTATTATTTGTCTTTTTTGAAAGGCATAGAACCAGAGAGGCAAGTGGAGACAGACAAAGAGATCTTTCATCTACTGCTTTATTCCCCAAATGCCCATAACAGTTGAGAATATGCCATGCCAAAGAAAGGAGATTAGAACTCAGACTTCCCAAATGGGTGGCAGGGATCCACATACTTGATTCATCTACTTCTACTGCCTCCCAGAGTATTCATTATCAGAGAGCTTGAGTGGAAGCAGAGGTGGGACTTAAAATCAAGCACTCTGATCTGAGATGTGGTCATCTTGAATGTGTCATCCTAGCTGCTCCAAACACATGCCCCTCTCAGAATCTCTTATGTTGAGGTTGTGACACTGTTTGGGAAAGGATGTACCTGAGACTAAGTTCAGATGACTTTGCCATGCGGGCAGCCTTTCTTTTGTGGGACTGTGGGATTTATGCAGAAGAATGATTGAGCTCTGATTTTAGGTGAATTACTCTGGTTGTTGTGCTACAGAAGTTGTTAGGAATCAACAGTGGATGCCAGGACACTGAAAAGTTATTGCAGGACTCGAGTCATCTTTGGAGTTGTGGAAGTACTGAGAAGTGGTTAGAGTCGTGACTTGTGTGTTTTGAAAGGAAAGTCAGCATAGTCTCCTTACTGCTTGTGAGGGAGTATGGGGAAAAAGAAAGGTCAAGGATGACGCTGTGGCTTTTGGCCTGCACAACTGGAAGGATGGAATTGCTTCAGTTGAAATGGAGAAGGCAACAGGTGGATCAGGTTTGGAGGAAGAGTGGAATCACAGTTATGGATCTGTTAAATTTGAGAGGTTGGGCATCTGAGTGAAACTATAAAGGACACAATTGACTACACTATCCTAGAATTTGGGAGACAAGAGTTTGCATTGGAAATATGCATTTAGGAGATCCTAGTATGTGAATGATGACTAAAGTCATGGGACATGATGAGATTACCAAAGGGACTTCGAGCAGGAAAGAAGTCAAGGACTAAGCTCTTGGACTCTCTAGTACTAAGTAGAGACAAGCAGAAGCAATAATCAAGTTACTGAGAAGGATAACTTGTGAGGAAGAAGGACACCCAGAGTATATTTTCTTGGAAACCATTAACAAACTATGTTAAGGAAGAGTGAATGATCATGCCTGTCAGGTGTTGAGTTGCAGATCAAGTAAGGTGATTGGTGAGCACTGAACATTGGATTCAGTACCATGGGAATTGCCAATGACATTGTCAAGAACAGTTGAGTAGAGGGTCCGACATGGTGGCCTAGCAGCTAAAGTCCTTGTCTTGAACACGACAGGATTCCATATGGGCACCGGTTCTAATCCTGGCACTTTGCCTCCCATCCAGCTCCCTGCCTGAGACCTGGGAAAGCAGTTAAGCATGACCCAAAGCCTTGGGACCCTGCACCAGCATGGGAGACCCAGAAAAGCTCCTGGCCCCTGGCTTGAGATTAGCGCAGCACCGGCCGTTGTGGTTACTTGGGGAGTGAATCATCGGTTGGAAGATATTTCTCTCTCTCTCTCTCTGTCTCTCTCTCTCTCTCTCTCTCTCTCTCTCTGTCTCTGTCTCTCTCTCTCTATGTATATATGTGTGTGTGTGTGTGTGTGTGTGTGTGTGTGTGTGTCTGACTTTGCAATTAAAATAAAATCTTTTAAAAAAGAGAACAGTTTAGTGGAGTGGTAGGGGAAGAGCCTGGTTGAGCAGATTCAAGACAAATAGGTCAACAGTGGATGCCAGGAGCAGGAGAAAGAAAGAAATGGGACAATAGGAAAAGTGGGATTAAAACGTGTGTGTGTGCATTTCTAGTTAAGGTGGTGCAAATAGCAGCATGTTTAATCATGATACAATAATGATTAAGCAGACAATGGAAATGAAAGGCATGGGAGACAGAGAAGAGAATTAGATTTTATCCTTGAATAGACAAGAGCAAAGGACTCTGGTGTACGAGAGAAGGAACTGACAGGGAAATGGGCATTTCATCTAGGGAAGAAGTTGGAAACATGGAAAGATCATTGAGTAGAACACTGGAGTTTTTTCTGTTTGTTTCTAGTCTCTCTGAAGTGAGAGTGATTAAGACCATCAGCTAAGAGCAAGGACAGTCCAAAAATTCGATGAAAACATAAATATGTCAGAGGTTTACTGCTTTTGAACTCCTTCTACCAAGCAGTTATTTGTCTGGTTTTCACTTCAGCAGTCCAGATAAAGGAAAGACCTCGGTTTGGGAAGTACCATAATAACATGGTACAAGGAACATCTGCTGTGTGCTACTTATGTCCAACTGTTTGATATATAACGAAATAAGACTCCTCCAGATTTCAACATACATGGAGGGGAAATTTAGGACCTTGATCCCTTGGAGAATGTTCTAAAAGGAGAGTAACCCATGGCAACTGCACACACTGCTCCCAGATGACTCATCCCAGAGACTCTGAGTAGAAACACAGTGGGTATCATCCAGACAGATCCATCTTGAGCCTAGAGGTCTAACTTCACTCAGGGTTTCAGTTTGTTTCATCTTCCACTCCCTGTGAGTTTCCTGAGGCAAATATTCACATTCAGCTTCCTTGTCTTTTTCTGTTTAGCTGTCAGGTTGGTTTAGCTATGCAAAGCTACTGAGTTCTGAACTGATTCTGAAACCTGCTGGTTTCCCCTGGGCATTGTCGTGAGATTATTCATGTAGTGTACCTGCTCACATGCCTGTACAAGAGGAGCATTGTTAATACTGGGAACTTCCTGAGGGACAGAGGCCGTATTTTCAAGTGGAGAAACACATTAGGAAAACAATTCCATTGAGCCATGTAATTGTTCATTTTTAAACTTAGGACTTCAAAAATATCAGCCATCTCACACCTAGAGGGTGAAACTTGTGGTGCAGTGAGTTTAACTGACAATTAGGTTGCCCACATCCCTTGACAAAGACCCCAGGTTCAGTCTCATTGCTGCTTCCAGCTCCAGCTCCCTGCTCACATGCCTGGGAGGCAGCAGTTCATTGCCCAGGTGCTTGGGTCCCTACACCCATGTGGGAGATTTGGATGGATTTTTTTGGCTCCTGGCTTCCACCTGGCCCAGACATGCATTTCAGGCATTTGGGAATTGAATCTGCGGACGAATGATATTGCCCTCTCTCTGTCTCAGTGTATCTTCCCTCAATTCTCTTTCTGCACTTCAAATAAGCAAACAAATAAATAAATCCTTTAAAATTTAATTTAAAAAGGAAGCATTGGCTCTGTAATTTTAATATTTCTCGGATATTTCATTTATAGAGAAAGTTAATTAAATTAACATTACCACATTATTTTTATTTGTGCAGGAAAGCCTACTGTGCATTCCAAATAAAAAATGCAAAATTAAAAACATTCCAAAATCCACAACTTCTTGAGCAGTGACATGACACTATAAAATGTCTTTACTTCCTGTGATGTTCAAAATGCAAACACACCAAAAGTATTACATAGAATTACCTTCAGGCTATGTGTAAAAGGTATCTACAGAACATGAATGAATTTCATGTTTATTTGTTCCATCCTTGAAATATCTCATTATATATATATGCACAAATTTTAAAATCTGAAAAAAATTGAAATCTAAGACTCTTTTGGTCCCTAGTATTTTGGATTGGAGTACTCAACTTATGTGAAAGGTAGTCTTGGAGTAAAGGGAAGTTCTTTGGAGACTGCTAGCATCAGTTACCTCTGTCCCTTCAACCTCTGTGATATGATGGGCTGAGCATGTTGTGTGGTAAGTTGCTGCTTGTTCTCCAACAGCTTCTTAGAATAGATGATCAGGGTCTGGCATGTTAGCCTAGTGGTTAAGCTCCTCACCTTGCATGGGCCTGGATCCTATATGGTTGCAGGTTCATGTCCCGGCTACTCCACTTCCCATTCAGCTCCCTGCTTGTGGCCTGGAAAAGCAGTAGAGGACGGCCCAAAGCCTTGGGACCTTGGACCTACATGGGAGTTCCAGAAGAAGCTCCTGGCTTCTAGCTTCGATCAGCTCAGGTCCATTTTGGGAGTGGACCAGCGGATGGAAGATCTTTCTCTCTATTTCTCCTTTTCTCTGTAAATCTGATTTTCAAAAAAAAAAAAATCTTAAAAAACAAAGAATAGAATGAAAGAAAGAATAGCTCAACCCCTGAGATTCCTGTTTTTTAGGGTCCCTTTGAGCTTTGGGCAGAGTTCTTACATTATCTCAGAGCTACATTTTTTTTTTAAATATTTATTTATTTTTTTATTGGAAAGTCAGATATACAGAGAAGAGGAGAGACAGAGAGAAAGATCTTCCATCCGATGATTCACTCCCCAAGTGAGCCGCAACGGCCGGTGCGCGCTGATCAGAAGCCAGGAAACAGGAACCTCTTCTGGGTCTCCCACATTGGTGCAGTGTCCCAATGCATTGGGCCGTCCTGGACTGCTTTCCCAGGCCACAAGCAGGGAGTTGGATAGGAAGTGGAGCTGCCGGGATTAGAACCTGGCCCATATGGGATCCTGGCACGTTCAAGGCGAGGACTTTAGCCGCTAGGCCACGCCGCCGGGCCCTCAGAGCTACATTTTTATTCAAGTGGTTTTTGATTGCTGCATAAAATGACTTCAAACATAGGACTTAAAGCAATATTCACTTATTACCTGATGTAAGAGTCTGGTGATATCCAATCAGACATTTCTGCTCAGAGTCCCTAACGGGTATCAGCTGTGCTTGCTAAGATTGGTTTCTGGAGCTTTCTTGGCAGAATTCAGGTCTAGGCATTTGCATCACTGAGGTGCCTGTTGCTTGCTGTCAGGTGGAGGTTGTTTTTAGCTTAGAGGCCACTTGCATTTCTTTTTCAAATGTTCCTCTTGCAGACAACATGGCAGTGTAACAGCTTACACTTTCTTTTTTCTTTTTTTTTTTTAAGATTTTATTTTTATTACAAAGTCAGATATACAGAGAGGAGGAGAGACAGAGAGCAAGATCTTCCATCCGATGATTCACTCCCCAAGTGAGCCGCAACGGCCGGTGCGCGCTGATCTGATGCCGGGAACCAGGAACCTCTTCCGCAGCTTACACTTTCAAAGGCAAAACAAGAAACTCTTTACCCAGTTTATTGAGATGGACTCTTACATAATGAAATGTCATGTCATGTCATGTCATATCATATCATATCATATCATATCATATCATATCATATATCATAACTGTCCTGTCACCTTGGTCTAATTAGGAATAGGCAAAAGGAGTGACATTCTGTTGCTTTGCCATTCAGTGTACCATCATCAAGGGAGTGATACCATATCCTATTATTGGAAGTAAGTCATCATTTATGCCCATATTCAAAAGGAGAATTTTATCAGGATTGTTACTCATTAAAGGTTACTTTGGGGTGAGTTAACCGTATTTACCATGAGTTGTACATCTTGTCCTTAGATCTTGTAGACCTTGGATCCACCTTCAAGAGGAGTCTTCTCAACACAGTCTCAGCTCCCTCTATCCCAGCAACAAAACCGTCATACTAGATTCTTTCTATCTGGATTTCCTGGGTAGGAGTTCAATGGGTGTCTACGGTATTCACACTGTGGGTATCATTCACCAATCTTTCGATGGGCACTTTGAAAGCCATTTTCTTTAGCTTTACAGTAAAATAATTTGAAACTGACATTTTTCTTTGCTCTTGAAGGAAGGCTGGTTCCATGTTTTTCTTTATGTTTAGTACCATCTAACTTTTTTATACTAGCTATTTGCCTGTAGTCTTTGGATTAAAAATAAAAAAAGACACAACCAAAGAGTCATTATGTCCATTTGTTCTTTGTGTTTTACTGGCCTATTGTAGAACTGGATGTAAGAATTTTTATGCTTCATTTTACACATCTGCTAAAGGAGCACAGAGATTCTTCAAAAATTAGATGACGAAATATCTTGGTAAGATGTTCTGAAATCTCTAAGGAAATATACTTAAAAATATTGGGTGCAAACCATCATCAACCTTCTAATGTTGACTCTAGTACTCTGTCCTTTCTATTTCTATTCCACAGTTATTATTCAAGTCTTAGCTAAAAGTGCACTTGCTAAGCACAAGCTATATTTGATATAGTACGTTGCTGAATTGTTGATTTCATGTTTGACCTTCCTAGAAGTCAATACAAAATTTAATGACATGATTCTGTGTTAATATTAATTCCCAGCATAAAGATCCTCACAATGAAATACAAACTAATCATATATATATACCAAGAAGGATGCAGGATAGGAAACTATGCCAATATTGTAATGTTCAAACCAATGTTCTTTCTGAGAATCAGCTGACCAGCACAAAGCCATCTGTTCAGTGACCACAAGAATTAGGTCTTGGTTAAGCAGTTACCACTTGCAGTACCAGAATCCCATTAGGGTCCTGGTTTGTGTTCCAGCTGCTCCACTTCTGTTCCACCTCCCTGCTAATGTGCCTGGGAAAGTAGCAGAAGATGGCCCAAGTGCTTGGCCCTTGCAATCCCCTGGAAGACCTAGAAGAAGCTCTTGGCTCTTAGCTTTAGTCCAAACTAGCTCCTGCCGTTACAATCCTTTGGAAGTAAACTAGCAGATGGAGTACCTTTCTCTCTCTGTCCTTTCCCATCTCTTCCTGTAACTCTGCTTTTTAAATAAATACATCTTCAAAGCAAACTAGAGCTGGCATGATGGCTCAACAGGTTAACCCTCCACCTGCAAGTGCTAGCATGCCATGTGAGTACTAATTCATGTCTTGGCTGCTCCTTTTCTAATCCTGCTCTTTTCTCATGGCTTGGAAAAGCAGTGGAGGATGGCCAAAGTCTTTGGGTCCCAGCACCTGTATTGGCGACCCAGATGAAACTCCTGGCTCTTGGCTTTGGATCAACTCAGCTCCGGCTATCATAATCATTTAGGGAGTGAACCGTCAGATAGAACATCTTTCTTTCTGTCTCTCTTTCTCCCTGTAAATATACCTTTCCAAAAGATGTATTTATTTATTTTATTTGAAAGGCAGATTTACAAAGAGTAATAGAGACAGAGAGAAAGATATCCCATCTTCTGGTTCATTCCCCATATGGCCAGAGAGAAACCAATCATAACCCAAGAGCCAGGAGCTTCTTCCAGGTTACCCAAATTATTTTTAACTCTACTTTTCAACAATTAAAAGACAAATTAGAAAATAGCAACAGCTCTATGTATGATACTTAATCATTGTCTGTTGTAAGCTGACCCAGGCCATTTTGGACATGTACAACTAGTAACTGTTAAATTAAGTTATTTTGGGATAACATGAGGCTCCAACAAGTTTGTCACGGTGATGGTTGCCTCCTCTATCATTCCCTTGGCATCAGGCAGTGATGAAAGAAGTACTTAAGTCTGAGTAACCTACAGATATTTGGTATTATTTATTACAATAGAAATGCTAGGCCAGTTTGCACCATCCACTCTTCACTTTGTAACTAAATTTTATTATGTGTATTTGAGGTTTTCAAAATGCTGTTTTGAAACACAAATAGATGCTTAAATTGTTTTTGTAGTGAAGCAGATGAACACATGAACATAACATATCCATTGTGTCACAAGATGCTTCTGTTTTTGGACAAGCGTTGTTTGAATCTACTCATTTAACAAAATTCTTCAGAACTATAAGGACTTGCTACAATAGTTACTGAAAACACAGATTGTTTTTATATTATGCATCATTCATTATTACTAACAAGAATCCTTATGCTGAATGTTGATCCTCTAGACTTGCTCGCCTACATTCTATCTTGCTTACCATTCACTCTTTTAAAGTCCAAAGAGGTCCTAGATCTTGTTTTTAGGTGACTTCTCTACTTGCATGAAAGATTTGTTTCCACACACTGATTTCCTAGAGGCAGGATTCAGTTACTCTGGAACTTGATATCGGGCAGTCAGAAATCATCTGATTTGTCTGGTGAGACAGAAGTCACAGGCCACAGTCTTCATTAGAATTTTGTGAAGATTTTTTTGTTTGAGACCCCAGTACAATGGCTCAATTGGCTAATCTTTCCCAGCAAGTGATGGTTCCTCTATGAACACTGATTCATGTCCCGGTTGCACCACTTCCCATCTAGCTCCCAGCTTGTGGCCTGGGAAAGCAGCAGACAATGGCACAGAGCATTGGAACCCTCCACTCACATTGGAGACCTGGAAGAAGCTTCTGGATCCTGGCTTTGGATCAGCTCGGCTCCAGCCACTAATATCATTTTGGGAGTGAGCAAACAGATAGAAGAGCTTTCTCTCTGTTTCTCCTTGTCTCCATAAATTTGCCTTTCCAATAACAATGAATAAGTCTTTGAAAAAAAGAAAATTGTTAATTTGAAAGGCACTTGGCTGTTTTGAAAGGCAGAATGACCACAAGAAAGAAAGACAGACAAAGATGTTGCATCTGCTGACTTACTCCCCAAATGCTCACAGCAGTCCTGATTGGCCTGGGCTGAAGTCAGGGGCCTAGGATTCCATCAAGGACTCTCACATGGGGGGCAGGGACTCAAGTACGTGGGCTGCCATCCGCTATATTCCCAGGTGTATTAGTAGAAAACTATACCAAAAGCAGAGGATAGTCAGGGCTGGAACTGGCATTCTGATATTGGACATGGACATTCCAACCAACAGCTTAACCAACTGTACTACAATGCCTGTCCCTTCGTTAGACTTCTATTCTAAAATAAAGAGTGTCTAAAAACCATTCTATTAGGTCATCTGTATATATGGCATATCATTGATTTCATTAGTGAGAATTTCTTTCTTTTTTTTTTTTTAGGTTTTTTTTTTTTTTTTTCACTAAGTCAGATATACAGAGAGGAGAGATGGAGAGGAAGATCTTCCGTCTGATGGCTCACTCCCCAAGTGACTGTAACGGCTGGAGCTGAGCCAGTCCAAAGCCAGGAGCCCAGAACTTCTTCCAGGTCTCGGACGTGGGTGCAGGGTCCCAAGGCTTTGTACCATCCTTGACTGCTTTCCCAGGCCACAAGCAGGGAGCTGGATGGCAAGTGGGGCTTCTGGGATTAGAACCGGCAACCATATGGGTCCCAGCACAGTTTTAGCTAGGTTACCGTGCAAGTAACCTTTTGTTCTTTTGTTCTTTTGTTCTTTTGTTCTTTATGCTAAATACTTAAGCCCCTCATGTAAACAGAGGGAGGGAGAACTGAAGACTTGTGCCAGCCTCTGGAGTGCGGTCTTCCCACTGAACTAACTAACTGGCTAGCTCACCACTCCCTCCCAGAGTACAAAGGGCTACTTCAAACAACAGAAAATAACTAGGGCTCTATTTAAACAAACACACACTGTTTGTACCTAAAGTATTTCAAAGGTAAATACAGCCATCATAACAATGCCCATGCATTGGATTATACCCAGTTGCATTTTCTTCTAAACACCAGTTCCCTTGGAGCAAGAAAGAACACATTGGGAAACAAAACACTTGAGGGAATATTACATTCATCTCTGGCACTGGAGCTAGTTTCAGCTGTGGACCAAAGGGGAAACATAAATTTTGTTGTTGCACTTCATTCTTTTTCCATTTCTGAAATAAACTTGGCAAAAAGACTGCAGGCTCCTGGTCACCACTAAGCTTCCACAAGCCTTTGAAGGTTTTTCATCTTTTCTCAGCGTCATTAGCAGAAAACTGATGTTTCATCCATGGCACAGGTTCAAGTTTAATACCATCATTCAAGCAGAGGCATAATCTTTATTTCATGGCTGAACTCTGAACGAAGGTTGATTACAAGTAAAGAAAAGTAATCTTTCTCTCTCTTTTTTGATTTATTTGTTTTTATTGGAAAGTCAGATTTTATGGAGATAAGGAGAGACAGAGAGAAAGATCTTCCATCTACTTTTTCAATCTCCAGGTAGCCACAATGCCCAGAACTGAGCTAATCCAAAGCCAGCAGCCAGGAGTTTCTTCCAGCCCTCCCCTGCAGGTGCAGAGTCCCAGTGCTTCGGGCCATCCTTTACAGCTTTCCCAAGTGACAAGCAGGGAGCTGGAAGGGAAGCAGAGCAGCTGGGATAAGAACCGATGCCCATATGGGGTACAGGAGGTTGCAAGGTGAGGACTTTAGGCACTAGGCCACCATGCTGCGCCCCTTTTCTTGATCTCCTTGCTTTCCTTCCATGCTTTCTCACCTTCTCTTCCTCCATCCTGCCTTCCCTTTCTTTTGTCTTTATTCACTTCTTGTAGTCTTTATCCTATTTTTATGTTGTTACTTAATTTTTTTCCCCTTTAATAAGATACTGGATTGCTTGGTTCTTTGTAAAAATAGGACTGAGCTCTCCTGCAAATGAAACTGGCTAAATCTTCAGTATTTCATGTTGTGAGATAGTCCTTCTAGGTACAGCACTTCCACTGTGTCTGCTGTGTGTTCTAACAGGTACAAATCTACAGTTCATCTCTGGACAATTCCATAGACCCTGGGCAGCCACAAACCCCCAGGGCCTGGCCTAGCGCCTTTTCTCTGTGTCTTTGTTTTCTTCCACCAGCTGTCTTGGATCATTAGTTCTCACAGGCAGCCACTTAAACACTCAGGTTGCCGGCTGGTCATTTATTTATGCTTTCACTCACCCATGAAATATTTACCGATCATGTCTTCTGGAGAGGAAGAGGACACACATCTAAATGAGGGCGATGCATCATCTACCCACAGGCTTCCTAAATGGCGCTTTGGCAGCAGCACATTCACATCACTCTGGGTTGATTTCCCTGAATGTTAGCTCCACTTCAAACATCCATGGGTGAAGACTGTTAACCCAGGGACTGGAATTAACCTTAACACCTTTTACTCCCTCCTTCTCTTCCTTTCCTTTCTAAAAATCGGATTTTAGGACTAGACTGGTGAGCCAGCTGAGCGAAGTGAGCAAGGAGTTCCCAGGTGTGGCCAATTCAAAATGAATTCTATCAAGAAAGGAAAAGCAAACCTCTCAACTGGAAAGCATTGGGGACCTCGGGCCAAGGCAGCAGAGGTCAGTGCAAGAGCAGGAGTGCACAAACCCATGAGGATTTGGCCAAATGATTATCTTTTCCCTTGCACCTTTAGGAAAGAAAATGGAGGCAAATCTCTTTTTGTGTCAGAAAGAAGACATAGCGAGTGGTGAAGCATGACCTCTGAGTGCTTAGTACAGAACACACAGCAGGTGCTCAGGAAGAAATACTTGTCTGCTGAAGTCATGTTTGACTTGGGTCACCTCTCAGCACCTTTCTCTGATCCTGGGGTATTTATGGGCCTCCCAGGCAGAGAGCTCACCAGCTTTCTCAGGGTGGTGTCACTGCATGGGCCAGCTCTCTAATCCCCCATGAAATGAAAGGTGGCATAAATATTTAGTATCTTGAGAAGATGTCAGCAAATATTCAGGGTCCTACTTCTAATACAGGTCTGTAAATGAGCATTGGTTTTGCCCTGGAGAGGAATCAAATTCTCTCCCTGATTTTATAGTTCTGACTTTAAAATAAACATTTAGATAAGATGATCTCCAGCTTGAACTTTCTGAAGGCTCAGGAAGCCGGCTTAAGCCTAGCTGTCTATGGATATAGGTAGGAATGTCCGATATAGGTGGAGCAGAGTTCTCAAAGCCCAACTTTTCTTTGTTGATTAACTGGTTGTGTTCATACCTTTTGGCAGTTGCCCTGGTGCTCAGCAAGTCAGAATCTGTAGGGTTAAGATCCATTGAATAATGAGAATTGGTTCTAATTTATCTGGTAAATAGCATAACACATTGAAATTCTTGTAGCCACCACAGGAGCTTGGCCCAGCATAGGGAACATAGCGAGTTGTGGCCGGTTATATCATCTCTAAAAGTGTATACGG
The DNA here is from genome assembly GCF_030435755.1 of Ochotona princeps. NCBI lineage: Eukaryota > Metazoa > Chordata > Mammalia > Lagomorpha > Ochotonidae > Ochotona > Ochotona princeps. Next base: position 50,045,740 of record NC_080832.1, on the reverse strand, counting down.
ATGTTTTCTGGGATATACGGATGGCAGTATGTTTTGATGGAGCTGTTGCCTTTCATTTTCCTGCAGTTACCTGCTTCATTTCAAGCTATGGGTAGGTAAATCAAATTCTTGGAAGGAGCATGATATTAGCTTTGGAATGTGTCTCTTATTGACAGGCATAATTGGGCAAAAACAGCTTCCCCTTCCTGAGAATGAATTTCTTATGTTTCAAAGTATGCTGCAGAATTGTCAGTGAGGCCCAAAGTGGAGAATGTACCCCATAGTTCTGCCTGGACAACTTCAGCTGCCAGGGCCCACCATCTGTTTGCAGAATTCTCTGAAAAGTTATTCCAGTGGACTTGGCTTTCCTGTTCCATAGTCATCAACTCCCGCTCATCAAAGAAAACTTGAGAAGTCATTTGGAGCAGTAAAATGTTCAGTTTCTCATCATTTCTTCTGTCATAGGCAAGGTAGGGTGGTTGCATATGTTCTCTCTAAACTTGAAGTTGGCAAAAGAGGGGGCAGATATGTTTTACCCCCTGTTTGAAGGGCTTTTGGGTGAGAGGAGCTAACGCTGTGCCTCTGAGCTGCTGAGTATGAGTGCATGTGTTCATACTTGGTCCTGCGTGTGTTCACACCTGGTCTTGTTCACACTTGGTCCTTGTATGTGTTCACATTTGGCTCTGTAAGTGTTCACACCTGGTCCTGTGTGTGTTCATATCCGGTCTTGTGTGTGCACTGGCATGCTGGGGAGGGTTCCTAGAATGGGAAGGCCTTCAGAATTTCTCATTGCCACACTGTGTTCTATTGCCGTAGGCCCCTTTTCAAGAGATACCAATCATCCCAACTGTGCTCAGGCACTTGCTGCTGACCCGGAAGCTGGCTATGGAGATTAGATGGGGTTGAGGTGTTGGACAATTAGGTGGGAGGCCAGTAGGCTGAAGTGACCCAAATGCCCTGGTTTTCGACATATACAAACCTAAATCTAATGCAGAGTTTAAAAGCAAATGAGACTTAACCTTAGCCAATCACAAGAGGCCAAGTAGAAATCAGTTGTGGGAGTTGAGAGGGTGTCTTCAAAAAATTCATAGAAAACATATGCTATGAAATCCTTATATAAGGATTTTTAAAAATGTGCTAAAATAAACTTATCCTTTCACTCCATTTTCCACAAACTTTGAGAAGAACTTTTGTATATGTCTTGAATTTCTTATCATATCTTAATCCTACTAAGCATTGTTCAAGTGCCCAGTGTGGTTGCGTAGTGGCTAAAGTCTTCACCTTGCATGAGTTGGGATCCCATATGGGCGCCAATTCACATCTCAGCTGCTTCACTTTGCATCCAGCTCCCTGCTTGTGGCCTGGGAAAGTAGTAGAGGATGGTCCAAAGCCTTGGGATCCTGCACAGCATGAAAAACCCAGAAGAAGCTGATGACTCTTAGCTTCTGATCAGCTTAGCTCCAGCTGTTGCAACTACTTGGGGAGTGAACCAGTGGATGAAGATCTTTCCCTTTGTCTCTCCTTCTCTGTGTAAATCTGACTTTCCAATAAAAATGAATAAATCTTTAAAAAATTGTTCAGACTTTCACCTCTCAGATAATTTTGTTCTTTGCTTCTGAATTCGCTATATGTAAGGTGCCTGTCAGAGCCCCAGTTTTGGAGCTGTCCAATTCATGAATTGATGTCCGTTCAAACAAACTCTAAAATTCTAAGAACACAAAGTTTATATTTAATGAGAGCAACTGTCTCTAGAGGAGGAATATTACAGCAAGTGTTCAAAGAATGTGAGGTAATGATGCCAGCAGGGCATTACCTAGAAAGTGACCAAATTTGGTCAAGAAGTGGCAGTGCCTAGGACCGCTGCCTCTGGGTAGCATGCTGGGGAGAGTGAAGCATACTGGAGCATACTGGAGCATACTGGAGCTCCAGAGAAGGGAGGGCAGCTGACTGTGCTACCCAGCATTGGAGTTGGACAATGCCAAGAATAGCAGCTGATAAAGACCACACCTACGTTGGTGGGGCTTGGGTGTATAGGAAGCAAGAAAAATTTAAGTTGGATATAACATGAAATATTGTTAAAATAAAGAGACTCAGAAAACATTATGGAATGTGGTCTAAATACTGTTAGGAAGATCTTGGCTTAGCATCTTTGGAAATAGTATTGGAAGAAAATAAATTAGGTTTATACTCAAAGCCCGGTGCGTGGAGACTCTTCAATACTCTCTTCCCACATTGTAGCTCACCGCTCAACTGGCAAAATAGTGCTGTTTTTATTCTCTAAACATCAATTTTCTCATAACCCAATAGTATTTATAACAACTTAAGTGCCAGTTGAGCAACCGTTATTTGAAATGCTTGAGACTGGTTTTCTATTTCAGAATTTATTCAGATTTTGGAATATTTGCACATACATGATGAGATATCTTAGACAGAGGACTCAAGTCTAAACTTCAGATTCATGCATGCTTCCTGTATGCCTTATGTCTCTAGGCTGAAGGTGCACCTGCATTTTGTGTGTGGTGTGTCACATGAAGTTATGTGTAGGATCTTCCACCATTGCCATCATCTTGATTCTCAAAGTATTTTGGATTTTGGAGCATTTAGACTTTGTTTTTCGAATTGAGAATGTCAATGCATATGTGATCTCATCTTCACACCTTAAATTTTTTTAAAGATTTATTTATTTTTATTGCAAAGTCAGATATGCAGAGATAGACAGAGAGGAAGATCTGTCGGACGATTCACTCCCCAAGTGACTGCAACGGCCAGAGCTGTGCTGATTCAAAGCCAGGATCTCTTCTGGGTCTCCTACACGGGTGCAGGGTCCCAAGGCCTTGGGCCATCCTCAACTGATTTCCTAGGCCACCAGCAGGGAGCTGGATGGGAAGTGGGGCTGCTGGGGTTAGAACCAGCGTCCACATGGGATCCTGGCATGTTCAAGGTGAGGACTTTAACCGCTAGGCCACCACGCCGGGCCCCATACCTTAAGTTTACAGACCCCCTACCTCTTTTCAGTAGTCTTCCTTAATAAGCCCAGGGTTCACCTTTCCTTTCCCCATTGCCCATTTTCTGGAATCCATCGTTTTAGTCCACTCCAATCCACTCTGGTTCAGGGCCTCATATAATCTAACTTCCTCATGGCTGCCAAATCCTGCCCAGGACCACTGGCTTAGGTTCCGCTGTGCTTGGCCAGTCACACTCGGTCAGTATCAGCCCAGAGGGGCAGTTTTTTGTAAATTGTAGCAGGGTTCTTGCTCACAAAGGCATGCATCTGCAGGATCACATTCAGTTAGAGGAAGCATTTGCGTGTAAATTGCATTAAAGTGACCCTGTGCTTCTTGACCAAGCCAAGTCACACATAAATAGCATATCAAACTGACCTTTGTACATAAAATTCACCTTGAACAGGACCACCTACATTCTGTGTATCAGGTACTGTAGCAGAGGCAAGAAGAGACAACATGGGTGTGGGGTAGTAAAAACTTTCCTGGCACCATGATTCTCCAACTGCAATGTGCATATGTATTTCTATGGGATTTAGTAAAGTGCAGATTCTAATTCACAAAATTGGTGTGGGGTGTGGAATTTTGAGTACCTCAGTGATGTTGATGATTCTAGCTGAGAGCCACAAGTTAAGGAGCAAGACAATCCCATTTAAGTCACAAAGATTCCTGAGACGTAAATATTAATTTAAACTCTAACTTATGATAATTAAATTCTTGGTTAAACTGCAATAATATGATCCAAATCACATATCTTGTTAATAGAACAAGGAATCAAACTCACTTCTGAAGTGATTCAAGACCATTGTAACTTTTGTTTCAGAGTAGTTTTAAATTTATGGAACAAAAATTATTGAAGTATACAAAAAGTCACCATATACTTTGTCTCCCTCATACCAGTATATTTGTCACAATGCATCTGACCATTTCGATGTGTCTATTTTGAAATTCAGGTGGGAAGAGGATGACCTTGCAGAAGGAAGGCATTCCACCTGGAAATGAAAGATCACTGTTGGTGCTGATGTTTTGAGTTGAGCTGGTGAAGAAGTTACTATATTCTAGCAATGGAGGCTGTGGTGGTGAGAATTTGGCATTTCCAGAGAGTCCAAGCAGGTGCGGTGGATTACGGGGGGCTCAGAGGCAGGAGCACGAGAGTCCAGCAGAAAGGAGGGACCTGGCAGAGTTGGGTAATGGAATTTGCCAAAACCACATTAGAATCATCCAGGAATGATTATTTAATACTTTCAAAATGTAAGCTTTATCACAGGCAGTAATTTATGCTCTCTTGGGCTGGGATCCAAAGCAAGAACGATTTTTAAAGCTATCCAGGTAATTCTGAAGTACAGATGATTTGAGAACCTGCGTTTGTAAGCCATTTGCTTTCAGTGTTAAAGGTGCGGAATCTTTCAGCTCTGAAGAAAGCAAGGCGTGTTGAAGAACAGGCTTCAGGGCTGACATCATTCATGGCTTGGCAGCTTTTGCTGGATTCAGCCAGATGGCAAATAAAATATTTTAGGCTTTGTGGACCACGAGGCAAAATTAAAGGCATGATGTAAGTACGAATCAAATTTCCACAGTTTTCGTTGATGAAATGCAAAACCTTAATTAACACTGACCCTTAAATTTCATATAGTTTTTATATGTTATAAAATAGTCTGTTTCTCTTCAATTTTTTTCAGTGATTTTAAAGTGTTGAAATTATTTTTAGATGGTGGGCTATAGAAAGACAAGCAGCAGGCTCAACTTGGCTCTCTGCATTGAAGTTGGATGACTCCTAGTGTGTTGAATGGTAAGTCTCTACTCATCCAAAGAAACCATCAAAAACACACAGCTAAATAAAAATAAGCATTCGAAGGAGTTCCTTCCTTGGCCAACAGTTAAACTGACTTTGAAAAAGGTTTGTCTTTTCCAAGGATAAGGTAACAATTGAATGACAGTATCTTGAGGCAAAGCATAATTTTTTAACCCACATTTTCATAATAAAGTAAGGATAGCTGACTGAAAACATGGATGATATGCATAGTCTGCAGTATAGAGCAGTGTGTTCTGTAAGTGATTTAAAATACTGTACTTTAAAAATATCCTTTGAAAAATATAAGTGGGATTTTAATTTGAAACTAAAACATCCTGATGTTTCATTAGATGTCATTTTTCCCCAAAGCTGCAAATGATGAGATTTCTGGTTGCCGAGTCTAGCCCTCCTGTGTGTGCGATTTGTGCATTTCAGTGTAGGGATTACGGGTCAAAAATTGAAATTTTACAGAAATGCTGTCCATGTCATAGAGTAAGAGTCTGAAATACTTTTGGGAGCTTTTGGAAATTAATCTACCATCTATAGTCATTTTATGCTTAAATCAGCCTGAACTACTGCACTCATAATTTCAGATAAAAAATTCTCATTAGCAAAAAGCACAGTGGCAGTGAAGAAGAGAAGTTAAAGGGACTTAACACTTGAAGGTTTAAATAATGTGTTTTGAACTTATTTACAAATAGTTGCTTTTTATTCAACGTGTTTTCAATTATAACCAGATATTACTGGAAAATAAACGCACCCCCGGTTTGGAGTGTTGAAGCGCGCCCTCTGCTGTTAGTTTCACTTAGAACAGTAAAATTCGATTTAAATTTCTTTTATGCCCTTCCATGAACCTACTCTAGTTTTCAATGTTTTATTATGATTTTACATTTCACATAACAAAACGCATAAATTTAATGATGCCAGCTGGAATAGTTAATAACCCGACAATTCTGCCCCTTTTAAACTATTCCATAGCATTGGAACATCTGGCGGTTTCCAATTTCTGTGTCAGAGTGGGGTTCTGACCTCTATTTTACTTTCAAATGCATCTCCTTGGCAGAGTAACTGCGCTTTTTCCATTCATTTTACCGTTTGCACCCGCAGTAGCAAACATTAAGCTTTCAACCTAATGCTCTGGGAAGGGAGTCGTGGTTTTCAGAGAGGACCAGGACTCCCGCTGCTCCTTAATGGCCTATTGTTATATTCTTCCACCCATGAACTTGCATCATGTTCCTTTGACCTTGATTTTTTTACTAAAGAGAGAGCAATTTAATAAAAACAATGTAATAGAAGCAAAACAAGAACGAGTTTTCATGATACTGTTCTACAACACTACCCAATAAAATTACATATGTAATTTTATCATTATAATAATCTTGTATGACATGTTCTTTTTGATTCTTATTTCACAGACGTGGAAACTAAGAACACAGCAGATGAATATTTTTTGATAAGGTATTTATATGAGGATAATTAGCATAAGAATAGAGTCACCGTTTGAAACCACACTAGATCTGAAGAATATATTTGCATTTCACAGTAATTGTTGTAATATGGCGCTTTGAACGGCACAGTTTGTATTTATATGGAACATATATGCTTAGCTAAGTAACAGGATTTTTAAAAAGCTCTGCATTTGCTGTATCTGAGAGCTCATCTGCAAGAGCACTTTGAAAAATGTGTGGAAGATGGCATTAACAGATAATTTGGGTGCAAAAAGTTTGAAATTCCTGTATACAGAAGCTTTGCAAAAATAATATGAAATTGTATTATGAAGAAACTATACATGGATCTCAATTTTTTGCATTTACATAAGCTTATCTCTTTTCAAACAAGGTTAATCTCCTTTGAAAGTCAGAGTTACAGGGAATGAGAGAAAGAGAGAGAGAGGAGATAGCTCTTCCTTCTATTGATTCACTCCTACATGTCCTTAATGGGCCGGGCTGGCCAGGCCGAAGCCAGGAGCTTCATTCTTGTCTCCCACATGGTTGACAGGGGCCCATTACTTGCCCCATATTGTGCTGCTTTACCAGGCCATTTATAGGGAGCCAGATTGGAAATGGAGCAGCTGGGACAAGAACCAGTCGTGCACAAAATGCTGGCAGGCAGGCATTAGTGTTACCAGCTATGCCACAATGTTGGCTCTAAAGTATTTTTTATTTCCATTTTCCCATGAGTATTTTGAAGTACTCTAAGATTCTTACAGTTTGGAACAATGATCTTTTAAACTGTCTCATCTCCAGGGTGCTAGAAGTGGATCAGGGAAGTTACTGGGTACTTCCTACAAAAGCACACTTGTCTCACTTCCCCAGCTTCTCTGCACACTTGACTTAGCCATTTCTGATCCTAAGTTAAGCTCCCACTTTTCCTATGTTGCTTCTCAGGTGTCACAGTAATTTTATTTCCTGAGATTTAATCCTTGGGAGGAAGCGTTAGCAGCATCTTCGCTTCTGACTGTCCCCTTTTCTGTTCATGCACACCACCATCATAGAGACATGGGTGGTTGTCTCTCAGTGTATTAACTTCTTGTTTTCTTCACTGCAGCATCTTTTCCTTCTATCTTCTTAGCAAATGTTGATCATACCACTCTTTCTAAAGAAAGGCCTCTTCTCTAAGCATTTAATCATTGTCTTCCCCCAAGAAAATGTCTGAAATGTTTATCTCTTACTTGCATGTTTAGTTCTAATATATTCTGGATTCTTCAAAACTTGGCCTCTCCAGTCAATTAGTGTGCTGAGTCTAACCTGGCTCATCATTTTGATATCGCTCCTTCCTGTTCACATCAGGCTTCTCCTCTTACCTCAATGCTTTCACATGCTGCTTGCATCGGAAACGTTTTCTCTTCTTTTCTATTTGTCAAAAATCCAGCTTCCATTTGAAATATCAATATTTTCAGTAGTTACAACCAACATTGATAAAATTATTTCTCAACTACTTGCTTGGCATTTACTATTAGACTCACATACAGGAGTTCAAGGAATTTAAGAAATATGTCACACAGGAAATAGCAATACTGAAACAAAGTCAAATCAAATTATTAGCAATGATGGACAGAGTGGAGCAAATTAAAAATTCAGTGGAAAGTCTCAATAATAGAATGAGTGAGGCAGAAAGAAGAATCTCAGAGTTGAAAGACATTTCTTTCAGCAATGGAGGAAAAATTAAAAAGCCGGAGAGGAACTGAGTGAAGCTAACAGTGACTTACAACACTTAGAACTTAAAACTCAGGAGTTTTCAATTTTATCATAGTGTGAACATAGCACTATGATAAGCATTGGTTTCCCTGAGAAAATGAAAAACTTAAATTTGCACAACTACTCTTCATTAAACTCAGATATGTCTGATTCTGAATCCACCTTACTTCATTTGATTGAGCACATTTCCTTTCATCCCAGTGGCTTTTACGCCATATTCATGATAAACTCACAACAAGACTTACCATGGTCCTTCAGTGGTATGGATTTGTGTCCCATGGAAGGTTTCTGGAAGCTCTGTGGGCAGATACCATTTCTGATTGTTTGCCTTGTCCATATAGAATGATCTAGCTGTATCTAGAAGTTCTTAGTAACTGTACAGAAGTTTTCAAAAATTTACATTGTGGGGCCCAGCGGCGTGGCCTAGCAGCTAAAGTCCTTGCCTTGAATGTGCCAGGATCCCATATGGGTGCTGGTTCTAACCCTGGAAGCTCCACTTTCCATCCAGCTCCCTGCTTGTGGCCTGGGAAAGCAGTTGAGGACGGCCCAAAGCCTTGGGACCCTGTACCCGCGTGGGAGACCTGGAAGAGGTTCCTGGCTCCTGGCTTTGGATCGGCGCAGTATCGGCCGTTACGGCTCACTTGGGGAGTGAATCATCGGAAGGAAGATCTTCCTCTCTGTCTCTCCTCCTCTCTGTATATCTGACTTTGTAATAAAAATAAAATAAATCTATAAAAAAATTCACGTTGTGAAGAACAAAATAGAGCAGCTATTGGGACTTGGAACACAGTGTGATATGATGCTCACAGCTAGATGATCTGTCAAATGGGAGATTTATGAAATGTCTTGAGTTCTCAGGTGGCTTTGTAGCAAAGTCCTATAAAGAAATCTTGCTTCAGAATACTCCTGAATGGTCATTCACAAAATTCTTATTGGATGCTTCGGATTGATTCTCCTCTGGGGAGCTGTCTTTGGTGTAAACATTCTAGTTTCACTTGGTTTAGTTACATTTGGACACTTATTTATAGTTGGAAGATCAGTGTCATTGCCAACCAAGAGCTGCCCAGTTAGGCCCAGACTGGTTTTACATCACAAGTCCATTAACTTGGGGGCTCGCTTTGTACTTTGAGTCCCTATAAAGCAAATCAAAATCTGACTGAGTACACAACAAACCAAAACCTAGCTTAGCAGTTTAACTAGCAGCTGTGGTGCAGCCAGCCTAAGGAAGTCAGGTTTTAGCTCATCATTGGCAATTGACTCATCACACCACACCCAGAGAAGGCAAATGTCTGACCAAAGCCAACCAGGTGATTTCTCTACTGTGTCCTAGATCTGGCCCATAAGAAGTCGTGGTTCATACTGCTGGATGGGGCTTTTTGAATCTTTCTGGTTCTGAGTGCTGCCCCATTCATAAATCATTCTCTGAGGAAATGATCTCCACTAAATTTGATCTAACATTTTTATTTTGATGCGAAATACATGAAAAGTTTCTTTCTTCCCTCTGTATCTCCCTCCCTACTCCCTTCCTTCCTTCCTGTTCCTTCCTTCCTTCCTTCCTTCCTTCCTTCCTTCCTTCCTTCCTTCCTTCCTCTCTCTCTCCCTCCTTTGCTTTCCTTTCTTTTCCTTTCCTTTCCTTTCCTTTCCCTCCTTCCTCCCTTCCTCTTTCCTTTCCTTTTCTTTTTTCCTTCCTTCCATTCTTGTTTATGGTAAAACATGCCTCTGCTAGGTTCAAGTTTTAGCTTTGCTGACCGCATGATTAGCTCATGCTCATTGTCATCTGATTTGTTATATTGATCAGGAGCAAATATCATCAAGGTAGCAATTTTATCCTATAGCAATTTGTTTCCTGAATTATAAGAGTTCTTCAAAAAGCTCATAAAATTAGCAGGCAAGTTTATTTGAGGACAAATAAGTGAAAATCCAAGATATTTTTCATATTTGCTTTTTCAATGAAGTTTGTGGAAGTACTTTCTATGCCAAGATGTCATTTTGTACCAGAATAAACCAGTATTTTGATTTTCCAAGAACTTTTGGAAACTGTGCTACTCATTTGTCTTTATTTTCCTCAGTAAACTGCATAGTATTGAAGGACAAGAAGTTGTGTTTTATTTTATTTTGGATTTTGTGGGCTAGATACAAATCAGAGCTCAGCAAGGTTTTTGTCAAATGATAAGTACAAGTGAATCCAGAACACAGAAGATGAGCAGAAATGCAAGCACTTATCCTGTCAATTGGGCCACCGAGTCAGCAATCCTATTTGGGTAGATATTGCCCAGGCTCTCAATGAGCTGAACACTGAGATTCCTGTATTCTTGCTTTTTTCCATTGAAAAAAAATTTAAATTTAATTTTTGAACTTAATTTTTAACATTGTTTAGATAGGTAAGAGGGATGCATGCCCGTGGGGTCTCCAATTAGGGTGGGGAGAGTCAAGGGACAGAGGAAAGTAGGTATAGGACAAATATTTCAATTGTTTTTTCTCCTGTGTCTGCAAGGAGAGAGGGACAGGGTTGCATCTTGCTGTCAAACTGCATCAGCACCAGGAGACGGGAGAAGGTCCTTTGATGATACCTCAGAGACCCTGATATGGGGGAAAGTGTCCCAAGGATGTTACTTGAGTGATTTTGTTAGTTCTGAATCACTGTCAGCTTCACTGCACCAGGGTTGCACCAAGTTCTATTGGCTGACCTAGTCCACCTACTGCATCCACAGGCCCAGGAACACGCTGCAGGGCTTGGTCAGGAGAGTGGTCCAACCTGTTCTGCTTTCCATCCACTGATGAGGCACTTAATGCTCTCTGGTCTAGATGAGCTTGCCATCATGTCTTTTGTGTTCATTTGAGTATGTTCTTTATTGCACAGGCATCAGGAACTGAGGATGCTCAGTTCTGAAAATGCACTCTAAGGGTTGATCACAAATATTGTGATTTTCTCTGTAGCTGGGGTTTGAGTCCAGCTATCCAGCTGGGGAGTCCCTTAAGAAACCCTGCCTAGGGCGACTGTGACTTGACTTGTGTGTACCAGCCAGTGCAGGGTCAGGTTCGGTTCGTCACCTGCATCAACCAACACACATACCAGTGGATTCAGGTGAGCGGTCAGTTCAAACCCAGCCCCATCTCTCACATGAATAAATGGGTGCTATGGCCCAGCCCAGATGAACCGAGCCTGCCATAGACCTGGTCTTTATGCACAGCATTGGGTACTGCTGTGTAGTCAGGGTGATTTCCAAAACCCCCACCGGGCCCATCCTCAGCATGTGCTGGCATTCCCTGTGGCCTAGCCCAGTTAATCCTGCATCTCATCTGGCTTTCATGCACATCAATAGCACTGCAGCTTAGCCTAGCCAGACCCACCTCTAGACATAGCCACAATGTATGCCAATGGGTGCTGCAGCCTTGCCCAGCCCAGTTTGCCCCCAACCATTGCTCTTGCACTCACCAGGGGGAATTTCAGCCTAGCAGGGAAATCTCCAAATTGTGCTAGCAGACCTGTTCCCAGCCCAGGATCTTGCACATGTTGGTAAGTCTTTGAGCGCAGCCTGGTATGGCCCACCCACTCTCTCAGCCCTAACTGGTGGATGTTGTAGCCTAGCCTTGCTGGATGCAGTCTACACACTGTCCTGGCTCTTGTTCATGCTACAGCCTTGCCTGGCCTGGACCACCCTCAACCCCAGCTGCTGTGGTCCCCAGTAGGAGCTTCAGCTTACCAGGAGAATTCCTAAAGTTCCCCTAACAGGTCCAGGATCCCATGTATGCCTGTAGTTGCTGTAGCCCTGCTTGACATAGTCTGCGCTCATCCTCGCCTTAGCATGTGTTGACAGGTGCTGTGTCCTGATCCAGCCCAGCCTCCTCCCAGCCCCGGCTCCTGTGAACATCAGGTGTGTTCCTGTCAGGTTAGTTCCACGGTCCAGCCTGGCTTACCTCCTCCAGCCCCAAGTTCTCCATATAAACCAGCAACTATTGCAGTCCCACAGAATCTTTTCCCAAGATCTGGTTCTGTTGGGTTCTTGTAGATGCTGTGGCCCAACCTGACACGACTCATCCCCTGATCTGACACTCATGGGTGCATATTGTGGCCTGTCCCAGTCAGGAATGCCCTCCAGCCCCAGCTTTTAAATGTGTCAGTGGGCAACGGGTGATGCTATTTAGATGAGCCCATGTTTCCCACATGGACTGGTGCCTTGGCCTGACCCAGACATGCTTTCCAGCTTACTCCTTCTAAGTCACGCCATCCCAGCTCCAGTTTCGGAGGAGGTCCCACAAGGCATTCCTCCCCTATTAAACCTGTCCTCAGCTGTTCTCATGCCAACACATCTCCGGACCCCTTTTTCTGTGCAATCTGCAGCAGCACTACCTGGGGTCAGGGTAGTGTGTCCTGACCTGGTATTCCTTCCCTTTCTCAAATATCTTTTAAAAATCAGAATAGGCAATATTGCTGGCACATTAGTATAGTTAACACAAAATTCATATTGACCAGGCCTGGAATGCCTGCCAGACTTGGCTGGTTTTCTCCCAGCAGCAGTTTAAAACTTGCCTAGGTACAAGATGACCTAGGTAGCTTCCTACAGCCGGAGGAATCTTTTGTATTCACAAGCACTTTTGAGATTCCATGGCAAATAGAAATTGTACTCAGTTTGAATTTCATGGGTCATGACAGAGTCACATGTGCAAAAGCAATCTTGAATATGTGAGCCCAGTCTACTGCATTTGAAGTTGGTGTGCAATTATCCATTTAGTGTTCACTGGGTAAGTAGGGAGTAAATAATGATTTGTGTCTATATCCCAGCATTTGGAGGTTTTAGAAGGCTGCCATCAATGTTTTTGGAGAAATACTGAGTATCCACTCTACACAAAATGCTTAGTGGAAGTAAATATGGAGTTGGGATTGCAGCAGGATTAGCTGGTTTAGGAGACAGCTGCTGAGATCAGCTGCTGTGAGCAGGTGAGCAGGCCACCCCATGTCAGCAATCTGCAGTGTGTTGGGGACTTCTTTGGAAGTCACTGTCACTACGGATCACTCTTCCTTGATCTTATCCAGCTGTGACACACTGGCTATCTGTAGTCACTGTGCCAGCTGCAGTTCTCCCCACATTACTTGAGAAGTGGGTAGAATTTGGGCCAAATAACTGAAAGGGATTCAAGCCCAAAGGTGCATATTTCTATCAGGAAAAGGGCAATTCATGATGGTGGATTGGGTTGGTTGTTGAGACAGTTAAAAATCTGCCCACCTCTCTCCTTTTTTTTACATTTTCAGCAGCAAGACCATGTGTATAGTGGACTGGACCACGATTTTGTTTAGTTCCCTTCCTCCAGAAAGAGCAAGCTTTGTTTTTCATCTTGTATTATCTAGTTAGATCTTTACTAGCAAGCAAAGTCTCTCCTCTTAACATTTAGAATGCACGCTCTCGACAAGCCAATCCTTTTAAATGCCTTGTTATGTGAGGGTTCACATTCATTTATGGGTCAAAACTGCATTATTTGGGCCAGTTCAGTTTCAGCTAGACTGTGTACACTCGCCTAGTAGTATGTTTACCTTTGAGATTTTGATTTTCTTATGCAATGTTCTTCCTTTTTGCTTTAAATACCCAAACTTGACTGGTATATGCCCCAGGAAGCCTAATTCTTTCATAATTTTCATTTCTAGTTCCTTCTAGCTAGCTCAAGGAACTGGCTCCAATGCAGAAGAGATTGGATGGAACATAAGCAGAGAGAGGACTCATGCTTCTCTGGGATACAAGTACAGAAACCCAGTTCAATCAGCTGAAGTGTTCATTAGTTCATCACAAACTTGAGCTGAGCATCCCCTGCAGTTGAAGTACATTGCAAAGGACCTAGCCCAGAGGTCCAGCCTGCTTATTCATCCTTCATCCATCTTTGTTTTCTCTATGACTACTGGGACCACCCCTTGAGTAAGATGAACTGCTTTATCCTTCAGTGTTCAATATGTGCTGAGGAAGGTAGACAAAAATCAGCGATGTGAGGTGTTTGGAAAGAGGCAGAGTGTGAGCCCTGATGGGGGTAGGGAGAGGACTGGGGCACATCTCACTGTCCATATCTGGGAGACAGACAGGAGAGCAAGAGGAGAGGCAGGACTCTGTCGGGTACTCCCACTGCCGTCTGATACCTAAAACTTCAGCTTAAGCCTTTCGGGGCTGTTGGACTTTTAATGCCTCCAATGTAAAGAACATGTCTCAGAGATGATGCATTCCCTGCTGATGTCTTTTGAACTGACCAGTAATTTTTTGTCACCATATATATATGGAGCTTTTCCATAACAAGAGTGTTCCTTTAATCCTTTTAGCATTTAATTTTCTTTGTTAATCACTTTTTATATAATTTTTGTCCAAACTTTGTAAACTAATATTACCTATCTATTTTGCATATGTAAAATAGAGCTAAAGAGAGATTGACTTAATTCAGTCACTCAGGAGGTAAAACTTCGGAGGAAAGTTTTTAGTGCCTGGTATGTTGTCTTTTTCTAAGTCCTTGTTTTATATTAAATCTGCAAAAGCTAGAATTACTCACTTAGTTCAGTTGTTCAGTGCCCTGAACACATGCTTTGAATGATGTCTCTGGAGGCTTCAAAATTCTTTTAAGTGGTAATTTATAGTTGTTTCAGAATAAGGCACTCCTGTGCTATTGTAAAGAAATAAAACCAAGAAAACGATTGTGTTCTAACTTGAGATCGTTCGGGGTAAAGGGCAGGACTGGATTCTTATTCTGAATCTCACTGCAGAATGCTCTAACTCCTTTGATTGACATTTCCTTCGCTGCTAACTAAAGAGGTGTTCTAAAGGGTTTGAACCTGCTCTTTCTGCTCCAGGATTCTTTTATTTTAGCTCATTGTGAGCCACGGAAGGGCCCTGTTTTGTTAAAACTGGCCATGGCTTTGACTGTGCAAACCGGGAAAGAAATTTCTTCTGAGAACTACTCCACCGCACCCCAAAGACGGCTTTGAATTCACAGACTTCCTCATCCACTTGCTTCTGGGATGTATCAAAGTGGGTGCGTATCTTTCGGTTTCTGATGCTTTGCTGTAAGGTGTTGATTTAAAAGTTCATTTCCCTACACCCCAGGAGCAGTGTTTGAGGGTCAAACCCCCACACTATGAAATACTTGAAGTCTTTGTAAAATAGCCTAAGTATAGGATTTACCTTCTTGCCAACTCAGTCTTCAATGGGGCGTTGGACTGTACGGAACAGGATAAGGGGCCACATCCACAACCGGGACAAGAATCTCAGGTTATTTCTGCACTGCAATGAGTCTTGCTAGCTGTCTTCTTGTTTATTCTATGCTTTCACTGCTTTTGTGTAGCAAAACTGAGTCTCCTGTGCGCAGGAGAGTGAACGCCCTGAGTGGAAGGCATGCTTCCTGGCAGATCAGAGGAACTTGAAAGGCTTGGCCTGCAGCCCGGGGCTGAGTTCTCAGGAGTTCTTGCCAATGCTTTCATTTGCTCAGCGTTGCTGAACTCTCCAGGTCCCTTAAAGATTTCCAGACACTCACCGTGCTTCTTGTGGCCCCCCTTGGGTGACCTGTTTTCTGTCTCAGCAGATGGCCTCGCTCCCGAATCCCAGTGAAGTCCTCCCTCGGGCACTCACTGCGTTCCGCAGTTGCAGCAGCTCCTGCGATCTTGTCTTCTGTTCTCTGAGGACAGCTTGCTTCTTCCTGAAGTCCAAGTGCTCGTTCCGGACTTGCAACCCAAAGCGCAGACACACCCACGCCACTCCGAACTCTGGCATTTTTTCCTACACCTCCTACCCATCCTCCTATGTCTCTACTTCTTCCCTCTCCGAAGATTCTTACATTAGGAAACACCTCTGGAACTATTTCCTTCCTTGGCCACCACCAAACATCTTTCTCCTTATTTTACAGAATTTAAGATTTTCAAAGGGGCGGGGTGAATCCCTGACTTTATTTGCTCAAGTAGAGAGAGATCTGGTTTTTGTTCCCCAGTTCCCTCATAGTTTAAAATTGTGTTGACAATATTTCACATGGTTATGGAGATCGAATCAGATGATGTATGAAAAGAAACCGGAATGCTTGATTTGAAAAGGAAAAAGCAATCTGGGACAATGACATTAATTCAATGGGCAATAGAAAGTTTCCAATTTGTAGTTTTACAATCACAATGTGCAAATATATTGCCTCAGCTAAGGTACACCCACATGTAAATGTCAAAGGAACAGTTTTAAAGATTTTATTTCTACTTTAATTGAAAGCCACATGTAAATGTCAAAGGAACAGTTTTAAAGATTTTATTTCTACTTTAATTGAAAGACAGATTTACAGAGGAGAGGCAGAAAGAGAAAGATCACGCATTTGTGGGTTCGTTCAACAAACAGCTGCAAGGGTTCGACCAGAGCTGAGTGGTTCTGAAGCTAGGAGTCAGGAGTTTCTTTGGGTCTCCCATGTGGGTGCAGAGTACCAAAGGCCTGCATTTTCCACTGGTTGCCCATGCCATAAGCAGAGAGCTCAGTTAGAAATGGAGCAACAGGGATATGAACCAGAACCCATATGAGATGCTGGTGCTTAAAGGTGCGGGATTAGCCTGCTGAGTCACTGGCCCTAAGAAACAACTTCAAAGATGAAGGATAGAGCCCCGTGCAGTAGCCTAGCAGCTAAAGTCCTCACCTTGAACATGCCAGGAACCCATACGGGCACCAGTTCGAGCCCTGGCAGCCAACTTCCCATCCAGCTCCCTGCTTGTGGCCTGGCAAAGCAGTTAACGACAGCCCAAAGCACTGGGACCCTGCACCCGCGTAGGAGACCCGGAAGAGGCTCCAGGTTCCTGGCTTCGGATTGGCTCAGCTCCAGCCATTGCGGCTGCTTAGGCAGTAAATCAATGCATGGAAGATCTACCTCTCTGTCTCTCCTCCTCTCTGTCTATCTGACTTTGCAATAAAAATAAAATGAATTATTTTTAAGATGAGGGTTAGATGCTTTGCTGAGTTTGTGGTAACAGAGAGTCACTTGGAATCAAATAGAGGAATATTTAACAGGATTTTAGAGGATCCAAAGTCGTTTAAATAAAATAATCATTTAAATAAAAATCGTTTAAATAATATAATGCCTAGTTTTCATAACACATTTTAATTAAATTTTATAACTAAAAGATTGAAAATCACAGAAAAAATCTCAATTCAATGAACTCTTAATAAACATTTCGTTTCTCTGGAGTTTTGGATTTGAGCATCAGCGATGGTGTTACTATAAAATGACATTACTGTTTCATGTGATATCAAAAAGGTGATGCAAATTTAGATGTGCTATATATGTGTATATGTCATACAAAAGGACTTGAAAAAGTTCATAGAAAAAGAAAATTAAAAGATAATGAGAATTCTTAATAGACGCTCCCTCATGAACATGCATGAAAACACACTACACAAACAAATGTTATTTCCATATACAAGAGTACAAGGTTTGAAGAAAAATAGGATTGAAAGATAAACTTATTTTGGTGGAAAATATTTTGAAATCTCTGCATAGCATTTTTCACTAAAGTTCCATAAATTTTCTAGAAACCTCTTGTATGTAAGGTTTCAGCTTTTTTTTTTTTTTTTTTTGCATTGAAATAAACTTTTAAATAGCATGTCCTTAGGGTCATCCATTCTTCCATTTGATCTATTCTATTATTGCTGCCTCTTATCTCTTTAAAAGAGTTACTTAGTGTAGCTGTCTCAGCTGAAACGTTCCTGTTTAATTTTAAAATTTTGTTTCCATTTCTCTGTCAAGTCTCTTGAGTATTAAATCATTTCTCTTTTCTTGAAGTTCACTGGGTTTTTGTAAGATGGCTGTTTTAACTTCTTCATCTGACGATCTGACAATGTTGGATCCAAAGTGGTCGGTTGCTGGCATTTTCTTTTGTTTGTTAAGTAGGGCCATGTCTTTCTTGGTGCCTGCTAGCATGCAGTGGACGATTGGTTATTTAGCTCCCAGACTGTAATCTGGCCTTGTCTGTGGCTTTCCTCTAAGCAGTCATTTCTTTTCTCTGGGACTGTGGAAGGCACTTCTGCCACTTCAGCACTAGGTGGCACCCTAGGTTGAGATTTGATGTGAGTCCATTTTAAGTCCACCACTATTGCCTCAGTGATGCTCTGAGTTCAGATTTGTTCCAAATCTGCATCTGACCTTACGTTGGTGGTATAGTGGTGAGCATAGCTGCCTTCCAAATCTGCATCTGGCATGGCACTCAGCATCGGCCAGGAAAGCATAGTCCAGGCCCTGCGCGGTGGCCTAGCAGCTAAAGTCCTCGCCTTGAACGCCCCGGGATCCCATATGGGTGCTGGTTCTAACCCTGGAAGCTCCACTTCCCATCCAGCTCCCTGCTTCTGGCCTTGGAAAGCAGTGGAGGGCGGCCCAAAGCCTTGGGACCCTGCACCTTTGTGGGAGACCTGGAAGAAGTTCCTGGCTCCTGGCTTTGGATTGGCACAGTATCAGCCTTTGCGCTCACTTGGGGAGGTGAATCATTGGATAGAAGAGCTTCCTCTCTGTCTCTCCTGCTCTCTGTATATCTGACTTTGCAATAAAATAAACAAACAAACAAGCAAGCAAACAAATAATTTTTAAAAAGCATAGTCCACCTCAGCAGTCCTACTCCTGGCCCTGGGACAGGGCCAAATGCCCAATCCTGTGGCTGTCTGTATGACAATCGTATAGGTCACATGGGGAGCCCATAGGTCATACAGGGAGCTAAGTGCAAAGCCCACACTACTATTGCCTGCCTGCTGCAAGAAGGACTCTCAGCCTGGACTCTCATGCAGGCTGGAATATAAGACTACGTGGCATTGGGGCAAGTGAAGAGACCATCTACTGGCACTGGCTTGGGGACAGGAACTGTTAGTATTTGCATAATGTTGGTTTCAGCAGCCAGACACTGAGTCCCATGATTACTGAGAGTCTGTCCAAGATCAGAGAAGTGGTGAAAGCAGCTGCTTGGCTGTCCTGGCTGACCCTAAGCTGGGTCACAACAGAGTCTTGCCGGCACCAGGACAGTGCGGTCTTGGAGGCGCATGCCAGGCCCACATGAGGCTGACTGTGGTACCTGCTGCATCAAGTCTGTTCCATCAGGAGGCAATCTTGATACAGAGGCTGTCTCCAGGAGCTTCCTGTGTGACCTCCGCCTAAGGGTAGAGGCCTTTGAGTTTTGGATGGCAAAGTTGCGAGCTGTAAGACAGTCTTGAATTCCCTTCCTTGCCATCCTCCCCAGCAGCTGAAGTCTGGAGAGACCAATCTCTGTCTGCAGGATAGGAGCTTGGGGAGAGGGGCTGGGACAGTGAACTCCATCAGATACTGCTGTTGTCATGCAAGGCTGGTACCACTGGGTTTCCCTGTGGGATATAGGACACACACACGTCTGTCTCCACATCGGACTCCTTGGAGCTGGAGCAAGTGTGACGCAGGCTACTTTCTTTAGTTCTTGTCTTTTTCAATCTGTTGTTTTGTTTTGGTTTTTGCAGAAACCAGGTGCTGTGGCCTCTCGTCTGGCCTTGCTCAGTCCTTGTGAAAGAGACTTGCTGTGTGACTAAGTGTTCAGACTGGTGTCTTTGTGAGCACTTGACTATCTTAGCTTCCATCTCACTAGAAAAAAAATCAATTTTTTGAATTTTTCATGAGCTTTTTGAAATTCTGTTATATATTATCAAGTGTCATAATTAATTTATTCATTAAACTTGAATCCATACACAAACACAATGTTATATACAAAAGTCAGCAGAGCACTGCATTGTCCACTAATCGCACCAATTATTTCCAGGTTTTTTTTCTTTTTACTAACTGCCCTAGAATTCAAAACTGCTTAAAATCATTGCTAATATTTTAGAGTAAATACTATTTGCAAATGACTGATGCCAATGCAATAAGCCAGTTAATTAGGTATTGTTATCAACTTACGTTCCACAAGATGAAATGAAGGCAGCTGTAGGTAATTTGCCCAATGTTATGAAATGAGCGATTTGTGGAGCCAGCATTTAAAGCAGAACTTAGTGGCTCCAGAGACCTTGCTCTTAATCCCAAAGAGAGCTGGTTCTTTATCTCACTTAATCCTGAAACTGACTTAAAAAGTCAGTGCCCTTCAAGTTGACACATAGCAAATTGCTTGTGTTCACTCATTCAAACCTATTTAACAAATAGCAGTTTCGTATGATTAAATGCTATTGCTGTTCTCCTTTTAATACATGAAAAAAGAAACTAGCATTATTAAATAATTAACCAGAGGTCAAGTTCTGTGAACTAGAGCCAGGATTCAATTTTAGGGCCACAAGGCCCTCTTATGAAGACGATGTAGTTTATCTTCATTCAGATGTGTAAGTAATATCTTCCATGTTTTGCCTGCCTCTGCTATAAATGATGTTCAACTCCTGTTGACCCTTCTCTTCAAGGACCCAACTTCACAATGGGTATGGGGGTGTGGCTGAAGTATCGTATCATCTTCATGAGCTCTATGATTTGTAGATATGATCAGCAAATGCCCACGTGTAACCTGAGGACTAGAGGAACAAACAGGTAACAGGGTCACCAGGAGAAGTTCCTGTTGGTTGGTTTGTCTGTGCTCATTCATTTAGAAAACTGGGCTCGCACATTTGTTGGCTTTGAAATGGCTGTTTATTTTAGCTTAAAGGAAAAAGTTCAGTGGGAATAGATGTTTTCTCTGTTCTTAGAAGCATCACAAACTAGTTCTTGAAAAAGACATGAGCCTTATTTTTTCCAAGCTGTTCAAATATGTTACAGTAAATCCCAAGTCACTTGTATTCCTGGGCATCAACATTTACCTAGAATGCTCTGCAAATAAGTACAATGAGGAAAGTGTATCGCCATCTCACTAATTCAGAGATGTATTTAAAATTATAGTAATTGTAAGTAGGTGGTACATTCTGCGTTTTAGGTGTTTTGCACATTTTATTTAGGCATTTACAAATGACCAATTGCTCAACATTTTGCAAGTATGCCCTGGTTTTACCAATGAAAGTCACTTGTCTTAGAGACTCCTTGGCTTGGCCGAATCTATCATGTGACTTGACCAAAAGTTTCTTGTTGTTTCAAATCATAAGAAACATACCCCGACTCCTGATCAAATGAACCCTATGCTTTCAACTCACAGGAGTTTCATTAGGAACAGACAGCATTTTCACATTGCAAGGAGCCAAGCAAGATTTATGTGCTTTATTTCATGTTTCTTGTTCTTCTATGATGAATCTGAAGAGTGAAAGGAAGCATTCACAGATTAAAATGGATTGAGCTCCACGTCAAGGGATCTTTTATCTCCCTCATCCTGTCAGTCCTTAAAACAGGACCTAATGAATAAAGTCTTAAATATTTTTACAGTTGGGAATGTAGGCCCACAGAAATATGAGAGCAGATCCAACTCATAGGCTTATGGGAGGATTGTTTCGTTTTGGTTATTCCATCTACAGTTTATTCACCTGAGAGGCGCATCTTTACTCCCTCTGTAAGAAGAAAGAGAAAATTGCATGCACTTCCAAGACATTCACATCTAGGAGACATAACGAGAGCCGGCAGCAAGCGACTTCTCCCTCCGCCATCTCTGCTTCCTGGTGCGGTTTAAGGTGGTTGAATGGTTTACTCTGGGCTGCAACCCAATTTACTGGCCCTGGGGAAAATCATTCTCACACCCACGCCTGATCCGCACACTCATTCTCTTTCCTGCCCTGCAGCCCCCGAATGAAATCCACCCACTCTAGGAAGCAGCAGGCCTTTTCATTACAGTCTCTGAGCTGCAAGAATCAAAGAGCAGAATGGATGTTTTTCCTCTGAGAACTGGAACTGAACAGAAGGAAGGAAATGTCTACTCCAATTCAAGCATGTTTTAATCTCTGGAGAACTGGCCACTGGGGAGGAGCAAAATTGGCTGATGAATCAGTTGGAAAGTCAACAATTTTGTCTTATCCCAACAACTAAGATTCTTCCTTTAGAGTGTTGCCTGCTATTTTTTTTTTTTCTTTTAAAAGATGTGGATGATGACCAATCGCTTTCTAAATCCTCAAATTCAGAAATCTCAGAGTGGCGAAATAAAAGGCTGGATGAAGCATTTAAAAACATTCTCAGAAGTTCAAGATTCACATACACCGCACAAATGCACTATTTGGATCTAATGTGAAAAAAAAAAGTCGCCACAACAGATGAACAATTCTTTATGTTTCCATTTATATTTTTAATACTGAAAAAAGACCAGCACATTTGAAAATTTGCTTTTTAAGAATTGGCTGTCATTGAAAAATACTGGTGTCACGCAGGATTAAGATACTCTTAACTCCTACATTTGACCTCTTTCTAATCATGAGGCCACAATTAACACAAATCTAGATGGAGAACATTCTACATGTCAACTGATAAAGATTTATGAAAAATGTCATTTTCAGGGTGGCACAAGAGTTTAACTAGCTAATTCTCTGCAAGTGCTGGTTTCCCGTGTGGGTGCTGGTTCATGTTCCAAGTGCTCCACTTCCCATCCAGCTCCCTGCTTGTGGCCTGGGAAAGTGGTAGAAAATGTCCCAAAGCCTTGAGAGTCTGTACCCAGGTGGGTGGCGTGGAAGAGGCTTCTGGCTTTGGATCAGCTCAGCAACTCTGGCCGTTGTAGCTGTTTGTGGAATGTACTAATGGATGAAAGATCTTTCTCTCTGTTTCTCCTTTTCTCTGCAAATCTACCTTTCTAATAAAAATAAATCTTACAAATATATGGGCCCGGCGGCGTGGCCTAGCGGCTAAAGTCCTCACCCTGAACGTGGCGGGATCCCATATGGACGCCGGTTCTAATCCCAGCAGCTCCACTTCCCATGTAGCTCCCTGCTTGTGGCCTGGGAAAGCAATTGAGGACGGCCCAAAGCCTTGGGTTCCTGCACCCACGTGGGAGACCTGGAAGAGGTTCCAGGCTCCTGGCTTCAGATCAGCATAGCACCGGCGTTGCGGCTCACTTGGGGAGTGAATCATTGGACGGAAGATCTTCCTCTCTGTCTCTCCTCCTCTATGTATATCCACCTTTCCAATAAAAATAAATAAAATCTTAAAAAAAATCTTACAAATATAAAACAAATAAAAAAACACCAAAATGTCACTTTCTTAACCTAAAGGTAGTAAAGGTGATAGATGATGGGCTATTCTAGAATAAAAGAATAAGAACAAAATGTAGATTCTTGCAAATGGATAGTTGATTGGGATCATAATATTCTTATGAAAGAGAACAGCTTTGTGTTTAGGAGCCAAATAACCAAATATTTTAGTATAAAATATGTTTTGATGTATATAATTTAAAATAAGACAGAGAGAGAGATTGAGAGAGAGAGAGGAAATGAGAGTTTGAAGCTTGCAATGGAAAAATTCCTCTGTGCTTATTCAAGTCTAGCTAAATTCATGCACTCATCATTTGGCTTTAGGGTGAAAACTGGGTTATTCTGACATGCTGTAAAGATCCTTAACCTGGTTCAAGTTTGGACTCTAAAGAAGAGCTTAACTATAAGGAGGAGGTATGTCAGAGCAGAATGTCCTACAGATGTCCCTTACAGAAATATTCCAAATTTGCTTCTCTCAATTAACTTTTCAATCAGCTTCTATACCCACTTCATTATATTTTAAATTTAATTTGCAAATAAAAGCATTTGCCTCTTCTTGAGTTACTTTCTCCTATTATGTCCCATTTCCACTTCCATGCTCTCAATTATGTTATGATACATTTTAAAATAATTGCATTGTAAAATGTCATGAACCATGATAATAGATGAGCTATTCATAAAAAATTCCCTCATGCTAAAAACTTACTTCATAAATATAACAAAAGATTCCACGGCTGTATGAGCTAGTATAGATCTTTGGGTTTTAATAGCCCAAGGTACTAGGCATGTTCACATACAGGAATTTTTGAAGATGATTTTGAAGCAAGTTTTTCTTTCGTATTTCTACCACTGAAAGTATCAAAAGCTATTTTATAGAAAATCACCTTTAAAAAACAAAACAAAATTAATCCTGTTAAAATTTGAATGGGATGGTAGAATAATTTGTGGTCATCATTTTTAAACATAAGCTTGGGTCCATAATGATCAACTTTCAGCAGTTTATTGGCAAGGTGAATAATTCAAAATTTTACTTTAGGGCCTGGGACCATGCGTAATGGTTAAGGTCCTCGCCTTGCACGCACTGGGATTCCATATGGGTGCTGGTTCTAATCCCAGCAGCTCCACTTCCCATCCAGCTCCCTGCTTGTGACCTGGGAAAGCAGTCGAGCACGGCCCAAAGCTTTGGGACCCTGCACCCGCGTGGGAGACCCGGAAAGAAGTTCCTGGCTCCTGGCTTTGGATTGGCACAGCTCCGACCGTTGCGGCCACTGGGGAGTGAGTCATCAGATGGAAGATCTTCCTCTCTGTGTCTCCTCCTCTCTGTGTATTTGCCTTTCCAATAAAATAAAATAAATCTTTTCAAAAAATTTACTTGAGTTACTTGCCATATTTGAAACATTCAACTCTCCATTCACTCAATCATTCCACTTGAATTTGACACATCAGTACGTTTTCTTCTCAAAACATTTTGTAATTCAAGTTATTCCAATGGTAGACTTACTAATGCTGTTCTGAGCATTGTGCTGGTCTTTGTGGGTAGAGATGAAGCAGCAGAGTGTACCAACCTGTTTTCTAAGGAAAATGTGACCCAACAGAGATCAGAAGTCACATGTATATTGGGGAGGGGGAGGAGAAATCCCTGAGTTTTTGGCACTGAATCATAAAATTGATTAATTAATTAATTATCAAAAGGGAAACTGACTAGTACAGCAATCCGTGTCAAAATGAGTAGCTATACATGTACCCTAAATGCATATATTGCATATGGTTTAAAGTTTAAAAAAAAGTCACACATGCAGATTTCTCTGTTAGTAAAGTCTTGTCTGTTTTATTTGGAAGCTGTTACTAGAATGCTCTCTTCCCTACCTTACTTATCATTTCCACAGAACTAGATGCCTCTTCTATTTAAAGTGTCTTCCCCAACCCCATATTGAGAATAGACAACTAAATTAGCCATTATAATTAGTTGAATTACCAGATTAAGGGGTGAGTTTCTAAAGCCAAAGCTGAATCTGTACATTTGGCAAATTCAGAGTTAACTGAGGAAGACACTGAGAAAATGGGGGATACAGAATTCAAAATATTTGTTATAAAACTTCTTGTCAAAACAGAAGCAATCATTCAAGGAATTCAAGGAATATGTCGCACTGGAAATGAAGCAAATGAAAGCTGATATATCAGAAATGACAAACATAGTGGAGCAAAATTACAGTGGAGGGTCTCCAAAATAGAATGAAGGAGACAGAAGAAAGGATCTCAGAATTAGAAGATATTTCCTGTCACTAGCGGCAAAGAAACAAAAAGCTGGAGGCAGAGCTGGATCAGGCCAAAAAAAGTATTCAAGAATTGAAAGACACTATTAAAAGGCCAAATATAAGAGTGATGGGAGTCCCAGAAGGTGCAGAAAGAGAAGCTGGGTTTAAAAATGTATTTAATGAGATAATAAGGGGAAAGTTTCCTAATCTAGAGAAAGAATTGGGAAACAACATCCAGACGGGACACGGTACTTCCAACAGGCTTGACCAAAAGACATCTTCACCAAGACGCATGATAATCAAGCTCTCTTCAATTGAACATAAGGAAAAAATCCTTAAATGTGCATATGAAAAAAATCAACTAACATATAAAGGAATGTCAATTAAACACAAAGGAGACCTTTCAGAGTAAACTCTATAGGCCACAAGAGAATGGAGCGACTTATTCAAGATTCTAAGAAAAAAAACTGTCAGTCCAGGATAATGTAGCCAGCAAAGGTTTTATTTGAAAATGAAATAAAATTCTTCCACAGTCAAGAAAAGTTAAAAGAATATGCCTCTTCCAAACCTGCCCTACAAATGATACTTAAAGACATTCTCTTGACAGAAAAAAGGAATAGCGCCCACCTAAACCAAAGACAAATGTGAAGAACATCCCAGTAAAATAACAACAGAAGACTAAATCAATGAACAATCCATTGCTAAAATGACAGGACCAAAGTACCACCCATTCATATCAACCCTGAATGTAAGTGGCTTATTTATCAATCAAATCAGTCGCTGATTAGTAGACTGGATTACAAACAAAACTCATCTATTTGTTGCCTAGAGGGGAAACACCTCACCAACACAAATCAGTGGAAACTGTATCTCATCGATTTGATCTTTTTTGTTAGTTTCATCTCTTCAAAATTCTTCTGACTAAATTCTTCAGTGACTCATAGATCATATAGTAGCATCATTTTCTTCAAAAAGGTTCTTGATTTTCATTTCTTCAGGGAAACATTAGTCATTCAATAGCATGTTATTTAATTTCATGGTGTTGTTAATTTCCTTTTTTTTCTTCCTGTTGTTGATTTTGTTTTGTGGCTTTTCATTTAAGTAGATGTGTAGTAACTATAATGGAGACTATCATATCTAGCAGCATGTTATTTAACTTCATGACATTGTAAATTTCTATTTTACTTCCTATTGTTGATTTTATTTTGTGCCTTTTCATTTAAGGGGATGTATAGTAACTATGTAAGGGAGTCTATCATACCCAGATGTGAAGATACAATGCAGTATGCACCTCTAATTCCAGACAAAAATGGACTCCCACTGAAACTGTTTACTATATCTTGACAATAGGATGCTAGACTGTCTGCCACTGTCCATACCCACATTGATGGACACATGAGTGTATATGAAGAATTATACTTTAGTAATGATATAGGAAAACTCACTGAGGGGGAAGAGAATTGTGGAGAGAATAAGGGAAATCCCAGGCCTATGGAAATTTATCATAAAATGATAATAATAATAATAAGGAGTAAAAATTTAAAAAATTAATGGAGGACTCAGCATAATAGTGTATCGGCTAAACTCCTTGTCTTTAATGCTCCGGGACCCCAGCAGCCCACTTTGCTTCCAGCTCCCTGCTTGTGGCCTGGGAAAGCAGTCAAGGATGGCTCAAAGTCTTGGGACCCTCAAACCACGTTGGAGACTTGGAAGAAGTTCCTGGTTCTTGGCTTTCGACTGGCTCAACTCCAACTGTTGTGGCCGCTTGGGGAGTGAACCATTGTATGGAAGATCTTCTCTGTCTCTCCTCCTCTCTGTATATTTCCCTTTCAAAAAATAAACAACTCTTTAAAAAATTTGATAGAAGTTGGAATTAAAAGATAAGTACATTTTGTTACAAAAAACTGAAATTCATACATAGAAAGGTCTTCTAAAAGTTCATGGAAAATGTGTAGTATGAAGAAATTATGAGTAGATTTAATAACAGTTTTGCAATAAAATTAACTTTTTGTAATTAAACTATTTATAATCTTTGTTTTTCTTTGACATTTGCTTATTATTTGAAAGAGGTACAGAGAGAGAAGGAGAGATAGAGAAAGATCTTTCATCTGCTAGGTCACTGCCCAAGTGGCTGCAAAAACCTGAGCCAGGCCGTAGCTAGGAGCCACAATTCAGGGACCATCTTCCACTTCTCCAGGCACATTAGCAGGGAGATGGATCAGAAATGGAGCATCCAGCACTTCAACTTGTGCCTATATAGGATATTGGTGTCAAAAGTGGAGGTTATGCAGCAATGCTGGTCCCTCCATCAGCTTTCTAAATTTCTGTCATGCTTCATTCAGTGATCTTAAGTTCATTGACTCTAACGGAGATCAAAAGTTTTTAGCTTCCCTCCAATTGTTTATTTTTAAACTGTGTATATATGCATTTATTTGAAAGGGAGATGGAGGCTGCCATTAAGCCTCTGTTGGTTAAGCTGCTTGCTATGTCAGCATCCTATCTGAACACTTTTGAATTCAGACTGTTCCACTTCTGATCCAGCTCTCTGTTAATATTCCTGGGAAAACAGTAGATGATGGCTGAAGTGCTTGGATCTCTGCACCCACATGGGAGAGCTCGCTAGAGTTCCAGAATTTTGGCTTTGGCCTGGCCCAGTCCTAGCTTTTGTAGCCAATTAGGGAGTGAACCAGTGGATGGAAGATCTACTCTCTCTCTCCAACCATCTCTGAAACTCTGCCTTTCAAACCAATAATTATAAATCTGTTATAAATAAAAAGCAGAAGATGGCAAGACAGAGACAAAGATGGATAGAGAGAAAATTTTCATCTGCTGGTTTGCTTCCCTAATGTCTGCAACACTTGAAGCCAGGCCAGGCTGAAGTCAGGAGCTCAGAACTCAGTTCATATCTCTCACATGGTGGTAGGGACCCAACCACCTATGCCATCACCTGTTGCCTCCTGGAGTGCACTCAAGTACAGAGCAGGAATCAAAAATTGAGCTAGGACTTGAACTAGGCATTTTGACATGAAGTGGGAGTGCTTCAAGTGGCATCTTAAATTTCTATATCAAATATTTGCCCTTCTCTGTTAATAAATTGTTTCTACAATGTTATGAAAACATCAGATTAGGTTATTTGAGGGTCTTCTCTAATTGCAGAGTTACCTGTGTGTAAACTGGTCTGTGCATAATTATTTGTTGCAGTTATATTTGTCGAGTACCTTCAGCATGTCAAGCACTGTGCTAGCTGCAAAACAGCTTACATTGTTTGCAAACCCTAAGTGAAAACAAAAGTATATAGCCAGGCCCGGTGGCATGGCCTAGCAGCTAAAGTCCTCACCTTGAATGCACTGGGATCCAATATGGGCGCCAGTTCTAATCCTGGCAGCTCCACTTCCCATCCAGTTCCCTGCTTGTGGCCTGGGAAAGCAGTCGAGGACTGCCCAAATCTTGGGACCCTGCATCCACGTGAGAGACCTGGAAGAGCTCCTGGCTTCGGATTGGCACAGCACTGGCCATTGCGGTCATTGGGGAGTGAAACATCGGATGGAAGATCTTCCTCTCTGTCTCTCCTCCTCTCTGTAAATAAAATAAATCTTTAAAAAAATTATATAGCCCTTTCTTACAAAAATTTAAAGGAAGCTTAGGACAGTGACAGCAGAGCTTTGAACCAAGACTAGAGTATTTGTATCCTTCCTTTTGTAGCTGTGTAGACCATGCATCACTGAATTTGATCCCGACACAGTGTTCAGGCTATGACAGTGAGCGGAAGCTGCTCTTGCCCTCATGGAAGCCCTAGTCTGCTTGGACAGATGGACTCTAAACTGCTAGTCACGTTAAGTAGTTTAATTGCTTGACTAAAGAAAGTCACAAAAAGTAATAATACTTACAGACTCAGGTAAGTATTCCAAAAGGGGAAAAATGAGATTCTCAGAGATAGTTTATCAAACGAGTTGTGGGCCTCAGTTCAGGGAAGGCTTTCCAGAAGAAGTAATGTTGAAAGAATAGGGAGAAAAACACAAGGGACTGAAGGCAGGGAGGAAAATTCCTGGCCAACAGGGCATTTCATCAGTGCATGGTTGGGGGCAGTGTGGGAGGGGGAGTGTCAATACTCCAGAAGTGAAGGGAAGACTGTACATAGAAAATGGAAGTTGGCAGTGATGGGAGAAGACCAAAGAGGCAGATGACACTGAGATCCTGGGCAATACTTGGCTGTATAGGTTTGGGTCAGGTCATTGATCTTTATCTTAGAGGCAATGCAAAGCTTCTAATGAGTTGTATCAGGGAGTTTAAGCAGGGAATGATGGGTCCAAAGAACCAAACTCCTGAACGCAGAACGGAGCAAGGCCACTGGTTAGGAGGCTGCTGTGGCATTGAGGGCTAGAGATAACAGAAGCTTAGTAGCATTGGATAGTGGGCATGATAGTGGGGGGAGGTGGGTGGTTTTAAGGGTTGAGAAGAGGAAGGCAAACAAAGGCCTGGAAGGTTTCTGGCTGAGACTGTGTGGAACTGACTGGTGGGACACATTTGAAATGAGGGGTCCAAATGATATCTCATCTGATTTATTTCTTCCTAGAAATTGTCTCAGGAAAAAATGAGATAAATAAATATTTGGGGACTGGTACTGTAGCAAATAGATTAAGTTACTGCTTCATGTGGGTTGCATCTCATTTGAGTGGTAGTTCATGTCCTGGCTGCTCTGTTTCTAACCCAGCTCCCCAATAAGATGCTTTAACAAAGCAGTAGAAGATGATGATCCATGGACTTGGTCCTTGGCATCCGCATGTGAGACCTGCATGGAAATTTAGGCTCTTGGCATTGGTTTGGTTCCGCCTAGGCTGATATGGCCATTTGTGGAATGAACAAGTGGATAGATCTCTATCAGACTGTCTCTAGGTATTTTTCAAATAAACAAAAATTTATAGCAAATATTACACCTCAACCCCGCTGAGATTTCTGTAATCTATTTAGCCATTGTCTGCCACTGCGGAGTTGGTCTTTACTATCAAATGTGAGCTTGGAAGTTGACGCTATTGATAACGTTTTGGCAAAAGGGCCTTTTACTATTCATGCTGTCTCTGTCTCTGCTGCCCCCATTGACCATCCTTGATCTTTAGCTCCCTCCTTCTGTGATGCATTTCCTCTTTTAACTGAGTCAAGATTGAGTTATAGGATGAGGATTGTAGTAGGAATGTGTTACTGATTGATATGCACCTTCTGTTGAGAACTTTCTTTAAGGTGGAACAAACAGCAGAATTATCCTTGGAAACACCCACTTGACCATGACGTAAAAAGTCTGAGCCAGAGTTTGACTGTTTTTGTATAAATAAAGCAGATAGTTTTCTCACATTGTCCATTATGATCCTGGAATTATAGAGGTCCATTTATTTTCTCTATGCCTATTCCACGCACCTTCTTGAGTCCCAAACTCAGCTGGAGCTGGACTCCAGCATGAGATGTTATACAAGATAAAAATATTTCCTTTGGGGCCTGGTGTGATGACCTAGCAGCTAAAGTCCTCACGTTGAACATGCCAGGATCCCATATGGGTGCTGGTTCTAACCCTGGAAGCTCTACTTTCCATCCAGCTCCCTGCTTGTGGCCTGGGAGAGCAGTCGAAGACTGCCCAAAGCCTTGGGACCTTGCACCTTTGTGGGAGACCTGGAGGAAGTTCCTGGCTCCTGGCTTTGGATTGGCACAGTATCAGCCGTTGCAGTCACTTGGGGAGTGAGTCATCAGATAAAAGATCTTTCTCTCTGTTTCTCCTCCTCTCTGTGTACCTCACCTGAAAAGTCTGTAAAGATCTGAGGGTTTTAAGAACAAGTCATTCTTATGAAAGTTATGTAGGCAAATCTGGCCACCGAAGAACAGACCAAACTAATCTTACCCTTGACATCATTAATAAAAAAAAATAATGGAACCTCCCAGCCCTTCAGATTGAAGGAAAGGACACGAACCAACAGTGACCAAAACCACACCCTGTTTGCTTTCACATCCATGGCGTTGCTGGGAGTCTCATTTCTTTTCAGATGCTTCTGTTCTCCAGGGTCAGGATTCTGAAGCTGGCGACCATCATGTAATTCTCCCAGGGCAATTTCTGCAAGACTATGGCCATTGCATTAGACACGAGGGTGTTTGGGATTTCACCTTGAGCTTTCTGATAATGCATGTTAATCATCAGCAGTCTCTTAGAAAGAGACTTTCTAACGGGTCACTTCAACTCTCCCTGTGCCCCTCAAATAAATAAAAAGAAGTATCAAAAATAAAACAGAATGGATCTTTAGCAATGTCTGATAATGTGTGAAGAGTACTAAACAAATACTTGTTTCATACATAAACAGTCTTACATGAATGTTTTCTTTCATTTACTCATATACACAATTAAGCCATCTTAATTAGGGTTGTATGCTTTGAGACTTGATTTTTTTTTTTTAAGATTTATTTATTTTTATTGGAAAGGCAGATATACAGGGAGAAGGAGAAACAGAGAGAAAGATCTTCCTTCCAATGATTCACTCCCCACGTGAGCACAACGGCCGGTACTGCGCCCATCCGAAGCCAGGAACCAGGAACTCTTCCGGGTCTCCTACACGTGGGTGCAGGGTCCCAAGGCTTTGGACCATCCTCAACTGCTTTCCCAGGCCACAAGCAGGGAACTGGATGGCAAGTGAATTAGAACCGGAGCCCATATGGGATCCTGGCGCATTCAAGGTGAGGACTTTAACCACTATGCTATCACGCCGGGACTGAGACTTGATTTTAAAAACTCAGAATATGTCTTTGTCTGCCCTCTGTGTTGCCAAGATATGTGATTACAAGTTTTATAAACTGATTTCCCCGCAGTGAGGACATTTTTTGTATGATGCATGGCCATCTAATGGCTCAGAATGACTCCAACTACATATCTGCACATCTATTATTTGCATCTCTCTCTCTCTGTTTTCTAATATTCATGAAGCCTCCCACTGCTTAAAGCCAAGTGTTGCTCGTTGATGGGTCTCCTGCTTGACATCAAAGAAGGTCTGAGGTACAGTCAGAGGCTCCTGTTCTGCAGAGACACAGCAGAAGGCGCTGTGCCTCAGACACCATGGTGGCTCAGGCTGCAGGGGTCACCCACCAAAAAGACACCCAATCTCTGGGCCAGGAAGCTACTTGTTCAATCTCAGACAAAGGCCGAGGCTGGCCTCCCAAGAAGCGATTCGTGTATACAAACTGATTTTTGCTGAGTCACTAAACGGCAGCTATTTGACTTTCTCCGATACAGAAGAACATTACATTTTCTCTCACTTAATATTGAAAAAACAATCCATATTCATGTAAGATTGAACCACTTAACCTGCTGGGTTTTTCACCTTCGTTTAAGTGTTGATGCTGTTTGGGATTCTATCCTAAATCATCCTTTCCTATTCTACATATCTCTCAGGGGCAATCTCAGCTATTTACCATTTTCATTGGAAAAATGACCTATTTATTTGGAAGACAGAATAACAGAGAAAAAGCTGGGTAGAGAGAGTTACCTTGCTTCTGCTTGCTTACTGCCTGAATGGCCACAATAGCCAGGGCTGTCAGGCCAAAACCAGGAGTCCCATAGGATTGACAAGGGACCAAGCAATCACATTGTCGTGATCCTGCTGGCTTCTAGGCCCCATCAGCAGGGAGCTGGATTGGAAGCTAAGGAGCTGGGCCTTCGCCTGGTGTTTACATGGGATGTAGGTGGTAGTTGAAACAGCAGCACAGCAGGAACTCTACTAGTTACTGTCACATGCTAATCACTTTTACTGTTCCAATGGATTTCTATCAGCAAGAAGTAGGAGTATGGAGCTGGAGAAAGTCACCAAACCCAGACATTTTGATATGGGACAGGGGTACCATAAATAGTGTCTCAACCCACAGGCTATATGCCTTCCCCTTATTTCATATTTTAAAAATACTTATCAGGCCCAGCGCAGTGGCCTAGCGGCTAAAGTCCTCGCCTTTAGCACTGGGATTCCGTATGGGCACTGATTCTATTCCTGGCAGCTCCACTTTCCGTCCAGCTTCCCTTGTGGCCTGGAAAAGCAGTCAAGGATGGCCCAAAGCTTTGGGACTCTGCACCCGCGTGGGAGACTTGGATTTGGAGGAGGTTCCTGATTCCTGGCTTCGGATCAGCTCAGCACCGATTGTTGAGGTCACCGATTGTTGAGGTGAATTATCGAATGGAAGATCTTCCTCTCTGTCTCTCCTCCTCTCTGTATATCTGACTTTCCAATAAAATGAAATAAATCTTTTTAAAAATTTTATATATATATATATATATTTATCTATTTTACCTATTAGATGAACAGAGATAGGGACAGTCATACATCTCCAATCCATTTTCTCACTTCCTGAATGCTCACAACTTCGAGGTCGGGGTGATCCAAAGCAAGCAGAGGGAACTCAGTCCTGGCCTCCTGTGTATGTGTGGCAGGAACTCAACTATCTGAATCATTAATTTAAACTGTTTCAGCATCAAGCTCAGATTGGGAGCAGAACAAGGACTCTTAGTCAGTGTGATATGGGTTCTAGGCATCACAGGAGAGTTCCTATCTGCCAGGCCAAAGGCCTCCCCATTTTCACATATTTAATGTCATTCTCCTTCATTAAACAGCAACATAAAGGCTATTAACTGTGTCAGTAATTCATCAATTGTGTTGCTTTTTCTTTTTAAAGACTTCCTCTAGTATTAAACAGAGTACCTTGATGATGATAGATACTCAGTAGGTATTTAAGGACAAAAATTTAGAGTATTGTTGGTCTTTCTGGTAACTTGCAAAGGGTAATAGTTACTTTATTAGTCTGTTTTGACTTGTCTCTTGACAATGGGCAGCAGGCTGCTAAGACAAGATGGTTTGCTGCATTTGAGTGATAGTTAATTGAAAGATTTAACTGCGTAAAGAACTCTTGGCTGTGTTCACAGCATTGTGCTAACACTGCTAATTAGTCATTATTTATGCTTTCTTTGCAGTGTTACCTTACTAATAGAATTTTTCAAAACCAGAAAGCTGATGCCCAGGCAGGCAAGTACTGACAGGAATATTTAAAAGCTGGATAATTTAGGGAGCCACATCTGTCTATTCATTTTGGACATAAGAATTAGAGTAGAAACTGAAGACAGAAACTTGGGTTTCCAGATTCCTGTTCAAGTTGTGATGAGTAATCGTGATTGCCAAAAGAACATGAATCCATATTGTCAAGAAGCTATAAGAATTAAATTAGCATGTGTTTTAGTTGGCTTTTCATTGCACTGAACAAACACACACACACGGAAACAAATAAACACATCAGTTTAGTATATTTTCTAGTGTATTTATTTCTGTGTTGTGCAAAAAAAGATCACTTGCAGGCAACAGAGTGGGTTTGCTAACCCACCTAGCCTGGAGGCCATGAACCTTAAAGTCATGATTTGAATTGTAAATGAAAATGACACTTTAACTCGTATCCTAACTGCTCAGAAGGTTTTATTTATTTACGTATTTATTAAAGATTTTTTTCTTTGAAAGGCAGAGTGACAGAGAGGGAGAGAAAGAGAGAGAGACCTTCCATCCACTGGTTCACTACCCAAATGGCCACACTGGCCAGTGCTGGGCCATGCTGAAGTGAAAAGGTCAGAGCTTTTTCTGGGTATTTCACATGGGTGCAGGAGTCCATCCTACATTGCTTTCATAGGCACATTAGCAGGGATGGGATGGGAAATGGAGCAGCCAGTGTTGCAGCTGGAACTCCACATGGAATTCTAGCATTATAGTTGGTAGATTGACCTGCTATGCTGCAGTGCTGGCCCTGGGGTTTGTATTTATTTTTGCACAGTACCTGCAGACCAATCATGGGATCCCACTTGTAAATGTGATCATCATTTTGATAATTCAGGTAGACACAGGAGAGGTGTCCTGTGAGAAGGTGATGGGATTTGTGATCTAGTTTGGGGGGCCCTCAGTACTCTGTCCTGAAGAGATAGCACCCCCACACTAT
The DNA here is from genome assembly GCF_030435755.1 of Ochotona princeps. Lineage (NCBI taxonomy): Eukaryota > Metazoa > Chordata > Mammalia > Lagomorpha > Ochotonidae > Ochotona > Ochotona princeps. The sequence goes on along the minus strand of NC_080832.1, from coordinate 50,010,466 downwards.
TTGAAGTGATGATAAGGTCATGCTACTGACTTCAGCCAGAGCAGATCAACAGCCCTGAAGTGGGAGTGGAAAGGAATGGGAGGAGGCTTTGTGTCTGGAATCCAGAGGATGTGGCTAGAGAAGGGCAGGGCCAGGAGACCACCTGAGAGATTTTGGTCTTCACTTTGGGACCAGTGAGCAACCACTAGCAAGGGTGGAAGCATTAATGGGGGAGGGCTGTGGCTATATTTCTGCTTGTCTCTGGACCATGTCTGATTCTTCTTGACCCCAGAACCCACATAGGGAAGCCAGAAAACCCACATAGGGCCACCTGCAGGCTGTTCTCTTCTGGACACCTGAGTCCTGGAGTGGGGTGAAGCTCTAGATCATTTTGTAAGGTTCATGGTATATATGTGAAAATCCATTGAATGCTAGCTAATCAAGAGAAAAGGCAATTCATTCTTAGACTTCCTTACTAACACAACATGTTTTGAAAAACCTTAAATCAGAAGAGAGAATTTATGAATTGTCTCAAAACATTCACCTTGAACTCTCAAGATCACGATTAAGAACCCAAGGAGTGAGGACCAATGTGTCCTTGTCACTGACTTAACTTCATGGATTCATACTGGGCCCCTGACACCTTGACCTTTCCCTTCTGGCCTGAAAAAGAACATCTCACTAAGGGTCACTTATTTATTCGATAGTGGACCACAATGTGGAGACTGACACAGGAACTTGGATTTTCACAGATACTTTTCAGGAGATGAGAACATTTGGTTTTGGTTCTTACCCACATTTGAGCACATCTTGGGCATAAAGCAGACAGATATATTCAGTTTTCCTATCTGATGATTTTTAAGCAAGATGTCTTTATTTGAAAGTCAGAGTGATAGACGAAAGACAGAGAAAGTTTGTTCATTTTTCTGTAGCGGTCTCCAAATGGCCACAATGGTTGGGGCTGGGCTGGGCTGAAGCCAGAGGACTGGAGCTCCACCTTGGGAAGCAGGGGACCAAGCACTTGAGCCACCTTCCACTGCTTTCCCAGACTCATGATCAGGGGGTTGTATTGCAAGTGGAGCAGCTTGGACTCAAGCTGGCACTCAGATGCTGGATGCCCACTGTGTCTTCATCCACTGGGACCACAATACCAGTCATTCCTAAATAGCTTTTCCAAGAAAAAAATTAGAGGGAAAAATGAAGAGGTTCATGAATAAGACTACAGTACTGGACATAAATGACCAAAAACATAACTGTGGAGTTTGATCCCTGAATGCTTTGTAGTTTGTCTTCTAAATTAAGTCTAGAGGTAGAATATTCTTACTCTGCAAGTCATGAAGCTCATCAGACCTAGAGAAGCAAACAGCAATGGGGCGGAGGGCATTCAGGGGCTTTTGGTGTTAGTAATTCACAGATGTATTCCCTGTCTTTGGTCTTGAATGTGTAACTGGGCAGCAGAGAGCAGGTGAGGACACAGCCTACAGAGACTAGAAAGACCAAGCAGCCACTGCCTGCCAGTAGCTGACCCACATCAGGGATATAAGCTATTTGTGACAAACTGCCCCCCCCCCCCAAACTGCTACATTTTGTGAAACTGTGTTTAACAGGGATGTCATTTCAAACAGGCATACTAGATTCCTGCTTAGTAAGGCTATTGCAGCACCCTTCCCTTAATCGCCATCGCAGTGCCCTGATCCTTTTATTGAGAAAGTGCAAGTATATCTCCCATAACTGGCATATGTGAATGGTGATTACTTTTCTTTCATTTTTTATTATATCTTTGACAATCTTTACATAGTTATTGAGGGTAAAAAGTTTCAAGGGTTATAGGGAAGTGGGTAAAACCATTATTTCCATATTGTTTCCTTCATGTATCTGAGGTAAAGGGGGATATTGAGGGAGAAGTCCCACCCAATTTTCCACCCACCCCAGGTCCCAGATGTAGGGCATGCTCATAGATTCTTGCTCAAGTGGTTTTGATAGTTCACCAATTATGGATTGCTGCCAATCTCGCCACTCCAAGCACGATGAGGTTGTTGAAGAATCCACTGATTGACATAGTCCATCATAGAGCCTCTGTTTGCCCAGTATTTCGCTGCCAACATATAGCTGAGGTGGTTGATTGACTTGTTCTGTCTTCTGTCTTCTCTTGGTTAGGGTTCTGAGTCCAGCATTTCGATTATGGAGATCTCCAAAGAAACTTTGTCTGAGGTATTCCCAGACCAGATTCTTGTATGTGCTAGCAAGTACAGGACACGGCACAGTCCATTGCCCTGATCATCTGATGGTTACAATTGCTGGGTTGGTTCTCTTTTCAGCCCTGACTTCCACTGGAACCAATGGGTTTTGCAGTCCAGCCTGGTTCTGCCCAGCACGTACTTGGCCCTCACATAAACCAGTGGGAGCTGGAGCCTAGTCAGAGAGACCAACATAACCCCCACCAGGCCTGCCCCCTACCCTGGTTTGCCAGTATGTATAGCAGACTAGTCCAGTCTGTCCCACATCCCATTCAGCTCTCATCCATGTCAATGGGTATTAAAGCTTAGTTCCGTCTAACCAGCTCCATTATGCAGCCCCCACAGATGCTGTTGGATTTCTCTCTGTCTAGCCACCCCAGTCAGCCACTGTCCTAGTTTCCGTGTCCTCCCATGGGAGTGGTAACCCAAGAGGGAGGAAGGAGCCCACTATTTCCCTCCCAGGCCTCTCCTACTCCGGGATTATGCACTCTCCAGGTGGTTCTGCTTTTTTTTTTTAATATTTATTTTTATTGGAAAGTCAGATATATGGAGAGGGAGAGACAGAGAGGAAGATCTTCTGAATTTATTTTTCTTCTTTTTCATTTTTTATTATATTTTTGACAATCTTTACATAGTTATTGAGGGTAAAAAAAGGTTCAAAGGCTATAGGGAAGTGGGTAAGACCATTATTTCCATATTGTTTCCTTCATGTTTAAAGGGGGGCATTAAGGGAGAAGGCCTACCCAATTTCTCACCCTCCCCAGGTCCCAGATGTAGGGCATGCTCCGAGGTTCTTGCTCAGGTGGTTTTGATAGTTCACCAATTATGGATTGCTGCCAATCTCACCACTCCAAGCACGATGAGGTTGTTGAAGAATCCACTGATTGACATGGTCCATCATAGAGTCACCGTTTGCCCCATATTTTGCTGCCAACATATAGCTGAGGTGGTTGATTGATCTGTTCTGTCTTCTGTCTTCTCTTGGTTAGGGTTCTGAGTCCAGCATTTCGATTATGGAGATCTCCAAAGAAACTTTGTCTGAGATGTTCTCAGACCAGATTCTTGTATGTACTAGCAAGCACAGGGCCCGGCCCAATCATCTGATGGTTACAATTGCTGGGTTGGTTCTCTTTTCAGCCCTGACTTCCACTGGAACCAATGGGTTTTGCAGTCCAGCCTGGTTCTGCCCAGCACGTACTTGGCCCTCACATAAACCAGTGGGAGCTGGAGCCTAGTCAGAGAGACCAACATAACCCCCACCAGGCCTGCCCCCTACCCTGGTTTGCCAGTATGTATAGCAGACTAGTCCAGTCTGTCCCACACCCTATTCAGCTCTCATCCATGTCAATGGGTATTAAAGCTTAGTTCTGTCTAACCAGCTCCATTATGCAGCCCCCACAGATGCTGTTGAATTTCTCTCTGTCTAGCCACCCCAGTCAGCCACTGTCCTAGTTTCCGTGTCCTCCCATGGGAGTGGTAACCCAAGAGGGAGGAAGGAGCCCACTATTTCTCTCTCTTGGCCTCTCCCACTCCCTGATTATGCACTCTCTAGGTGGTTCCGTGGTTTGACATGACAGAATTAGACCCCAGTGCCCGGGGATAGCTCACCATGTGCACGTGGTGGCTGGCGTCTGGGATCCAGGCATGAGACACCCCGTCCTGAGACCCAGCTTCTGTGGTTTGACTTGACAGAATTAGCCCCCAGTGTCAGCTTCTGCCAGTTGATGCTGCGGCTAAGCCCACACAATCCTCACCCACTCTGATTTAGGCTTGCACCAGTAGGAACAGTCAGCAGAGCCTGGCTCTTCCTTGATCTGGTCCACAGGAGGCTCACAGGTGTTATAGCCCTGCTTAGTCTGGTTACCCCCATTCCAGCTCATGCTCTCCAGTAGGAGTAGCTGTCTAGCAAGGGACATCCCCATATTCCCCCTGCCAGCTCCGCCCCCTCCCCCCTGGTTTTCAAGCATGCTCTTCGGCGCTGCAATCACATCCAGTACAGGTAACCTCATCTTGGCATTCCACATTAGGCACTGGTTTTTGTCGTGACCATACCTGGCTCTACCCACACTCTGTTCCGGTACTTGGATTTGCCAGTGGATGACGTGAACTAATTCAGCCTGGTCTGCCCCAACCCATGCCAAATGTATGCCATTGGGAAATTTTCCATTGCCGTTCTGTGTCCTGCCAGAGGAGTTGCCAAGGTTCCTCCATCAGAACCTCTCCCAATGCCAGATTTTGCGCATAGCAGTGGGTCCATGAGCCAGCCCCATTCAGTCCACCTCCTGTCCGAGCAGGAACAGTGGCCTTTCCTGACTGGCCTTCAATCCAAACTGGTTCTTACTGTTGGATGTTTCAGCCCAGCCACAGCTCGTCCACACCCACATACAGGTCACACATGGCTCAGTGGGGCTTGAGACCTAGCCTAGTCCATCCCACATCTCCCCTGGTCCTCCAAGACACCAGACGGTGTTGGAGTCTGGCCCAGGATGGTGCATTCAGTCCAAGTCTACACTTGTGCCAGGGGTGACCACAACTGTATCCTGATCAGAACACAGCCCCCATTCTAGCCCATGTGCCTCTTAGTGGGAACCTCAACCCAGTTAGGGTGTCCTCTTAGCTCCCCAACCAAGCCTGTTCCCAGCCATAGATCACATGCACATGCCAGTGGTTGCTCTGACTCAGTTTGGCTCAGTCCCTGGCTTGTCCTGGCCTCTGCCTTAGATACCGTGGCTTACTGTCCCTGGTTCATGCAGACCAGTAGGTGCAAAAGCCTAGCTCGGCATGACCTGTGTTCCATCCTGGTTTCTAGTTTCACATGTGGGCTAAGGTTTGCTCAGTCCTGCCTGATACACCCCGTTCCATTACCAATTCACACATTAGCCAGCTGTTGGAGCTACTTTGCCCAGCTTGTCTGACCCCCAGGTCTGGACCACATGTTCACCAGCGGGAGCTATGACTCACCAGGGGCATTTCCCAAGTTCCTCCACTTGATCCACTCCCAGACCCAGTTCTCATACATGCCAATGGGTTTTAGGCCAGATCCAGGAGCAGTCTGGCCTTCCATTTGGCCTTGTATGAGCTGATGAATGTTGCATCCCAGCCCACCCCATACCCTATTAGGCATGCACATTTGGGTGCTGCTGCCTTGACCAGTCCAAACTGTTGTGGGTTCTTTACCTGTGATTGATGGCAGGCTCCTTGGTCACAAGTAGCTTAATCCATCGCCACCCCAACTCTTGAACTAACCAGTGGGGCTAGAATTTCCACAGGGTTTGGCTACTCATCCGCCACAGAATCTACCCCCTGATATGGTTCTCAAGTGCTAGTTAATGTCATGGCCCTGCCTAATGTGACCCGTCTGCTGATCCACTATTATGTCAGGTAATAAGATATGATCCTGCTGGACAAGCCCCGAGCCTAGCTTTTGCATGGACTGGTGTTCGGTGGTCAGCATTATTCAGTGATTACAAGTTCTTCAAAAGAAGAGTTACAGTCATTGGGAATCTTTAGGATTGATTCACATTCCAGAAGCACAGAGGGTTCAACGGGGAGCTACCTAAGCAGCAATTCAAAGAACCAAAACCCCAGAGCTCCCCAGCCGGGTGGCCATCAGGCGGAGCCTGGTGCCAAATGGCACACTGGCTGCGTGGGGAAAGCTCACCATGTGCTCGAGGTGACTGAGGTCAGGGATACAAGCATGGAGATGCCCAGGCCTGGGACCTCCCAGCAGCCAGCAGGCTGCTGGAAGTTTCAGCTCCCAGGCTCAATGTCGCCCCCCTCTCCAATCCCATCCCCTGCCCAATGATGGTGGCAGGTGAGCCTCAGGCCTGCTTGGGACCCAGAGACTTCCCCTTTCGGTGTACTCACCCTGAGGGTAGAGCCCCTGGAGCCCAGGCAGGCCCAGGGACAGCTCACCACGTGCACGTTGTGGCTGAAGTCAGGGATCTGAGCATGTAGACACCCTGGGCTGAGACACGCCCCCCCCCCCCCCCCCCCAGCAGCAAGCAGGCTGCTGTAGAAGATTACTTTTAAAAATAGAAAGTATGGAAATAAACTTAACTTGTATTTAATCTTAAAACATGGAAAACTTAATCATAATTACAATTATTATAAAATTTAGGTTCATGCATGTTTTGTGACATGTTGTGCTAGAGGTATAAAGATATTACAGATACTTTGAGACCTGACATGTTGGCTCAATGGCTAAATCCTCACCTTGCAAGCATTGGGATCCCATATGGGCTCCAGTTAATGTCCTGGATGCTCCAGTTCCCATCCAGCTCCCAGTAGAGGACTCCCCAGAGCCTAGTGACTCTACAGCAGCATGGAGATCCAGAAGAAGGTCCTGGCTCCTGCTTTTGGATTGGCTCAGCTATGGTATTGAGGCCATTTGAGAAGTGAACCAATAGATGGAAAGTTTTTCTCTCTGTCTCTCCTTTCCATAGATCTGATCAGCATTTCCAATAAAAATAAAAATATCTTAAAAGAAAAAGATATCACACATAATTGATTCCAAGTTATTACAAAATTTGAACATAAAAAAAGAGATTTCTCTCTAAATCCAATATTAATGTAGTACAAAAGATTATGGGAACTAGCATGAATGTTTCTGGAAAGACTTATTTTTCCTGGCACACAGAGGTTCAGTGACAGCAAACAAAGGTTCTCTCAAGCTACACGAAAGGCTGGCTGAAAACTGTAAAACTCATTGAGAATGAGTCCCTGTCATTGTTGAAATTTGTTAATGGTCTAATAGTTATGCAGTAGTAGAGAACACTTGGATTTGGAAAAATCTTGGCAGTAAACTAATCAGATGGGACAATGAAAATAATCTCATTATGATTGGAGAAAGGAAGAAAAATGTTCCATTTTTAGCCACACTGTGTGAATCAGTTTTGAGATGGCAGAAGCCAGCCAAATAATGGTTGGGTTCATAGTGAAGGTCTTGGATTGCAAGACAAGACTGGCTGCTGAGTAGATTATCTAATATGGTGCACAGTAGTGGTTCTGAAGAAAACCCTGGGTTGAAGAGATCCTAAGACTCAGACACTCTCTTGGAGAACAAAAACTCCTGGAATTTTTATGTAATGTGGTAAGGAAAAATAGCACCATGAAAATCAACCAAAGCATCATCTCACAACAGACAGGGCAGTGGAAAAAGTAAGAATTGAGACTTTTTAATAAATTAATTTATTTGTTTATTTGTTTGTTCGATTGCTTTTTATTTCTCCTGCCCACTCCCCCCACCGAATTCCCCTATAAACAGTGACACGTTCATCACTGTGGGCATGGACAATGGCAGAGTCCAGCCTCCCATTTTCAAGATACAACTAATAGTTTCATTAGTAGTCCATCTTTGATCTGGACTTAGAGATGCACACTGCACTGCATTCTCACATCTGGACATGATAGCCTCTTTTTTTATTATATATATATATTTTTTTATTAATTATTTAGCAATATGTGACAGTTTCATAGGCTCTGGGAGTCCCCCCATACTTTCCCTTCCCTCCCCCCCGGTGGATTCCTCCACCTTGATGCAGTATTACAATTCAAATTCAATCAAGATTCTTTCTTTGCAAACATATACCAAGCGTAGAGTCCAGCTACTTATTGTCCAGATGGGTTGAACAGTTTCTTGGGGAGACCATTTCTGGTCTGAAGTTAGAGCTGGTAGAATATCATCACAGTCGATTAAGAGTCCCAATATAACATCAACAGCAATTTGCAATATTATGGAATTGACATGGTTTTGAGTAACCAGTATGTTAAAAACAAAACAAAACAAAATAAACAAAAAAAACAGAAACAAAAACAAAACAAAAACAAAAACAAAACAAAACAAAACAAAACAAAAAAACCAAGTCCTAACCACAACCTATGATTAGCTCATTGACATTTCACTTTTAGTTTATATACAGGACCGGCTGCCATATACCTTAAAATGGCTATAAGGTACCATTCAGCTAAAAATATGGAACGCTTCACGAATTTGCGTGTCATCCTTGCGCAGGGGCCATGCTAATCTTCTCTGTATCGTTCCAATTTTAGTATATGTGCTGCCAAAGCGAGCAAGACATGATAGCCTCTTAAGTGAAAAGCCAAGATACAGAAACAACAGGAAGAAAAATACAAGTTTGCAACACCATGAATTTCTCAAGAGGTTTTGATAGTTCAACAGGCCTGAATTGCTTGCGAACCCACCACTCCAATCACGATGAAATCTCTCCCGAATCCACTGGCTGCTATAGTCTACCTTCTTGTCTCCGTCTGCTCAGACCTTCACTGCCAACGATTGGCTAGGGTAGTTGATCAATTTGTTCTGTCCTCCGTCCTCTGCCTTGGTACCAGATGTCCTCTGCAGGCTCCAATGTACTGCCGTGTCCTCCATGTATGCTTGGATATGCCTGTCCTCTGTTCCGTCTGAGCAACCGAGGAGGCCCAGCTCTGACACATCCACGTCCACAGTCAGCCCATGGAACCTGCAATTCTCTGCATGTTTAGGGTTCTGTGTCCAGCAGTTGAATAGGTAGGGAATCACCCAAGAAACCTTGTCTGAGGTCATCCCAGACCTGATTCTTGTGTGTTTGCTAGTACAGGGTCTAGGAAAAATCTGTCACCCAAATCAGCCTTTGCACACAGTGGTAGTTGCAATTGCTAGGTCTGTTCTGTCTCCAGCCCCATGTTTTATGCAACTCTAACTAGCATGCAAGAGAACCAGGCCTGGGGGTAGATTCTATGGGGGAAAGTAGGCCCAACCCTGTGGAAATATAAGTCCCACTGGTTAGCTCAAGAGTTGGGGTCGTGACTGGCTGGACTAGGAGTGAACATGAAACTCACCAACACTCATGGGTACTGGAGCTGAGAATAGGCTGGGCAGGTCCAAGCTGCAGCACCTGCATGTGCATCCTAAAACAGGCTGTAGTGTGGGACAGCCTACAACATCCACCAGCTCATACAAAGGCCATGCTGGAGGGGCAGGCTATGCTGGGCAAGGGTCTAGCACCTGCTGGAGCATGTGAGATCTGGGGCTAGAGGTGGGCTGAGCGGGGAACCTGGGAGACTCCCCTGCTGGGCCATAGCTTTTACTGGTGAGCACATGTTCTAGACTCAGGAGTCAGGCAAGTTGGGCAAGGTAGACCCACCCATTGACAAGTGTGTGGGATGGTTTTGGAAGGGGGCAGACTGGGCAGGGCCAAGTAGATCTTAGTCCACTGGTGAGTGCACAAACCAGTTTGGAGTACATGTCATGCTGGGTTAGGGTATTCACATGAGCCAGAGATGGAAGCAGACTGAGCAGGGCCAGGTTCCAGCACCTGCCAGCAAGAGTTGGGCCTGGGACCTGGCTAGGTCAGGACAGGCTACAGCATCTGAAGGCAAAGGCAAAGGCTAAGGCGGATGGGGGCTATGCCAGGTTGGGTCAGAGCAAACACTGGCATACATGAAATCTGTGGAATGGAACAGGTCTGGCTGGGGACCAAATGGGACACCCTGGCCTGGTTGTGATCCCCATTGGAAAGCTCAAGGGTCAGGGTGGGGGCTACAGTTTAGTCTGGATATAGCTGCAGAATCCCCCAGCATGTGTGTGGGCTGGGTATGGGATGTGCCAGACTGGGCTAGATCTGGTGGCATCCACTGGTACTCATGAGAACCTGGATAGGTATATGGTGGGCTAGGTCAGGTCTCTGCCCCTGCTGAGCCATGTGTGAGCTATGTCTGGGTATGGATCAGGCTTGGTTGAGCTGTAACATCCAACAATAAGAACCAAAATGGGTGAGGGATGGTCAGGAAAGGCCACTGTTCCTGCTAGGACAGCAGGTAGACTAAGTAGGGTTGGCAAGTAGACCTACCAGTATGTACAAAATCTGGCATGGTAGAGATCTGGACGCAGGAGCCTGGGGAAATTGTCTGTCGGGATACATTCCCTGCAGGTGAGTGCAAGAACCAAGATAGAGTGCAGTGCAGACTAGGCCACAGGGAAGGCAACAGAGAAGGAAGAACCAGAGAGTCCCAGTTGAATAGCCCAGCATTCTTATACATTTTAGGCTGTTATTTATACAGTCATGATTTAGCAGGCTTCTATTTGGTGGGTTTGAAGCAAGCAACTATAGGGCTGTGAATCTTATCAAACACCAGGTACCTCCTTCCTGAGGAGTGGTCTGCCTACTTGACCTTCATGGTGTCCCGCTGGGTGTCACTTAGGCTGTCAGGCCTGGGGTTCACATAGCCCCCAGCCAAGCCATTCAGGCAGAAATCACAAAAGGCAGAAAACACCTAGGTTCTTCAAAACTACATAAGACCTTGTACTCAATATGAGAAAAACAAAAAAAAGAAAGACAGAAAGGAAGGAAAGGAAGGAAGGAAGGAAAGAAAAGAGAAGAAAAGAAAAGAAAGGAAAAGTAAGAACAGAAAAGGAACAGGTTCCAACAGAAGTTGGACCTGGTCATTAGGAGGGAGATACATCCACAAGTGGAGCAGCCACAACTCACTAAAATATATCCACACAGGACATCAGTGGGCTGGCAGAGAGCTAGCCAAGGACCACATCCCCTCCACCCAACGCCACCTCTCTCTTGCATTGGCAGTTTGGAAAGACATAAAGAAATAAATCAGATATTGTGATCCAATAAAAACAACTTGAGGTCTGTGCTCCAACAGTTTAGTGTATGAGAAACAAGATATCATCAAGTTAAAAAGTAAACAAAACCTAAAAGCAAACACACAGCACTGCATTTTGCCTGCTGCAATGAGCAGGCACCCTACTCTCTTAGAGTGATTGGGCTGATTGCTCATTGCAGAGGTCAGGTGGTTTATTGCTAGGAAAATGCTGAAGAGTGAAAAAGATGGGATGAATCCTGAGGGCAGAGCAACAGCCTGCCCCAAATCCTATCTACCTGTCCTGAAAAGGAACCACCCTGCAGAGGAAATCAAGGACATCTGCATGACAATGGGACCCTGTTGAGTCAGCATTGTATCAGAAAGGCTGAGAGCCAGGTGCCATTAGCTAAGACCTGATGAGGTTTCAGGGCTGTGTCTCCAGACTGACTCTGGGATCCAGTGGGTTCAGAAGTGGAGTTGTGCAAAGTGGGGTTGTGGTACCAATGGCAGTAATTGGCCCCTTGGGACTGAGCTTTAGGATTCCCTAGGCTGACATTTTCCATGTGCTTCACTCCATCACACTCCAAATCAGGATGGTGCAGTTGAGGCCTGATGGCATTTAGGCAACAGGGTGTGGAGGGCGGGACCCAGAACACCATGGTGGGTGGAGTCTGGAGACTCAGCACACTTATAAGACCAGAGACTCAGAGCTCCAGATCCTGAGAGAGAGCAGCCCAGAGCGAGAGAGGGAGGCTTCAGGGCCTCAACACCAGCAGGGAGAAGACGTCTCCACGTCCAGGTCAGTGGTCCCTTCTGTCTGTGTCATGTCACACTCCCACCTCTCTGGCTACAATGTGATTTTCTCACACATTGGAGGTGGGAAGGAGCCAGTCTTGTGTTCACTTTATTTGGGTCTTTGCTCCCCTTCCTCTCAGACCTCCTCTCAAGTTGTACAGCTTCACTTCATGTTACTTTTCAGACATGCGCAGAGTTGACTGAATACTGCTTGCTATGTGTTCTGCTTTTATTTCTATGTTTTGTATATTTCCTTAGCTTTTGAAGAACCTCAGTATCAAAATCCCAACCATTTTTTTCATGGCTCATTGCTACTAAGAAACTGTGATCTTGCAGGCCAAAGGGCCTGTGTGGCCTTTAGTGACCAATGTGACCTTTAGCACTGATGGGCCCCAATTCTTGGAAATCAAGGCCCACTTAAATCTGGTTGTCTCACAGGTGGTTCCAAGTTATTAAGTGGGTGCTTCCCTTAGTTGCTGGAGGCATGGGCTGTCCCGCCAAGATAGGTAGGAAATGCTTGCTATTTCCCCTCACCTTGCAGACTGTTGTGAATTTCCCCTTTTCAAGCTATTATGACTTGCCCCTATAAAAACTCTGTGAAGGTGCTATTTGGGACCACACTCCTGGTAAGGCGTGTTGGTCCTGGCCGGTGGATCAGTTAGCTGCCTGGTTTCAACCAACAACCCAGGCTTGGGTGTACTGAGCTTGGATAAACCATCCTTGTGCAATTGGATCGACTTCAGACTCCTGGTGATTTCTGGGGATCTCAAAATCTGGGCACAACAAATGGGGGTTTGTCCGTGATCCCCAAGATCATCAGGACTCCACTGGAGGAGCATGTGCGGTGAGTCTCACCTCAATTCTCTGGCGGCTAATTGTTTTGTATTGTTTTTCTTCTCTTCTTCTTTTTGGCTGATTTTTTGTTTTTTGTTTTTTGTTTTTTTTTGCTTTTTTTTTGTTTTGTTTTGTTTTTTGTTTTTGCACCCAGTGAGGGGGCAGAAAGCTCCCAATGGGTCAGGCTTTTTGCCTAAGGAGTAGGCATGTCCACCCTGGTTGGTTTTCTTTTCTTAGGCCTGAACTGTTTGTGCTTGTCTTGTTCTTCAATTGTTGTGTCTTCTGTGTTTGTGGCTAAAGGTTAAATATTAAATTGGATAGCTGAATTTGGTGCTAAATTTTGAACTGGGAAGGACTGCGAGAGAGCCCCTCACCCAGAATTGGTTTGAGCCTATGAGGGTGCCCTTCAATTTTAGTGGGGGCAGTGGTAGAAGGTCCCACCCCAAAGTGAATCTCTGGACAGAGTGGGGACAATGGCTGAGAGTCCCCAGGAAGTAGTCCCCCGAGTGTGAGGTGTTCCAGAACAAGAAGCCAGAAGCTGACATAAAGCCTAGGTGGGCGCGCTGGTATTGGCTACTCGGCTGGGATCTCTTAGGTGACAGCCGGGGTCCTGGGAAGTGGCACTTCCCGGGGGCAAGTCAAAAATCAGAAATAGGGTTCTTGCCAGCTGTCTGTCTGTGGGGCAAGTCAAAGATCTGAAATAGGGTCCATGTCTATGTTCCAAAAGTTGGATTCCAGGATTGTAGACCGAGTGTTTGACTAATGGATTACAGGATTGTGTAATGGAGATGTTTATTTTAAATTGTTTGGTTTATATTTTGTTTGTTTGTTTTGCGGTGGCATTAACTTTATCCTCACCGCCTTATTGTCTGATTCTTTGTGAAAAACAACAGTGCTTTAACATCTCCTTTTAAGTTATTCTTATCTTATCGACAACTAAACCTGTTTACTAACTTGAGTAAATCCCTACCTAGTCTCGTTATCTTTTTATTGTTGTTTTTCCTTATCATATTTTTGACAATCTTTACATAGTTAATCAGGGCAAAAAGGCTCACGCACTATAGGAAAGTGGGTAACACTATTATTTCCATATTGTTTCCTTCATGTACCTGAGGTAAAGGGGATTTTAAGGGAGAAGCCCCACCCACCCCAGGTCCCTGATGTAGGTCTTGCTCAGATGGTTTTGATAGTTAACCAATTATGAATCGCTGCAATCTCACCACTCCAAGCACAATGAAGTTGTTGAACAATCCACTGATTGACATAGTCCATCATAGAGTCTCCATTTGCCCAGTATTTCGCTGCCAACATATAGCTGAGGTAGTTGATTGACCTGTTCTGTCTTCTGTCTTCTCTTGGTTAGGGTTCTGAGTCCAGCATTTCGATTATGGAGATCTCCAAAGAAACTTTGTCTGAGGTATTCCCAGACCAGATTCTTGTATGTACTAGCAAGCACAGGGCCCGGCACAGTCCATCGCCCCCATCATCTGGTGGTTGCAATTGCTGGGTTGGTTCTGTTTTCAGCCCTGACTTCCACTGGAACCAATGGGTGTTGCAGTCCAGCCTGGTTCTGCCCAGCACATACTCAGAGCTGGAGCCTAGTCAGAGAGACCCACAATAACCACCACCAGGCCTGCCCCCTACCCTGGTTTGCCAGTATGTGTAGCAGACTAGTCCAGTCTGCCCCACGTCCCATTTGGCTCTCATGTCAATGGGTATTGAAGCTTAGTTACATCTAACCAACTCACTACCCAGCCCTCATGAAAATTGTTGAATGCCTCTCTGTCTAGCCACCCCAGTCAGCCACTGTCCTAGTTTCCGTGCCCTCCCATGGGAGTGGTAACCCAAGAGGGGGGAGATTTCCACTATTTCTCAGGCCTCTCCCATTCCCAGATTATGCACTTTCCAGGTGGTTCTGTGGTTTGACTTTACAGAATTAGCCCCAGTGCCAGCTTCTGCCAGCTGATGCTGCGGCTAAGCCCAAACAACCCTCACCCACTCTAAATTTGTTTGTACCAGTAGGAATAATCAGCCCAACCTGGCTTTTCCCTGATCTAGTCCACATGAGGCGCACAGGTGTTGTAGCCCTGCTGAGTCTGGTCTGGCCCCATCCCAGCTCATGCTTTCCAGTGGGAGTAGCTGTCCAGCTAGGGAACCACCCGTTATTCCCCCTGCTGGCTCTTTAGCCTCCCTTCCTGGTTCTCACATGTGCTGGTTGGGTGCTGCAGTCACATCTGGTACAGGCAACCTAAACTTGGCATTCTGTATTGTGCACTGGTTTTTGTTGTGACCATACCTGGCTCGACCCACACTCTGTTCTGATGTTCAGATATATATTTTTAAAGATTTATTTATTTTTAGTACAGAGTTCGATATACACAGAGGAGGAGAGACAGAGAGGAAGATCTTCCATCCGATGAATCTCTCACCAAGTGAATGCAATGACTGGTGTTGGTAATAGGATATGATCGTGTTGGATGAGCCCCAAGCCTAAGCTTTTGCATGGACTGGTGTTCGGTGGTCAGCATTGTTCAGTGATTACAAGTTCTTCAATGGAAATTTAAGCTGTTACTGGAAATCTTTAGAATTGATTCACATCCCAGAAGCACAGTGGAGCTACCTAAGCAGCAATTCAAAGAACCAAATCCCCAGAGCTCCCCAGCCGGGTGGCCAGCAAGTGGAGCCTGGTGCCAAATGGCACACTGGCCGCGTGGGGAAAGCTCACCATGTGCTCGAGGTGACTGAGGTCAGGGATACGAGCATGGAGATGCCCAGGCCTGGGACCTCCCAGCAGCCAGTAGGCTGCTGGAAGTTTCAGGCCCCAGGTGCAAAGTCCTGCCCCTCCCCAATCCCATCCCCCATTCCATGCCTGTACAGTTGCATTTCAACAAAACTTTCTTTATAGATGCTGAATTTTCTTATTATTTTCATATAGAATTAAGCCTTATCCTTTAAAAAAATAAACAGTTAAAAATTGCTTAGTTGGCAAGCCATACAACAGTGTGGATCAAATTTGTCTTACAGTCTACAATTGCCTACCACTGCAACCACCCTACAAAGTTAAGCACGTGAAGAACTATAGGCTGATTCCATTGTATGATATCTTGCATGTTGTGTTTCTTAATGAATGACAGTACCTGTTGTATTCATTGACATATTTTTGAGAAAATTAATGTGAAAAGAGAGAAGAAATCTGTATTTGAGTTCATGTGGTATGTACAGTAAATGGTTTCATTGGCTCCCCAATCCCGTCCACTGCTCAATGAGAGCTGCAGGTCCCTGGCAGACCTGGAGACAGCGCACGACGTGCACATGGAGGCTGGCCTCTGGGATCCGGGCAAGAGATGCCTAGCCTCTCTCTTTTTTTAAAGGTTTATTTATTTATTTTTTTTTTATTGGATTGGCAGATATGCAGAGAGGAAGAGAGACAGAGAAGAAGATATTCCATCCACTAGTTCACTCCCCAAGCCCCCTCAACGGCTGGAGCTGAGCCAATCCAATGCCAGGAGCTCTATATGGTTTCCCATGTGGGTGCAGGGTCTCAAGGCTTTGGGCCATCCTCGACTGCTTTCTTAGGCCACAAACCGTGAGCTGAATGGGAAGTGGAGCCGCTGGGATTAGAACTGGTGCCCACATGGGATCCCAGTGCGTGCCAAGCGAGGACTAGAACCACTACTCTATGATGCCGGGCCCCCATGTAGTCTCTTAACACAACAGTCAAATTGAAGTTTTTCTGCTCTCTTGACTTCCATAAGACAGAAGCTAAGGAGAAGCTCCAGGCCTGCCAGCCATAGAAAAGGAAGGGGCATGCTTGGAGTCTGCCCTTCCAAGAATTTGAGGCTTTGTTCTTGTGGTGATTCGCACCAGCCTTCATTTGAGAAGGGGGTGAGGGGATTCCCAAATCAGCTAGAAGGTTGTTTGAAAAACTTCTCATTTCTAGTTTTGAGTCGGGTTTGTGTTACAATGTGTTTCCACCAACTGGGAGAAATGGTTAAAAATTACTTAAAGCCATTCTATTTAAAATTTGGTATGCTTTTATTTAGAAAATCTCTTAATTTGCAGTCTTATGTGATTGTTTCAAAATGTAAGTCAAGGTTAGCAGATGGCAAATCGTTAGAAGCCTGAGAGTGTGTTCTTTTTTTTTTAAAAGATTTTATTATTATTGGAAAGCCAGATATACAGAGAGGAGGAGAGACAGACAGGAAGATCTTCCATCCGATGTTTCACTCCCCAAGTGAGCCGCAACGGGCCGGTACGCGCCAATCCGAAGCCGGGAACCAGGAACCTCCTCCAGGTCTCCCACGCGGGTGCAGTGTCCCAAAGCCCTGGGCCGTCCTCGACTGCCCTCCCAGGCCACAAGCAGGGAGCTGGATGGGAAGTGGAGCTGCCGGGATTAGAAGCGGCACCCATATGGGATCCTGGGGCTTTCAAGGCGAGGACTTTAGCCGCTAGGCCACGCCGCCGGGCCCGAGAGTGTGTTCTTAGTGAGAAGGTTTCAGAAGGAGAGATAAGGAAGAGCATTACTTGTAGAAGTAATGCAGGAGTACGGCTATCACAGAATGGAAAGGGAAAGCTGGGACAAAATACTTAAAGGTTTAAGCATGTTGAGAAAGACATGTGGAAGTCAGAAAATTTGAGAAATGAATCGTCAAAGATTTATATATATATATGGCTCGAATTTTTAAGATACTATTACAAACTAATTTTTTACTATTAACACCAAATATATGTTGACATTAAGATTGATAACTGTGCAAAAAGGTTTTTTTGAAGTGTACACACATAGGAATACTGGTGAATATCTGAAATTTACAGGGGAGGGTTCTGGCATGATAGCTTAGGCAGGGCTTAAAGGCACGGCTCAATAGCTTAACAGTTAAGGGGCCCAGTGCTTTAGCCTACCAGCTAAAGCCCTCTGCACTGTTTGGCTACATTATGATTTTCTCACACATTGGAGGTGGGAAGGAGCCAGTCTTGTGTTCACTTTATTTGGGTCTTTGCTCCCCTTCCTCTCAGACCTCCTCTCAAGTTGTACAGCTTCACTTCATGTCACTTTTCAGACATGCGCAGAGTTGACTGAATACTGCTTGCTATGTGTGCTGCTTTTATGCCTATGTTTTGTGCTTTTTCTTAGCTTTACCTTAAAATTTTCTAGACTTTGACTTAGGTTCTAAAGTAAAGGCCTTAACTGTTTCAATAATTCTGTTGATTAAAAATAGTCATTTTTGGTCCATACGATGTTTGAGTGATTCATGAACACTGCAAAAGCACTTCCTAGGGATGGGATGGATGGGCATTTGTGTCTTCTTTGGGGTTTCCTAGCTCTATGCACAGGTGGAACAGGCAAACGATGTGAGGCTGGGAACACCAAGTGCAGTGAGCCTTTCGAAAGAAGGGTGCAGGCAGTCAGGGTGGTCTTTGGGGGAGGACACTGATCTTTGCGTGTTGAGCCGTGTTTACTTGAGAAGCATTGATAGGATCGATTCTACTTTTGTCCCCCTGAACTCAAGGCTTGGACATTTTTCCAATAATGGTTTAAAACACTTATTTTTCAAAAAGGTAATTTTCATGCCCATTTTTGCAAAGCTTTCTGCAGCTAACTTGAAAAGTCAGACTTGTCGAGGTTGAGAGGGGAGACAGAGAGAGATTCTGATTCTCTGATCCCCTGGGTTATGCTTGGGACTTTGTGGAGCCTCCAATGGCTCCTTGGATGGATCTTGGAAGATTTCCTGAGAGTCACTCTTCTGGGAGGACGATGATGTGGGTGACTTTGTGTTATGGATGGATGTAGATGAGAATATCATTGTCTGTTTGCTTTATTTGTGCAGTGCAGGGGATCAGTGGAGTCATCTGCAGGGTGGAGACCACATAGCCCCAGGTCTCCTGGAAGAGTGACCTGGGCTCAGCTTCAACAGAGAAGCTCCAGTGGCAGCAGACAACTGCCTGCCGACCAGTCCGCCGACCAACAAAGGCAAGAACGCAATCCAGCCCAACCAGTCAGCTTCCTTCTCTGCCAAGACTGTCTCCAAGGTGTGTTTCCCAGGTAACTTGGTCATTTTTGAACAGAAGCATCCCAGACGATGGCACGCTGTGAATCTGGAGTGAGCTGAGGAATTGCTTGTATGCCCCTTTCTCAGTGTTCCATTTTTTTCCCCTTTTTCCTTTATTTAGAAGCATCCGGATCACAGAAGAGCAGCTTGTGCAAGAAGGGCTCCAGGTTGCTTGTAGGAGCTGAGAGCAACAGGTCGTGTGGAGCTAGTCCCCTGACACTTGGGAAGCCTCAGCCTGCGAAGCCTCATCAGGAATCATGGCCCAAAGGCTGAAAGATGAGAGCACCTGTTCCATCTGCCTCCAGATATTCACAGATCCCGTGTATCTCTCGTGCTCCCACAGTTTCTGTTGGCATTGCCTTGAGCAGTTGCCGTCAATGAGTGAGGACAGGGGGATAGAGTGCCCCTTGTGTAGGGCAGTCAGCCAGAGGGCTCCATTACGTGAAGTGCAGCTGGAACAGATCAGCCTTTGCTTGAAGCAGCACTGGGGTCTAATAAAGACAGAACTGCTTATCTCGGATGAGATGCGGAGCATGTGGGAGGATGTGCGCCTAGACCCAGGCACAGCCCACTCGCTGCTGCTGCTCTCCAGTGATCTGAAGAGTGTGCGGTATGGCACAATGTGCCACAACACGGAGCCAGATGCTCGCAGAGTCACTCAGCTGGTCAGCGTGCTGGGCAGCCCCTCCTTCTCCAGGGGCTGCCATTACTGGGAGGTGGAAGTAGGAGAAGGCCATGAGTGGGCGCTGGGCGTGTGCCGGGACTCTGTGGATAGACAGTGCAAGGGTGATGTATCTTGTGAGCAAGGCTTCTGGATCATCAGCAAGCAGGCGGGAGAGATCCGTGCCCACTCCCTCCAGCCACGTATCCTGCGTGCCAGCCCTGGCCTGCACCGCGTGGGAATCTTCGTGAATGTGGAATTGGAAGTGGTCAAGTTTTTCGACGCTGCCAATAATTCCTACCTCTACATGTACAAATCTGTGCCCTCTTGTGAGCCTCTGCGTCCCTTCTTCTCTCCAGGACCCCCCAGGGAAGGGGCCACGGCTGTCCCTTTGCGCATCTGCCAATGAAACGCAGCCCTGGCTGGAAGTGCCTGGCTCAGGAGAACCAGGAGCAGACAAGGCGCTGGACTCTTGACATAAGCGAGGCTGGCATGGGGCGGGGATGTCACTTTCTAGAATGCTCCTAGCTCAGAGCCGGGTATGCATTTCCTCATGGATTGTGTAGCTTCCTCACTTACCAGTGCTCTTTGGCCACTTTGGATGCAAGGAATTTGGTCATGATGAGAAGAACCCATACACTTTATTGGTCTCAAGTCAAGGACAACATGGAGAAGATGCACCTGCCAGTGACAGGGATTATGAATAGGTTTATTAGAGAGTGGTTTTTCTTTCTTTTTTTTTTATGCTCCTGCCATTGTGGATGACAGTGATATTTGTGTGCATATGCAGGAGAGTGTCACAGAGGGGGTGTGGTCAAGAGAGGAGTGAGGAGCCCTACTGCATCAAATGCGATGTGCCCTCTGCTCCATTCTGGAGTGCGGCATGTTGGTGGTCCAAGCAGTCCTGCTTGCGGGACAGATGCTAGTGTGGCCCTCCCTTGTGTCAGAACATGTCATATCTGGCGGGGCAGAGGATGCAGAACCTTTTGAACTCTGTTCTAGAGAGAGATGTGAGGGCTGTGCCTGTGGGACTCATGAACTGTTGCCATGGGTGTCAAGTCACTGATACAAATGCCAACACTTGCTGATGTTTGAGAACGAGTTCCAGCCAGCTCAAGCCTAAAGCCTAAAGCCACAAGCCACTGCCCCAGCTCTTGTGAATGTCAGAATCCTCATCACTCAGGTTCATTCCTGAACTCATGTCTCATGAAAACAGTGTCTGTGTTCACTTTGGGATGTATTATTTACAGTTGTAGAATTGAAACTTGTATTTGCAATAAAATCTATGCAGCTTCCTCTGTTTTTGTGGTTATTGTGCATCATCACCTCCTCACCTCTGGTAGGAATTGCATCCCTTCTGAACCTGCGTCCTGTGCCTTTGCAGCCTCACCCCCTCTGAACTGCTTTGGGATGCTTGCTGGCCCTTGGGGGTGGTGCTTGGCTGGTCCACAGAACCAGCTGCTTCTCAGACGATGCCTGCTGCCCCACGGCTGCCTTGGGGCATGTTGTCAAAGCAGGCTTGAATGCCTCAACACAGAGACCCAGAATTCTCTTCTGCCCCCCTCTCTTCTCCAAGGTGTTGCAGAGACTCCTCTTTGCTTTGGTTCTCTTTGGATCTCTATTGGGTTCTTGGAACCCCATTCTTTCCTAAGGGTTGGCCTTGGGTGGGCTCCACCCTGTTTCCTGGGCATGGTATCTGCCAACAAAAGAGCTAACGTAGTCTGAAACACCATGGGTGTGGTTTGCATTTATTTCTTTCAATTGCATTTACTAGGAAGGCAATGCAATTCATACTTTTAAAAAATTGTATTAATGTTACTTGCAGGAGTTAGGGTGAGGAGTGGAGGACATTAGAGATGCACAGACAAAGTAAGAGAAAGAAGGACAGTGTGTGTGTGTGTGTGTGTGTGTGTGTGTGTGTGAGAGAGAGAGAGAGAGAGAGAAAGTCTTGTGACTAAATTTCAAGATGTAAAACCGGAAGCCAGAAACTTCTCTTGCATCTCCCACATGGGTGTGGGAGTCTGTTCTCCAGACTACTGCAGGTGCTTGACCTGGCCGTTATCAAGGAGCTGCATCCCAAATAGTGCAGCATCAACTCCAAAATACACAACCAAAGGGAATGGCAGCACACAGGCACAGGGATAGCCAAGCACCCCCCTCTTTGCTCCATGGAGAGTTTTGAAAGAAAACACTGTTGTGCTGGATTTTCAGATCCCCAGAAAATCATCAAGTCTGAAGTTGGTGCTAAGACAAAGGGGAGTTTTTTCATGTTAACCTAGGTCTCCCAGCCACATCTCCTACTCTCCACCCCTCCGGCCAGCCCAGCAGGGCTGGAGAGGGCAGGGGCCACTGAAGCCAAGGCTGCCTCTTGAATAGCAGGGCAGAAAAAAGAGAATGAGAGAGGGTCTCCAGGTAGAACAGCACCGGGTTCTTATACAATTTAGGCTATTAGCTATACAGTCATGATATAGCAGGCTTCCATTGGTGGGTTTAAAGTAAGCAGCTTTCAAAAGGTACCAATTGATGAGCTATAGGGCTATAGGGCGGTGAATCTTATCAAATACCAGGTATCTCCTTCCTGAGGAGTGGTCTGCCTACTTGACCTTCGTGGTGTCCTTCTGGGTGTCACTTAGGCTGTCAGGTCTGGGGTTCACATAGCCCCCAGCCAAGCTATTCAGGCAGAAATCACAAAAGGCAGAAAACACCTAGGTTCTACATTCCCCTCTATTTCTAGTGAATAATCAAATCTTTCATTTAATGACATACCTAGTAATACAATTAACAATGTACAAGCATTGTTGAAAATACTAACATTCAAGAATCTCTTAGTGCTAAGATGTTACATGCATACAAGACAGTTTTACCAGGAACCGGAGACTAACTACCCATCATCACTTCTGGCTGCTACATTTCCAAACAGAGGCCTGGACCTCAACTATATTTGGGGAAAAGGGAGGTTGTGGTCCACTCTTTGCTACTTCCTGCTAAAAGGGGCACCGTTGAGGAGGGCAGGGTTTGTCTCCAGCCAAAACTGAAATGAATGGCAGAATTCTGGCGGGGTGACTCAGGATGTGAAACCACCGTTGCACCATGAGGGGCACAAACACATATCATCCCACCAAGAAAGGGCCAAGGCGAGCTTCGGTGTCAAGCAGAGTTTAAAAAGGCCTTTTCTCTGTCTCTTCCATACTCTTCTTCCTCTGCTGCCTTCAACATCAGGTCTGTCTGTCTGCTGCATGGGGAAGGGAAGGGAAGCCCGTGACCATGGTTCCCTGAAACAAAGCCCATCTAAATTCTTCCCATATATTTGTCCGAGTGATTCTTTCTGTGCTGGTTGGTGTATCTAACAGTAGGGAACAGGCAACTGTTAGATTTTTCTAAAACAATTATACTTGACCAATTGTTACAGCCCTAGGAGTTGCAGGAGGACACATATAGCCTAGAACATAAAGCACAGCACTGAAAACATTGTTGCGAGACCTACTAGTCACACTGTAGATGGCAAAAGATTTAAACTGGTTTTCATTTACAATAACCTGTCAGGAGCCATGCACTATAGCCACACTGAAGCCATTTTGAATATAGACCTATGGGACAGTGGAAACCCCCGGTTGGCTAGATGCTTGGGAAAGAAGTTATGAAACTAATCACACGCTTAGCTTCAATTGTTCCTAGCAACTGTTTCAGAATGTGATTGATGCTGTACTTACCAACATCTTGTTACTGATTACCTATGCTATTGTCGATATGTTGGTTACTATTGTTGATATGGTGGCTGCTCAAGAACAATCGGTCTTGAGACCATGGCTTGCGTCCCAGTTTCTCTTTCCCTGAGCCTTAGTTACTGAAGAATATAAAAACCCTCAGTTGAAATCAATAAATTGACAGCTTGATCAGACCTACTGTCTTGATGTCCATTCTTTGTGTCTCTTGTCCCTTCATTCTCTCCTAGGTGGCTGCGACCCTGTTGACTGTCCTGCTGGACGGGACAATAACCCAGCAGTTTGTAGTATTCTAGCAAGATTTTAAAGAATTTTATACACTTTAAAGCAGAAGCAAATAATCTACTAGCTTGTAGTCTAACAAGCCATGTACTTGCAATTGAAGAACCCAAGAATCTTAAGTAGGTTTTTTTTTTTTTTTTTTTTTTTTAGAGCATGCAAACAAAATTTATTAAGTGTACAGAGAATTTGTACAACTGTCTTTTTTTTTTGTTTCATTTTTTTTATTATTATTTAACTTCATTAATTACATTGTATTATGTGACACAGTTACATAGATACTTGGGTTCTCCCACCCCTCCCCAAACCCTCCCACCATGGTGGATTCCTCCACCTTGTTGCATAACCACAGCTCAAGTTCAGTTGAGATTCCCCCATTGCAAGCATACACCAAACATAGAGTCCAGCATCTTATTGTCCAGTCAAGTTCAACGTCTTCTTAGGTATACCCTCTCTGGTCTGAAGACAGAGCTAGCAGAGTATTAGTAGGTGAGCAAGGAGATCCCAAACAATTTAGTAAGTGAGGAAGGTATGAGCTCTGCTTCAGAGCACTCAGGGTGTATTACCCCAGTAAGGCCTAGTCAAAAAAAACTGAAGAGGGAGATGGCAACCATCCCTGTCGGGGCCTAGTTGTGGCACTGGTTGAGCAGTCATATGCCAGCCAACATATAGGCCACTGGGAACCACTGTATTCTAAGCTCTTCTATTAATAACTTTCAGATCAATGACTGTATTATTTACAAGCTACACGTAACTAAATGTAGCCAGTTAGACTACTGGTTGTAGGAGTGTACCAAACTTTGGAACAACTGCCTCAGAGCAAAAGAGCTAAAAATTCAGACATAACCAAAACTGAGATTATACATCTTAATATTTACTGTGATTCTGAATATGCAGGTCCCGCATGGGAAGTCAGTAAGGTGACTCTAGTAACTTGAACAGATTAGCACTCTTATATGCGGGATTTCAGTGATCACCTGAGGCTCTTGACACGTGATGCTTAGGCTGTGGAAGCCTCTTGAATCCACAACAACCCCATGAATCATTAGACAAGCCATACCCAAAGTGAAAGCTCTCTCCTCTCGAGAGAATAGCACAACCATCTTTGATGGCTACTTCTTTGCACCAGGGTGTGGACCACTGATGTCCTTCATGGAGGCACACTCTTCACAGCAGTGTCCTGGCATTCCTCACCTGATATGCTTGCTTTCTTGCTGGCTCTGTTGTCAAACCAGAATGCCTTTGGGCTGACACTGAGGCCACTGCGTGCTACTTGAGATTGTCAGTCTATGAGTCTGCTGTAAGAGCTGTTTCCTATGTTGGAGCATTTTAACATTCCCTGGCATCTGAATTTCATTGAACACTTTCATACATTTCATATAGCCATACATTTTACCATCTAGCTCATGGGGATTTGGGGTCCTGTTGCCAGTTTTGAAACTGTACCTGAGCAGTAAGTCCATTTGAACACATTCAGAACTATTCAGCTGAACAGACTTCGTAGGTCCTGAGAAAACAGAAACAGACATGACTCTCCAAGAGCTTAATTGTGTATCCATACATTATTTTCAAAAGGATTTAGCTTAGCAATTCTCATTTGTGAATATTTTTATCTATAAGCCAATTAAGATAGACTACCTAGTATGGCACATAAACATGTACATGCATATCAGGTAACACACATTATACAAACAGCTTTTGTAACAGCTTCTTGACAATTCTCTTAAGTGTTTTTAAGTTACTGATTGTTGAGAGTTACATTTTACTCTTGTTTTTTTTTTATAAAGATGTATTTATTTTTATTACTAAGTCAGATATAGAGAGAAGAGAGACAGAGAGGAAGATCTTCTGTCTGATGATTCACTTCCCCAAGTGACCACAATGGCCAGAACTGAGCCAATCCGAAGCCAGGAGCCGGGAACTTCCTGCAGGTCTCCCACATGGGTGTAGTCTCTCAAATCTTTGGGCCGTCCTCCACTGCCTTTCCAGGCCACAAGCAGGAAGCTGGATGGGAAGTGGAGCTTCCAGAGATTAGAATCGGCACCCATATGCATCCTGGTGCGCTTAAGGCGAGGACTTTAGCTATCAGGCCATGCTGCCAGGCCCACATTTCGCTCTTAATAAGCTGAGTAAACTATTGTCAGCAACACCTGCATCACCGTGTTCCCTAAGCTGAGCAGTGGGACTAGGGTTACAAGAAAGGCAGCACACAATGGGTCATTCTTGTAAAGAGAATGCCGTTTATTTGAATTTGGCCTGCGTCTTTATAGTCTGCCTAGTTCCTCTCAGTATTTTCCCAAGGCTCAAGCAACTCCTAAGCTCCCCTGGCGGCATCTTAAAAAAGGGGAAGCAGGGAATAGGGAACTTGCTGTCAAGCCAGGGGCTAAATGTATCCGGCCGAGATTTCCTATCCTGTTACCCCTAGAGAAACAAGCTAAGCTGTGGAGTTAACCCTTGGGAGACCCAGCCGTGCAAACTATCACTGTAGTTTAGCATTAAACTTTACCTTTAATGGATACAATAGGTCTGCTGGAACCTAGAACACAAAGTATCCATGTTTAGAATTATCAAACATTAAGCAAGTAGAGACATCTGTATTTCAGATAGCACTCTGAAACCACCTGTAGGTATTTACACACTCTTGCACTTTTTAGACCCAAGTGTCTAACCATTATGACTGACTATGCCACAACCAGATGGTCACTTAGAGATCAGGTTTGAAGGTTTGAGGAATATTACATAAAAACAACAAGAGGGAGTATACCAAAAAATAATGTATTCCTCTAGCAGATACCTTTTCTTAGTTGGTTAGTTCCTGTTCCCCTACCTGGGGGTAGGATTTAACAAATTCAAAGGTTGAAACAATAGAGCTTACTGCAAAGAAGCTGGATAGACAATTGACAAAGTCACCAATTTGTATCCATTAACAATCCTCAAAATTTCAAACTTCCATTGTCAGATATTCAAGAGCTCTTCCATGGATGCACACTTCAAAGGCATTTTGCAGATATCAATTCAAATGTCAGTGTACATTAGATATTGATGTTAAATACTTAAACAGCATTGTAGCAATATCTTAAAAATTATAGGCAGTTCCATATAAAGCAAGATTCATTTCTTAAACTTTAAGACATTTTTTAACCTCTTTCTTAACATGCTTAGACCTTGAAGCATTTTGTTTTACCTTTCCCTTTGCATTTTATGATAGCCATACTCCCGCAGGACACAATATTTTAACAGCAATGTTCTTTTCAATAATTCTTCTATAACCTTCTCACCAAGAACACATTCTCAGGCTTGCAAACATCCTTCATCTGCCAATTTGCTGGATCTACATTTTGAAACAAACATTCAGAACTTCAAACCAAGACACTTTTGAGGGAAAAGTAGGTTAAATTTTAAACACAATAGCTTCAGGGAATCTTCAATTATTTTTCATGATAGCCAATCCATGAAAACATTTCAAGACACAAACCCGCCTCAGAATTGGTTACCTTCTTCCAGCTGATTTGGGAACTTCCCCCTTCTCAAATGAAGGCAGATAAGAGTTACAATGGCAAGGATAAGGTCAAAGTCACAAATTCTTCAAAGGCCAGGCTCCAAGCAAGCCCCTCCCTTTTCCTGGGCTGATAGGCATCTAGTATCTTCTTATCTTCTATTTTATTGAAGTCAAGGGTATGGAAGCACTTCAGGTTGGCTGTTGTCTTAGGAGGCTGCCGAAGAATTTACTGAACTTAGTTAGCAGATTTAGTTATTGATCAATAAGATGAAAATAACTTAAAAGGAGATGTTAAAATGCTGTTATTTTCTGACAAGGGATCAATCTTCAATTTCAATTCTATTTCTTTAAAGGCTTAAATACTTAGAAGATGTACACAATGTAAACAATTTTACCACACATTCTTTAATAATTTGTTGTCTGGGCTAAGCAGCGTGGCCTAGTGGCTAAAGCCCTCTCCTGAAAAGCGCCAGGATCCCATCTGGGTTCCAGTTCTAATCCTGGCTGCTCCATTTCCCATCCAGCTCCCTGCTTGTGGCCTGGGAAAGCAGTCGAAGATGGCACAATGCTTTGGGATCCTGCATCCATGTGGGAGACCTGGAGGTAGTTCCTGGCTCCTGGCTCCTGGCTTTGGATTGGCACAGCACTGGCCATTGCAGCTCACTTGGGGAGCAAAACATCAGACAGAAGATCATCTCCTCCTCTTACCTCTCCTCCTCTCTCTATATCTGACTTTGTAATAAAAATAAATAAATCTTTAAAAAAAATTCGTTGTCCTCATGTAAGGCAAAATCTTACAAACAACACTTCTTCATAAATAAGAACACAGATAACTTACAACCTGAATCAATTTTGTGATTAAAAAATATTTTGACCATTAAACATAAACCTCAATATACATTCTCTGTGTTAGTTATTTAAAACAATGTTAGAGTTCTAGTTCATATGATATTATGATATTATTATGCACAGCTAATTACCACAACCTGGTTCTTTACTGTGAGCTGAAAACACCAGCACAAAGAGGTATCTTAGGAAGTTTATTCCAATGGGGCAGGAACAGGGTGAAGGTGGTGGGGAGGCTAGGAGAAAAGGCAAGGGGAAGGGTGAATAGAGGCCAGAACAGAAGACAGAGACAGAGCCACAGCTGGGGGCCTTTTTGTCTGCAAGGTGTGGGGGAGTGGGGATTGGGAGGGATTGAGGGCGGGCCCCAGGGGATTGGCAACTACAGGTGAATGCCTAGGGATGATTGGTGAGTGCTCAGGGTTGGGGAAGGTGCTGGAAGATTGGAGGTGGGATTCTCAGGTGGCATGCCAGGTTATATTTAACTGGTGGATGGCTAGACCAGCACGAATTTCATGAGCTGAGAGGAAGAGGAAATCACACCGGGTACAGGGTGGGATATTCGAATAACTCCTTATACTCTGTAACCATGTAAATATGCATCACTTCAATAGAACTTAGGTAGCAACCAACTTGGAATGATTTCATAACATTGTTAGAATATAATCCAGATTATTTCAAATAGCAATTAAACTATCCAATTTTTGTCTCTATCTTTGGGAGTTCCATGAATCCTATGGAACTCTCAAAGTCAGGAGACTTGGTTAAGAATTTTGAGCAATTTAGAGATTCAAATAAGTTGGTTAAATGTACATTTGATTGAGCATGAAAACAAGTAGACCAGATTTGATAGCAAAGGAAAGGAAATCTCTCAGGCTAGAAAGAGTTAAATTAACTCAAGCCTCTTCCCAGCAGAGGGATGGTGAAGAGCTTGTTGCCAGCCTAGTCCTGCCAAATATACATATCAATGCCTATAAGCTAAGCTGAAGCTAACCAGCAACACCTGGAAGCAGGGCAGACACACATCAAATTAAAGCCCAAAATGAGAACAGGGCTGCAGGACAAAGACACATAACACACATCCGATTCAGGATAAGGACATATCCTAGGCTAACTGGTATTATTCCACTCCCGGGCCCTCAGACCAGGAACTCAGGTGGAAAGGGCACCTTTCAACCTCTCAGGCTTCGGAACTCAGACAAAAGGCGGTCCCTCTAACCTGGTACTTAGGAGAGGACACTGGCCCCAAATCCCTACTAGGGAGAGGAGACAGTCCCTGACCCCTCAGGTTAGGCAATCAGACCTAGGGACGTCAGCCTCAGGGACCCCAGCCAACAGAGCAGAATTACACATCAGCCCTGACTCTATAATGTCAACTTTTGACTCCCAAACTATCCTCTGGAGACTTTCAGCTGTTCTGCTTGCTCAGAAAATTAATGTAGAGAAACTTAGGCATGCCACTCATAGTTTCAATTTAATTCAGGTAAGAGGCCCTCTTACAAAGAATGAAAAAGGAAAAAATAAGACAAAATTAGCTGGCAAAGAAAAGTTAGGTGACATTCTCATCACACACCCTTAGTCTTGATGACCTGGGGATCCCAGGCGAGGCCCCAAATGTTGTGCTGGATTTTCAGATCCCTAGAAAATCATCAAGTCTGAAGTTGGTGCTAAGGCATAAAGGGCAATTTATTCAGGTTAACCTAGGTCTCCCAGCAACCCCACCCCCACCCCTCAGCCAGCTCAGCAGGGCTGGAGGGGGAGGGGCCACTGCAGTAAAGGCTATAGCAGGAATAGCAGGGCAGAAAAAAAAGAGTGAGAGTAAGTCCCCATGTTGAACAGCACCGGGTTCTTATACATTTTAGGCTATTAGTTATACAGTCATGATTTAGCAGGTTCCCATTGGTGGGTTTGAAGTAAGCAGCTTTCAAAAGGTACCAATTGATGAGGTATAGGGCGGTGAATCTTATCAAATACCAGGTACCTCCTTCCTGAGGAGTGGTCTGCCTACTTGACCTTCATGGTGTCCTTCTGGGTGTCACTTAGGTTGTCAGGCCTGGGGTTCACATAGCCCCCAGCCAAGCCATTCAGGCAGAAATCACAAAAGGCAGAAAACACCTAGGTTCTTCAAAACTACATAAGACCTTGTACTCAATATGAG
The DNA here is from genome assembly GCF_030435755.1 of Ochotona princeps. Taxonomy (NCBI): domain Eukaryota; kingdom Metazoa; phylum Chordata; class Mammalia; order Lagomorpha; family Ochotonidae; genus Ochotona; species Ochotona princeps. The sequence continues at coordinate 49,980,811 of NC_080832.1, read as the reverse complement.
AAAAACAAGAAAAAGAAAGAAAGGAAGGAAGAAAGGAAGGAAGGAAGGAAGGAAGGAAGGAAGAAAGAAAGAAAGAAAAAGGAAGAAAATAAAAGTAAGAACAGAAAAGGAACAGGTTCCAACAGAAGTTGGAAAGAGAGAAAGAAAGAAAGAAAGAAAGAAAGAAAGAAAGAAAGAAAGAAAGAAAAAAAGAAAGAAAGAAAAAGGAAGAAAATAAAAGTAAGAACAGCAAAGGAACAGGTTCCAACAGAAGTTGGACCTGGTCTTTAGGAGGGAGATACATCCACAAGTGGAGCAGCCACAACTGAATCAAACATCCACATAGGACATCAGTGGGCTGGCCCAACGCCACCTCTCTCTTGCATTGGCAGTTTGGAAAGACATAAAGAAATAAATCAGATATTGTGATCCAATAAAAACAACTTGAGGTCTGTGCTCCAACAGTTTAGTGTATGAGAAAGAAGATATCAAGTTAAAAAGTAAACAAAACCTAAAAGCAAACACACAGCACTGCATTTTGCGTGCTGCAATGAGCAGGCACCCTACTCTCTTAGAGTGATTGGGCTGATTGCTCATTGCAGAGGTCAGGTGGTTTATTGCTAGGAAAATGCTGAAGAGTGAAAAAGATGGGATGAATCCTGAGGGCAGAGCAACAGCCTGCCCCAAATCCTATCTACCTGTCCTGAAAAGGAACCACCCTGCAGAGGAAATCAAGAGGAAATTTCAGAGGAAATCTGCATGACAATGGGACCCTGTTGAGTCAGCATTGTATCAGAAAGGCTGAGAGCCAGGTGCCATTAGCTAAGACCTGATGAGGTTTCAGGGCTGTGTCTCCAGACTGACTCTGGGATCCAGTGGGTTCAGAAGTGGAGTTGTGCAAAGTGGGGTTGTGGTTACAATGGTGTTGTGGGCTAACGAGTTGATTAGCGCTCATTGGGATGAGCAGGAACAGGAACTGGGCTTGTAGCTAAAAACACCTGGACTAATTGGACTCATCTGTATCCAATTTCCTGGCTAAATTGTAATGGGACGTAAGAGTATATAAGCAGAGGTGAAGCAGCACTGAAGAGAGACTTTGCAGCAATTTCTACTGTCACTGGTCTCCTCTAGGTGCTTCATCTCCAGACCCTCTCCCTGTCCACATTACTGACTCTGCTGGTGAGTAAACAGCACCTAAGTTGGCACACAGCGTGAAGGACAATCGAATGCACCCCTGGACCTACAAAGGTAAGCTTAAAATTAAAAATTTTTGCAGGGGCATAAGTAACTTCATCTCCAGACCATCTCCCTGTCCTGGAGCATGAGGGACAATCTGAGGGACCCCTGAAACTTCGGAGGCAAGCTTAGAGTTAAATATCTTGCAGATTATAAGTAAAAAGTTATCATGGCACACGATTTTGCTAAAGTGCAGATGATTAAGGGAATCAGAGATCTGCTCCAGTTACACGGTACCGACACTAAGCCTAAGACTTCGCAGATGTTCATTGAAACTGTCTGTGAAATATTTCCATGGTTTGCTTTCCTTGTTGCTACATTTTTCTCTGGTGGTTGGTTAAAAAATGCTTTGTCATCTCCTCAATTCCTTTAAAATGATCTGTTCGAAGGGGAGAGAGCCGCAAACCAGGATTAAAAAAAAGGGCAGGAACCCCAAACCAGACAAAGTCTGGAGAAATTGTGCGAAGAGGATCCACGGTCCCTCTTCTGAGGTTGAGGAAGGGGGAAGGGATGGAAGTGAGTTTGTCCAGGATCCTCTACCTGTAAAGCATGTGACCATAGTGTGTGCCAAGCAAAAATCTTTTGGATAGGCACGGAGCCCTCTGTGCTGCCTGTTCCATTGGTGCCATTAAATCTGGGCGCAGCTGTGAACAATTTATAGGAGCAAGTTCAGAGTTTCTCCCTTCAGCTGAGGAAGGAACATGGCAGACACACTGCCAGGGCTTGCACTGGACCGCTGCTTTCAACTTCCATTTCAGGTGTGGAATATGCGGTACAGCAAGCACTGGAGCAGGGAGACCCTGAGGCATCCGCCCTTGCTGGGCACTTTGCCTTCCCGATGGTTGAGGTAGAAGATCAGCAAGGGCAGAGAATCAGGCAGCACCTGGCATTGTCCTTTAAGGACATAGAGTCTGAGGGACACTGTTGTTCCATATGGCCCATTGGCCCCCTTCACCATTTCCAGGATTGAAGCCTTGGGCACCTACCAATTTGTCCCTAGATGATTGGAAACATCTCTGTAGGAACACCCTGGATGGGGACGATTTTTTAATGTGAGAGTCCGAGTTCGATAAGCTCTGCCTTGACATGGCTCGGCTAAATGCCCAGGCAGGCCTTCCTGAGAGAAATCATGATATGTTGACAAGTGAGGGGAATTTTACAGATGTACAGAATCAGCTTAATTATGACCCAGGGGTATACGCTCTGACTGCAGCTGCTATGGTAAGGGCCTGGAAGTCTTATCACCAAAGGGCTCACTACATGCACATCTCTCAAATTGTTCAAGGCCCGAACGAGCCCTACCAGTGTTTGTAGTTCGCGTGCTGGTAGCTGCAGGTAAAGTATTCGGTGATGCAGGACAGGTCATGCATTTTATAAAACAACTAGCGTGTGAAAATGCCAACAAATGGTGCCAGGAGGCAATTAGACCATGGAAGCATAACCCCCTTAACGTGTATCTTAAACTTTGTAAGGACATCGGGAAGAACAGATAATGGGTGCAGTCATTGCAGAGGAATTGTGTGGTGGCACCACTGTAGGCTCGGGGGCCCACCCGAAACAGGGATGTTTTAAATGCGGCTGGCTAGGGCATACCCGCCGGAAATGCCCGCTTCCAGAGTTCGTGTACAGGCCCCTATTAAAACGAACAGCCCCCAGGAGTGTGCCCCTGATGCCAACAGGGGAAACTTTGGGCGAGTGAATGTAGGTCCAAGATGAACGTCTTCGGTATGCCATTTGTGCCAGGAAATGAGAGCACCAATGTAGGGGCAGTGATTCAGTTTGTCCTCAGGGACAAAGGCCATTCATGACCTTGTCTAAGGGAGCCTAGGCAGCAGTGGATTGGACCTCCACACCACCGCCTACATCATATTGACACTCCAAATGGTGGCCTAGGCTATTCCCACAGGAATTTATTAGCTGCTAGCCCCTGACATTTCAGGGTTTCTGCTTGGACAAGGCAGCACGTCCTTGAAAGGAGTTTACATTATCCCAGGAGTGATTGATGCAGACTATACAGGGGAAATTAAAGTTTTAACCAGTGTTCACTCTGCAGTTGCAGTTTTGCCCCAGGGGCATGAATAGCACAGTGGTGCTAACCATGGTGAAGACGGATAATGCTTGTATGGCTGGACAGAGGAAAAGAGGGTTTGGTTCCACTGGTGATACCTCTGTTTATTGAGTCGCTTATATGTCAGGCCACCCTACCTTGGAGTTGAGTATAGAAGGAAGAAATTTACTGGGCTCCTAGACACTGGCACCAACACCACTCTTACTTCAGAGATGTATTGGCCCCCAGATTGGCCTGTTACACCCACCATGACCAACCTGCAAGGATTGGGGATGACGCAAAGCCCCCTAATTAGCTCCAGCCCACTGCTCTGGAGAGATAAGGAAGGAAATGGTGGTCATGTTACTTTCTATGTGTACCAGGGCTGCAAGTTAATCGATGGGGGAGGGATGTTTTGCAACAGATGGGATGGTATTATCTGGTCAGAAATTAGCTATGCAGCAGATGGAGAGGTACGGCTACATTCCTGGAAAAGGTATAGGGAGAAAGTTGCAAGGAATTACACAACCAAGCTGTGTGGAACCTAAGAAAGTTGACTTGTTTGCAGAGGAGCAGTAGATGTTGTGGGATATGGTCAGGGCCTTTTGTTCCCTATCATGTTTTTATGTATGTAACACCTATGCAAATGCAAAATGTTTCCCAAGCCCTGGAATTGCTGTCTGTTCATTGCTACGAAACCGACAGCCTTGGAACAGGATTACCAGCCATACCAAATACGTTTAGTGCAGCTGCAGCAGGCAATGGTGAATGGCAGCCAGTGAAAAGTAAGATGGACCGGGCAGTGACCAACCTAACCCAGGGGCTCTGTCATGCTATGGAGATTCCTGATGACGGGTAAGGCTGTTGACCTGAGAGTCCACAACCTAAGACAGGCACATTCAAGCCTGCTTTAAAAGCAAAAAAAGAGGACCTGCTGCGGGCTAACTAGTTGATTAGTGCTCGTTGGGATGAGCAGGAACAGGAACTGGGCATGATGCTAAAAAACCTAGCCTAATTGCACTCATCTGTATCTGATTTTCCTGCTAAATTAGGACATGGTGTGTTTGTGGGGGAGTATATAAGCAGAGGTGAAGCAGCAATAAAGAGAGACTTTGTAGATACTACCACCATCATGGGTCTACCGATAGTGCTTCATCCCCAAACCCTCATCTTATCCACATTCCTGGCTCTGCTGGTCGGAGCACAATGGCAGTAGATTGGCTCCTTGGGACTGAGCTTTTGGATTCCTTAGGCTGACATTTTCCGTGTGCTACACTCCATCACACTCCAAATCAGGATGGTGCAGTTGAGGCCTGATGGCATTTAGGCAACAAGGTGTGGAGGGCGGGACCCAGAACACCACAGTGGGTAGAGTCTGGAGACTCAGCACACTTATAAGACCAGAGACTCAGAGCTCCAGGTCCTGAGAGAGAGCAGCCCAGAGCGAGAGAGGGAGGCTTCAGGGCCTCAACACCAGCAGGGAGAAGACGTCTCCACGTCCAGGTCAGTGGTCCCTTCTGTCTGTGTCATGTCACACTCCCACCTCTCTGGCTACAATGTGATTTTCTCACACATTGGAGGTGGGAAGGAGCCAGTCTTGTGTTCACTTTATTTGGGTCTTTGCTCCCCTTCCTCTCAGACCTCCTCTCAAGTTGTACAGCTTCACTTCATGTCACTTTTCAGACATGCGCAGAGTTGACTGAATACTGCTTGCTATGTGTGCTGCTTTTATGCCTATGTTTTGTGCTTTTCCTTAGCTTTACCTTAACATTTTCTAGACTTTGACTTAGGTTCTAAAGTAAAGGCCTTAACTGTTTCAATAATTCTGTTGATTAAAAATAGTCATTTTTGGTCCATACGATGTTTGAGTGATTCATGAACACTGCAAAAGCACTTCCTAGGGATGGGATGGATGGGCATTTGTGTCTTCTTTGGGATTTCCTAGCTCTATGCACAGGTGGAACAGGCAAACGATGTGAGGCTGGGAACACCAAGTGCAGTGAGCCTTTCGAAAGAAGGGTGCAGGCAGTCAGGGTGGTCTTTGGGGGAGGACACTGATCTTTGCGTGAGCCGTGTTTACTTGAGAAGCATTGATAGGATCGATTCTACTTTTGTCCCCCTGAACTCAAGGCTTGGACATTTTTCCAATAATGGTTTAAAACACTTATTTTTCAAAAAGGTAATTTTCATGCCCATTTTTGCAAAGCTTTCTGCAGCTAACTTGAAAAGTCAGACTTGTCGAGGTTGAGAGGGGAGACAGAGAGAGATTCTGATTCTCTGATCCCCTGGGTTATGCTTGGGACTTTGTGGAGCCTCCAATGGCTCCTTGGATGGATCTTGGAAGATTTCCTGAGAGTCACTCTTCTGGGAGGACGATGATGTGGGTGACTTTGTGTTATGGATGGATGTAGATGAGAATATCATTGTCTGTTTGCTTTATTTGTGCAGTGCAGGGGATCAGTGGAGTCATCTGCAGGGTGGAGACCACATAGCCCCAGGTCTCCTGGAAGAGTGACCTGGGCTCAGCTTCAACAGAGAAGCTCCAGTGGCAGCAGACAACTGCCTGCCGACCAGTCCGCCGACCAACAAAGGCAAGAACGCAATCCAGCCCAACCAGTCAGCTTCCTTCTCTGCCAAGACTGTCTCCAAGGTGTGTTTCCCAGGTAACTTGGTCATTTTTGAGCAGAAGCATCCCAGACGATGGCACGCCGTGAATCTGGAGTGAGCTGAGGAATTGCTTGTATGCCCCTTTCTCAGTGTTCCATTTTTTCCCCTTTTTCCTTTATTTAGAAGCATCCGGATCACAGAAGAGCAGCTTGTGCAAGAAGGGCTCCAGGTTGCTTGTAGGAGCTGAGAGCAACAGGTCGTGTGGAGCTAGTCCCCTGACACTTGGGAAGCCTCAGCCTGCGAAGCCTCATCAGGAATCATGGCCCAAAGGCTGAAAGATGAGAGCACCTGTTCCATCTGCCTCCAGATATTCACAGATCCCGTGTATCTCTCGTGCTCCCACAGTTTCTGTTGGCATTGCCTTGAGCAGTTGCCGTCAATGAGTGAGGACAGGGGGATAGAGTGCCCCACGTGTAAGGCAGTCAGCCAGAGGGCTCCATTACGTGAAGTGCAGCTGGAACAGATCAGCCTTTGCTTGAAGCAGCACTGGGGTCTAATAAAGACAGAACTGCTTATCTCGGATGAGATGCGGAGCATGTGGGAGGATGTGCGCCTAGACCCAGGCACAGCCCACTCGCTGCTGCTGCTCTCCAGTGATCTGAAGAGTGTGCGGTATGGCACAATGTGCCACAACACGGAGCCAGATGCCTGCAGAGTCACTCAGCTGGTCAGCGTGCTGGGCAGCCCCTCCTTCTCCAGGGGCTGCCATTACTGGGAGGTGGAAGTAGGAGAAGGCCATGAGTGGGCGCTGGGCGTGTGCCGGGACTCTGTGGATAGACAGTGCAAGGGTGATGTATCTTGTGAGCAAGGCTTCTGGATCATCAGCAAGCAGGCGGGAGAGATCCGTGCCCACTCCCTCCAGCCACGTATCCTGCGTGCCAGCCCTGGCCTGCACCGCGTGGGAATCTTCGTGAATGTGGAATTGGAAGTGGTCAAGTTTTTCGACGCTGCCAATAATTCCTACCTCTACATGTACAAATCTGTGCCCTCTTGTGAGCCTCTGCGTCCCTTCTTCTCTCCAGGACCCCCCAGGGAAGGGGCCACGGCTGTCCCTTTGCGCATCTGCCAATGAAACGCAGCCCTGGCTGGAAGTGCCTGGCTCAGGAGAACCAGGAGCAGACAAGGCGCTGGACTCTTGACATAAGCGAGGCTGGCATGGGGCGGGGATGTCACTTTCTAGAATGCTCCTAGCTCAGAGCCGGGTATGCATTTCCTCATGGATTGTGTAGCTTCCTCACTTACCAGTGCTCTTTGGCCACTTTGGATGCAAGGAATTTGGTCATGATGAGAAGAACCCATACACTTTATTGGTCTCAAGTCAAGGACAACATGGAGAAGATGCACCTGCCAGTGACAGGGATTATGAATAGGTTTATTAGAGAGTGGTTTTTCTTTCTTTTTTTTTTATGCTCCTGCCATTGTGGATGACAGTGATATTTGTGTGCATATGCAGGAGAGTGTCACAGAGGGGGTGTGGTCAAGAGAGGAGTGAGGAGCCCTACTGCATCAAATGCGATGTGCTCTCTGCTCCATTCTGGAGTGCGGCATGTTGGTGGTCCAAGCAGTCCTGCTTGCGGGACAGATGCTAGTGTGGCCCTCCCTTGTGTCAGAACATGTCATATCTGTGGCGGGGCAGAGGATGCAGAACCTTTTGAACTCTGTTCTAGAGAGAGATGTGAGGGCTGTGCCTGTGGGACTCATGAACTGTTGCCATGGGTGTCAAGTCACTGATACAAATGCCAACACTTGCTGATGTTTGAGAACGAGTTCCAGCCAGCTCAAGCCTAAAGCCTAAAGCCACAAGCCACTGCCCCAGCTCTTGTGAATGTCAGAATCCTCATCACTCAGGTTCATTCCTGAACTCATGTCTCATGAAAACAGTGTCTGTGTTCACTTTGGGATGTATTATTTACAGTTGTAGAATTGAAACTTGTATTTGCAATAAAATCTATGCAGCTTCCTCTGTTTTTGTGGTTATTGTGCATCATCACCTCCTCACCTCTGGTAGGAATTGCATCCCTTCTGAACCTGCATCCTGTGCCTTTGCAGCCTCACCCCCTCTGAACTGCTTTGGGATGCTTGCTGGCCCTTGGGGGTGGTGCTTGGCTGGTCCACAGAACCAGCTGCTTCTCAGACGATGCCTGCTGCCCCACGGCTGCCTTGGGGCATGTTGTCAAAGCAGGCTTGAATGCCTCAACACAGAGACCCAGAATTCTCTTCTGCCCCCCTCTCTTCTCCAAGGTGTTGCAGAGACTCCTCTTTGCTTTGGTTCTCTTTGGATCTCTGTTGGGTTCTTGGAACCCCATTCTTTCCTAAGGGTTGGCCTTGGGTGGGCTCCACCCTGTTTCCTGGGCATGGTATCTGCCAACAAAAGAGCTAATGTAGTCTGAAACACCATGGGTGTGGCTTGCACTTATTTCTTTCAATTGCATTTACTAGGAAGGCAATGCAATTCATACTTTAAAAAAAGTGTATTAATGTTACTTGCAGGAGTTCGAGTGAGGAGTGGAGGATGTTAGAGATGCACAGACAAAGTAAGAGAAAGAAGGACAGTGTGTGTGTGTGTGTGTGTGTGTGAGAGAGAGAGAGAGAGAGAGAAAGTCTTGTGACTAAATTTCAAGATGTAAAACCGGAAGCCAGAAACTTCTCTTGCATCTCCCACATGGGTTTGGGAGTCTGTTCTCCAGACTACTGCAGGTGTTTGACCTGGCCGTTATCAAGGAGCTGCATCCCAAATAGTGCAGCATCAACTCCAAAATACACAACCAAAGGGAATGGCAGCACACAGGCACAGGGATAGCCAAGCACCCCCCTCTTTGCTCCATGGAGAGTTTTGAAAGAAAACACTGTTGTGCTGGATTTTCAGATCCCCAGAAAATCATCAAGTCTGAAGTTGGTGCTAAGACAAAGGGGAGTTTTTCATGTTAACCTAGGTCTCCCAGCCACATCTCCTACTCTCCACCCCTCCGGCCAGCCCAGCAGGGCTGGAGAGGGCAGGGACCAAGGCTGCCTCTTGAAGAGCATGGCAGAAAAAAGAGAATGAGAGAGTCCCCAGGTTGAACAGCACAGGGTTCTTATACAATTTAGGCTATTAGTTACACAGTCATGATATAGCAGGCTTCCATTGGTGGGTTTGAAGTAAGCAGCTTTCAAAAGGTACCAATTGATGAGCAATAGGGCTATAGGGCGGTGAATCTTATCAAATACCAGGTATCTCCTTCTTGAGTGGTTTGCCTACTTGACCTTCGTGGTGTCCTTCTGGGTGTCACTTAGGCTGTCAGATCTGGGGTTCACATAGCCCCCAGCCAAGCTATTCAGGCAGAAATCATAAAAGGCAAAAAACACCTAGGTTCTACATTCCCCTCTATTTCTAGTGACTAATCAAATCTTTCATTTAATGACATACCTAGTAATACAATAAACAATGTACAAGCATTTTTGAAAATACTAACATTCAAGAATCTCTTAGTGCTAAGATGTTACATGCATACAAGACAGTTTTACCAGGAACCGGAGCCTCTACCTACCTATCATCCCTTCAGGCTGCTACATTTCCAAACAGAGGCCTGGATCCCAACTATATTTAGGGAAAAGGGAGGTTGTGGTCCACTCTTTGCTACTTCCTGCTAAAAGGGGCACCATTGAGTAAGAGCAACAATAGGGGTCCATCTAGCGGTTCCTGATAGAAGATAGAAGTTACTGGGTTTTCAATGTACAACCTGGCACTTGAATGGCTTCTCTTTGTTGAAGTCTAGATAACAAAACAGAATATAGTGATAATTCTTCCCATTCTAGTAAGTCGTGAGTTCAGTTAGAAACTTCAGTTTGAATACTTGAGCTCCAGGACAGTGCATCTCCTGCCTGGATCCCACACATCAGCTGGGCTGCTCCCTTCGGGATGAGTACACTGAGGAGGGATGTCTGCATGACTGGGTAGGTCCTGGGCCCACCCACTGCCCTCATTGGGCAGTGAATTTGGGGGGGCAACCTTGGACCTGGGCGCTTAAACATCCAGCAGCCTGCTGGCTGCTAGGAGATCTCAGGATGGGGCGTCTCATGCCTGGATCCCACATGTCAGCCAGCATGTACACGTGGTGAGCTGTCCCCATGCGAGTGTGCCACTTGGCGGCTGGCTCTGACTGCTGGCCACCTGGCTGGGGAGCTCTGGGGTTTTGTTCTTTGAATTGCTCCTGAGGTAGCTCCAGATTGATCGCTCTGTGCTTCTGGGATGTGAGTCAATCCTAAAGATTCCCAATGACTGTAACTCTTCTTTTGAAGAATTGTAATCACTTAATAATGCTGACCACCGAACACTAGTTCATGCAATAGCTAAGGCTCGGGGCTTGTCCAGCAGGATCATATCTTATTACCTGACATAATGGTGGATCAGCAGACGGGTCACATTAGGCAGGGCCATGACATTAACTAGCACTTGAGAACCATATCAGGGGGTAGATTCTGTGGGGGATGTGTGAGCTGCAACCTGTGGAAATTCTAGCCCCACTTGTTAACTCAAGTGTTGTGTTGGTGATGGGCTAAGCTAGGTGTGACCAAGGAACCTGCCATCAATCACAGATAAAGAACCCACAACAGTCTGGACTGGTCAAGGCAGCAGCACCCAAATGTGCATGCCTAATAGGGTGTGGGGTGGGCTGGGATGCAACATTCATCAGCTCATACAAGGCCAAATGGAAGGCCAGACTGCTCCTGGATCTGGCCTAAAACCCATTGGCATGTATGAGAACTGGGTCTGGGAGTGGATCAAGTGGAGGAACTTGGGAAATGCCCCTGGCGAGTCATAGCTCCCGTTGGTGAACATGTGGTCCAGACCTGGGGGTCAGACAAGCTGGGCAAAGTAGCTCCAACAGCTGGCTAATGTGTGAATGGTAATGGAACGGGGTGTATCGGGCAGGACTGAGCAAACCTTGGCCCACATGTGAAACTAGAAGCCAGGATGGAACACAGATCATGCCGAGCTAGGCTCTTGTACCTACTGGTCTGCATGAACCAGGGACGTTTATCCAACATGTCTAAGGCAGAGGCTGTGATTGGTGAGGCGCTGAGCTAAGCTGAGTCAGAGCAACCACTGGCATGTGCATGTGATCTATGGCTGGGAACAGGCTTGGTTGGGGAGCTAAGGGGAGACCCTGGCTGGTATGAGGTTCCCACTAAGAGGCACACGGGCTGGAATGGGGCTGCGCTCTGGTTGGGAAAGGGTTGTAGTCTCCCTTGGCACAAGTGTCGACTGCGACTTGACACACCGGGCCGGGTCAGACTCCAACACCATCTGGTGTCTTGGAGGACCAGGGTAGATGTAGGAGGACTAGGCTAGATCTCAACTCCTACTGAGCCATATGTGAGCCGTATACGGGTATGGACGAGCCATGGCTGGGCTGAAACATCCAACAGCAAGAGCCAGATGGGTTGAAGGCCAGTTAAGAAAAGCCACTGTTCCTGCTATCACAAGAGGTGGACTGAGTAGGGCTGGCTGATGGACCCCCTACTATGCGCAAAATCTGTTGTTGGCAGGGGTTCTGATGGAGGTGCCTGGGCAACTCCTCTGGCAGGACACAGTCCCTGCAGGCAAGCACAAGAAGCATGGTGGGAATCATCCCAGGGTAGGCCATGGAAAATTTCCCAATGGCATATATTTGGCATGGATTGGGGGCAGACCAGGTTGAATCAGTTCACGTCATCCACTGGCAAATCCGAGCATCAGAACAGTGTGGGTAGAGCCAGGTATGATCACGACAAAAACCAGTGCACAATACGGAATGCCAAGGTGGGGTTGCCTGTTTTGGATGTGACCACAGCACCTAACCAGTACACGCGTGAGAACCAGGAAGGAGGCTAAAGAGCCGGCGGGGGAGTAAGGGGGGTAGTCCCCTTGGCAGACAGCTACTTCCACTGGAGTGCATCTGCTGGGATGGGGGCAGACCAGACTCAGCAGGGCTATAACACCTGTGCGCCTCATGTGGACTAGATCAGGGAAAAGACAGGCTGGGCTGATTGTTCCCACTGGTGCAAACAAATTAGAGTAGGTAAAGGTTGTTTGGCTTAGCCGCAGCATCAGCTGGCAGAAGCTGGCACTGGGGCTAATTCTGTCAAGTCAAACCACGGAACCACCTGGAGAATGCATAATCTGGAAGTGAGAACAACCTGGGAGGGAAATAGTGGGCTCCCCCCTCTTGGGTTACCACTCCTACGGGACAGCATGAAAACTAGGACAGATGATGGGGTGGCTAGGCAGAGAGGCCCTCAACAACAGTCATGAGGGCTGGATAGTTGAACTGGCTAGACGGAACTAGGCTTCAATACCCATCGACATGTATGAGAGCTGAATGGGATAAGGGACAGATTGGACTAGTCTGCTACACATACTGGCAAACCAGGGTAGGGGGCAAGCCTGGTGGGGGTTATGTGACTAGGCTCCAGCTCCCACTGGTTGTTGTGAGGGCCAAGTATATGCTGGGCAGAACCAGGCTGGACTGCAACACCCATTGGTTCCAGTGGAAGTCGGGACTGAAAACAGAACCAACCCAGCAACTGCAACCATCAGATGATCGGGGTGATGGACTGTGCCAGGCCATGTGCTTGCTAGTGCATACAAGAATCTGGTCTGGGAATACCTCAGAGTTTCTTTGGGGATCTCCATAATTCAAATGCCGGACTCAGAACCCTAACCAAGAAAAGACAGAAGACAGAACAGGTCAATCACCACCTCAGCTATATGTTGGCAGCGAAATACTGGGCAAATGAAGACTCTATGATGGACTATGTCAATCAGCGGATTATTCAACGACCTCATTATGCTTGGAGTGGTGAGATTGGCAGCAATTCATAAGTGGTAAACTATCAAAACCACTTGAGCGGGTGTGTCAGGGCATGCCCCACATCCGGAACTTGGGGTAAGTGGGAAACTGGGTGGGGCTTCTCCCTCAATATCCCCCTTTTCTTCAGATACATGAAGGAAATAATATGGAAATAATAGTCTTACCCCCTTCCTATAGCTCTTGAATCTTTTTTTTCCCCTAATTAACTATGTAAAGATTGTCAAAAATATAATAAAAAATCAAATCAGAATAAAAAAGAATACTTGAGCTCCAGAGCTTAGATGTAAGAGAATTGTTAGGTTTTGAACTTTGTCACAGTAAACATTAATTTAAAACTGTGGACTAGATTTGTATCAGTCTAAGTTAACTTCTTTAAGTCTCAAATTTTGGAATATACTGAATGAACTCAATGGAGCACATGAAACTCCTTCTGAGCTGCATAAATTGTTGACCTAGATCAATCAGAAGGCACAGTAACAACACAAGGATTAGCATGTAGCATAGCATCAGGATATAAGCCCATTACATGACAGGTAAATGCATGCCGACTTTTTGGCTAATCTGAACAACTATTACATTTGGTATTTTGAAAATTCTACAGTAGTTCTTCATCTAGGTAGGTGATGTCTACCACAGTAATCAGAAGAGGGCAGGGTTTGTCTCCAGCCAAAACTGAAATGAATGGCAGAATTCTGGCGGGGTGACTCAGGATGTGAAACCACCGTTGCACCATGAGGGGCACAAACACATATCATCCCACCAAGAAAGGGCCAAGGCGAGCTTCGGTGTCAAGCAGAGTTTAAAAAGGCCTTTTCCCTGTCTCTTCCATACTCTTCTTCCTCTGCTGCCTTCAACATCAGGTCTGTCTGTCTGCTGCATGGGGAAGGGAAGGGAAGCCCGTGACCATGGTTCCCTGAAACAAAGCCCATCTAAATTCTTCCCATATATTTGTCCGAGTGATTCTTTCTGTGCTGGTTGGTGTATCTAACAGTAGGGAACAGGCAACTGTTAGATTTTTCTAAAACAATTATACTTGACCAATTGTTACAGCCCTAGGAGTTGCAGGAGGACACATATAGCCTAGAACATAAAGCACAGCACTGAAAACATTGTTGCGAGACCTACTAGTCACACTGTAGATGGCAAAAGATTTAAACTGGTTTTCATTTACAATAACCTGTCAGGAGCCATGCACTATAGCCACACTGAAGCCATTTTGAATATAGACCTATGGGACAGTGGAAACCCCCGGTTGGCTAGATGCTTGGGAAAGAAGTTATGAAACTAATCACACGCTTAGCTTCAATTGTTCCTAGCAACTGTTTCAGAATGTGATTGATGCTGTACTTACCAACATCTTGTTACTGATTACCTATGCTATTGTCGATATGTTGGTTACTATTGTTGATATGGTGGCTGCTCAAGAACAATCGGTCTTGAGACCATGGCTTGCGTCCCAGTTTCTCTTTCCCTGAGCCTTAGTTACTGAAGAATATAAAAACCCTCAGTTGAAATCAATAAATTGACAGCTTGATCAGACCTACTGTCTTGATGTCCATTCTTTGTGTCTCTTGTCCCTTCATTCTCTCCTAGGTGGCTGCGACCCTGTTGACTGTCCTGCTGGACGGGACAATAACCCAGCAGTTTGTAGTATTCTAGCAAGATTTTAAAGAATTTTATACACTTTAAAGCAGAAGCAAATAATCTACTAGCTTGTAGTCTAACAAGCCATGTACTTGCAATTGAAGAACCCAAGAATCTTAAGTAGGTTTTTTTTTTTTTTTTTTTTTTTTAGAGCATGCAAACAAAATTTATTAAGTGTACAGAGAATTTGTACAACTGTCTTTTTTTTTTGTTTCATTTTTTTTATTATTATTTAACTTCATTAATTACATTGTATTATGTGACACAGTTACATAGATACTTGGGTTCTCCCACCCCTCCCCAAACCCTCCCACCATGGTGGATTCCTCCACCTTGTTGCATAACCACAGCTCAAGTTCAGTTGAGATTCCCCCATTGCAAGCATACACCAAACATAGAGTCCAGCATCTTATTGTCCAGTCAAGTTCAACGTCTTCTTAGGTATACCCTCTCTGGTCTGAAGACAGAGCTAGCAGAGTATTAGTAGGTGAGCAAGGAGATCCCAAACAATTTAGTAAGTGAGGAAGGTATGAGCTCTGCTTCAGAGCACTCAGGGTGTATTACCCCAGTAAGGCCTAGTCAAAAAAAACTGAAGAGGGAGATGGCAACCATCCCTGTCGGGGCCTAGTTGTGGCACTGGTTGAGCAGTCATATGCCAGCCAACATATAGGCCACTGGGAACCACTGTATTCTAAGCTCTTCTATTAATAACTTTCAGATCAATGACTGTATTATTTACAAGCTACACGTAACTAAATGTAGCCAGTTAGACTACTGGTTGTAGGAGTGTACCAAACTTTGGAACAACTGCCTCAGAGCAAAAGAGCTAAAAATTCAGACATAACCAAAACTGAGATTATACATCTTAATATTTACTGTGATTCTGAATATGCAGGTCCCGCATGGGAAGTCAGTAAGGTGACTCTAGTAACTTGAACAGATTAGCACTCTTATATGCGGGATTTCAGTGATCACCTGAGGCTCTTGACACGTGATGCTTAGGCTGTGGAAGCCTCTTGAATCCACAACAACCCCATGAATCATTAGACAAGCCATACCCAAAGTGAAAGCTCTCTCCTCTCGAGAGAATAGCACAACCATCTTTGATGGCTACTTCTTTGCACCAGGGTGTGGACCACTGATGTCCTTCATGGAGGCACACTCTTCACAGCAGTGTCCTGGCATTCCTCACCTGATATGCTTGCTTTCTTGCTGGCTCTGTTGTCAAACCAGAATGCCTTTGGGCTGACACTGAGGCCACTGCGTGCTACTTGAGATTGTCAGTCTATGAGTCTGCTGTAAGAGCTGTTTCCTATGTTGGAGCATTTTAACATTCCCTGGCATCTGAATTTCATTGAACACTTTCATACATTTCATATAGCCATACATTTTACCATCTAGCTCATGGGGATTTGGGGTCCTGTTGCCAGTTTTGAAACTGTACCTGAGCAGTAAGTCCATTTGAACACATTCAGAACTATTCAGCTGAACAGACTTCGTAGGTCCTGAGAAAACAGAAACAGACATGACTCTCCAAGAGCTTAATTGTGTATCCATACATTATTTTCAAAAGGATTTAGCTTAGCAATTCTCATTTGTGAATATTTTTATCTATAAGCCAATTAAGATAGACTACCTAGTATGGCACATAAACATGTACATGCATATCAGGTAACACACATTATACAAACAGCTTTTGTAACAGCTTCTTGACAATTCTCTTAAGTGTTTTTAAGTTACTGATTGTTGAGAGTTACATTTTACTCTTGTTTTTTTTTTATAAAGATGTATTTATTTTTATTACTAAGTCAGATATAGAGAGAAGAGAGACAGAGAGGAAGATCTTCTGTCTGATGATTCACTTCCCCAAGTGACCACAATGGCCAGAACTGAGCCAATCCGAAGCCAGGAGCCGGGAACTTCCTGCAGGTCTCCCACATGGGTGTAGTCTCTCAAATCTTTGGGCCGTCCTCCACTGCCTTTCCAGGCCACAAGCAGGAAGCTGGATGGGAAGTGGAGCTTCCAGAGATTAGAATCGGCACCCATATGCATCCTGGTGCGCTTAAGGCGAGGACTTTAGCTATCAGGCCATGCTGCCAGGCCCACATTTCGCTCTTAATAAGCTGAGTAAACTATTGTCAGCAACACCTGCATCACCGTGTTCCCTAAGCTGAGCAGTGGGACTAGGGTTACAAGAAAGGCAGCACACAATGGGTCATTCTTGTAAAGAGAATGCCGTTTATTTGAATTTGGCCTGCGTCTTTATAGTCTGCCTAGTTCCTCTCAGTATTTTCCCAAGGCTCAAGCAACTCCTAAGCTCCCCTGGCGGCATCTTAAAAAAGGGGAAGCAGGGAATAGGGAACTTGCTGTCAAGCCAGGGGCTAAATGTATCCGGCCGAGATTTCCTATCCTGTTACCCCTAGAGAAACAAGCTAAGCTGTGGAGTTAACCCTTGGGAGACCCAGCCGTGCAAACTATCACTGTAGTTTAGCATTAAACTTTACCTTTAATGGATACAATAGGTCTGCTGGAACCTAGAACACAAAGTATCCATGTTTAGAATTATCAAACATTAAGCAAGTAGAGACATCTGTATTTCAGATAGCACTCTGAAACCACCTGTAGGTATTTACACACTCTTGCACTTTTTAGACCCAAGTGTCTAACCATTATGACTGACTATGCCACAACCAGATGGTCACTTAGAGATCAGGTTTGAAGGTTTGAGGAATATTACATAAAAACAACAAGAGGGAGTATACCAAAAAATAATGTATTCCTCTAGCAGATACCTTTTCTTAGTTGGTTAGTTCCTGTTCCCCTACCTGGGGGTAGGATTTAACAAATTCAAAGGTTGAAACAATAGAGCTTACTGCAAAGAAGCTGGATAGACAATTGACAAAGTCACCAATTTGTATCCATTAACAATCCTCAAAATTTCAAACTTCCATTGTCAGATATTCAAGAGCTCTTCCATGGATGCACACTTCAAAGGCATTTTGCAGATATCAATTCAAATGTCAGTGTACATTAGATATTGATGTTAAATACTTAAACAGCATTGTAGCAATATCTTAAAAATTATAGGCAGTTCCATATAAAGCAAGATTCATTTCTTAAACTTTAAGACATTTTTTAACCTCTTTCTTAACATGCTTAGACCTTGAAGCATTTTGTTTTACCTTTCCCTTTGCATTTTATGATAGCCATACTCCCGCAGGACACAATATTTTAACAGCAATGTTCTTTTCAATAATTCTTCTATAACCTTCTCACCAAGAACACATTCTCAGGCTTGCAAACATCCTTCATCTGCCAATTTGCTGGATCTACATTTTGAAACAAACATTCAGAACTTCAAACCAAGACACTTTTGAGGGAAAAGTAGGTTAAATTTTAAACACAATAGCTTCAGGGAATCTTCAATTATTTTTCATGATAGCCAATCCATGAAAACATTTCAAGACACAAACCCGCCTCAGAATTGGTTACCTTCTTCCAGCTGATTTGGGAACTTCCCCCTTCTCAAATGAAGGCAGATAAGAGTTACAATGGCAAGGATAAGGTCAAAGTCACAAATTCTTCAAAGGCCAGGCTCCAAGCAAGCCCCTCCCTTTTCCTGGGCTGATAGGCATCTAGTATCTTCTTATCTTCTATTTTATTGAAGTCAAGGGTATGGAAGCACTTCAGGTTGGCTGTTGTCTTAGGAGGCTGCCGAAGAATTTACTGAACTTAGTTAGCAGATTTAGTTATTGATCAATAAGATGAAAATAACTTAAAAGGAGATGTTAAAATGCTGTTATTTTCTGACAAGGGATCAATCTTCAATTTCAATTCTATTTCTTTAAAGGCTTAAATACTTAGAAGATGTACACAATGTAAACAATTTTACCACACATTCTTTAATAATTTGTTGTCTGGGCTAAGCAGCGTGGCCTAGTGGCTAAAGCCCTCTCCTGAAAAGCGCCAGGATCCCATCTGGGTTCCAGTTCTAATCCTGGCTGCTCCATTTCCCATCCAGCTCCCTGCTTGTGGCCTGGGAAAGCAGTCGAAGATGGCACAATGCTTTGGGATCCTGCATCCATGTGGGAGACCTGGAGGTAGTTCCTGGCTCCTGGCTCCTGGCTTTGGATTGGCACAGCACTGGCCATTGCAGCTCACTTGGGGAGCAAAACATCAGACAGAAGATCATCTCCTCCTCTTACCTCTCCTCCTCTCTCTATATCTGACTTTGTAATAAAAATAAATAAATCTTTAAAAAAAATTCGTTGTCCTCATGTAAGGCAAAATCTTACAAACAACACTTCTTCATAAATAAGAACACAGATAACTTACAACCTGAATCAATTTTGTGATTAAAAAATATTTTGACCATTAAACATAAACCTCAATATACATTCTCTGTGTTAGTTATTTAAAACAATGTTAGAGTTCTAGTTCATATGATATTATGATATTATTATGCACAGCTAATTACCACAACCTGGTTCTTTACTGTGAGCTGAAAACACCAGCACAAAGAGGTATCTTAGGAAGTTTATTCCAATGGGGCAGGAACAGGGTGAAGGTGGTGGGGAGGCTAGGAGAAAAGGCAAGGGGAAGGGTGAATAGAGGCCAGAACAGAAGACAGAGACAGAGCCACAGCTGGGGGCCTTTTTGTCTGCAAGGTGTGGGGGAGTGGGGATTGGGAGGGATTGAGGGCGGGCCCCAGGGGATTGGCAACTACAGGTGAATGCCTAGGGATGATTGGTGAGTGCTCAGGGTTGGGGAAGGTGCTGGAAGATTGGAGGTGGGATTCTCAGGTGGCATGCCAGGTTATATTTAACTGGTGGATGGCTAGACCAGCACGAATTTCATGAGCTGAGAGGAAGAGGAAATCACACCGGGTACAGGGTGGGATATTCGAATAACTCCTTATACTCTGTAACCATGTAAATATGCATCACTTCAATAGAACTTAGGTAGCAACCAACTTGGAATGATTTCATAACATTGTTAGAATATAATCCAGATTATTTCAAATAGCAATTAAACTATCCAATTTTTGTCTCTATCTTTGGGAGTTCCATGAATCCTATGGAACTCTCAAAGTCAGGAGACTTGGTTAAGAATTTTGAGCAATTTAGAGATTCAAATAAGTTGGTTAAATGTACATTTGATTGAGCATGAAAACAAGTAGACCAGATTTGATAGCAAAGGAAAGGAAATCTCTCAGGCTAGAAAGAGTTAAATTAACTCAAGCCTCTTCCCAGCAGAGGGATGGTGAAGAGCTTGTTGCCAGCCTAGTCCTGCCAAATATACATATCAATGCCTATAAGCTAAGCTGAAGCTAACCAGCAACACCTGGAAGCAGGGCAGACACACATCAAATTAAAGCCCAAAATGAGAACAGGGCTGCAGGACAAAGACACATAACACACATCCGATTCAGGATAAGGACATATCCTAGGCTAACTGGTATTATTCCACTCCCGGGCCCTCAGACCAGGAACTCAGGTGGAAAGGGCACCTTTCAACCTCTCAGGCTTCGGAACTCAGACAAAAGGCGGTCCCTCTAACCTGGTACTTAGGAGAGGACACTGGCCCCAAATCCCTACTAGGGAGAGGAGACAGTCCCTGACCCCTCAGGTTAGGCAATCAGACCTAGGGACGTCAGCCTCAGGGACCCCAGCCAACAGAGCAGAATTACACATCAGCCCTGACTCTATAATGTCAACTTTTGACTCCCAAACTATCCTCTGGAGACTTTCAGCTGTTCTGCTTGCTCAGAAAATTAATGTAGAGAAACTTAGGCATGCCACTCATAGTTTCAATTTAATTCAGGTAAGAGGCCCTCTTACAAAGAATGAAAAAGGAAAAAATAAGACAAAATTAGCTGGCAAAGAAAAGTTAGGTGACATTCTCATCACACACCCTTAGTCTTGATGACCTGGGGATCCCAGGCGAGGCCCCAAATGTTGTGCTGGATTTTCAGATCCCTAGAAAATCATCAAGTCTGAAGTTGGTGCTAAGGCATAAAGGGCAATTTATTCAGGTTAACCTAGGTCTCCCAGCAACCCCACCCCCACCCCTCAGCCAGCTCAGCAGGGCTGGAGGGGGAGGGGCCACTGCAGTAAAGGCTATAGCAGGAATAGCAGGGCAGAAAAAAAAGAGTGAGAGTAAGTCCCCATGTTGAACAGCACCGGGTTCTTATACATTTTAGGCTATTAGTTATACAGTCATGATTTAGCAGGTTCCCATTGGTGGGTTTGAAGTAAGCAGCTTTCAAAAGGTACCAATTGATGAGGTATAGGGCGGTGAATCTTATCAAATACCAGGTACCTCCTTCCTGAGGAGTGGTCTGCCTACTTGACCTTCATGGTGTCCTTCTGGGTGTCACTTAGGTTGTCAGGCCTGGGGTTCACATAGCCCCCAGCCAAGCCATTCAGGCAGAAATCACAAAAGGCAGAAAACACCTAGGTTCTTCAAAACTACATAAGACCTTGTACTCAATATGAGAAAAACAAGAAAAAGAAAGAAAGGAAGGAAGAAAGGAAGGAAGGAAGGAAGGAAGGAAGGAAGAAAGAAAGAAAGAAAAAGGAAGAAAATAAAAGTAAGAACAGAAAAGGAACAGGTTCCAACAGAAGTTGGAAAGAGAGAAAGAAAGAAAGAAAGAAAGAAAGAAAGAAAGAAAGAAAGAAAGAAAAAAAGAAAGAAAGAAAAAGGAAGAAAATAAAAGTAAGAACAGCAAAGGAACAGGTTCCAACAGAAGTTGGACCTGGTCTTTAGGAGGGAGATACATCCACAAGTGGAGCAGCCACAACTGAATCAAACATCCACATAGGACATCAGTGGGCTGGCCCAACGCCACCTCTCTCTTGCATTGGCAGTTTGGAAAGACATAAAGAAATAAATCAGATATTGTGATCCAATAAAAACAACTTGAGGTCTGTGCTCCAACAGTTTAGTGTATGAGAAAGAAGATATCAAGTTAAAAAGTAAACAAAACCTAAAAGCAAACACACAGCACTGCATTTTGCGTGCTGCAATGAGCAGGCACCCTACTCTCTTAGAGTGATTGGGCTGATTGCTCATTGCAGAGGTCAGGTGGTTTATTGCTAGGAAAATGCTGAAGAGTGAAAAAGATGGGATGAATCCTGAGGGCAGAGCAACAGCCTGCCCCAAATCCTATCTACCTGTCCTGAAAAGGAACCACCCTGCAGAGGAAATCAAGAGGAAATTTCAGAGGAAATCTGCATGACAATGGGACCCTGTTGAGTCAGCATTGTATCAGAAAGGCTGAGAGCCAGGTGCCATTAGCTAAGACCTGATGAGGTTTCAGGGCTGTGTCTCCAGACTGACTCTGGGATCCAGTGGGTTCAGAAGTGGAGTTGTGCAAAGTGGGGTTGTGGTTACAATGGTGTTGTGGGCTAACGAGTTGATTAGCGCTCATTGGGATGAGCAGGAACAGGAACTGGGCTTGTAGCTAAAAACACCTGGACTAATTGGACTCATCTGTATCCAATTTCCTGGCTAAATTGTAATGGGACGTAAGAGTATATAAGCAGAGGTGAAGCAGCACTGAAGAGAGACTTTGCAGCAATTTCTACTGTCACTGGTCTCCTCTAGGTGCTTCATCTCCAGACCCTCTCCCTGTCCACATTACTGACTCTGCTGGTGAGTAAACAGCACCTAAGTTGGCACACAGCGTGAAGGACAATCGAATGCACCCCTGGACCTACAAAGGTAAGCTTAAAATTAAAAATTTTTGCAGGGGCATAAGTAACTTCATCTCCAGACCATCTCCCTGTCCTGGAGCATGAGGGACAATCTGAGGGACCCCTGAAACTTCGGAGGCAAGCTTAGAGTTAAATATCTTGCAGATTATAAGTAAAAAGTTATCATGGCACACGATTTTGCTAAAGTGCAGATGATTAAGGGAATCAGAGATCTGCTCCAGTTACACGGTACCGACACTAAGCCTAAGACTTCGCAGATGTTCATTGAAACTGTCTGTGAAATATTTCCATGGTTTGCTTTCCTTGTTGCTACATTTTTCTCTGGTGGTTGGTTAAAAAATGCTTTGTCATCTCCTCAATTCCTTTAAAATGATCTGTTCGAAGGGGAGAGAGCCGCAAACCAGGATTAAAAAAAAGGGCAGGAACCCCAAACCAGACAAAGTCTGGAGAAATTGTGCGAAGAGGATCCACGGTCCTCTTCTGAGGTTGAGGAAGGGGGAAGGGATGGAAGTGAGTTTGTCCAGGATCCTCTACCTGTAAAGCATGTGACCATAGTGTGTGCCAAGCAAAAATCTTTTGGATAGGCACGGAGCCCTCTGTGCTGCCTGTTCCATTGGTGCCATTAAATCTGGGCGCAGCTGTGAACAATTTATAGGAGCAAGTTCAGAGTTTCTCCCTTCAGCTGAGGAAGGAACATGGCAGACACACTGCCAGGGCTTGCACTGGACCGCTGCTTTCAACTTCCATTTCAGGTGTGGAATATGCGGTACAGCAAGCACTGGAGCAGGGAGACCCTGAGGCATCCGCCCTTGCTGGGCACTTTGCCTTCCCGATGGTTGAGGTAGAAGATCAGCAAGGGCAGAGAATCAGGCAGCACCTGGCATTGTCCTTTAAGGACATAGAGTCTGAGGGACACTGTTGTTCCATATGGCCCATTGGCCCCCTTCACCATTTCCAGGATTGAAGCCTTGGCACCTACCAATTTGTCCCTAGATGATTGGAAACATCTCTGTAGGAACACCCTGGATGGGGACGATTTTTTAATGTGAGAGTCCGAGTTCGATAAGCTCTGCCTTGACATGGCTCGGCTAAATGCCCAGGCAGGCCTTCCTGAGAGAAATCATGATATGTTGACAAGTGAGGGGAATTTTACAGATGTACAGAATCAGCTTAATTATGACCCAGGGGTATACGCTCTGACTGCAGCTGCTATGGTAAGGGCCTGGAAGTCTTATCACCAAAGGGCTCACTACATGCACATCTCTCAAATTGTTCAAGGCCCGAACGAGCCCTACCAGGTGTTTGTAGTTCGCGTGCTGGTAGCTGCAGGTAAAGTATTCGGTGATGCAGGACAGGTCATGCATTTTATAAAACAACTAGCGTGTGAAAATGCCAACAAATGGTGCCAGGAGGCAATTAGACCATGGAAGCATAACCCCCTTAACGTGTATCTTAAACTTTGTAAGGACATCGGGGAAGAACAGATAATGGGTGCAGTCATTGCAGAGGAATTGTGTGGTGGCACCACTGTAGGCTCGGGGGCCCACCCGAAACAGGGATGTTTTAAATGCGGCTGGCTAGGGCATACCCGCCGGAAATGCCCGCTCCAGGTTCGTGTACAGGCCCCTATTAAAACGAACAGCCCCCAGGAGTGTGCCCCTGATGCCAACAGGGGAAACTTTGGGCGAGTGAATGTAGGTCCAAGATGAACGTCTTCGGTATGCCATTTGTGCCAGGAAATGAGAGCACCAATGTAGGGGCAGTGATTCAGTTTGTCCCTCAGGGACAAAGGCCATTCATGACCTTGTCTAAGGGAGCCTAGGCAGCAGTGGATTGGACCTCCACACCACCGCCTACATCATATTGACACTCCAAATGGTGGCCTAGGCTATTCCCACAGGAATTTATTAGCTGCTAGCCCCTGACATTTCAGGGTTTCTGCTTGGACAAGGCAGCACGTCCTTGAAAGGAGTTTACATTATCCCAGGAGTGATTGATGCAGACTATACAGGGGAAATTAAAGTTTTAACCAGTGTTCACTCTGCAGTTGCAGTTTTGCCCCAGGGGCATGAATAGCACAGTGGTGCTAACCATGGTGAAGACGGATAATGCTTGTATGGCTGGACAGAGGAAAAGAGGGTTTGGTTCCACTGGTGATACCTCTGTTTATTGAGTCGCTTATATGTCAGGCCACCCTACCTTGGAGTTGAGTATAGAAGGAAAGAAATTTACTGGGCTCCTAGACACTGGCACCAACACCACTCTTACTTCAGAGATGTATTGGCCCCCAGATTGGCCTGTTACACCCACCATGACCAACCTGCAAGGATTGGGGATGACGCAAAGCCCCCTAATTAGCTCCAGCCCACTGCTCTGGAGAGATAAGGAAGGAAATGGTGGTCATGTTACTTTCTATGTGTACCAGGGCTGCAAGTTAATCGATGGGGGAGGGATGTTTTGCAACAGATGGGATGGTATTATCTGGTCAGAAATTAGCTATGCAGCAGATGGAGAGGTACGGCTACATTCCTGGAAAAGGTATAGGGAGAAAGTTGCAAGGAATTACACAACCAAGCTGTGTGGAACCTAAGAAAGTTGACTTGTTTGCAGAGGAGCAGTAGATGTTGTGGGATATGGTCAGGGCCTTTTGTTCCCTATCATGTTTTTATGTATGTAACACCTATGCAAATGCAAAATGTTTCCCAAGCCCTGGAATTGCTGTCTGTTCATTGCTACGAAACCGACAGCCTTGGAACAGGATTACCAGCCATACCAAATACGTTTAGTGCAGCTGCAGCAGGCAATGGTGAATGGCAGCCAGTGAAAAGTAAGATGGACCGGGCAGTGACCAACCTAACCCAGGGGCTCTGTCATGCTATGGAGATTCCTGATGACGGGTAAGGCTGTTGACCTGAGAGTCCACAACCTAAGACAGGCACATTCAAGCCTGCTTTAAAAGCAAAAAAAGAGGACCTGCTGCGGGCTAACTAGTTGATTAGTGCTCGTTGGGATGAGCAGGAACAGGAACTGGGCATGATGCTAAAAAACCTAGCCTAATTGCACTCATCTGTATCTGATTTTCCTGCTAAATTAGGACATGGTGTGTTTGTGGGGGAGTATATAAGCAGAGGTGAAGCAGCAATAAAGAGAGACTTTGTAGATACTACCACCATCATGGGTCTACCGATAGTGCTTCATCCCCAAACCCTCATCTTATCCACATTCCTGGCTCTGCTGGTCGGAGCACAATGGCAGTAGATTGGCTCCTTGGGACTGAGCTTTTGGATTCCTTAGGCTGACATTTTCCGTGTGCTACACTCCATCACACTCCAAATCAGGATGGTGCAGTTGAGGCCTGATGGCATTTAGGCAACAAGGTGTGGAGGGCGGGACCCAGAACACCACAGTGGGTAGAGTCTGGAGACTCAGCACACTTATAAGACCAGAGACTCAGAGCTCCAGGTCCTGAGAGAGAGCAGCCCAGAGCGAGAGAGGGAGGCTTCAGGGCCTCAACACCAGCAGGGAGAAGACGTCTCCACGTCCAGGTCAGTGGTCCCTTCTGTCTGTGTCATGTCACACTCCCACCTCTCTGGCTACAATGTGATTTTCTCACACATTGGAGGTGGGAAGGAGCCAGTCTTGTGTTCACTTTATTTGGGTCTTTGCTCCCCTTCCTCTCAGACCTCCTCTCAAGTTGTACAGCTTCACTTCATGTCACTTTTCAGACATGCGCAGAGTTGACTGAATACTGCTTGCTATGTGTGCTGCTTTTATGCCTATGTTTTGTGCTTTTCCTTAGCTTTACCTTAACATTTTCTAGACTTTGACTTAGGTTCTAAAGTAAAGGCCTTAACTGTTTCAATAATTCTGTTGATTAAAAATAGTCATTTTTGGTCCATACGATGTTTGAGTGATTCATGAACACTGCAAAAGCACTTCCTA
Source organism: Ochotona princeps (assembly GCF_030435755.1). Lineage (NCBI taxonomy): Eukaryota > Metazoa > Chordata > Mammalia > Lagomorpha > Ochotonidae > Ochotona > Ochotona princeps. The sequence continues at coordinate 49,954,745 of NC_080832.1, read as the reverse complement.
GGGATGGGATGGATGGGCATTTGTGTCTTCTTTGGGATTTCCTAGCTCTATGCACAGGTGGAACAGGCAAACGATGTGAGGCTGGGAACACCAAGTGCAGTGAGCCTTTCGAAAGAAGGGTGCAGGCAGTCAGGGTGGTCTTTGGGGGAGGACACTGATCTTTGCGTGAGCCGTGTTTACTTGAGAAGCATTGATAGGATCGATTCTACTTTTGTCCCCCTGAACTCAAGGCTTGGACATTTTTCCAATAATGGTTTAAAACACTTATTTTTCAAAAAGGTAATTTTCATGCCCATTTTTGCAAAGCTTTCTGCAGCTAACTTGAAAAGTCAGACTTGTCGAGGTTGAGAGGGGAGACAGAGAGAGATTCTGATTCTCTGATCCCCTGGGTTATGCTTGGGACTTTGTGGAGCCTCCAATGGCTCCTTGGATGGATCTTGGAAGATTTCCTGAGAGTCACTCTTCTGGGAGGACGATGATGTGGGTGACTTTGTGTTATGGATGGATGTAGATGAGAATATCATTGTCTGTTTGCTTTATTTGTGCAGTGCAGGGGATCAGTGGAGTCATCTGCAGGGTGGAGACCACATAGCCCCAGGTCTCCTGGAAGAGTGACCTGGGCTCAGCTTCAACAGAGAAGCTCCAGTGGCAGCAGACAACTGCCTGCCGACCAGTCCGCCGACCAACAAAGGCAAGAACGCAATCCAGCCCAACCAGTCAGCTTCCTTCTCTGCCAAGACTGTCTCCAAGGTGTGTTTCCCAGGTAACTTGGTCATTTTTGAGCAGAAGCATCCCAGACGATGGCACGCCGTGAATCTGGAGTGAGCTGAGGAATTGCTTGTATGCCCCTTTCTCAGTGTTCCATTTTTTCCCCTTTTTCCTTTATTTAGAAGCATCCGGATCACAGAAGAGCAGCTTGTGCAAGAAGGGCTCCAGGTTGCTTGTAGGAGCTGAGAGCAACAGGTCGTGTGGAGCTAGTCCCCTGACACTTGGGAAGCCTCAGCCTGCGAAGCCTCATCAGGAATCATGGCCCAAAGGCTGAAAGATGAGAGCACCTGTTCCATCTGCCTCCAGATATTCACAGATCCCGTGTATCTCTCGTGCTCCCACAGTTTCTGTTGGCATTGCCTTGAGCAGTTGCCGTCAATGAGTGAGGACAGGGGGATAGAGTGCCCCACGTGTAAGGCAGTCAGCCAGAGGGCTCCATTACGTGAAGTGCAGCTGGAACAGATCAGCCTTTGCTTGAAGCAGCACTGGGGTCTAATAAAGACAGAACTGCTTATCTCGGATGAGATGCGGAGCATGTGGGAGGATGTGCGCCTAGACCCAGGCACAGCCCACTCGCTGCTGCTGCTCTCCAGTGATCTGAAGAGTGTGCGGTATGGCACAATGTGCCACAACACGGAGCCAGATGCCTGCAGAGTCACTCAGCTGGTCAGCGTGCTGGGCAGCCCCTCCTTCTCCAGGGGCTGCCATTACTGGGAGGTGGAAGTAGGAGAAGGCCATGAGTGGGCGCTGGGCGTGTGCCGGGACTCTGTGGATAGACAGTGCAAGGGTGATGTATCTTGTGAGCAAGGCTTCTGGATCATCAGCAAGCAGGCGGGAGAGATCCGTGCCCACTCCCTCCAGCCACGTATCCTGCGTGCCAGCCCTGGCCTGCACCGCGTGGGAATCTTCGTGAATGTGGAATTGGAAGTGGTCAAGTTTTTCGACGCTGCCAATAATTCCTACCTCTACATGTACAAATCTGTGCCCTCTTGTGAGCCTCTGCGTCCCTTCTTCTCTCCAGGACCCCCCAGGGAAGGGGCCACGGCTGTCCCTTTGCGCATCTGCCAATGAAACGCAGCCCTGGCTGGAAGTGCCTGGCTCAGGAGAACCAGGAGCAGACAAGGCGCTGGACTCTTGACATAAGCGAGGCTGGCATGGGGCGGGGATGTCACTTTCTAGAATGCTCCTAGCTCAGAGCCGGGTATGCATTTCCTCATGGATTGTGTAGCTTCCTCACTTACCAGTGCTCTTTGGCCACTTTGGATGCAAGGAATTTGGTCATGATGAGAAGAACCCATACACTTTATTGGTCTCAAGTCAAGGACAACATGGAGAAGATGCACCTGCCAGTGACAGGGATTATGAATAGGTTTATTAGAGAGTGGTTTTTCTTTCTTTTTTTTTTATGCTCCTGCCATTGTGGATGACAGTGATATTTGTGTGCATATGCAGGAGAGTGTCACAGAGGGGGTGTGGTCAAGAGAGGAGTGAGGAGCCCTACTGCATCAAATGCGATGTGCTCTCTGCTCCATTCTGGAGTGCGGCATGTTGGTGGTCCAAGCAGTCCTGCTTGCGGGACAGATGCTAGTGTGGCCCTCCCTTGTGTCAGAACATGTCATATCTGTGGCGGGGCAGAGGATGCAGAACCTTTTGAACTCTGTTCTAGAGAGAGATGTGAGGGCTGTGCCTGTGGGACTCATGAACTGTTGCCATGGGTGTCAAGTCACTGATACAAATGCCAACACTTGCTGATGTTTGAGAACGAGTTCCAGCCAGCTCAAGCCTAAAGCCTAAAGCCACAAGCCACTGCCCCAGCTCTTGTGAATGTCAGAATCCTCATCACTCAGGTTCATTCCTGAACTCATGTCTCATGAAAACAGTGTCTGTGTTCACTTTGGGATGTATTATTTACAGTTGTAGAATTGAAACTTGTATTTGCAATAAAATCTATGCAGCTTCCTCTGTTTTTGTGGTTATTGTGCATCATCACCTCCTCACCTCTGGTAGGAATTGCATCCCTTCTGAACCTGCATCCTGTGCCTTTGCAGCCTCACCCCCTCTGAACTGCTTTGGGATGCTTGCTGGCCCTTGGGGGTGGTGCTTGGCTGGTCCACAGAACCAGCTGCTTCTCAGACGATGCCTGCTGCCCCACGGCTGCCTTGGGGCATGTTGTCAAAGCAGGCTTGAATGCCTCAACACAGAGACCCAGAATTCTCTTCTGCCCCCCTCTCTTCTCCAAGGTGTTGCAGAGACTCCTCTTTGCTTTGGTTCTCTTTGGATCTCTGTTGGGTTCTTGGAACCCCATTCTTTCCTAAGGGTTGGCCTTGGGTGGGCTCCACCCTGTTTCCTGGGCATGGTATCTGCCAACAAAAGAGCTAATGTAGTCTGAAACACCATGGGTGTGGCTTGCACTTATTTCTTTCAATTGCATTTACTAGGAAGGCAATGCAATTCATACTTTAAAAAAAGTGTATTAATGTTACTTGCAGGAGTTCGAGTGAGGAGTGGAGGATGTTAGAGATGCACAGACAAAGTAAGAGAAAGAAGGACAGTGTGTGTGTGTGTGTGTGTGTGTGAGAGAGAGAGAGAGAGAGAGAAAGTCTTGTGACTAAATTTCAAGATGTAAAACCGGAAGCCAGAAACTTCTCTTGCATCTCCCACATGGGTTTGGGAGTCTGTTCTCCAGACTACTGCAGGTGTTTGACCTGGCCGTTATCAAGGAGCTGCATCCCAAATAGTGCAGCATCAACTCCAAAATACACAACCAAAGGGAATGGCAGCACACAGGCACAGGGATAGCCAAGCACCCCCCTCTTTGCTCCATGGAGAGTTTTGAAAGAAAACACTGTTGTGCTGGATTTTCAGATCCCCAGAAAATCATCAAGTCTGAAGTTGGTGCTAAGACAAAGGGGAGTTTTTCATGTTAACCTAGGTCTCCCAGCCACATCTCCTACTCTCCACCCCTCCGGCCAGCCCAGCAGGGCTGGAGAGGGCAGGGACCAAGGCTGCCTCTTGAAGAGCATGGCAGAAAAAAGAGAATGAGAGAGTCCCCAGGTTGAACAGCACAGGGTTCTTATACAATTTAGGCTATTAGTTACACAGTCATGATATAGCAGGCTTCCATTGGTGGGTTTGAAGTAAGCAGCTTTCAAAAGGTACCAATTGATGAGCAATAGGGCTATAGGGCGGTGAATCTTATCAAATACCAGGTATCTCCTTCTTGAGTGGTTTGCCTACTTGACCTTCGTGGTGTCCTTCTGGGTGTCACTTAGGCTGTCAGATCTGGGGTTCACATAGCCCCCAGCCAAGCTATTCAGGCAGAAATCATAAAAGGCAAAAAACACCTAGGTTCTACATTCCCCTCTATTTCTAGTGACTAATCAAATCTTTCATTTAATGACATACCTAGTAATACAATAAACAATGTACAAGCATTTTTGAAAATACTAACATTCAAGAATCTCTTAGTGCTAAGATGTTACATGCATACAAGACAGTTTTACCAGGAACCGGAGCCTCTACCTACCTATCATCCCTTCAGGCTGCTACATTTCCAAACAGAGGCCTGGATCCCAACTATATTTAGGGAAAAGGGAGGTTGTGGTCCACTCTTTGCTACTTCCTGCTAAAAGGGGCACCATTGAGTAAGAGCAACAATAGGGGTCCATCTAGCGGTTCCTGATAGAAGATAGAAGTTACTGGGTTTTCAATGTACAACCTGGCACTTGAATGGCTTCTCTTTGTTGAAGTCTAGATAACAAAACAGAATATAGTGATAATTCTTCCCATTCTAGTAAGTCGTGAGTTCAGTTAGAAACTTCAGTTTGAATACTTGAGCTCCAGGACAGTGCATCTCCTGCCTGGATCCCACACATCAGCTGGGCTGCTCCCTTCGGGATGAGTACACTGAGGAGGGATGTCTGCATGACTGGGTAGGTCCTGGGCCCACCCACTGCCCTCATTGGGCAGTGAATTTGGGGGGGCAACCTTGGACCTGGGCGCTTAAACATCCAGCAGCCTGCTGGCTGCTAGGAGATCTCAGGATGGGGCGTCTCATGCCTGGATCCCACATGTCAGCCAGCATGTACACGTGGTGAGCTGTCCCCATGCGAGTGTGCCACTTGGCGGCTGGCTCTGACTGCTGGCCACCTGGCTGGGGAGCTCTGGGGTTTTGTTCTTTGAATTGCTCCTGAGGTAGCTCCAGATTGATCGCTCTGTGCTTCTGGGATGTGAGTCAATCCTAAAGATTCCCAATGACTGTAACTCTTCTTTTGAAGAATTGTAATCACTTAATAATGCTGACCACCGAACACTAGTTCATGCAATAGCTAAGGCTCGGGGCTTGTCCAGCAGGATCATATCTTATTACCTGACATAATGGTGGATCAGCAGACGGGTCACATTAGGCAGGGCCATGACATTAACTAGCACTTGAGAACCATATCAGGGGGTAGATTCTGTGGGGGATGTGTGAGCTGCAACCTGTGGAAATTCTAGCCCCACTTGTTAACTCAAGTGTTGTGTTGGTGATGGGCTAAGCTAGGTGTGACCAAGGAACCTGCCATCAATCACAGATAAAGAACCCACAACAGTCTGGACTGGTCAAGGCAGCAGCACCCAAATGTGCATGCCTAATAGGGTGTGGGGTGGGCTGGGATGCAACATTCATCAGCTCATACAAGGCCAAATGGAAGGCCAGACTGCTCCTGGATCTGGCCTAAAACCCATTGGCATGTATGAGAACTGGGTCTGGGAGTGGATCAAGTGGAGGAACTTGGGAAATGCCCCTGGCGAGTCATAGCTCCCGTTGGTGAACATGTGGTCCAGACCTGGGGGTCAGACAAGCTGGGCAAAGTAGCTCCAACAGCTGGCTAATGTGTGAATGGTAATGGAACGGGGTGTATCGGGCAGGACTGAGCAAACCTTGGCCCACATGTGAAACTAGAAGCCAGGATGGAACACAGATCATGCCGAGCTAGGCTCTTGTACCTACTGGTCTGCATGAACCAGGGACGTTTATCCAACATGTCTAAGGCAGAGGCTGTGATTGGTGAGGCGCTGAGCTAAGCTGAGTCAGAGCAACCACTGGCATGTGCATGTGATCTATGGCTGGGAACAGGCTTGGTTGGGGAGCTAAGGGGAGACCCTGGCTGGTATGAGGTTCCCACTAAGAGGCACACGGGCTGGAATGGGGCTGCGCTCTGGTTGGGAAAGGGTTGTAGTCTCCCTTGGCACAAGTGTCGACTGCGACTTGACACACCGGGCCGGGTCAGACTCCAACACCATCTGGTGTCTTGGAGGACCAGGGTAGATGTAGGAGGACTAGGCTAGATCTCAACTCCTACTGAGCCATATGTGAGCCGTATACGGGTATGGACGAGCCATGGCTGGGCTGAAACATCCAACAGCAAGAGCCAGATGGGTTGAAGGCCAGTTAAGAAAAGCCACTGTTCCTGCTATCACAAGAGGTGGACTGAGTAGGGCTGGCTGATGGACCCCCTACTATGCGCAAAATCTGTTGTTGGCAGGGGTTCTGATGGAGGTGCCTGGGCAACTCCTCTGGCAGGACACAGTCCCTGCAGGCAAGCACAAGAAGCATGGTGGGAATCATCCCAGGGTAGGCCATGGAAAATTTCCCAATGGCATATATTTGGCATGGATTGGGGGCAGACCAGGTTGAATCAGTTCACGTCATCCACTGGCAAATCCGAGCATCAGAACAGTGTGGGTAGAGCCAGGTATGATCACGACAAAAACCAGTGCACAATACGGAATGCCAAGGTGGGGTTGCCTGTTTTGGATGTGACCACAGCACCTAACCAGTACACGCGTGAGAACCAGGAAGGAGGCTAAAGAGCCGGCGGGGGAGTAAGGGGGGTAGTCCCCTTGGCAGACAGCTACTTCCACTGGAGTGCATCTGCTGGGATGGGGGCAGACCAGACTCAGCAGGGCTATAACACCTGTGCGCCTCATGTGGACTAGATCAGGGAAAAGACAGGCTGGGCTGATTGTTCCCACTGGTGCAAACAAATTAGAGTAGGTAAAGGTTGTTTGGCTTAGCCGCAGCATCAGCTGGCAGAAGCTGGCACTGGGGCTAATTCTGTCAAGTCAAACCACGGAACCACCTGGAGAATGCATAATCTGGAAGTGAGAACAACCTGGGAGGGAAATAGTGGGCTCCCCCCTCTTGGGTTACCACTCCTACGGGACAGCATGAAAACTAGGACAGATGATGGGGTGGCTAGGCAGAGAGGCCCTCAACAACAGTCATGAGGGCTGGATAGTTGAACTGGCTAGACGGAACTAGGCTTCAATACCCATCGACATGTATGAGAGCTGAATGGGATAAGGGACAGATTGGACTAGTCTGCTACACATACTGGCAAACCAGGGTAGGGGGCAAGCCTGGTGGGGGTTATGTGACTAGGCTCCAGCTCCCACTGGTTGTTGTGAGGGCCAAGTATATGCTGGGCAGAACCAGGCTGGACTGCAACACCCATTGGTTCCAGTGGAAGTCGGGACTGAAAACAGAACCAACCCAGCAACTGCAACCATCAGATGATCGGGGTGATGGACTGTGCCAGGCCATGTGCTTGCTAGTGCATACAAGAATCTGGTCTGGGAATACCTCAGAGTTTCTTTGGGGATCTCCATAATTCAAATGCCGGACTCAGAACCCTAACCAAGAAAAGACAGAAGACAGAACAGGTCAATCACCACCTCAGCTATATGTTGGCAGCGAAATACTGGGCAAATGAAGACTCTATGATGGACTATGTCAATCAGCGGATTATTCAACGACCTCATTATGCTTGGAGTGGTGAGATTGGCAGCAATTCATAAGTGGTAAACTATCAAAACCACTTGAGCGGGTGTGTCAGGGCATGCCCCACATCCGGAACTTGGGGTAAGTGGGAAACTGGGTGGGGCTTCTCCCTCAATATCCCCCTTTTCTTCAGATACATGAAGGAAATAATATGGAAATAATAGTCTTACCCCCTTCCTATAGCTCTTGAATCTTTTTTTTCCCCTAATTAACTATGTAAAGATTGTCAAAAATATAATAAAAAATCAAATCAGAATAAAAAAGAATACTTGAGCTCCAGAGCTTAGATGTAAGAGAATTGTTAGGTTTTGAACTTTGTCACAGTAAACATTAATTTAAAACTGTGGACTAGATTTGTATCAGTCTAAGTTAACTTCTTTAAGTCTCAAATTTTGGAATATACTGAATGAACTCAATGGAGCACATGAAACTCCTTCTGAGCTGCATAAATTGTTGACCTAGATCAATCAGAAGGCACAGTAACAACACAAGGATTAGCATGTAGCATAGCATCAGGATATAAGCCCATTACATGACAGGTAAATGCATGCCGACTTTTTGGCTAATCTGAACAACTATTACATTTGGTATTTTGAAAATTCTACAGTAGTTCTTCATCTAGGTAGGTGATGTCTACCACAGTAATCAGAAGAGGGCAGGGTTTGTCTCCAGCCAAAACTGAAATGAATGGCAGAATTCTGGCGGGGTGACTCAGGATGTGAAACCACCGTTGCACCATGAGGGGCACAAACACATATCATCCCACCAAGAAAGGGCCAAGGCGAGCTTCGGTGTCAAGCAGAGTTTAAAAAGGCCTTTTCCCTGTCTCTTCCATACTCTTCTTCCTCTGCTGCCTTCAACATCAGGTCTGTCTGCTGCATGGGGAAAGGAAGGGAAGCCCGTGACCATGGTTCCCTGAAACAAAGCCCATCTAAATTCTTCCCATATATTTGTCCGAGTGATTCTTTCTGTGCTGGTTGGTGTATCTAACAGTAGGGAACAGGCAACTGTTAGATTTTTCTAAAACAATTATACTTGACCAATTGTTACAGCCCTAGGAGTTGCAGGAGGACACATATAGCCTAGAACATAAAGCACAGCACTGAAAACATTGTTGCGAGACCTACTAGTCACACTGTAGATGGCAAAAGATTTAAACTGGTTTTCATTTACAATAACCCAGCAGTTTGTAGTATTCTAGCAAGATTTTAAAGAATTTTATACACTTTAAAGCAGAAGCAAGTAATCTACTAGTTGTAGTCTAACAAGCCATGTATTTGCAATTGAAGAACCCAAGAATCTTAAGTAGGTGAGCAAGGAGATCCCAAACAATTTGGCAAGTGAGGAAGGTATGAGCTCTGCTTCAGAGCACTCAGGGTGTATTACCCCAGTAAGGCCTAGTCAAAAAAAACTGAAGAGGGAGATGGCAACCATCCCTGTCGGGGCCTAGTTGTGGCACTGGTTGAGCAGTCATATGCCAGCCAACATATAGGCCACTGGGAACCACTGTATTCTAAGCTCTTCTATTAATAACTTTCAGATCAATGACTGTATTATTTACAAGCTACACGTAACTAAATGTAGCCAGTTAGACTACTGGTTGTAGGAGTGTACCAAACTTTGGAACAACTGCCTCAGAGCAAAAGAGCTAAAAATTCAGACATAACCAAAACTGAGATGATACATCTTAATATTTACTATGATTCTGAATATGCAGGTCCCGCATGGGAAGTCAGTAAGGTGACCCTAGTAACTTGAACAGATTAGCACTCTTATATGCGGGATTTCAGTGATCACCTGAGGCTCTTGACACGTGATGCTTAGGCTGTGGAAGCCTCTTGAATCCACAACAACCCCATGAATCATTAGACAAGCCATACCCAAAGTGAAAGCTCTCTCCTCTCGAGAGAATAGCACAACCATCTTTGATGGCTACTTCTTTGCACCAGGGTGTGGACCACTGATGTCCTTCATGGAGGCACACTCTTCACAGCAGTGTCCTGGCATTCCTCACCTGATATGCTTGCTTTCTTGCTGGCTCTGTTGTCAAACCAGAATGCCTTTGGGCTGACACTGAGGCCACTGCGTGCTACTTGAGATTGTCAGTCTATGAGTCTGCTGTAAGAGCTGTTTCCTATGTTGGAGCATTTTAACATTCCCTGGCATCTGAATTTCATTGAACACTTTCATACATTTCATATAGCCATACATTTTACCATCTAGCTCATGGGGATTTGGGGTCCTGTTGCCAGTTTTGAAACTGTACCTGAGCAGTAAGTCCATTTGAACACATTCAGAACTATTCAGCTGAACAGACTTTGTAGGTCCTGAGAAAACAGAAACAGACATGACTCTCCAAGAGCTTAATTGTGTATCCATACATTATTTTCAAAAGGATTTAGCTTAGCAATTCTCATTTGTGAATATTTTTATCTATAAGCCAATTAAGATAGACTACCTAGTATGGCACATAAACATGTACATGCATATCAGGTAACACACATTATACAAACAGCTTTTGTAACAGCTTCTTGACAATTCTCTTAAGTGTTTTTAAGTTACTGATTGTTAAGAATTACATTTTGCTCTTAATAACCTGAGTAAACTATCATTGTAATTTAGTATTTAACTTTACCTTTAATGGATACCATAGACCTGCTAGAGCCTAGAACACAAAGTATCCATGTTTAGAATTATCAAACATTAAGCGATTAGAGACATCTATATTTCAGATAGCACTGTGGAACCACCTGTAGGTATTTACACACTCTTGCACTTTTTAGAGCCAAGTATCTAACCATTATGACTGACTACACCACAACCAGATGGTCTGTTAGAGATCAGGAAGGAAGGTTTGAGAAATTTACTTAAAAACAAGAGGGAGTATACCAACAAACAATGTATTCCTCTAGCAGATTCCTTTTCTTAGTGGGTTAGTTCCTCTTCCCCTACCTGGGGATAACAGCACCACTTTTAGATCTGTTATGCAAACAAGACCAGGGAGTTCCTCTACTGCTGGAGGCCCCACCTGTCTCACTACCTCATTACCTCACTACTTATAGGCCTCACCTCTCCTGGAACTCCCTACAGCACACAAGCCAGAAATAACATTGCTATATCCATTGTCCCATCTAAGCAGTATGCAGGGACCATGCTCAGGGGATTACCTGTCCTGAGTCAGCCAAGAGTCCAAATGTTAGAGCAATGGAAGCACCTGACCAGCAGGAGAGTGAGCCGCTACTTTATGGGCCTTTTAAAGGGGCTTGTGAGAGCTGTGGTTACACAACAATGCAATATTGTCCCTTCTCTGATGACAGAGGGGATGATAACTTTCCATTGCTGTTAGGACCCACCTTGAGGACAGAGGGTAAGGGATATAGCCACATTCCATTTGCCCACAGTCAGTGGGTGCTGGCTATCACTGCATGCACCCCATAATAAGGCAAAAGTGAAGAAAATCCCAGCAAAATCACAACAGAAATTTAACCAATGAACAACCTATTGTTAAAATGACAGGACCAATCACCACGTACTTATATTAACCCTGAATGTAAATGGATTAAACTCACCAAAGTCATAGATTAGTAGACTAAACTAAAGCACAAAACCCATCCATTTGTTGCCTACAGGAGATACATTTCACCAATATAGTTCAGTGGAAACTATATCTCATGGATTTTGAGGCTTTTTTTAGTTTCATTTCTTCAAAACACTTTTTTCTCTATAAATTCTTTAATGACCATACAGTAGCATCATTTTATTCAAGAAAGTTCTTGATTTCCTTTTCCATCTTTTCAGTGACATGTTAGTCATTTCGGTAGCGTGTCATTTAACTTCAGGGCATTGTACATTTCTGTTTTTCCAGCCTGTTTTTGATTTTGTTTTGTGACTTTTCATTTAATGGGATGTATACTAACTGTGTAAGCGAGACTATTATACAAAGTGGCATGTTCGTTCACTTCATGACATTGTAAGTTTCTGCTTTTCTTCCTGTTTTGTTTTGTGACTTTTCACTTTGGGGGGATTTATAGTGACTGTGTCATGGAGACTGACATGTCCAGATATGAAGATACAGTGTAGTGTACATTTCTACTTCCAGATCAAAGATGGACTCCCAGTGAAACTGTTGGATGTGTCTTGAAAATGGGATGCTGAATTCTCTACCATTTTCCATGTCCACAATGATGGATTTAGGACTGTTTATCAGGAACTATATTGCTGAAGTGATATGAGAGAACTCCATGGGAGGTGTGAGGATTAGGGAAGGAGTGTGGGAAATCCCAGGGCCTATGTAACTGTATCATTAAATTATAATCATTTGAAAGTTGTAATAAAAAGAAAACATGTTTTAAAAATTAGTTTTTTCTGTTGTAATTTATGCTTGAAAGATTTATTTTAAATTTTTCCAAAACACAAGTGCTCTATGGTTTATTTGTTTCAGTTTTACCTTTACTATTTAAATTCTTAAATTTTAAAAATTATATTCTTAGATTTTCCATAAAAAGGTAATTTTTCTGCCTAGTTTAAATTTGTTTTTCAACAATTTGTACCTATTTTGTATCTATTCCATATTTTGTGTTTTTTTTAATGTTTTAATTATTGTTCTGTTTTTGAAAGATTTATTTATTTTTATTACAAAGTTAGATATACAGAGAGGAAGAGAGACAGGAAGATCTTCCCACCGATGATTCACTAACCAAGTGACCACAACAGCCGGTACTGCACTGAGCCAAAGCCGGGGATCTCTTCTGGGTCTTCCATGTGAGTGCAGGGTCCCAAAGCTTTGGACCATCCTGCCTTCCCAGGCCACAAGCAGGGAGCTGGATGGGAAGCAGGGCCACCGGGATTAGAACTGGTGACCATATGGGATCTTGGTGCGTTCAAGACGAGGACTTTAGCCGCTAGGCCACGCCACTGGGCCCCAATTATTGTTCTTCTAATGGCAGATTTTTTAAAAAAGAGAAAAAAAGAGAGGTCATCCACTACTAATTCACTCCTTAAATGGCCCCAACACCTAGAGCTGAGTTGAACTGGGACCAGGAGCCAAGAAATCCTTCTAGGCTTTCCATGTGGATGCAGGAGTCCAAGGACCTGTACTGTCTTCTGATGCATTTGCAGGCCACAAGCCATGAGCTGGATGAGAAGTGGAGTAGTTAGAACATAAACTGAACCATATAGGATGGCAGAGTTGCAGATGAAGCATTAGCTTGGTACACAACTACATTGCCCACCCCCTTATATTCCCTCCATGTGTTCCAACGTTATTTAAATTATTCATTTTGCAAGCTCAAATTTCAAGTTTGTTAATGTGTGTACTTGCTTTGCTTTGCTTTCTATTGCTTTTTTTTTTTTGTCAGCATGAATATTTTTGTAGTTGATTGGGGCACACAGTGTCAAGGGCTACAACAAAGTGGGTAAGACCATTGTTTTAAAATCCTCTCTCTCTCTCTCTCTCTCTCTCTCTCTCTCTCTTTCTCTCTCTCTCTCTTTCTGTGTTCAGGTAGGGGGGCAGATAAAGGGAGAAGCCCCATCCAGCACCACACCCATCCCTGCGATCCTAAGGTCATTGATGTGAGACTTGCTCTGGGGGTACTGCTCAAGTGGTTTTGATAGTCCAACAATTCTGAATTACTGCCAACCTCACCATTCCAAACACATTGAAATCTTTCCAGAATCCACTGGCTGTCCACCTTAGAATCTCTGCTAGTCCAGATTTTCACTGCCAATCCGTGGCTGGGGTAGTTGATTGATTTGTTCTGTTCTCAGTCCTCTCTTGTGGTACCTGGTACACACCTGGCCTTCACACAAACCAGTGGGAGCTGCAGCCTAGTCAGAGCAAACCACAATACCCCTACCAGGCCCACCCCTGCCCTGGTTCCCATGCTTGCTGGTATGTTTGACGGACTAGTCCTGTCTGTCCCACATCCCATTCAGCTCTCATACATGTTAATGGGCATTGAAGCCTAGTTCAACCCAACCAGTCCCAGTTTCCAGTCCACACACATGCTGGTTGGTGTCATTTTGTCCAGCCATAGCTGCTCCAGTTCTGCTTTGCATGTTTTTCAGTGATAATGGTAACCCAAGAGGTAGGTGCCCACTATTTCCCTCCTTGGCCCACTCCCACTCCCGGATCATGTACTCTCCAGGTGGTTCTGCAGTTTCACTTGACAGAATTAGTCCCCAGTGCCAGCCTCTGCCAGCTGATGTTGTGGCAAAGCCCAACCAATCCTGACCTACTCTGATTTATGCTTGCACAAGTAGGAACAGTCAGCCCAACCTGGCTTTTCCCTGATCTAGCTCACATGAGAGCTGTACATGTTGAAGCCCTGCCTGGTTTGGTCTGCCTCCATCCCAACTCACGCTCTCCAGTGGGAGTGATGACTGAACACGGGAGCCCTCCACATTCTCACCGCCAGCTTTACCCGCTCCACTCCTGGATCTCAAGTCTCCTGCAATCAGGAGTGCCGCGGCTCAGTTTGGCATGGCCCTCCTCGTCTCAGCATCTGTTACTGGGAGTGTAACCTGGCCCAGATTGGCCCACCCCCAATTCTAGCTCAGATTGGTGGTGGTGGTTTCAGCCTAGCCCAGCCCAGCTGGCATTAAGTCCCAGCCCTAATGTGTACTGGTATGTGTTGCAATCAATCCTGGCTCGACCCATACTCTATTCTTGTGCTGAGATTTGCCAGTGGGTGATGTGAACTGGTTCAGCCTGTTTCTTAGGATTGTTTTTGTAATCATTTTTTAATAACAAAGTAAAAATGAAATGACACTGTGCTGGGAAATGTTAAATTACTGTTTCTCCAAAGTTAAAAAGGAAAGGGAAAAAAAAACCCACAAATAAAACCTTCATTGCGGGCCCAGCGGCTTGGCCTAGCAGCTAAAGTCTTTGCCTTGAATGTGCTGGGATTCCATATGGGTGCCAGTTGTAATCCCGGCAGCTCTGCTTGCCATCCAGCTGCCTGCTTGTGGCCTGGGAAAGCAGTCGAGGATGACCCAATGCTTTGGGACACTGCACCCGTGTGGGAGACCTGGAAGAGGTTCCTGGCTCCTGGCTCCTGATGGGCACAGTACCGGCCATTGCACTCACTTGGGGAGTGAATCATCGGACGGAGGATCTTCCTCTCTGTCTCTCCTCCTCTCTGTATATCTGACTTTGTAATAAAAAAAAATAAATCTTAAAAAAAAAATCTTCATTGCAAAACTTGCCTATTTACAAGCACCTTCAACACGGCCATTGAACCTCAAACATGTCACACTGTGGACAGACTTGGGACACTATACACATGCTCAGTCAGCTCTCTGGACCCACATTAGCATCAATCAACCCAAGGCTACTTACAACCTATCTAGCAATAATTATTCTAGTTATTTTAAAGTATCTAAGAATAGTTTCTATGTTATTTTGCTTTATTGACTTTATTAAATAATAATCTTTTTAAATTTTTAACATTATTTCCTTTGACTTTTGGGGGAGTAGGTTTTATGTTTTTCTTTTGTTTTGTAATGCTGTTTTAACAGAGGTAGATGCACACCCTTGTTGGGATCCAATTAGGATGGGGATGGCTTAAATATGGAGGAAGATGGCTAAGACCAAAGTTTCAGTTTTTTTCTTTATATTCTCCTACTCCTAAGGGTGGGGGTGGAGGAAGGTGCTGCTCCTTGCTGTGAAACTACATCAGCACCTGAGGATGGAGGACAGTCATTTAATGACAACTTAGAGACCCCAAAATATGGAAGATCATATTAAAGGTGTCACTTAATTTTAGAGTTCTGAGACATTATTGGCTTCATGGCACCAGGGCTGAGAAAGTCTTTCCAAGATCTATTGGCTGACCAAGTCCTCTTCAATGTGTATCCACAGACCCAGGCACTTACTACAAAGCGTAGCTAGGAGCATTGTTCAACTTGTTCTGTTTTCCATCCACTGACAAGGCACTCAGTATCCTCTGCTGGCCTAGATGATCTGGCTGTCATGCCCTGCCTGTGTCTTTGGATATTCTGTCCACTGCGCAGGCATCAACAACTGAGAAGACCCAGTCCCAACACCTTCTCTCCAAGGTCAGACCACACATATTGTAATTTTCCCTGTGGATAGGGTTTGAGTATAGTAATGTAATTGGGGAGTCCCCCAAAAAACATCACTTGGGGTGACCTCAGACTTGACTTTTGTGTGTGCCAGCTAGTGCAGGGTCAGATTTAGTCTGTTACTTGAACAAGCATATACCAGTGCGTAAACCAGTGGATGCAGCTAACTGGTCAGTTCTGCTCCCAGCCCCATCTCTCAGATCAACTGATAGGTGCTGGGAGCTAGCCCAGCCAAGCCTGCCACAGGCCTGGCCCTCGCGTACATCAACAGATACCACAACCTAAATCAGAGCAATTACCAATAATCCCCACCATGCCCACTCCCAGCCTGTTTTTGCATGTCCTTGTTTGTCCAGTTCACCCCACATCTCATGTGGCTCTTATGCACAGCCATGTGTGCTGTATCATAGTTCAGCCAGACCCACCCTGAGACCCAGCCTACACATATACTGATAGGTACTGCCTTGACCAGCATGGTCCACCCCCAGCCCCAGCTCTCATGATCACCAACGGGAGCTGCAGCCCAGCAGGAAAGTACCCACCAACACTCTATCAGGCCCACTCCTAGCCCCAGAACTTGTGCCTGCCAGAGGGTACCACAGTCCACCCTGACATGGCCTGCATTCAGTTCTTGTATACATCAGGTGGTACTGTGGCCTAGCCCAGCTGGCCAACAACAGTTCTGATTCTCTCTCATACCAATTTGGCCTATCCCCGGCCTAAACTCACACTCACTGGCAAGAGCTAAGGCTTAATGGGGAGTTCCCCAAGTTCCCCCACCAGGTCTGCTCCCAGTTCCAGATTTCACAAGTGCAGTGAGTGCTGTTGGCCATACTGATATGGATAGCCTCCAGTCCTGACATTCACCAACAGGTACTATGGCCTAGTTAGACTGGCCTGCACACATTCCAACTCTCACCAGTGGGTGCTACAACCTAGCCCAGCCTGCAACTCCCCATCAGACCCAGCTCTCATGTAATCCTATGGGTGCTGCAGAGTAGTCCAGCCTGGTCCAAACCCATTCTCACTCTCATGAGCACCAGTGAGTGCTGGAGCCTAGTCCTGTCTGGGCTGCTCCCAGACCCAGGCCACACAAATGCCAATGGGTGCTGTAGCCTTGCCCAGCCTTGTCTACCCCAGCCCAGCTCTCAGACTAACCAGCAGGAGTTGCACATGGCAGAGGTGTGCCCAGAGTTTCCTAATAGGCTGGCTCCAAGCCCTAAATCTTGCATGTTCTAGAAGGTGCTTTGACCCAGTCTGTCATGGCCCGCCTGCAGTTTCAGCTCTCACTGGGGGGGTATTGCAGCCGAGTCTACTTAATACAGTCCATACCCTGTCCTGGCTCTCATGCTAAGGCCCCACTCAGCCTGTCCCCAGACCCAGCTCACATAAATATTGAGGAGTTCTGCAGACTTGCCTGGCAGGCCCATGTCTAGCCCACACTTATGTGCTTTCCTGTAAGTGCTGTGGCCTAGCAGGGGAGTTCCCCCAAGGTCTCTTACCAGGCCCACTTCCAGCCCTGGCTCTCACAGGTTGAAAATGCTGCAGCCATGCTTGACATAGCCTGCCCTCAGTCCCAGCCTTTGCTTATGCCAGCAGATACTGCGGCTTGGTTCAGCCTTGCTACCTCAAAGTCACAGATTCTACAAATGTTGATGAGTTCTGGGTTCCAGCATGGCTTGACCTGTAACCACCTCCAGTGCTCAAGCAAACCAGTGGGTTCCAAGGAGGCAAGCCCACATGTCCTTTACAGAATTTTCCTTCACGTCTGGTTTTCTTGCATTCTGGTGGGTGCTACAGCCCAACCTAATGTGGCCCACCCCCTGTTCTGATACTCCTGGATGGGTTCTGCGACCTAACCCTACCAGTCATGCCCTCAGCCCTAGCTTTTATGTGTCCTGGCAGGCATCAAGCATGAGTGGATGTCTTAGCCTGATTCAAATATGCCCTCTAGATTTCCCCTTATAAACCACCTGGTCTTAGCTCCCTTACCCACCTGTAAGTGCTGTGTTCCAGCTCTGGGAAGCCCTCAGAAGTTATTCTTCCCCTGTCAAACATGTCCTCTGATGTTTGCATTGCAACACATTTCCGGAAGTTCTTCTCTGGTCAATCAGAAGCCCCTGCTTTAACAACAACAATAACAACAGAACAGGAAACTAGGCCCCCTGCATGTTGGCCTGGCTGCTGGAGTCCTCACCTTTAACACACCAGGATCCCTTGTGGGTGTGGGTTCTAATCCTGGCCATCTTGCTGCCCATCCAACTCCCAGGTGTGGCCTGCAAATACAGTCAAGGACGCCTCAACGCCTTGGGAACCTCAAACATGTGGGAGATCCAGAAGTTCCTGGTTCCTGACTTCAGATTGGCTTGGCTCAGCTCCAGCTGTTGCGGTCATTTGTGGAGTGAATCATCAGATGGAGGATCTTCCTGTCTGATTTTCCTCCACTCAGTATATCTGCTTTTCCAATAAAAATAAATACAGCTTAAAAAAAAAGAATAAGAAACTATGCAATTTCATTAATGATATCATTTAAACAAATTTGATATTAACCAGGCCCAGATGCCGGGCAGCTACTGGCTGCTTTACTCTCAGCGGTGTAAAATTTGCCTAGTTACCAAGCAACCTAGACAATTGTTCACAGCTGCTTTTTAAAAATTCCTATATTTTATTAATTACATTGCATTATGTGACACAGTGTTATAGGCACTGGGATTCCCCCACCCCTCCCCATACCCTCCCCCCATGGTGGATTCCTCCACCTTGTTGCATTGCCACAGTTCAAATTCAGTTGAGATTCTTTCATTGGAAGTATTTACCAAGCATAAAGTCCAGCATCTTATTGTCCTGGTAAGTTCAACGGTTTCTTGGAGAGACCATCTCTGGTCTGAAGGTAGAGCCAGCAGAATATTATCCCAATCAATTAAAAGCCCCAACATAACACCAGCAACAATTTACAACGTTATGGTATTAATTGACATGGTATCGATTGACCAATGTGTTAAAAGGAAAATGCAGGTTCTTAACCACATCCTGTGACTTCTTCATAGACATTTCAATTTTGGTTTATATACTACCGGGTTCTATACACCTTAAAGTGGCTATAGATTGCCATTCAGTTGTCTTTTGTCTATTTTCATTTTAGTATTTAGCTGTACATCAAAGAACTGTAAAACCTAAAACACTCTTAATACCCTATGTTATTCTGTAATGGGGAGGGAGTGCAGAGAAATCTTCCATCTCCCTAAAAAGTGTGAGGAAGATGTGAAATATAACCTATCAGGATCATATCTGGTAACTCACAGACAACAGGCTCAAATCAGCATTAGACAATAGTAAAGCTACAAAGGCATATGGGGTGAATCAGGAGTGATCCTAACAACCTCTTAACAGGAGGTCATATGCACAGAGCATGGGGGACCCCAGACTGAAGCAGGTGGACAGGAGGAGGCTAGTATCCCAACCCTGAAGACTCCCAGATCCTCACCATGGACTATCAATACAAGCAACAAGGACTACATTGTTGGGAGCACTGCACGTGTGCCCTGCCCTAAGATGGCACCGAAGCCGTTCCTCTTCTTGGAGCTTGGCAGTAAACAGGATTCAGGAAGTGCCTTCTGATTGGCCCGTAGCTGCATGCCTGGCGCGTGTGCTGAGCGTAATCAGGGTCGAGTCGAACGGCTGGGAAATCAACTGGTTGGAAGAACAAAGTGCTTCTTGAAACAGAGCCTGGAGTGTCGGATGATTTCTTCTGTGAGATGGGAGATCCCGATACTACATCCCAACTGCCAAGGAGACCACGGGAAAATGGAGTGCCTTCGGAGGCTGAGAACTCTGAGGTCGCCCACCCCCATCTGGAGCCTCCACAGGGGATGGAGGAAGTCCAAACTCTGCCATGCAGGAACCAGCGTCATCAGAATGACAACCAGTAGCCCTCAGCGGTCTGCAGAAACAGAACAATAAATTTCCTTTGGGTCTGGGAAGGGGAACTTTCTCTGGTCCTTGCCTGGTTCTGGCTCTGGGTCCCCATCCTCTTTCTCAATGACCATCAGGATCGCTCCAGAAACCCCTCAAAACAAACAAACATACAAACAAACAAAAAATACCTAGATTAGATAGACAACAACAAGCAAAGCTTAGAATCAGACAGGAAACGGTCAGCAGGGATTCACTCATACCTCGCCAGTTGGCACACAAAGATTAGTTACTCCTCACTGGGGTATTGAGGGTTTCTCTGCACACCCCTTCAAAAATATTCTGCACCTAAATTGTTGACACATGTCTTATTAGAGTTATAAGCCGGTTCAGACCACCCGAAAAACAACCAGGTTCAGCAAAATCATGCTTTTTTTTTTTTTTTTTAAGGTTTTAACTATTGTTTTCCTCTTTAAGATGTTTCTTTAAATGTTTATTTTTATTTGAAAGGCAGATTTTACAAAAAGAGATGGAAGGACATGGGAAGAGCTCTTCCACCTGCTGGTTCACTCTCTAAAGGTCCACAAGAGTCAGAACTACACCCATCCAAAGCCAGAAGTCAGGAGACTTCTCTAGGTCTCCTGCATTGGTGCAGGGTCCTTAGGGCTTGTGCCATTCGCTGCTGCCATCCAAGGCCATAGGGATGGAACTGGATGGGAAGTGGAGCAGCTGCCTCACAAACTGGAGCCCATATGGGTTGCTGGCGCTTTGGGCAGAAGATCAGCCTGTTGGGACATGGTGCCAGCCTCGGTAGACCTATTTGTTTGATAAGACTTTTTTATTTTAATTTTTATTGCAAAAGTACATACACAGAGAGAAGGAGACAGAAAGAAAGATCAACCATCTGCTGGTTCACTCCTCAAGTTACCACAATATCCAGGGGGGCTGAGCCGATTGAAAGCCAAAAGCCAGCAACTTCTTTCTGGTCTACTGTGGGCAATCACCACCGGGTCTCCACCTGCTACATGGTGAGAGTGGCTTCCAGCAAACCTAAACATGACCTGAGGTACTGCTTCCAGCCTTGCATGCTGAACATGACCTCTGACATGACTGGAGGGACAAGGGGATTTGACACGCCTTCTAGACAATTACAGTGTCATTGTTGGGACTGTCATTAGATGCCCTCTAGTCCTCCTCTTTCTTAACCTTAATGAACTTTATTTTATGTGTTAAGTATTTTTGAAAAGGTTGTTTATTTTTATATATCTTTTCTTATTTTTGTGATTCGATAATAGAGTTCCACAGGCCCTGGAATTTCCCTTACCCTATCCCCTAATTCCGTCCACCATCACCCTCCTGCATTCTCCTATACTATTATATTATATTTCTTCATAATGGCAGAGAGTCTAGGATCCTATTGTCAAGATATACTTAACAGTTACATCGGGAGTCCATCATTGAGCTGGATTTAGAGATGCATACTGCATTGTATCCTCACATCTGGATATGTGAGGATACTATATATCCCCTTAAATGAAAAGACACAGTAGAAAATCAACAATGCGAAGAATAGATATTTATAATGCCATGAAGATAAATAACATGCTACTGGATATGATAGTCTCCCTTACACAGTTACTATACATCCCCTTAAGTGAATAGCCACAAAATGAAATCAACAACAGGCAGGAAAAATGAAATTAACAACACCACGAAGTTAAATAACATGCTACTGAATGACTAATGTGTCACTGAAGAAATGAAAAAGAAAATCAATAATGTTCTGGAGGAAAATGGTGTTACTGTATGATCTATGAGTCAGTGAGGAAGTGAATTAAGAGAAAGTGTTTTGAAGAACAGAAACTAAATTGAAAAAAATCAAAATCCAAGAGATATACTTTCCACTGAGCTTTGTTGGTGAGGTATGTCTTCAATAGACAACACTAGATAGGTTTTGTATTTTAATCAGGTCCACTAATCTATGATGTTTAATTGATGAGTTTCAGCCCTTCACATTCAAGGTTAATACCAATAGGCGGTAATTTGGTTCTGTCATTTTAGCAATGGGTTTTTCATTGATTTTGTCTTCTGATGTTATTTTGCAGGAATGTTCCTTGTATTTGCCTTTGGTTTTGATGGGTGCTGTTCCTCCTCTCTGTTAAGAGAACATCTTTAAATATGATTTGAGGGCAGCTTTGGAAGAGGCATATGGTTTTAAATTGCTTGACTATGGAAGAATTTTATTTCATGTTCAAAGACAAAGGAAAGTTTTGCTGGGTACATTATCCTCGACCGACAATTTTCTCCTTTCAGAATATGTTGCTCCATTCTCTTCTGACCTATAGAGTTTCCTGAGAGATCTCCTGTGAGTTAAATTGAAACACCTCTCCATGTCAGTCTATTTCCTTCATGTGCACATTTAAGGATTTTTTTCCTTATGTTTGATTGAAGAGAGTTTGATTATCATGTGTGGTGGTGAAGATGCCCATTGATAAGTACGAGAGCTAAATGGGATGTGGGACAGACTGAACAAGCCTGCAGTGCATGTTGGCATGCATGGGAACCAGGGTAGCGGGTAGGCCTGGTGGGAGTTATGGGGATTCGTTGCAACTAGGCTGCAGCTCCCACTGGTTTGTGTGAGGACCAAGTATGAAGTGGGACTACAACACCCATTGGTTCAAGAGGAAGACAGGGCTGAAAACAGAACTGACCCAGCAATTGCAATGACCAGTGTGTGCATAAGCTGATTGGGGCGACAGACTGTGATGGACCCTGTACTGGCAAACTCACACAAGAATCAGGTTTGGGATCATCTCAGATGAAGTTTCTTTGATGATCCCTCCAACTGAACTGCTGATCTCAGAACCCCAACCATGAAGAGACTATGTCAGCCAGTGGACTCTGAAGAGATTTCACCGCGCATGGAGCGGTGAGATTGGCAGCAATCCAGAACTGTTGAACTATCAAAACTGCTTGAGCAGGACCCTAGAGCAAGCCTCACATCAGGGACCTGGGATGGGTGGGAGGCTGGGTGGGGTTTTTCCCTTTGTTTCTCCCCTGACCCCAGATACAGGGAAAAGAATTATGATATTAGTGTGGAAACAGTGGTGTTGCCTACTTTCCTGTAGCCCTTGACCCTTTGTACCCTAATCAACTAAGTACGATTATTAGAAAAAAAAACAACAACAACTTGCAGTAGTTGACAGATAGCAGCTTTCAGTCATGCATTTTGGTGTAAGAGGTGTTAATTAATACCTGGAAAACCTTAAGAAAAATTTACACTTTTAAATGTGACTTAGAGTTGTTTTCACAAAATGAGGTGATTATCTTGCTAAAGTCACATAGGAAATCTTCATTATTTGAGTCTCTGGAGAAGACCCTTGAACATCAATTTCCAAAAAACTGTAAGTGCAAAAAAGCAAGGTACAAAGCAATATCTGTACTAAATAAATGTTTAGGTAATATGCAGACACATATACCTCTGCAGTAATCGGAAGTAATTGATAACAGGAGCTATTCTGAGGTAGAATGAAGCAAGGGAAAATGAAAATTTCCCAAGGTAAGTTGTACATTTGAAAATCTAAATGGAGGATTAAGCTTGTGACTATATGTATGAACTACAAGTATGTCATTGTAAAACTTAAAAGAAAACTAAGAAATGAAGGATAAGAGAAGGTGAGTATGAGTGAAGGAGGTCAGAGTGGGTAGTATCATTATGTTGTTAAAACTGTATGTGAAGGGCCCGGCACGGTAACCTGGTGGCTGAAGTCCTCACCTGGCATGCACCAGGATCCCACATAAGTGCCAGCTCCTTTCCCAGCTGTTCCACTTCCCTTCCAGCTCACTGTTTGTGGCCTGGGAAAGCAACACACAGCCCATAGCATTGGGTCGCTGCATCTGTGTGGGAGACTTGGAAGCTCTTGGCTCCTGGCTTCGGATCAGCTCACCTCTGGCCATTGCAGCCACTTGGGGAGCGAACCAGTGGATGGAAGATCTTTCTGTTTCTGCTACTCTCTGCAGATCTGAATTGCCAGTAAAAATAAAAACATCTTAAAAAAAAAAAAAGACTGCATGTGAAATACGTTAAATTCATTCCCTTTATAAGCAAAAAATAAAATTTAAAACAATGAAAAACTACCCACCTAAGCTTTGTATATGCATTGAAGTTGTTTTGATGTAAATGAAAATAAACAAATAAAATGCAAATATATAACATTGGGCCCAGCCTTGAGACATAGTGGGAAAAGCCTCGGCTTGTGACAGTGACAACTCACATGGCATGCATCCATGCTGCAGCTGCTTCACTTCCATCCAGCCCCAAGCTCAGGAGCCTAGAAAAGCAGCAGCAAATGGCCTGCGTGTTTGGGCCTCACCACCCATGTGAGAGACCACACTGAAGCCTGGCCTTGACCACGCCTACTAGTAGCTATTGTGGACATGGGCAGAAGGAACAAGCGAACAGAAGATCCCGCTCTCACGTTCTCTCACCCGTTCTCTCTCTGTGTTTCAAAACAGATAAACGTTTAAATATTTAAAATGCAAAACACAAAAGATGCAAAATACATCTACAGCAAAGGAATAGTTATAAACATTTAAAAAAGCAAAGCTCACTTTCAAGAGAGGCAAGTTACAGGGCCCGGCGCAGTGGCCTAGAGGCTAAAGTCCTCACCTTGAATGTGCAGGGATGCCATATGGGCGCCGGTTCTAATCCCATGTGGGCGCCAATTCACATCCAGCTCCCTGCTTGTGGCCTGGGAAAGCAGTTGAGGACGGCCCAAAGCCTTGAGACTCTGCACCCGTGTGGGAGACCTGGAAGAGGTTCCTGGCTCCTGGCTTTGGATCAGCATAGCACCGGCCGTTGCAGTCACTTGGGGAGTCAACCATCGGACAGAAGATCTTTCTCTGTCTCCTCCTCTCTGTATGTATGACTTTCCAATAAAAATAAATAAATCATTAAAAAAAAGTTGAAGTCCAAGTACAGGTTTCTCATGATTTTTTTGCACAAATTTTTCTTTTCCATGAATTCTTAAAAAATGTTAGCTGTATGTATGTATTTCAACATTTTTTTCACCAAAGCAAACCTATATTTTAGCAAGATTTTCTGCTGTTTTTGGAGAACCCTCATACATATAGCAAATATTAGGTGAACATCACAAATACATATAAATTCTTTGAGCAAATGGACTAAACCTCTCTTTCTAATGTCTGGTTAACATAGGTAGTAAAGTCATAAACAGAATGCTTTTTGCAAAAGAATTCCAATTTTTCCAAGTGCTTATTTACCCTTTGACACTAAATAACTGCCCTTCTAAGAAGAAATACACTTTTGTATGCATCTTGCTATTGATTTGGAAAGTCACCTACAAATCTGTGCTCCCTATAACATGACAGTTTCTTTAGAAAGATGAGTTTGGGGCCCAGCGCAATACCCTAATGGCTGAAGTCCTCACCTTGCAGGCACTGGGATCCCTTATGGGTGCTGGTTCCTGTCCCAGAGGCCCTGCTTCCCATCTAGCTCCCTACTTGCGGCCTGAGAATGCAGTAGAGGAGGTCCAAGCCTTGAGAACCTGCACCTGTTTGGAAGACTCAGAGGAAGTTCCTGGCTTCAGCTCAGCTCAGGTGGTTGGGGCCACCTGGGGAGTGAATCAGTACACAGAGAAGATTTCCCTCTCTGTCTCTCCTCCTCTCTGTCTCTCCTGATCTCTTTCTAATAAAAATAAACAAATCTTAACCAAAAAAAAAGTGAGTTTGACCTCTTACAGGACTATGCCTGATTATCACCCCACCCTAAGGAAGCATAAGTTCGCTAAAGAGCACCACTGACCACAGAGCCCAGAAATGACTCTCCTGTGACAGAGGAAAATTCACTAGGAGTGCAGAAACCAGCTTCCGCAGTTCTGTTCCAGACCCCGAGCCAAGAGGCCGAGGCGCTGTGGAGCTGCTGACTTCCATAGCACCTACCAGGATGTGTGAACACAGATCTGCTGGTGAACACAGATCTCAGAGTGAAAGCATTGACTCTGTTGGTGCCCCACAGAAGCTTGCACCTTAGTACTTGAGAAGCATTCTTCCATGTCCCAGGCAGGCTGCTAAATGACATTGGAAGGATGACTTCTCAACCAGTCTGGGCGCCTGTATTCTACTTAACAGAGCAAACCAACAGAGCCTGATTGCAGTGGCTGGGCCTTAGTTAATTCAAAGAGGCTCTGTACTCAATTCACCAATTACACTGCAACCAGCTAAGCTGTCTTTATAGCCCACACTTCCATTTCCTGCAAATGCTATCTGAATGTGTTTTTGGTGGAACTTTTCTGAACCTGCTTTCAATCTGGGGACTTCTAGATTCCAGATTCATTCTTGTTTTCTGCTATTCTTCTCTGTTTTGTTTGTGACTGTACAAATGATTGCTGCTGAATTTAATTAACTTAGGATTGTTCTTATTTGATGAGGCTTTAGGGTGTTCTACTGTGATATGATAGCCATTAGGGGTGTGCTGGGAGGTGAGGAGAATCCTGCATGAATTTTTTTTTTTGAATTTTCAAATTATTTTATTTTGACAATCTTTTTTTTTCCATTTTTTAATTTTATTTTTGACAATCTTTACATACTTGATTAGGGCACAAAGGGTCAAGGGCTACAGGAAAGTGGATAAGATCATGTTTCTACATTTTTTTTTTTCTGTATCTGGGGTTAGGGGAAAGAAAAAGGCAGAAGCCCCATCCAGGCTCCCACCCATCCCAGGTCCCCGATATGGGCACACTCCGAGGTTCCTGCTCAAGTGTTTTGATAGTTCAACAATTCTGAATTACTGCCAATCTCACCATTCCAACCATAACAACTCTCTAGAATCCACTGGCTGACATAGTACACCTTAGAGTCTTCACTAGTCCAGATTTTCACTGCCAATCCGTGGCTGGGGTAGTTGATTAGTTCTGTTCTCAGTCCTCTCTTGTGGTACCAGGTGTCCTCTGCAGGTTCCTACAGATTGCCATATCCTCCATGTGCCCGTGAAGAGGCACATGGAGGCTTAGCCTTGACACATGCACTCCATGGTCAGACCATGGAACCCGCATTTCTCTTCATGGTTGTGGCTCTGAGATCAGTAGTTCAGTTGGAGGGATCATCAAAGAAACTTCGTCTGAAGTGATCCCAGTCTGAATCTTGTGTGTGCTTGTCAGTACAGAGTTCGGTACAGTCTGTCGCCCCAATCAGCTTATATAGATGCTGGTGGGTGCCATTCTGTCTAGCCATGCCTGCCCCAGTCCTGGTTTTCATGCTTTCCAGTGATAAGGGTAATCAAGAGGGAGGTGTCCATTATTTCCCTACTGGGCCTACTCCCAGTTCCGGGTCATGTACTTTGTAGCTGGTTCTGCAATTTAATTTTTTCTTGTTTATGTGAAATTATTTCTTTTTATTGGAAAGGAGGATATACAGAGAGGAGGAGAGGCAGAGAGGAAGATCTTCCATCCATTGATTCACTCCCTAAGCTGCTGCAGTGGCTGGAAATGAGCCAATCTGAAGCAAGGAGCCAGGAGCTTCTTCCAGGTCTCCCACATGGGTACAGGGTCCCGAAACTTTGGGCCGTCCTCAACTGCTTTCCCAGGCCACAAGCAGGGAGCTGGATGGGAAGTGGATCTGCCAATATTAAAACTGGTGCCCACATGAGATCCCTGCACATTCAAGGTGAGGACTTTCACCGCTAAGCTATTGTGCTGGACCTGTTTGTGTTCAATTATTTCTGTGTTTATTCAAGGAGAGAGAGCTCCCATGAGCTGTATAAGGCTCAAAAGCTGTCAATGTCTAAATATCCAGTATGGGTGGCAAGATTATACTAACTTAAACCATTAAAGCTACCTCTTGAATCTGCACTGACGGAAAGCTGGAGTCAAGAGCCAGAGCCTGAGAGTGAACCTGGGCCCTCCCGTAAGGCATGCAAGCTTTAGGGAAAAAGACAAGTAACTCAATCTAAGCGAATATCATTTGGACCAATTTAAAATACCTAGAGCAATGAAAGTTAAACTCTCTAGGATGACTCAGAGAATTGTGAATGTTGAGTATATACCTATGATATTTAAGGAATCGTTCCTTTCTTAAAATGTTTACTGAAAGAGCATTGGTAAAAAGAGAAAAGGCAGAAAAAGAAATCTACCATCCTCTGGTTCACTTCCCAAATATGCACAAGGATAGGGTTTGGACAGGAAGAAGTCACAAATCTGGAGTTTATTCTAAATCACCAGTGTGGGCAAAGGCTCTAAACACTAAGGCCATCTCCTGTTTTCCCAGGCTCATTAGCAAGGGGCTCCACAGGACATACAGCAGACAGGACTCAAATCAGAGTCCATATGGGATGACAAGAGTAATATATTTTATACATATATGATGGTGTAATAATTACATTTTTCTAAAGACTTCCAATAGGAACAGTTACTAAGCATGTATGGATGAAATGGTGTGGGGCATGGGAATTGTAAATTAAAGGAGAGCAATGGCTACATGCTGATGATAGCAGCTAGGAGATGAGGTGACATGAGGCTGTCCAGGATTCTTTGTTTTTGTTTATGCTGCACATTTTCCATTGAAAGCAAACAATGCAGCATATTGTACTTATCTAAGAAAAGCGAAATCTAGAAGTAGAGGAGAAAGTGGCTAAGAGCACTCTAAGAGGAAAATGAAGACGTCCTCATCCACACACACTCCTAACACAAAGTCAGCCATAATCTTGCCCTCCAGAGCAACTCTCAGGAACTCTTCCAAAATCCAATCAAAGAGCCATGGGAGGGCAAAGAAAATCCACAGCTTAAGCCAGCAGAATGAAATAAACACATCTCTAAGTATCATTTTCTTTCTTTCTCTCATTCTCCCCATCTCACTGTCTACAAATTTGATTTTTCAAGTAAACTGCAGAAAGCTTTAGAAAATTTACATGAAAGTTAATTTATAAAAATATATTTCTTAATTAATTCAATAGGAATCAAGCTTCGAGTTCAAGTGAACAAAAAACAGAATGAATTTCACAATTTCTCTCAAGTTAACATAGTTCAATACACAAAAATCATTGTCATCACCAAACGACTACCTGACCACCGGTACAGATTCTTCTTTTCAAAGGCTCACTGAACAGGGTGAAAACAAACTCACAAAATCACAATATCTGATTTATTTCTTTATGTCTTTCCAAACTGCCAATGCAAGAGAGAGGTGGTGTTGGGTGGAGGGGATGTGGTCCTTGGCTAGCTCTCTGCCAGCCCACTGATGTCCTGTGTGGATATATTTTAGTGAGTTGTGGCTGCTCCACTTGTGGATGTATCTCCCTCCTAATGACCAGGTCCAACTTCTGTTGGAACCTCTTTTCTTTTCTTTTCTTACTCTTCTTTTCTTTTCTTTTCTTTTCTTTTCTTTTCTTTTCTTTTCTTTTCTTTTCTTTCCTTTCCTTTCCTTTCCTTTCCTTTCCTTTTCTTTTCTTTTCTCTTTCTTTTTCCTTTCTTTTCTTTTCCTTTCTCCTCCTTTTTTCTCTTTCTTTCTTTCCTTCCTTCCTTCCTTTTTTTTATATTAAATACAAAGACTTATGTAGGTGTTTCTTTCAAAACTCTTAGTGGAGCAGAGAGGTCGTAGTGGTGGGTGGCAAGCAGGTGGTGCTTGGCCATCCTTGTGCCTGTGTGCTGGCATTCCCATATGTTTACAGCTTCATGTCCTGACTGCTACGGTTTCCATCCAGCTCTGTGTTTGTTGCCTTAGATGCAGTAGACAATGTCCCAAAGTCCTGGGACTGTGCATCCGCAAGGCACATCCGTAAGAATCTCCTGGCTCCTGTGTTTGGATCAGCTCAGCTCCAGCTTTTGTAGCCAGTTGGCACTCAACCAGCAGATGGAAAACATTTCTTTATGTATATCGTCTTTGTGAACCATCCTTTCAAAAAAAAAATAAAGCTAAAAAATAAGTAATTTAGTTCATAGGGTGGTGATTGGGTGCACAGGGACTCTTGGTCGTAAAATTTGTGATTAATACCAAATCAAAGGGAAAACTGGAGCTTGAGAAGAGTGACTCAAACTGGAAATTATGCAGATCCCTACTATTTCTGCCAGTTTCTTTAAGGCTTGCTCTAGACTAACACTCAGCCATCCTCTGTTGGATACTGTATCCAGCAATGCCCAGTTGCAAAGTACATCTACTAATGCCCTGCCACACCTGCTCAGATTCCTGCGACTGATGGTCCCAGCTATCAGTGCCCTGGGACCATTACATCAACCAATCCCAGCGGTGCTTCCTCTAAATGCATCACCCTTTCAAATTCCTCTGACCTCTCTCTCTCTCTCTCTCTCTCGCTCTCTCTCTCTTCGTTCAGGTCAGGCAATTGCTCTTTCATGAGCCCAATAAAAACATGTCACTCCCTGTTTTCCTGTGTCTTGGATTCATGGCTGTGAGTTGAACACTACAGAAAAGAGCTAACAGTAATGAGAGACAAGGAGTTCGAAGCTGCTGGCTCACTTCCTTTAAATGCCAGCAAGGCAGAGGACTGTGATAGACTCCCCTCTCCCCTCTTCCTCCCTTCCACTTTCCCCTCCCTCCCTCTCCCCCCTCTCCTCCCTTCTCCTCCCCTCTCCCCTCTCTGGGATGTAACATTAGAAAGAGAGATAGTGTTCCTTAGCCACTCATACCCCTCCAATACTCACTACCTTCGGTTTGAGTTTTTTCTTTCTTTTTTTGAAGGTCAGATATACAGAGAGGAAAATCTCCTGTCAGATGATTCACTCCCCAAGTGACTGCAATGACCAGAGTTGTGTCTATCTGAAGCCAGGGGCCTAGAGGTTCTTCTGGGTCTCCCATGTGGGTGCAGGGTCCCAAGGCTTTGGGTTGCTCTTGTCTGCTTTCCCAGGCCACAAGCAGGGAGCTGGATGAGAAGCAGGGCTGCCAGGATTAGAATTGGCACGCATATGGGATCCTGGTGCGTGCAAGGCAAGGACGTTATCTGCTAGGCTACCGCGTTGGTCCCTGCCTTCTTTTTGAGTTTTGATTTGAATGCACATGTGGATTTTGTGACTGTCAACATTCCCCTTGACTCAGTCATGGGTGCTTAACACTCTCATCCTGTGCTTTGAGCCAGCTCTCCTCTCTGTCCAGCCAGATAATGGCAGTCAAGGGGATGTTTCCTCTGAGAATTTCACACTTTCTCTATGATGTCTCTTCCAGTACCCCACATAAAAGAGATAAGTGGTCCTGGGACTCACATACACCTGGCCAAGCCTTGCCACCCACCTAATTATGAAACCCCTCTTGTTAACTTCTGTTTGCCTCTCAAGGAGAAATTTATGGATTTGGGTAGCAGCAGAAATTTCCTGGGTACTCTACCAACTCTGTTCTGTGGGAACTCATGTATCTAATCTACTTATTAGATACTTCTCCAGGCATAAAGTTCAAGTGCTAATGCATGTAAAACCTCAAAAACAGTTTCTGCTAGCTGCCACTGTGGCCCTTAAGGCCAGTTGTGCTGGAGTCCGGCTTTACCATAGGTCCCTCCTTTGCCATAAGTAGAGGGAGAAATGAGGGGGCCCAGGACTAGAAGCAGTCAGAACTATCTCCACTCCATAGCTCCTTAATAGACTTATACACTATGATCAAAAAGTGGTTTTCTTTGCCACAATCCTGCAAAATATTTTGTTTCTTCTTTTACATCCTGTTTCTCAAGATTTCACTAGACAATATATTAACTAACTCTTTCTAGGCCAACACAAGTCTATACTCATTAATGCTCTAGCCTAACCCTCCTCATGGCATCCCCCTTCTGACCAATACCATAAAACAAAAAAGGTGGGAGTGTTATGTTGAACAGAAGGAGTTCATGCAGGAGCTGAGTTCAGCTCCTATCTCATGAAGGAGCTGAGGGCTTCAGAGGATAAGATAGCTTATTACAAGCCAGGAACACCTTGGTAAGCTTGAAACACCAAGTAGCAGACTGAGTCCCAGTGCTATCTCTCCTTCCTGCCTCACTTTGGCCACCAACAAAAGAGAGCTCCACTATCCTCAATGTTATCTTTGCTGAGGTCAAACAATCACTCCCATTCAGAAGTGGTTCAAATGCCAAGTGTACACAGGAGATCAGTATCCACTGTAATGACTCAACACGGCCACAGGTATGCACAAAAATGAGTCTCCTCCTTCCCCCATCACTCACATCTTCAATGTCTAAAAGCCCAGGGCTATATACCCTGTGAAGACATCTCCCTCATGGGTCACCCAGCCACGTGGAAGTGGTCTCGGGATGGGATGTCTCCCTCTAAGGAGCAGTCCATCAAACTTACTCTTTTTTTTTTTGTTGTTGTTAAGATTGATTTATTTATTTCCACTTTTCTTTTTTTTTTTATTAAGGCACAAAGGTTCAAGGGTTACAGGAAAGTGGGTAAGACCATTGTTTCCACATTTTTTGGTCTGTATATCTCGAGTAAGGAGGGAGATAAATGGAGAAGCCCCACCCGACCTCCCATCCCATCTCAGGGTCCCCGACGTGGGGCATTCTCCGAGGGCACTGCTCAGATGATTTTGGTAGTTCAACAGTTCTGAATTGCTGTCAATCTCACCAATCCAAGCATGATGAAATCTCTCCAAAATCCACTGACTGACACAGCTCACCTTAAAGTCTCTGTTTGCCCAGATCTTCACTGCCAACACATGGCTGGGGCAGATGATCATTTGTTCTATCCCCTGTCCTCTGTTGTGGTACCAGGTGTCCTCTGCAGGCTCTGATGGAGAGCCATTTCCTCCATGTGCTCCTGAATATGCCATCTACTATTCCACCTGAGCCTCTGAGGAGGTTCAGCTTTGACACATGCACTCCATGATCAGACCATGTAACCTGCAATTCTCTTCATGATTAGGGTTCTGAAATCAGCAGTTCAGTTGGAAAGGGTCCTCAAAGAAACTTTGTCTCAGGTTATCCCAGGACTGATTCTTGTGTGTGCATGCCAGTACAGGGTCCAGCACAGTCCGTCACCCCAATCAGCTTATGCATATGCTGGTGGTTGCAATTGCTGGGTTAGTTCTGTTTCCAGCCCTGTCTTCCACACAAACCAATGGGTGTTGCAGTGAAGCTGATTCTGCCCAGCACATACTTGGCCCGTACACAAACCAGTATTGCCTAATACCCACTGACATGTATAAGATCTGGGTCTAGGAGTGGGTCAAGTGGGCGACCTTGGGAAACTCTCATAGTGAGTCACAACTCTGACTGATGATCACATGGTCCAGGCCAGGGGGTCGGGCAAGCTGGGCAAAGTAGCTCCAATTGCTGGTTGTGTGTGGGTTGTTTATGGAAGGGGGTGGATGGGGCAGGGTAGAGCAAACCTTAGCTCACAAGCAAGAACAGAAATCAGGCTGGAACACAGGTCATGCCGAGCTAGACTCTTATATGTACTGGCATGCATGAGCCAGGGATGCTAGGCCACAGCATCTAAGGCAAAGACTGAGACAGGTGAGGGGCTATAGCAAGCTGGGTTAGAACAACCACTGGCATGCACGTGATCTATGGCTGGGAACAGGCTTGGTTGGGGAGCTGACAGGACACCCTGGCTGGGTTAAGGTTCCCACTGAGAGTGTGGGGACCATAATGGGGACTTTTTTTTTTTAAGATTTTGGGTTTTTTTAGTTGGAAAGATAGATATAGAGGAGAGACAAAAAGAAAGATCTTCTGTCCATTGACTCACACCCCACCACACACACAAGCTGCCCCAAAAGCTGGAGTTGAACCAATCCAAAGCCACGAGCCTGGAGCCTCTTCTGGGTCTCCCAAAAAGGTGCAGGGTCTTGACTGCTTTTCCAGGCCACAAGCAGGGAGCTGAATGGGAAGGGAGCCGGTGGGAAATGAACGAGTACCCATATGGGATCCCAGAACATGCAAGGTGGGGACTTTAGCTGCCGGGGACCAGAGAACTGCCGAACAACAGGAGTGACTCCATTTTGTTATTTCCTCATTTTGTAATGGCCTTGGAATGCAAAATCCAGTTATCCTTCACCTAGATTCCTGGTAACCTTTCACCTAGAATCCCAGAACAAAGTTGTAAAGGTGTGGGTCAAGATAGGTTGTCATGGTAATAGATCTGCCCTGCCTGGCCCACAATCCTGCTGTAGAAACCTCCATCCCTTACGTGCTGCTTAAGTATTGCCTGAGAAAATAAAAGTTTTCAGAGCTTGATCAGACCTCTTGTCTTGCTCCCATTCTTCGTGTCTCCTGTCCCCCCAGTGGTGGGTTCTCTCCCCAGGTCTCCTTAGAAGACCTCGCGGGCCAGGGCATTTAGCCACTAGACTACTGTGCTGGGCCCCCAGTGCTACTCTTAAAAAGGAATTCTATGGTGGATTTCCATGTCAGTCTATCTGGGTTCCCTTTTATATTCTCTGAGGGCTCTAAGGATCATCTGTATTTTATTGAGTTTGCTAATTTTATTATTTTTTTCAATCTATCTGTTATGATTGATTGAAGAGGACGAATTGGCCATCCGATTTTCTGTTTAAACTATCAATGAAACAATCAGTGTTGAGGTTCACACTTAACAATTGTTTACCTGTTATAGTCAAGCCCTTACTCTTTTCATAGGCATTGAGGGTAGTTATGACTCATTTTTCATAGCATCGCCTTAAACAAGGACTTAGAATTTATCTTGTCTGCTAAGTCAGTTACCACTACTCTATTCGTGATCCTATTCCCCATTCAAAAGGTTAATTAAAAGCTTTCCTTTGCTGTTGCATTGTCACTTGTCTCCTTTATTTTTATATTATTATCTTATTTTCCTTAATTATCATGTGGGGTTCAAGGAGAGAGAAGATCTGAGGTTAATTTGCCATGTTTACTTAGAAACTTAGATAACATTTTTATTATTTATTTATTTATTTATTTATTTTAAAAGATTTATTTATCTTTATTACAAAGTCAGATATACAGAGAGGAGGAGAGACAGAGAGGAAGATCTTCCATCCGATGACTCACTCCTCCGATCCCAGCGCCTTCAAGGCGAGGACTTTAGCCGCTAGGTCACGCCTCCGGGCCCAGATAAAACTTTTAGTGGGAGATATTGCTTTTTTGTTTTTTAATCTTTAGATACGGAGGAAGTGCCATGAATGAGTTATTTCTAATAACCTTGAATCCTCTGGAATAAAGCAATTCCATTTGCTAGATGCCATTAGTTTGCTTTTCAACCTACCAATTAAGACTGAGATATTTTGCTACAATTCATAAAATTATATTATATGGTCTTCAAAATCTCACATTATTGTTTAGTAATTTTTTAAACACATCTGTACCATTTGCTTGTTGTTCCTTGCTAACTCTCAATGAGCTGACTTAACCCTCTGATGCCTCATTTTAATGAGCTGTGAAAGAAATAGCCAATGTTATGTAACAGGTACAATAGCTTTTTCTGTAGAGCTTTCTGTGGCTCTATGCTCACTTAATCTGAATCCAAGGTGCACCCGTCACCTTTGAAAGTTGTAACTGTCGGGGCCGGTGCCGTGGTCTAGCAGCTAAAGTCCTCGCCTTGAATGCACCGGGATCCCATATGGGCGCCGGTTCTAATCCCAGCAGCTCCACTTCCCATCCAACTCCCTGCTTGTGGCCTGGGAAAACAGTCGAGGATGGCCCAAAGCCTTGGGACCCTGCACCCATGTGGGAGACCTGGAAGAGCTCCTGACTCTTGGCTTCAGATCAACTCAGCCACTGAGGCTGTTACACTCACTTTGGGAATGAATCATCGGATGGAAGATGTTCCTCTCTCCTCCTCTCTGTATATCTGACTTTGTAATGAAAATAAAATTTTAAAAAGTTGTAACTGTCAGTGAAAATGTACAAATACATATTAAACTCTTGGATTCCAAAGCCCTAATCTTCAGAAAATGAAATATTTATTCCTACTCAGATCCAGCCATATAAAAATTTTAGTGACTATTTTAGAATGAATTTTTTTCCAAAAATTTTTAACTATCAGTCAGGATTCCTTGGAGGTTTTAAATGACTAGAATCAACCTTGAAATGATTACTTGGAATACATGGAAAAAGCGGATAACCAACATTCATAGAGGTTATTGATTCACAAAATCAACCGTGATCAGGGCAATCTATTGGCTGTCTCTTCTTTGATATGGTAGTGTCACTGTTGTCATTTCTAGTTTGCCCACAATTAAACAAGTGTCAGCAACAGTTGTGGGTTTGCTATGTTATATTGTCACCAAAAGATTGACCTATTTTTTTAAATTCGGCCCAAAAATACTCCAGGGGGAATATTTCAGTTCTCCTATCAATCAGCTGGGCTACAGGTAATGTCATCTCATCAGGGAGCCATTTCGATGCAGTGGTGATAGTAATAGTGATGAGTCCTCAGAAGCAATTTTTTTCTATTAGTTCAGAACATATGTAATACTATGTCCTTTATACATGTCAGCTTAAGCTGTGGCTAAAACAGGCAGAGAGAGAGACACATTTTTTCATTGCCATTTCGCTCTTGTTTTACTCTGAAATAGCCAGCTTTGCCTGACAAGGGTGATAAGTCATTGAGGAGTAGAAATGTGACACCATTTATTAAATTCAATTTTCAATAGGAAAACTCATAGGATAACCAGAATTATAAGTAAGAAAGTTAAGGATTTTTTAATAGAAATTACTTTTGGGCCCAGGATGGTGGCTAAGTAACTAAGTTCCTGGCCTTGCATGCACTGGGAATCCATGTTGGCACTGGTTCTAATCCCAGCAGCCCCACTTCCCATCCAGCTCCCTGCTTGTGGCCTGGGGGGAGCAGTTGAAGATGACCCCAGGTTTTGGGACCCTGCACCTGCGTGGGAGACCTGGAGGAGGCTCCTGGCTTCAGATCGACACAGCTCCGGTCATTGCGGTGGCCTAGGAAGTGACTCATTGGACGGGAGTTCTACCTCTGTGTCTCTCTTTCTCTCTGTATATCTGACTTTCCAATAAAGATATATCTTTAAAAAAACCCAGAAATTACTTTTGACTTAATAATCTGCAATGTATATTTTGGATATTGGTGATGGTTAAATGTCCATCCTGGAATTAGAATTACTTGAAAACTTTATAGTTATCTCTCACATTACTAAGCATTTTTTTTCTGCCATCTGATATATACATATATGTTTATGAATTATTTTAAAATTATGTAAGTTGGAAGGGAATATTGGAATTTTGCTTCAGAATATTTAGTTTATCAGACCTAGTTATTGATGTATTTCAAAGAAAATTTAAAAATTTGATTGGGATCTCTTCAGGTTGATAAGCTGCCATTCAATGACTTTTACATTATGATTGTTAAAATTTTTGATTTAGATGAATTACATTTCCATGCAATTAGAATGCAAGGAGATTGAATTATTTGTATTGTGTATCTGTACAGATACCAAAAGCCTAATTTAAATATGTTAAATCATATTGGTTGTTAGAAATCTTCTGAGAATTAATGTCTGATTTTGTAAAGCAATAAAACATCAGGTTTATAAATGCAAGTTCTCATAAATATGAACGGAGAATGGTTAGAAGTATCATTACTGTTGTAGGATTTCCTGCTTCAAAATTTTATTAACTCTCTGATCTCAAACAGAGTGCCTGCTGATTTCAGATCATTTCACCTGTATGGAAAGTGTTGTAGTTACTTGCAGATTTAGGTCTGTTATTTTAAAATACCTTTTCTGAGATACTCTCTGTCATGTGGTGCATTAATAATATCTTTTCAAAATGAATGCATATTTAGGCTGATTGGGTTGTACACTTGTCTAATATAAAGGAAGATGATAGCATTAGTAAAATCTGATTTGATTAATGTCAAGATAACTGATTTGTTTAAACATTCATGGATGATACAGAAGTTGGGTATGAGAATAGAAGTGCAATAGAATGTTATCATCTCTAATTCTGATCAGCCAAGTAACTTAGAGATGCTGTGAGCTCTGATTACAGTCCCTCTTGTGTTTGAAGCTGAGAGATGTCAAACTGCAAATGTATTACGTAAAGAGAGAATTCCAGAGGAACTGTTAGAAAAGGCATTATCAATTTTACAGTCTATATTAAAGAATTATTTACCATTTTGCTGTAGTTTGAAACCCTAAAGTTCATGGGTTAGAAACTTAATCTTCAAATACAGTGGCAATGGAGGTGAATCTTAAAGAGCTAGCCGTATCATCAGGATTTGGCTCACATTGTTTTTGCACACAATGGGCTGCTGTGGCAATGAGTTCTGATGTAAAGGTGAACTCCATCTACTTCTTGCTGTTGCTTGCTTGCTCACTTGTCATATGCTGTCTTCCACTGTGTTTGGGAACAGAATCTTTCACAAGTTGTAATCCCTCAACCTCCAAAACTATGAGATAAGTTTCTGTTCTTTATAAACTATACAGTCTCCAGTATGCTGTTTGAGCAGCACAAAAATGAGATAATTGTCGCTTGTGAATATCCAGTTGGAAAGTATAGAGAACAGTAGGCACTTAAGACATTTAAGAGTGACATAAGACTGCTTTCCTCACTACCTCCAACACACTCCTCCACTCCACCAAAATCAGAGAGAGAACTGAAGGGAAGAGGGTAGGTAGGAAGGGTTAGAAAGAAAAGAAAGAAGCAGAGGAGGTCCCGGCACGTAGTCTTAGCCTAAATCCTCGCCTTGTGTCTGCTGGGATTCCATATGGGTGCCAGTTTGTGTCCTGACTGGTCCAATTCCCTTCCTGCGTTCTGCTCCCTGCTTGTGCCCTGGAAAAGCAATAGAGGACATCCCAAAACCTTGGGACCCTGCAACCATGTGGGAGACAGGAAGAAGCTTCTGGCTCTTGGCTTCGGATCAGCTCAGCTCTGGCATTTGCAGCCACTTGGGGAATGAACCAGTGGATGGAAGACCTTTTTCTCTGTTTTGGCTTCTCTTTGTAAATCTGTCTTTCCAGTAATAATAATAACAATAATAATAATAATGTTAAAAAGAAAAAAACAGAGGAATATACTATTAGTCTACGTATGAATCTAGACAAAATCATATTCTAATAAAATACTCAGTTTTACCAAACAGAAAAACAGTTCTATCAACCAATTTGCTGCTGTATTCTGTGAAAAGCAAATCTGCAGAACATGCGTCATGAGTCTCATGGAAGTAGATTGAGGAGATGATCAGTGATTTGAGCTGGGATATCAGGGAAACACGTAAGGCTTAAAGAAATCAGTATTGCTAATGACTCATTAGTTGTTAGAACTTGGGGCAGGCACTGTAGTGATGATGTAAGTTAAGCCTCTTCCTGCCATACCAGAACCTATATGGGCTCTGTTTTAAACCCTGTGAAGGGGGCCAGCTCCAGCCGAGTTCTTAGCTCCAGAAGGGTGTGTGGAGTCGGTGAAAAGAAGAGACACTGTCACTTGGTTTACTCAATTAACAGCTCAAGGAGCTGTCTTTTTAATTTATCCAGTCACATCACAAGCTTCTGCACAAACATTTAATTGTTCTAT
This sequence comes from Ochotona princeps, assembly GCF_030435755.1. Taxonomy (NCBI): domain Eukaryota; kingdom Metazoa; phylum Chordata; class Mammalia; order Lagomorpha; family Ochotonidae; genus Ochotona; species Ochotona princeps. Next base: position 49,915,692 of record NC_080832.1, on the reverse strand, counting down.
TTTTACTTCATGACTAAGGGCGCATGCACAGATATTTGGTCATTCTGTTTGTTACTTCATGGTTGAGCAGGCGCCTCTAAAGATAATTCTGCAAAATACAATATTCATATTCTTCAAAGCAAGCCATTGTTCATTCTTCAGTAGTAACCATGGAGCGACAAGCAGGACACCAAGGCCAAGGCACATACGATTACCTGTTGCTCAGTAATACATTCCTACTACATTTCTATTTCTACAATTTACCCATCACTTAATAGAAAAAATATGTCACAAGGGAAAAAACATAAATCCAAGACAAAAGTTTCAAATATACAACCCCATAAACAATCAAACAATAATTAAAAGCATATCTCTATAATATTAATAAAAAATCCTTTAATTCCTCTAGTCAAAAATATGCAAGTGGCTAAAACAAACATTTCCTATGCTCCAAAGAAATTGCAAAGACAAGCTAGCCTTTAAGGTTACAGTTACTGTTATTTATCTCCATAGCAGCTTTAACTTATACTCCCATCACTTCAATTTATTTTTAGGATACTTATCAAGCCATTTCCCAGAAGATGTACTACATGTCTGGGCCAGATTCTGAGGCAATGGGTAAGCACATAATCTGGTGTCCAGAAACATCATGGGCTTAATTGTACTCCTGTGTGCAAATTTTTTTTAAGATTTATTTATTTTATGGGAAAGGCAGATGTACAGAGAGGAGGAGAGACAGAGAAGAAGATCTTTCATTCAATGATTCACTCTCCAACTGAGCAAAATGGCCGGTGCTGCACCGATCCGAAGCCAGGAGCCAGGAGCTTCTTTCAGGTCTCCCACATGGGTGCAGGGTCCCAAAGCTTTGGGCCGTCCTCGACTGCTTTCCCAGGCCACAAGCAGGGAGTTGGATGGGAAATGGAGCTATCGAGGTTAGAACCGGCACCCATATGGGATCCCGGTGCATTCAAGGCGAAGACCTTAACCATCTTGCTATCTCGCTGGGCCCTTTGTGTGTAGATTGTTAAAGGCCCACTCGCCAAGACACTGTCAGCAATAATAACTCCCAAGGTCACATCAGTTGCAAAAACCATCCCACAGGGGCAAACAACAATCCCTTACTGGATTACAGAATTTTTAGCGGGGTGGTGGAATGTCCATGCAAAAGGGGTGAGACAGCTTCGGCATGGTTGGAGAGATATCCGCAGGTCTTGCCACACAACTGGAAGCTGCTCATGGCCTTGCCCAAAGGGGAGCTGTTCTCTTCACACCTTTGTGTCATCCACACCCACTGCATGGCCCCCAGCAGTCCTGGCTGCTCCGCTGCAGTTCCAGCTCCCTGTTTTTGGCCTGGAGAAGCAGCAGAGGTCGGCTCAGGTCCTTGGACTCCTACACCCCTGTGGGTGACCTGAAAAAAGCACATTCTTTCTTTCTCTCTGTAACTCTGCCTTTCAAATAAAAATAAGGTAAATCTTTTAAGAAATTATTGAAACTCTAATTCAGAAATGCAAAATGAATTTAAGCCAACTACTGTCTCATTACTTGGGCTCAACTTGTACCAATAGCTAGAGGTTAATTATTGTGACAATATAAATTACCTGATGTCAATATGGGACACTAGCACTCACATTTAATACCCTAAACCTGCTCTAAAATCCGCAAACCCAAACCAAAGCTCCATAGTTTGTTTCCTACATGAATCTCGGTCTTTTGTAAGCCTTTCATTTCTACTACCTGAGCGACAATGTGTTATCATACATTTGTGATTGCTAATTAACTGTAGAAGGGAAGAAGAGACTCATTCATAAATAGAGTGAGTGCATAGTTAGGATATATGCTAATCAGGCCATCAGACTATCTCAGAAAATGGGGATTTGTTATGTTACTAGTGTGGCTTTAAGGGATACAAGATTAAGAAATAGGAAGACCATCTGGGCTTCGCAGAAGCAATGGTATCAGGCTTCAGCTGCAATGTATGGAGGCAATGTTAGCCGGGAGAGTATCCAGATTTCAAGGCTCTTCTGGGGACCAGCATTTCTGGGGCCTTCTCAGTTCTGCTGTTTCCCTGTGATTTCCACCAGCACTTAGCTACCATTCTCTCCTTAGGGCCTTCCCCATGGCATACTTTCTGCTTACCCAGAGTTTCTACTTATTTGTAATTTAGCTGTTTTATGGCTCTACTGCTTTAGATCTGCTTCGCTGCTTTTGAATCTTCTACCCCTGCTACCAATTACAGCTGTTTATGTATTTCACACCGAAACTTGCTGCTTTAATATTCCTAAGATGCTCTGACTGGGCTAGACAATTCCTCTGATTCTTGTTGGGCAGGGCTGTTAAATTGGTCAGAGTTTAGTGAGTCACCAGTTTTGATTCAAACAGCCGTTGCTGATGTGCAGGATTCCTTGGAGGACTGAGAGAAAAAAAACCCTGTCTGCTGCCTCAGCAGGGCGGATGCTAAATGGTTTCTTTTGTAAGAAAATGATTGGCATCCTAGGTACTCTAACTAATCCACCTGTACTCACAGAAGCCAGCTTTTGACTAGAAAAAAATTTTTCTCTCTCTTTTTTTTTTTAAATAATCTTTCTTAGTTGATTAGGGTATAAAAGGTCAAGGGCTACAGGGTGAAAATGGGTAATACCATTGTTTCCACACTAATATTATCATTTTCCCCTGTATGTGGGGTCAGGGGAGAAACAAAGGGAAAAGCCCCACCCAGCCTCCCACCCATCCCAGATCCCCAACGGGAGGCACGCTCCAAGAGTCCTGCTCAAACAGTTTTGATAGTTCATCAGTTCTGGATTGCTGCCAATCTTGCTGTTCCAAGCACAATGAAACCTATTCAGAACCCACTGGGTGACAGTCTCTTCATGGTTGGGGTTCTGAGATCAACAGTTCAGCTGGAGGGATCTCCAAAGAAACTTCATCTGAGATGATCCCAGACCTGATTCTTGCGTGAGTTTGCCAGTACAGGGTCCAGCACTGTCCGTCACACCAATCAGCTTATGCACATGCTGGTCGTTGTGATTGCTGGGTCGGTTCAGTTTCCAGCTCTGTCTTCCTCGTGGACCAACAGATGTTGTAGTCCAGCTCAATCCTACCCACTTCATACTCTGTCCTCACGTAAACCAGTGGGAGCTGCAGCCTAGTTGGGGTGACTCCCCATAACCCCCACCAGTTCTGCCCCCTACCCTGGTTCCCATGCATGCCAACATGCACTGCAGGCTTGTTCGTCAATGGGCATTGAAGCCTAGTTCAATCCAACCAACTTACTATCCAGCCCATACACCTACTGGCAGGTGCCTTTCTGTCTAGCCACCCTTGCCCCTGTCCTGGTTTTTTGTGCTGTCCAGTGAGAGTGGTAACCCCGAGGGAGGTGCCCACTATCTCCCTACTAGGCCACTCCCACCCCCAGATTATGTACTCTCCAGGTGTTCTGGCATTTGACTTGACAGAATTAGCTCCCAGTGCCAGCCTCTGCCAGCCAATGCTGCAGCTAAGCCCAACCAACCCTCAACCACTCTAATTTTGTTTGCACCAGTCGGAACTGTCAGCCCACTGTGGCCCTTCCCTTATCTAGCTCACATGAGAGCTATCGGTGTTATAGCCCTGCCTAGTCTGGTCTGCCCCCATCCTGACTCACGCTTTCCAATGGAAGTAGTTGTCCAGCAGGGGAGCCCACATTTCCCTGTCGGCTTTGCCTTCTCCCCCCGGTTTTCACATGTGTGTTTTGGGGTTGCAACCACATCTGGTACTGCTCATCTCACCTTGATATTCCTTAATGTGTACTGGTATGTGTCGCAACTGAACCTGGCTCGACCCACACTCTGTCCTGGTACTTGGATTCGCCAGCGTGTGATGTGAACATGTTCAGCCTGGTCTGCCCCCAATCCATGCCATGTGTATGCCAGTGGGATAATTCCCATTGCCTGTTCTGAGCTGTTTCCTATTGCGCTTACCTGCAGGGACTGTGTCCTGCCAGAATAGTTTGACTAGAAATTTGTATCAGAAAAACTTTCTTACAACGAAATATTTTACATGACTAATATCAGATCCTTCAAAATCCACCAATTAAGTACTTCTGTAATTTAGTAAAAAATCATTTCATTGATTTCTTTCTTTCTTTCCTTCTTTATTGATTCTTTTGTTTTTTTCTACCTTCTTCCTTCCTTTTGGTTTCCTTCTTTCCTTCTCCCCCTTCCTTACAATGCATGATTGTCCCGACCTGCAGGACACGACGCTCAAACCCTGAGGGATTTGCCAGGGTTGCTGGTCCAAGAAACACATGGACACACGTACTTGGTGGAAAAGAATGCTCTTTATTTTACTCCTCATATATATACCTTCTTCTCTAGCGGAGAAGGAGAAGGGAAAGGGTTTCCTGGAAGTAATTATCTTCATTGAAGCAGGGAAGGAACTAATCATCTCTATTGAAACGGGAGGAACTAATTATTTGAAGAGGAACAAGGGGGGAGGTTCTGTTCTGCTTGCTTTGCATGGGATCGTCTGGCCACAATATCCTGCTTGCTGTGGTCCTGCTTGCCCAAGGCAGGCTTTGCAATGAAACAGGTTGTCAGGCATGCCAAGTCTAAGGTCCTTAGGTCTGTGGCTCCTAACACATGATATATAGTCTCTAACGTATTTAAATGGCTTGATCATCACAGATATTTTTTGAACCATTTTCTTTTCATCCTTGAGGTCATTTATTACAACCATTAAACTGCAAAGTAGCATTAACTGCTTTCAGAACCAATATGGCTGTTAAGTGATGGCTGGATGATCATGTTCAATTGTGATGTACAAAAAGCATGTCGACAGGCATCAATACCTAGTAAACACTATTTATATAAAAAGTATTCAGATAGGGGCCTGGTGTGGTAGCCTAGCGGATAAGCTATTCTTTATTCATATACTCATTTTTGTTTTCAGATACATTCCCTTTCCATTATTTTATCTCAAAGACTTTCCTTTAAGCAGCTAGAAGACCCTACAGTTTTGTACCACCAAACTACAGTCAGAGTTACAGGGAGTGTGGGAGAAACAGAGATCTTGCACTGCTTGGTTCACTCTGCAGCAAGCCTCAACAATTGGAGTTGGGATCAGCTGAAACCAGCAGTCAGGAACTTCATCTGTATCTCCTACATGGGTGACAGAAACCCAAGTATTTGGGCAATTATTGCTTGCTTTCTCTGGACATTAACAGGGAACTGGATCAGAAGTGGAGAAGCTAGATCCAAACCAGGATCTATATAGGATGGCAGCATCACAGGTGGTGCCCATTGTGGGGTGCAGCCAGTGATAGCCAGCACCCATTGACATTACACCAATGAAATTTGGCTGTGTCCCCTATCCTCTGTCCTGAAGTTGGGTCCTAACAGCAATGGAATGATAATTCCATCCTCAACCACTGTTCCCCATGTCCTAATTTAGCCAGGATATTGGATACAGATGAGTCCAATTAGTCTAGGCATTTTTAGCTACAAGCCCAGTTCCTGTTCCTACTCATCCCAATGAGCACTAATCAGCTCCTTAGCCCACAACACTTAGGTATTTGCTCCTGCTCACCTGTGACTCACCTATCAACTGAGAGGGGATGGTATTGCATTGTCGTGTAACCACTCCCCTCACAAGCCCCTTTAAAAGGCCTGTGAAGCAGGGACTCTCATTCTCTTTCTGGCCATGTGTTTCTGCTACTCTGGCACCTTGACTCTTGGCTGACCCAGGACAGGTAATTCCCTGAGCGTGGTCCCTGTGTACTGCTTAGATGGGACAATGGATATAACAATGTTGTTTCTGGTTTGTGTGCTGTCGGGAGTTCCAGGAGAGGTGAGGCCTGACAGTAGTGGAATGGGGGCAGAGAAGCCAGGGAAAGGTGAATGTCTGCAGCTTTGGAAGTGTTTCCAGGTTATTCGTTGTATGTCTCTTAGGATAACTTATATTGTTGGGGAGGCTGGGACATAGGTCTTCAGCTTAATGTATGGACTTAAGGATAATGACCATTTGTTCCTTTTGGGATTATGATTGGCTGGATTATGATTGGTTGGATTGCTGTATGCACTTGTGGTTTGCTATTGTGCTCTATTATCATCAAGCTTGGTTAATAAAGACTCCTTAATAAGCCTTAGACATATCTGATGTGATCTCGCTTGTACCTCGCAACAGTGCCGTTAGACCTTATGTCAAAATACTAAGCCCATCCGCCAACCTTCTAAACTTACATGGGCCTCAACTCTGTTACTATATTGAGTGGCTGCTTACGAAACACTCTTCATATTATATCCTTCATGAGTAGTTTCTCTTTAATATTTTTCTCTTCTTAAAAAATATTTGTTTATTTTATCTGAAAGTTAGAATTACACACACACACACACACACACAGAGAGAGAGAGAGAGAGAGAGAAAGATCTTCCATCTGTTAATTCACTCCCCAAATGACCACTATAGTCAGAGCTGGGCTGGTCTGAAGCCTGGAGCCAGGAGCTTCTCCTGGGTTTTTCATGTGGGAGCAGGGGCTCAAGGTCTTGGCGCATCTTCAGCTGGTCCTTAGTAGGGAGCTGGATGGGAAGTGGAGCAGCTTGGACATGAATTTGCACTTCTAAAGATGGTAGTATCAAAGGCAGGGCATTGACTTGCTATTGCCCTCTGGAATGTTTCTCAAAAGCCATGTTTCTTAGTGTCCTCATATGCTGATTCCACATGCCGCCTTTAATCCAGTGTCATTCTGGGTTTTTGTCCTCTTACGAGCTATTTTGAAGACCGCCAATGATTCATCTGAATCTATTTTGTTCTGGCTCCCTTAATTTGACTCATTTATCTTGATTTTTTGATTATACGTTACTGACAGCTGTTTTTCTCTACCTGTGTTCAAGGCCTAGATCTATTAAGTAGCTGCAAGTTTCTTGGCCCCAAGTTTTCTCCTTTGTAAAATAAAGTTAATAGTTTTCATGTCTTAAGAGTTTTCATTAGGAGAAATAAGTATGTTGATCAGGCCAAATCATTAGAAAAATCCCCTAAGAATAGTAGGATTAAATAAATGTGCATTTATTTATTTTGAATGTCAGGATGTTCTGTCATTTTGCACCTGACTGACTTTTCTGCCTCTGTAGTCTTTAGGAGCTTTTCTGGTCTTTTGCATGCCGAGGCTGGCTTTCTTTTTCTTTCTTTCTTTGGTACATATTTCTGTATCTAATTATCTATTTAGACTCTCTACTTGGAAGTCTCAGAACCTCAATATGCCCAAAGGTGAAAAGCTGCCCTAAGGGCCTGCTGGTTTCTCTCTCCTTGCCCTGTTCCTTCTCTGCCTGCTCCCATATTGGTGGCATTGCCTTTCACCAAATCAGAGGTAGTCCCATGTTCAGTATTTACTCTGAATTTGACCAGCCATTACCACCTCCGCTGCTTCCACTTTGGTTCAGGCTGCATACTAGCTTTTCCACAGCTGTTTTTTTGGAAGCCATTCCTATCACTCTCCTGCTCAAAAAGTTAACATCTTCCAAGTCCTTCATTGGTGCCACACTCTTTCATGATGCAATCTTCCATTTCTTTTGCAATCTTTCCTTCCCAGGCACTGTGCTATGGGTTTTGCTTCAGCCTCACCAGCGTTTATGACATCTGTAATTTATGTTTTCTACTCCCTTTCTCCTGGAATACTTGGTAGCTATTGATTATTCTGTTCTTTGTTCAGCTATCCATTCCATTAGGGGGTCTCTACTAAACACTTCATATAAACTTGATTTCTCTCAATTCCATTATTCTTTCTTATTTCAGTTCATTACCCCATCACTTATTTATGTGCTTAGTTATTTTCGATTTTGCTCATTAAAATATATCCTACATAATATCAAGGAGTTTTTGTATTTATTACAGCATTCCCAGTATAGTATTTTATTTATAGCAGACATTCAATAAATGTTTCTTGCATAAGTGAATGAATCATTGAATAAATTTTTCCTTTTCTGTGGTGCTGTCTTTAGAGTCCATGGAATAAAGAGGAACGGGGGAACTGGGCAGGCAAAATTCACTAAAATCTAGTGGTTCAGAATAATCTTCTTTCATCATTTATTTTAAGGAAAGAATTTTATTGCTTCACTTTTTGTTACTATATTTAGAATCTTTTTTTATTATGCTTGCTTACACACTTTTAGGCATAGTTTCACAGACCACAAGAAAAAGTGGTGTCAACTACACTTATGTGAAGGCATCATTGCTTTTAAAGATCTCTAGCATAGTCCTCAGCTTTTACAGAGGCTTAATGTGGGGCTCAGGAGCAAAGGGGGTCTCTAAGTCAATAAGATGGCGACTAACAGTCAAGGTCACTGGGTTGCAGGTGGTGGGCAAGATGGCAACCAAGGACAGAGCCCTGGGCATGAACCAGGGCAGGGGTCAAGTCATTTCAAAGAAAGACTGATTGACCAGGGCCATCTCGCTCACCTTACCCCTGGCCTATGGGAGGTGGCTTCCTAGTAATTGGTGCTCCTAGTAATTGGCTCCTAGTTTTTCCCCTTCTGGAATTCCTAAAATTCCTGACCTGAGGCTATCCCTTACCCTATATAAGAATCTGTACTTCCCAAATAAATTGGAACTGCTGGACAGAACCCCTGCCCATCTGTTTGTCTCTCGTGGACCGGGAGGCTGGGTGGCGGGCAGCAGGCTCACCCTCTCCGGCAATGGGGTACTAAAGGAATCTGTGGGGGAGACCCCGCAGCTTAACACACTTATAATTCATGTGAGGCTATAATTTTTCCTGATTTATGAGTTTTAATAAACATGCACATTAAGTACTATGATTATAGCTCCCATCTTTTTTGTTTCTTTCATTGAATGATGGCGTTTATCACCAGAAAGAAATGCACTTCTTTTTAAAGATTTGTTTATTTTTATTACAGAATCAGACATACAGAGAGGAGAGATTGAGAGGAGGATCTTTATTTATTTTTATTACAGAGTCAGATATACAGAGAAGAGGAGAGATAGAGAGGAAGATCTTCCATCCCATGATTCACTCCCCAAGTGAGCACAACGGCTGGTGCTGTGCTGATCCAAAGCCAGGAGCCAGGAACTTCCTCCAGGTCTCCCACATGGGTGCAGGAAACCAAAGCTTTGGGCCATCCTTGACTGCTATCCCGGGCTACAAGCAGGGAGCTGGGTGGGAAGTGGAGCTGCTGGGATTAGAACCAGTGCCCATATGGGATCCTGGTGCGTTCAAGGCGAGGACTTTGGCTGCTAGGCCACACCACTGGGCCCAGTAATGCCTGATTGCATGATTGGCTAAGTACTAGGCTTTCAAATTTGAAGAAAATATTTCCTGACATAGTTTTAATCAAGTTAGTATTGGCTATTTTTTCCCCCACTTTTGGGAAAATTTCCCTTGCCAAAAATTAGATAAATTAATTTTAAGAAGTTAGATTTTGGAGTAAGGAAACTTTGCATTCCTTTGTCACTTGTCTACAATGATGAAAAAATGATTGAATGGTTTTAAATCTTAGTTGTATGGCCCCCCAAAATGATTAGCATAGTACAAGCAATCATAATGCATAATAGAATGAGTAATGCTGCAAGCTAAAAATCTGCTTTGTGTGTTGGAGGGGGTGGGGAACACAATGGCTGAACAGGCTGATTGTCTGGGTGCAGTGCTGGTATCTCAACTGGGTGCTGGCTCCAGACCCAATTGCTCTACCTCTAATTGCAGGTAACTTGGTCATACAGACAAACAGTTACAAAATTTCAGTGAAGAAATGATGGGGGCCTAAAACTTGGTGAATAGCCATCTGAGGATATAAAAGAATAAATTCCAGAAGTATGCAAGAGGTCGAGTCAGGGGGACCAAGCATTTGAGTGTGTGTGTGTGTGTGTGTGTGTGTGTGTAGACCCTGGCATTTGGCGGTTGACTCAAAGAAAGAGATGATACCCAGAGTTACAGGCAAATTGAATAGGAAGTAGCTAAAACAGCAAACCCTAGAAGTGTTGTAGAAGGAGGAGGCTGATATGAGTTAGAGAAAACAAGCTTGGAATGGGGCTTAGGCAGTCTGAAAATATCCTTGAGACCCTGGGTGATAGATCCAGGAACTTTTATCCATTTTTGTGTGTGAAAGGATTTGTGAAGATCTATACTCTTAGAATGCTTGGTCGTCATGTCTTAGATTAAGCAAGGGAACACAGGGAGAAGATGGCGATTTTCTGTCCAAGATGTCAGGTTTTATATTATAAAATCCTGTCCAAGAAAGTTGCTTTGAGTTCTGTTGTCTTTGGGACTCCTAGTTTCTATTATCAGCATGACATTGAAAAGTCTCCAGAAAGTGAGAGGAAAAAAAGAAGCTTGTAAATACAAAAACTATGTCTGTATATACAATTTTAAAATTATATGATAATATTTCCATGAGAGGTATTAGTGGTTAGAGGAATAAAGAAGATAACTCAGCGGTGTACATACAAAAATAGAATTATAGACCAATATTGGGATCAAATACTTGAGAGATTAGAATGGAATTCTGGGCTCCTGATTTCAAGTATTGGTGGGGTGAACCAATGGATAAGACATTTCTGTCTCTGCTCTTCAAATGAAATGAAAATCAGGAAATAAACATTTATAAAACCAAAAAGGAGAGGAAAAAAGTAAACAAGGTGTGATCTAGGCATTCAAAAATTTTTCATACACAGACTGCTTAATATTTTGCCTATCTAATCGGAAGAGCAAGAAACTCATGATGTTGAACTTTTCATTTGTTAATTCCTTCAGACCACTGGAAAAATTAAAAGCTATGTAGCTGATTAATGCTGCACCAAATATACCCTGAGACTAGGCCCAAGGTGATTACAGCTGGTTGATTGATTGTGTATAGCAGCACATAAAATAAAGTTGAAAATGGAAAAGAACAGCACTACTTAAAACATAGCAACCAGAACTCTGAAGAGGAAAAAGTAGAGATGAAAATGGGATGCATTTAATAGGTAGTTGGTAACCTTTCACCCTAGTTCTTGAATAAAAATCATTTTCTTCCCCTTGGGAGAAATACTATAAACATTTTAGCTAAGTATAATTAACAGTTATCTGAAATGAACAAAATACATTAAGTGTTATAAAAGGTCTCAAAGTAATAGGCTAATGAGGATGATTTTTAAATTTTCTTTCCATACTTGGAAGCTTACAAATATTCTACAATGATTACATGTTACTTTTACGGTAAGAAAAAAAATCAAAATGCATGATGAAATAACAGCACATCCATTTTACTGTGGAAAAACTGAGTAATCAGCACATCTTCTAATTCCTCTGGTAAAATGCTGTGCAGTCATTGAAAAGTCAAATTGGATAAGTGTAACAGAAAATATGCAACTTCTCTGTGTTAAAATGGGCTCCGTTAGGTGACTATTTGGTATAGCGGTAAAAATACACTTAAGAAGCCTGCATCCTTGGGTTTGATTCATGCTTCTGTTTCTAATCCAACTTCCTGCTGATGTGCACACTGGGTGGCTGTGGGTGATGGCTCAGGTTCTCGGGTCCCTATCACCATGTAGGGCACCTTAAATAAGTACGTGACTCATGCTGTTGACTTGGCACAGCCTTGATTGCTATGGGCATTTGAAGAGCAAACCAGATGATGGCTTTTCTCTCTGTGTCATCTCTTTCTCTGTGTGTCTCTCAAATAAACAAAAGCACTTAAAAAAAAAAGAAAAAATATTCCTTTTTTTTGTCTGTGTGGTGGAGTAGAGGTGCAGAGAGATTTTGGAAACAGGCCTTCATGCTCTTTAGCTCCTGGGAAACAGCTGTAGCCATGGGTGCCATTGTTCTTACAGCTCTGCCTCATAATCCACGAGGTGGGAAAGGAGACACAAGGAAGAGAAGTCCGAGCGTGATGGTTAACCGTATGTATCAACTTGGCTAGACTGTGGTTCCAGTTGTTTCCTCAACTATGTGTTACCTGGGAAGCTATTTTGTGTGATGCGATACACATTTATAATCAACGGACTTTCAGTAAGAGATATTACCCTTCATAATGTAAATTAGCCTCATTTAATCAATTTAAAGGATCGAGATATTTCTCACATAAATTCTGTCTCTAGTTCCAGACTACTAGCCTACAATATAATCATTTCTCCTACAAATTGGTTTAAGATCAAAATCTTGCTACAGATTTTTTCTCTCCAAATACACACACACACACACACACACTCACTCATTCACATACACATACACACACACACACACACACACACACATACACACAAAGGTACTTTTAAAAAATATTGGAAAGTGAAATAAAGGGCAGGCATTACAGTTTGTGGGTTAAACCCTCTCTGGGTTTCTTACATCCAATGTCTGAGTGGGGGTTGGACTCTCAGCTAGTCTGCTTCAGTTCCAGCTTCATAGTGTTGCATTTGAAGGAAACATACGATAAATTCAGTTCTTGGACTTCTGTAACCCATGTGGAATACCACAGTTGAGTTCATGGCTTCTGGCTCTAGCCTGGTCCAGCACTGGCTGTTGAAGACATTTGGAGAATGAAGCAGAAGATGGATAATCTCTGTTTCTCTGTATTTGAAGTAAATGCAAAGAAATAGGGACATGTTTCAAAAGACAATAACCAAACTATAAATTTCTTTTCATGAAAAAATTTGAAACTCATTTATTATTTGTTAATAATATATTTTTATTTGAATTTTTTGAAGACGTTTTTGAATATTATAGATCTCATGACTATTTTGGTACCAAAGCAAGTTTCTCTTTTGATTCCACTTCTCCACAAACTTTGAGTACTCTCATGTATATGTCATATCTACATATACATATAGGTATACATATAGACATATATAAAATGTATCATGTGTTGTCTACATAAAATATTCATATGTAAATATAGAGCCCCCTAGTGGACATACTCTTAAAGCTCCTTTCTTCTGGAGCCTATGTCATAACCAGAGGTCAGTGTTCTTTTTTTTTTTTTTTAATTAATTAATTAATTATATTATTTTATGATACAGTTCTGTAAGCTCTGGGAATTCCTGTCCTACCTTCTCAAGTTTCCTCCCCCCATTGATTTCCCTTATATTATTACGAAACTATAATCTTTCATAAACAGTTGTAAATTCAGCATTCTGATATTAAGTGTATCTTGACATTGTAGGCATGACAATAATAGAGAACCATTATCTTACTGTCACGATACATTTAACAGTTTCATTGTGGGACCATCTATGATTTGGAAGTAGAGATGCATACTGCATTGTATTGTCACACCTGGATATGATATTCTCCATTACAGTTACTATACATCCCTTTACATGAAAAGCTATAAAACAAAATTAACAACAGGAAGAAAAATAGAAAATCCACAACAACATGAAGTTAAGTAACATGCTACTGAAAGACCAATGTGTTGGTGAATAAATGAGAAAAGAAAATAAAAAAACTGTCTTGAAGCAAATAATGCTACTGTGTAACCAATGAGTCAGTGAGTACACTAACAAGAAAAAAAACCTTTTTGAAGAAATGAAAATAAAAGTAAAAATATCAAAAACCATGAAGTATAGCAAAAACAATTTTTTTTTTAATTGAAAGTCAGATATACTGAGAGGAGGAGAGACAGAAATCTGTTTGCTGATTCACTCCCCAAGTGACCACAATGACCAGAGCTAAGCTGATCTGAAGCTAGAAGCCAGGATTCTCCCTTGGGTTTCCCATGTGGGTGCAGGGTCTCAAAGCTTTGGGCCGTCCTCCACTGCTTTCTCAGGCCACAAGCAGGGAGCTGGATGGGAAGTGGGGCTGTAGGAATATGAACTGGAGCCAGTATGGGAACCCTGTGCATGCAAGGCAAGGTGTTTAGCAGCTAGGTTTCTGTGCCAGGCCCTACAAAAACAGTATTGAAAGGGATATTTATGATATCAGGTACTTAAAAAGACATAGAAATATCTCAAATGTTCTAATAATGCATCTCAAAAATATATTAAAATTAATAAAATGATCAGGAAGCAAGAAATAATAAAAATCATAGCAAAACTAAATGGAATTGAAACTGTAAAACATAGATTGCAACAACAAACAGCATTTTTAAGAAGGTGAGATAAAACAAACTGCTAGGATGGCAAAGAAAAACAAGAGAGAAAAACCAAGTAAAATTAGAGATGAAAGAGAAAACGTAAGAAACTTGTAAAGTGATCTCTTTTTACTGAATGGATCCTTTGATCATTATGTGGTGTCCTTCTTCATTGCTTTTAATATTTTTCACGTCATAATCTGTATTATCTGATGTAAGAATGGTTACACCAGCTTGTTTTCCTTTTCTATTAGCCTGACAATATCTTTTTTTCCATCCTTATCTGTTGGTGAGATGTGTCTCCTGGAGGAAACAGATAGATGGGTTTGCTTTTTGATCCAGTCTGCCAGACTGTCATATTTGACTGACAAGATTAAGCCACTTATATTCAGGGTTAATAAGGATAGGTAGGGCCCGGCAGTGTGGCCTAGCGGCTAAAGTCCTCGCCTTGAAAGCCCCGGGATCCCATATAGGCGCCAGTTCTAATCCTGGCAGCTCCACTTCCCATCTAGCTCCCTGCTTGTGGCCTGGGAAGGCAGTCGAGGACGGCCCAAAGCTTTGACTTTGTAATAAAATAAATAACATCTTTTTTTAAAAAAGATTTATTCATTTTATTACAGCCAGATATACACAGAGGAGGAGAGACAGAGAGGAAGATCTTCCGTCCGATGGGTCACTCCCAAAGTGAGCACAACGGCCGGTGCGTGCCGATACAAAGCCGGGAACCTGGAACCTCTTCCGGGTTTCCCACGTGGGTGCAGGGTCCCAATGCATTGGGCTGTCCTTGACTGCCTTCCCAGGCCACAAGCAGGGAGCTAGATGGGAAGTGGAGCTGCCGGGATTAGAACCGGCACCCATATGGGATCCCGGGGCATTCAAGGCGAGGACTTTAGCCGCTAGGCCATGCCGCTGGGCCCAATAAATAAAATCTTAAAAAAAAGTAAGGATAGGTAGTAATGTGGTCTTGTCATTTTAGCAATGGGTTGTACATTGTTTGATTCAGTCTTTTGTTGGGGAATTCTCTACTTTGCATTTGGTTTTGGTAGGTGCTATTCTTTTTCTCTGCCAAGAGAATATCTCTGAGTATCATTTGTAAGGCAAGTCTGGAAGAAGCAAATTCTTTGAGTTTTTCTTTACGGTGGAAGAATTTTCTTTCATTTTCAAAGATAAAGGAAAGGTTTGCTGGTAAGTTATTCTGAGCTCACCATTTTTCCTTTTGGTACCTGGAATATGTCACTCCATTCTCTTCTGGCCTCTAGAGTTTCCGTTGAGTGATCAGCATTGAGTCTGATTGGAGTTCCTTTATATGTCAATTTTTTTTCACATGTGTCTTTTTCCTCTATTTAACTGAAGAGAGCTTGATTATCATGTGTCGTGGTGAAGACCATTTTGGTTATCCCAATTGGAAGTTCTGTGCCTCTCCTGTTTTTTTTTCCCCCCAATTCTTTCTCCAAATTAGGGAAGTTTTTCTTTATCATTTCATTGAATACATTTAAGCCCAACTTCTCTGTTTGTGTCTTCTGGAACTCCCATAACTCTTATATTGAGTGTCTTAATAGTTTCCCTTAATTCCTGAATACTGTTCCTAGCTTGATTCAGTTTCTCTTCCAGCTTTTTGTTTCCCTACTGTTGTTGAAGGAAATATATTTCATTTCTGAGATTTTTAAAAAGATAATTATTTTATCTTCTTTCCAATAATTTACTCCCCAAGTGGATGCAGTGGCTGGAGCTGAGCCAATCTGAAGCCAAGAACCAGGATTTTCTTCTGGGTCTCCCACGTGGGTGCAGGGTCCCAAGGCTTTGGCCCATCCTTGACTGCTTTCCCAGGCCACAAGCAGGGAACTGGATGGGAAGTGGGGCCACTGGGAGGAATTAGAACCAGTGTCCATCTGGGATTCTGGCACATTCAAGGTTAGGACTTTAGCTGCTATGCTATCACGCTGAGCTTTTTTTTTTTTTTTTTTTTTTGCATTTATTTCTCCATTTGTAGGTACTTGTGCCACTCCCTCTAGTGAGTTTCACAACCAGGCTAATGTGCTAGGCTTCTGCCATGGTCTCCATAGCTTCAGCTCCTGGCTCACCACTTTTCACCCTCTGTGATCCTGTGCTGTGACTGCACTGTTGCCTGCACAGCCTTTCTCTCACCTCTGGTTCCAGCAGTGACTGGGATTAGGGAGACACCAAATATACTAAATCACTGGATTGTCAGTGGTACTGGTCTTGCCATAACCTGCTGACCATTAGGTCTGAAGGCCACCTGATCCTATTTTGGGTGGAACCCATAGCCTATCCAATCAGTACTATTTTCCCTGTGAGACCAGTGTACTGCAATGTGTTGGAAGTGAGTTCAATGCCAGCTTAGCACCTGTGCAACTTGCTGTTTTTCCTTTAGCTCCACAGCCTTTACTTCAGCACACAAAATGCTGCCCATTGTGGCACTTGTGGAGGTCTGAGTCTGCTGGCCGTTAGGTCTGGATGCCACACAGAGTGGAACTTGTAGGATGCCAAGTCGGTACTCTTTTTCCTGTGGGACCAGTGCCTTGAACATGGGTTCTGTCTCAGCTTGGAACATGTTCAGCTTACTGTTGCTGCTCCATCCCCTCTCCCCTCCCAACCTTTTCCTCAGTACACAAAATGGTGTCTGTTGTGGCATTGTTGGGTGGGGGGTCTGAGCCATGAGACCCATCTTATTTCTGTACCCACCTGCTTGGTCTTTGCTACTCTACTTCTACTCATGGTCGAATAAAGAAAATCCATAAAATGGGTAGTTTTATACCTGGATTCACTTTCTGAGCTCCTGGCGAATTCCCCTTCCCGCCTGGCTGCTTGTGGAGCTCTGATTGCTGACCACTGCTGGGGTATCTGGTCCTGCATCATCACTCAGCTGTCTCAGCTGCTTCCTCGCATCCATGAGTCTTCAGATGTCCATCCGCCATTGGCCTATCCTCTCCTATTTCCTGGGATAGTGGCCTCTCTGCTTCACCGTGGCTAACAATTCTCCACCTGTTCAAATGTACCCTTACCCTATTCTGGCATCTTGTTTTACTACTTGAGGTCACTGTTCTTTACCCAAGGCATTTTGTTTCCCTTGATGAACTAGCACCCTGGAGATTACTACTACCTGCAACTAATTAGAAGTCTACCATTGTGATATTGAATTTGAGCTTCAACTTGCCTGGGTTGAGGGATGTCTTGAAAACTGGTAAGACATTACTGAAAGTGCTTGCAGAATTAGCATATGGACAAGAGAACTCAGTAGGGGAGAACCACAAATTGGGTGGACTCATGTGGAACAGGGAAGCAGAAGAAAGCAGAAATTCTCTCTCTGCTTCTTCCAGAGTAGGGTGCTTTCTCCTCTGCTCCCCCTGGCCACGGAAATCCAGATTCTTTAGTCTTCAGACCCTGGGACTTGGACTAGTGGCCATGTAGGATACATAAGGTCTCTAACTTCTGGAAACTGTTCTGTCAGACTTTATGGTTCTGTCTCTTTGGGTTTCTTGGACTGAACTCATTACTGATTTCCTTGGTTCTCCAGCTTGCAGATGGCTACTGTGAAACTTTTTTGAGTTCTGCAAAAATGAATCAATCTGGTAATAGATCCTGACTTGAGCAAATATGTAACACATTTTATTAAATTTGCTTCTTTGGAATGCCTTGACTGCAACAGCAACACTATCTTTGAAATGTCTGAGATTTCAATAGAAACTTGAAAATGGAGCTGATTTCCTTGTTGAACTTTAGAACCCTAAAAAGATATTGTCTCTGAAGACACTCTATCCCTCCCAACTTCCAATCCTTCATCTTCTCCCTGCTCGCTTCTGTATGTCCTCACAGGAATGATCCTTTGGTCCATTCTCATGAATTAAAGACTAGAGCACTCTTCATTTAGTGTTTGTTGATGCTGAAGGCAAAGGCATCAGTAGGGTTGTGGGCTCTGCAATCCACATTAGCTGTAGTCATAGATGATTCTTTGTCTATAAAGAAAGACACATGTTACCCATAGAAGAATGCCTTTGGTTTTTCTTCAGGTGACTGGTTTTACAGGAGGAATAACTATTGTTTCTACTAGCACAATCTAATTGCTTTAAAGGGAACAATGCTGTTTTAGGTGGATGAACGTAAGAGAAGTAGTAAAATACAGGATTAATTAGGATATAGGTTCTCTGTAACAGAATAATACACCGTTCTTTGTCTCTGAAGATGATGTGATCAACTCACTTTACTGGCAGAAGGGATATTCTAGTTAATAAAAACCAAGCTCTTATGCCTCTACTCAACCTCCAGCTATCCAGCTAGAACTAATAAGTCAATCAGACAGTATTGCTGAGGGCTTTCTATGTGTAAGGCACTACATTAAATCAGGGAAGCAAATTAAAGAGAGTCTGTAAGAAAGTTGTTTAAGCAGTTCTGTGTTCTATATTGAAAGAATTGTCTACGTGGAAAGAATATTCCCTGGTTTATTTAAGAGTTATTCCTAGGCATGACACATACACACACACAAATGCCAAGTTGAGACAGCTGTAAAATCACTGGGATCAGCAAGAAGAGAACTGGAGGTTACATTACAAAGGGTGTGATCACCAAATATCTATTAAGAAGTGACATGAGTCAAATATCTACGTTCTAATCAACTTGAACCTGACATTTCTTGAATTTGACTTTTGTCACAGGACTTAAAAGGTAAGTTAATTTGCCTAAATAATTCACAAAGGAAGCCAAGCACTTAGAACTACCACCCTATTTGACACTGCTACTTAAAGACTCTAATGTGCCTCATTATTAAAAGTACTGGCTGAGATTCTTTTGAAGTGGGATTATTATTATTCAATTGAAAGCCCTCTTAAGCTTTTATGAATTTATAATATGATTTATCAGCCTTGTCTATGTGTTACTCCAGATGTTGCTTTCCAGGGTATAAATTTTATGAACCTATTTTATAGGTCAAGAGCTAGGAGTCAGAGTGACTAGCTGTAGTCTCAAGTCTGGAAAGGTGATACTTAATCACTTGAGGGCAAGAAAGCAATAAAATGACAGTTTGAAAGTTTTGCATTTTAATGAATGTATTGGACCCAGGTCACCCATGAACTGGGAGGAGTGATGTGCATATTTCATCTCTCCTTACACTTTTAAAAACAGTAAACTCAGTAGAGGTGATATTGATATCTTATAATCAAATTTCAACTCAACACATTATAGCAATGTTTTACTTTCAACCCTGCCCTTAGAATTTGGCTTTTTGTTGAGTGTGTGATGGTCAAGGAGTATGGCATACTGGAGCATTCTAAACAGGAAAAATGAGGATGAAATGTGAATTCTGTTTGGACCAATCAATTAATCTGTCTGTCCATACATCTTTCCAACAACATTAATAGGACACTCAAAGGGTATTGTTGATATGCAAAGATGCCAAGGACATGGTCCTGCTCTGGTGACAAACTTTTTCCCTAGGATATGTGATACGAGAATGTGACTGAGATCACAGTGAAGGTAAAGGAACAGTGGCAGGAAAAAGAGAAAGTAGGGATAATTTGGAAAAATATTATTATTTTCTGTTTTCAGCTGTTATTATTTTCCATGATATGATTTTGTATGTGTTGGAATTGCTCCCCCTCTTTCCTTCCTATTCTCTTCCCCCCACGAACAGTTTCTCCATATTATTGCAATACCATAGTGCTTCAAAAACAGTCGTAAGTCAAATACTCTGCTGTTGTGTCATGGCATTGTAGCTAAAAGCAATGATAGAAATTCTGGTATCCTATTGTCAAAGCGTATTCAATGGTTTCATTGGGAGTCCTTTTTTTACTCGGGGTAGAGATGCATACTTCAACAAATCTTCAGTTAGCTGTATGCTAGCTCAATTATACAGTTCATCTATGAGATTATGTGTGTGTGTATATATATAATGTCTTAGATGAATGTTGTCTTATATTAAAGAAGATGTGGTACATCAGCTATTAAAAAAGAGTGGAATTCTACAATTTGCAACAAATGGTCCCAACTGGGAACCATTATGCTCAATGAAATAATCCAGTCCCTAAAGGACAAGTATCATATGTTTTCTCTGATATATTATTATTTGTAAAGCAGTGTTACAGAGTGAGAGAAAGAGAGACAATTAGAGAGAGATCTTTCATTCTCTGGTTCGCTCTCTAAACGGCTACAAGAGCCAGGGTCAGGCAAGGCTGAAGCCAGGAGCTGGGAAGTTCTTCTGGGTCCTGTCACTGGCTGCTTCCCAGGTTGGTTAGCAATGAGCTAACTGCAGGTGGCAGTTTAATTTCTTATGTCACAATGCCAAACCATAAACAGGACTTTTAAAAGACTGAGATAGCTGGACTCATTATAAAGGAAGTAAGATAGTGTTGAGGCTAAGCCATGGATTTGTAGTCAGATAGACCTGTGATTGAGTTCTGCTTCTGTCATTTCTATTGTTTTTCCAAGGCTTAATGACAATGGCATTGTGGGATTCTTACGGGATTAATAATGCCAGTCTAAAAATCGGCACATAAGAAGTGAATACCAAGAGGCCACTGACAATTTTATTGCCGTTGTTTTGCTTTGATTGCTCAGAGATTTGGAATAATTCTTCACGTGAGACAGTGAATTGGATTGATGAGACTGTCCCTTATCAGGAATGAAATGGATCTGTCCTCAGCTTCTGTGAGCCTATCGTGAAATTTTACAAGCCATTTGTTAAAAATAACCACCCTTGAAATTGAACATGAAGGCAAATATTTACCCTCTGAAAACCAGCAAATATTCCAAGGCAAAGCTCCCTGGTGCCCACTTGATTTAATAGCACAGCAATGCAGGCCTCACTCCTAGCACACCCCTGGGATGCTGCACGGGGTGTGGAGAGGGAGCCTACACATAATTCAGGGTCTTCATTTCTATCCTGAGAGAACATACCAGGATCAAAGGTGATGCCAGAATGGGAGGAAAATGTGGGAGAATGTAAACATTTTAGTTGAGGCTTTGGAAGCACTGTTAAAGCGTTACATTCATTGGTGTATTCTGGAATTGAAAATCATAACCCCAGAATGGCCCGAATGTTTGTTTCTTGAATGCAGCTGTTTTTAATAGAGCTGAGAGAAATGGAGCACACATGTAGCAACAATGTATATAAATACTTTCTTTTTAGCTCACCAGATCCCTGCAGCGAATAACTGCTGTGAGTGTGCAAACTGCACCCTTGCCAATCACTCTCCTGTTTGTTTTCTGAATTGTAACCGTGAGACTTCCAATGGTTATGAGGTCTTTAAACTCTAATGTGGTCCCTTATGTCCCACCTGATCACTGTTGCTTGAACTGAATCTGATGCCTTCTCTCTTGGTTTCCTTTAGGACTAGAAAATAACTGATCAGTACTTCTCATTATTTCATTAGTAAAACTGGCAATGCTGTATTTCAACTCCTTTAAGTCCAGATTGTATTTAGTCGTTGACTTTTTTTTCAGTAGAATGTTTTCTGAAGTCTCCGACTATGCAGTTATCTCACTTATGTTTTTCTTTATATATGTAAAATATAAATATATAAATATACTATAAAATAATCAATATAGTATAAATGCACACACACATTTATTCTTTCTCAGTTTCTTCCCTGACTTCTTAATGATACATCTCTCCAGCTGGAAAGGCTTTCTTTGTTTCACAGGGCTCCTTAATTCTGGACCTCTGTTTCCAATCTGCTTGAGTAGCAGACCCCTCACATCTATCTGCTCTCTGGTGCTGTTTGCATTTGCCCTTGGACAAGTATGTCCTCTTCCCAAAGAACTCCTCCCATCCCTCACTTTTGGTGCCTGGTAGTTTATCTACTGATTCTTTAATTGGCCTGCTTGGTTTTGCAGTTTGCCATCAATGAGTTCCAAACCTTAGTTGCCAATGACACATGAAACCATTAAAAGTCCCTTAATTTTATCATACAGTAAACCTTGCAGCTTGTGTTCAAAAGTTTAGTTATTAATGGTTGTTTTGTAAGCCATTTGATTATTGAATATCTGTTATTCTTATGCTGAACATTCCATCTTAGTATCTTAGTATCAATCGAAAAATAAATATGCAAAGCTGCCTTTCTTATGCATCTAAGTTTAAGAGTTAATTAGTAAATGATGAATGTGAACTACATATGCATCTTTGCCCTTTGTTTTAATTTCTTCCATCATTGCTACCTATTTTCCTTTTCATGCAGTCACATACACACATGCAAACATACACAAAAATGACATTATTGATTATAATAAATTCCTCACATACTCAGATTTCAACCTTGATATGATCAAAATGTTTAAATCAGTAGGTGCATTACTTTCATTTTAAATAAGCAAAATTAAAGATAGTGAGAATACTGATAGACTTATCACATCAGTTGGTTTATTGCTTGATTTCTAGATGGATGGCTTCACAGACCTCACTCTCTTTTATTTATTACTTAGTTAGTTATGTATTATTTATTACTTAGTTGCTTAGGGTATAAAGGGTGAATGGCTATAGGAAAGTGGGGACATCACTCTCTTATATAGATCTTTTATTTACATAGTCTTCCTTAAATGTGACTAAACCATGGTCACGTGGCTCCCCCAAATTTTCTATACCTCAAGCTATGAAACCACACTTTTGGTTTTATTTCATTTTTTTTTTTTATTATATTTTTGAAATTTTTACATAGTTAATTAGGGTAAAAAGGTTAAAGGGCTACAGGAAAATGGGTAAGACTATTAGTTCCATAGTGTTCCATATTGTTTCCTTCACATATCTGAGGTAAAGGGGGATTTTAAGGGAGAAGCCCAACCCAATCTCCCACCCTCCCCAGGTCCCTGATGTGGGGCATGCTCTGAGGGTCTTGCTCAAGTGGTTTTTGATAGTTCAACAGTTATGAACTGCTACCAATCTCGCCACTCCAAGCACAAAGAGGTCGTTGAAGAATCCACTGATTGACATAGTCCATCATAGAGTCTCCATTTGCCCAGTTTTTCACTGCCAACATATAGCTGAGGTAGTTGATTGACTTGGTCTGTCCTCTGTCTCTTCATGGTTAGGGTTCTGAGTTTGGCAGTTCAACCCGAAGGGAGCAGCCCCTGGAGCCCAGGCAGGCCCGGGGACAGCTCACCATGTGCACGCGGTGGCTAGAGTCAAGGATCTGAGCATGAAGACGCCCCAGGCTCGGTTTTATTTCATTTTGCTCCTTCTCAGAATTTTAGTAACCTGTGTCTTCCAGTTGACATTACGGTTTCTTCAAACACATGCTTATGTGGCTCTGCTGGGTTATTATTAACAGCTTCTTTCTGTTTTCATTTCAAATGCTCTTCTTCTTAGTCTTTCCTTGATTCAGTTTGTATTTACTCATGTACTTCCTTTATATGTGTTTAAAATTGGTTTTTCTGGACTCTTGAGAGGACTTAGTATTCTCATTTTAATTGCCCACAATTCTTCCCTTTTCTCTTTGGAGAGTTTCCAAGGTAATTCTTAGGTTTTAAATATCAAACATCTTCTCATTTTCTTATTTGAAACTTCTGTTCCTCTTCCCTGTTGGTTTTTTAATAGCATTTGGTCTACTCTTGCCTCATTCCTAATTTCTTGCAATCATTCTTTCTGAAAAGAATTTGCATTCATTTTCCTTGTTAGGTATTCTCTGTGAGATTCATCATTTTCTGTTAGTGTCTAGCTTCATTTGGAATCTTACAGCTATGTACTAAGGTATTGTGATTCTGATAAGATTATTAGGCTTAAAATAGAAAAAAATAGCATGGTCTCAGAAAACTCCTGTTTTATCTGGCACTGAAACATTTGACAAAGATATGCAAGTTTAAAAGAAGGTCAATTTCATGCAATCACATTCTAGCTTTAAGAGATATGTGCACCAATGAAAACATTTATATGTTGGAATTTCTCAAAAACTAAACTTATCATGTAAACTATGCATTTAAAAAGGAAGGAAAAAGACAAAGAAGAAAGAGAGCAAGAACATTTCCATTCACTGTTCATTCATCATATGCCAGGAACAATCAGAGCTGGGATACAGTAAAGTCAGAAACCTGAAAACCCATCTGGTTTCCCATGTGGGTTGCCAGGACCAAGTACTTGAGCCATCACTTGCTACCTCCCAGAGTGCACAATGGCAAGAAGCCACCATAGAGAGCACAGCCAAGACTTGAATCCAGGATTTCCACTATGGAATGCATTTGTCCCAAGCAGCAGTAAAGCCATTTGTGTTTTGGTGTGCATTTGAATCCAACCAACAGTCAGTCTTTAGTGGCAAAAGTCATGTCCAAGAGCTTCACATTTCCAGTAAATGTATCTTAGTTTCATCTTCAAGAGTCCTATTTTATGTATTTGTTTTATTAAAATCCTTCTTAAATCATTATGAAATTCAGTCCAGATATGAAAACCAGATCGATGGTAAAAAGAAGGCCTCCAATTACTATTTTTTTCAAATTTGCTGCTAAATAAAGTGTGATATATTTGCGATATTGGACATGATATGTTGGTAGAGAATACCTAAATTCAATTTAATCCTTCAGAACCTGTAGTAATGACAAATCTTGAGACATTTGACATCAGGAACAGTTGCCAATGTTTTCTCTAATTTATCATGAGCCATGATTCTGCTTCATGCCATTAGTAAATTGTGCGGTCTTCATAAACTAAGTTTAAGATTATCTCAGTTAATTATAACAATACAATACAATGACATGTTCCTTCACTGCAAAGTATTTCCAACTGAGAAGCTTCAAACGTGTTGTAGAGATAACCAGAATGCCAGGAAGGTAAAGAGGTAAAAAGATACCTTGCAGCAACCTTAAAATTTGGGCCATTTTTTTTCTTTTTTTAAAGGTTTATTTAATTTTACTGGAAAGCAGTTCGCACTTAAAGAGAGGAGGAGAAACACAGAGAAAGATCTTCCATCCACTCTTCACTCCCCAGAAGACTGCAACAGCCAAAGCTGAGCCAGTGTAAAGCTAGCAGCCGGTAGTCAGGAGTCAGGAGCCAGGAGCCAGGAGCTTCTTCTGGGTCTCCCACATAAGCACAGGGTTTCAAGGCTTTGGGCATCCTCTACTGCTTTTCCAGGCAGCCGGGACATGAACAAGTTCTCATATGGGATCCTAATGCTTACAAGGTTAAGGATTTTGCCATTGAGCCATTGTGCCAGGCCCCAAATTTGACCCATCTCAAACCACCATAATTAGTTTATCTTTGGAAAACATATTCACTAATGAAACCAATTGTTTGCTGTTAATTGTTTACATCATCCTAAGACTCCAATCTACAGTGATGAAAATTATGCTTCACTGTGCCTGAATTTTTGTATATGCATCCTTTTTTTTTCACCCAGGACTTTAAACTTGGTTATGATTGTACCCGAGAATTAGCATATATCTTACATAAACCATGGCACAAGGAAGGCTGAGAGACACTCTTTTTTTTTTTTTGACACTCTAACTTTTAAAATAATGTGTTTTTCCTAGAATATGGAAGGTCAGCTTTAGACAACAGTCAGTGTTGACAACTATGGAACTTACAAAATTCATAATTAAATGATTCAAGAGGAATTGCAATAGTGTTTATGGCATCTGAATGAAAACAGCCCAGTTTCTGGTACCTCTTCCATTTCACCAACTCGCAGAGGAAAAAAAAGTAAAGGGAAAAGTGTTTACTAAAAGGTAGAGTGATTGAGAAAATAGTAGAGAGAAGGCCATTGTAGAATTAAGAAACATTGAAGCAGATGCCATGACATATAGGCTTAGCTTCCGCCTGCGGTACCATCATCTCATATGAGAGCCAGTTTATGTCCTAGCTGTTCCACTTCCAATCTACCACCCTGCATATTGCCAAGAAAAGCATCAGAGAATGACCCAAGACTTTGGGTCTCTGCACTCACATGGGAGACCTGGAAGAATCTCCTGGCTCCTTGACTCTGATCCATTCCGTTTCAGCCAGTATAGCCGCTTGAAGAGTGAACCAGCAGATGGAAGACCTCTGTCTCTCTGTCTCGTCTCTCTAATTTTGCTTTTCAATATATATATATTTATAATATATATTCATATAACATATAAATATATATTATAAAAATATATATAATGAGAACCATGTTTTTCAGAAGGGTTTCCTGTTTGAAATAAGCTTAAAGTCAACAAGGGTGAGGGAAGGATGCAGGGCACAGGACAAACAGTAGGGTCACTAATTTTAAAAGTATGCGAAAGCGAATAAAATGGTCATATTTTCAGAGAAGTCGCAGAAGTCAGGGAGGATTTCAATCACAGAAGGATATCATAGGAAGTAAAAAAAAAAAACCAAAAAACTCCAATAAGGGAAGAAGAGTTGAAAGGATGAACAAATGAAGAGGGTTTGGGTGAGGGCAGAAATAGATAGTTGTAAGTATGTCTTTTCCAATTATTACATATTCTTATGGTAATCAATATATTGTAGGTATCAACTCTTATATTGTAGATTTATAGGCTGTAGAAGAGATAGATCTTGAGATTGGTCTGGGTAATCATTTTTTAAATTTCACTATTATTTTTCTATGATACAGTTTTGCAGGTATATGGATCCCCCCTCCTCTGTCTCCCCTTCATACCAGGAAGTGAAGATATGTCGCAGTGTGCCTCTCTATTGCTGAATAAAACAAGGACTCCTTTGGTACTAGATTTCCTACCTTGCCTGTACCCTACAATGCCATGAAACTCTTAAATAGCAGACTGTTGGACTTGTGACTGTTAGTGAAGACTATACTATTGTAATAACATGGAAGGGTAGTTTGTTTGATTTGTGTGTGGAAATTTTAGTTGCGACTCAACAAAGACCATAGAAAACACATGAAGCTTTCCTGCAAGGTAGATGAAATGTTTCTAATGGAGTCAGTCACAGCAGCACATGGAGACCTGATGACAAGGACCAGTGCATAACTTCAGCGTCTGCCACAGAGGCAACTGCTTGACTTTTTGGAGGTCCTGCAGACTCATCTCCAGGTGGTGCTGATCCCTGCCCACCTAACCAAGGAGTCTATCAATCATCAGTATTGCTGCAAATACGTTTTTTAAAAAATATTTCTTTTATTTTTATTGGAAAGTCAGATATGCAGAGAGCAGGACAGAGAGAGAGAGAGGAAGATCTTCCATCTGTTGATTCATACCCCACATGGCCCAATGGCCAGAGCCAGGAGCCAGGAGCCTCTTCCAGGTCTCCCATGCAGGTGCAGGGCCCCAAGGTTTTGGACTGGCCTCAACTGCTTTCCCAGGCCACAAGCAGGGAGCTGGATGGGAAGAGAGGTGGCCTGGATTAGAATCATCTGGGATCCTGGCGCATTCAATGTGGGGATGTTAACCATTAGGCTACCGTGCCAGGCTTTGCAAATACAGTTTTGTGAGACATTGTTTTACATAGCTTGCAGGAAAATTATTACAAATGATACAGAACTGAAGTTTTATTTACATGCTGTTATCCGTTTTGAGTATCCGAGCTCTCTTCGGGACGCCTGTGCCTCAATAAGCGGAAGTGCCAGACTCAGCGAAGACACTTAGGGGTTTCTTTATTCCAGCAGGGCAGAGACCACCAGTTGGGAGCGAGAGGAAAGGGGCAGCTTGTGCCATGGTGGCAAGAGAGGGGTGAAATAAGCAGGAGAGGAGGGAGCAAGACGTCCTTCGGCGGGGAGGAGGGCCCACACGCGAAGGGGCACACGGCCACCGGAGTTGGCCGGTTTTGTGGCTGGGCGCCGTCAGGGGGCCTTGAGAGATTGGTGAATAGGATTGTGAGAGACGCAGGGGAATGGCAGGCGGGTGGGGACTGGGGGAGGAGCCACGAGGGGTTGGTGGAGAGGGGTGTCCACTACGGCGCCATGGGTTACAGTGGATTGGTGGACACAGGGTCATGAAGTTACAGCGGATCGACAAAGGACAACATTCGACCCTGAAAGGCACGCAAATCTTAAAGAAGCCAAACTATAGGTAGCAGATTTCAAAAATAGTACTGAGTCCAAAATGGCGTGGCTTTTCAGGACTGATGTTTGGGCCTCTCCTCACATTTTTGAGTCTTTCAAGGTTTACATGAATGAAAATTGTATATATTTTAGTTATTATTTATAGTCCTGTTTATTATTTCTGATGAAGTGCAGTCTTTCATTTCCTGCTTTTTACTTGTTGAGCACTTTATTTATGAATACAAAACTTAAAACCCTCAAATCATTTGCTTTTTTTCCCCACTATCACTATTTTATTTCACTTTATATCCTATTTTGTATTTTGCCTTGTGAAATTTGTCAATTTATGCAGCTTGAATATGGATTTTTCACTTTAGAGTTACTAAATAAGCTATAGCAAAAATGCAATGTGTGATCTCTGATGGAGTCCTGGATCAGCAGACACAGTGAGGTAGCAGTGTGGATTATGTATGTAAGGATAATTATATTTGCTGGAGAACATTGCATTTGCCTGAGCAAGATAGTGCTCTTGTTCTTAGCAGATACAATGTTCAGTATTTGGCATGATGGCTGATGTTTGCTAGCAACTTTGGGTGCATATGAATATGTGTCCTTTAGTATATATCTTTATAGACAGAGATAGAATGTGATAAAATTGTAATGAATCCTAAGACTGAGTGATATGTGTTTTCTGAGCATATTCTTATAACTTTTCTATATGAGTTATAACTTATAACTTTCAAAATGCTTAAAGCTGGGTGTAATGGTTGTGCATGTGAGACTGTGGACTTGTCTGAATGTGGCAGGAGATGGAGACATGATGAGCACAGGGGTGCTTTTGCCCCTGGATAGTACCGTATTTTGGACTTCCTGTTTCAGGCAAAGGTTACGCCTATTTAGTTGTCTACTAAATGCAACTAACTGCAATTTCTCATGCCTTATTTTAAGACTGAATTTGATAATAAATGTAAAATACTTAGTATAATTTTCAGCAAAAACACTTGATAAATATTATTATTTTTTAGTGTAGAATAAAAAGAAGTGTACTTTTTTATTAACTTAGAAAGAGAATACATGTTTTTGTCTTCTGTTATTTCCTTTTTAGGTATTCAATTTCAGCTCACAGAATATGCAGCAATTTAGATGTCTCCAAATATCTTGTCTACTTAAAAATAATTCTTTGCAGTGATTAACATAATTAGCCCCGATGTTTTAGGTTAAGATAGTAAAGAGGTTTCTTGAATGATTGTAGCCAAGTTGCATTTGATAATTGCTGTTTCTGAAGCTTGATGACTTCTGTAGCAAAGAGAGTGATTATCTATCAGGTGGAAGCAATGATTTCTGAATGCGTAGAAAGTATTGTACATTTATGTAGCCTCAATATATAAGAGTAAGAATGAGTAGCAGTATTTGCAAAATCTGGGCAAACTAAACAGACCCTATCTATGAAGAGAGATTTCTATATCCATTTTGCTACACAGAAATATAAATTAGTAAATAAATACACAGATTCCTCACTCGAACCAAAATATGACTGTCAGTCATGGTTGGATTCTAATGCTAGGATATTTTTTTTCCAAAAATCATATCTCTTGAGAAAATGGAAGGGTAGAAATATTTTGTATAACTTACGGTTTACAGTAAGAGGATGCTGGTGTCTGTGTGCTCCTTCTAGTCTCGTTTTCCTTTCCTGTCTGCTGACTGCTAATGTGAGTAGGAATAAATATGCACAGATAACCAGTGTACGTCTGGAAAGCTAAACATCTGATTGTGGCACAGTACAATTCCTTTGAATCTGATATTTTACTATTCATTTTTTTTGCAACACAGAGACATTATACCAATTTCTGAATGCCAGAATCTGACCATTATTATAAGTAAAATAAAACAGACCACAAAAGAAAAATATTGTGTCTTTTCTCTTGGGGTAATTCATATGTATATAGAGGATAAAAATTGGATGGATGCCAGTCATTTGGTGTATAGTTTTAATTATTG
Source organism: Ochotona princeps (assembly GCF_030435755.1). Taxonomy (NCBI): domain Eukaryota; kingdom Metazoa; phylum Chordata; class Mammalia; order Lagomorpha; family Ochotonidae; genus Ochotona; species Ochotona princeps. The sequence continues at coordinate 49,885,778 of NC_080832.1, read as the reverse complement.
CTTCACTGAGTCAGACCATGTAAATGACAATATACTTCTGCTTCACATGTTGAAAGGAAGAGATGGAGAGAAGGGAATTGTGAAGATTTGTACTAGTAATGCTTTGCTCTTAATTTGGGTTTTGGTAATGGTGATCAGGTGACAAACCTCACGTATCTGTACATTTATATGCATTTAATACATTTACTGCATTTTGATAGTGTTTACAATTTGTTTTAATAACGAAATCTGACAATCCACTCCATAAAGCATAAATGGGGCCCAGCACGGTAGCCTAGCAGCTAAAGTCCTTGCCTTCCATGCTCTGGAATCCCATGCTCAGGTTCTTATCCTGTCAGTCCCACTGGCCATCCAGCTCCTTGTTTGTGGTCTGGGAAAGCAGACGAGGACAGCCCAAATCCTTGGAACCCTGCATCTGTGTGGGAGACCTGGATAAAGCTATAGGCTCCTGACTTTGAATTGGTTCAGCTCCAGCCATTGTGGTCACTTGGGGAGTGGATCAGCAGACGAAAGATCTTCCTCTCTGTCCCTCATCCTCTCTGTATATCTGCCTTTTCAATAAAAATAAAATAAAATAAATCTTTTTAAAAAATGGTTTCACATTGGCAAGAATAGAAACTTTTGGAAAAAGAATTTAACTATAATTCAGAGTCCATTCCTCCCCATTATCAACACCACTCATTGCACACTCATCTAAAAGTTGAGATGAAATGATACTGGCGGAAACAGTTGGAAAATTAATCTCAGTTTTATGGTTTAGATCAGATGTAAGGACATTTTTCTTAAATACTGTAATAGTTACATTCATGAAACATGAGAATATAATTATGATTCAGTTCTTCTGGGATATTATCAACTTTTAAAATTAATTAGTGACTGAGGTGGATGATTTTGTCAAAAAGTTTCCTAAGTGAGTCATTTAACTTCTTAATGGAGATTTAGTTCCTCTTATATTGGAAAAATCTCCCAAATTTATAATTTGTTTATTTTCCTCAATGAATTTGTTAACACAGTGATAAAATATAGAAAAATATGGTTACCAGTATGAAAATTGATTTTCTTATAAACAAGAAAATTAAGGCAATGATCTGTGTTAAACATTGCTTCACTGAGTCTGTCATCTAACAAAGTTACTAATAACCAGTCTAATGAAGGATGGAAATGACTTTTGAAACTATGTGCAAAATACTAATTACATGAAACTGCTAACATCTTTGAGATTTCTTCTATTTTATTCAAGAAATTTAGTTTAAGTATATTCAGAGATTTTAGCTTGGATTGACTGTAGCCACTATTAAGGGCTTACATATGTTTTGTTAATGCTTCTGGAGGTAGCTAAGCTGTGGTGAGAATTTGAGATGATAACATTCAGGAAAAAACTTCTATATCATCTTTTATAATTTCATGTTAATTGAATGTGAAGTGAAAAAGATATTTATTTTTCTGGATAAAGGATATCAATGCATATCTTACTTAAGTAAATAATAAGAACCTGAACAAAACAGAGAGCTTAATGTGTAAACTGGGACCTGAGTACAAATCCAATCCCAACTAATTAGCAGCATAATACAAAATGAAAATAGCGTATGCTTATATTCAGTATGTTCTTATCACTAAAGATCTTCTGAATTTGCATTTTTGTGTCTTCAAGGCACACTGAAATCATTTACCTGTCTCTGGAAGTTGGGACAACTTTTTCTACTTTCCCATGCAGTGTCAGCTGAGAACTAGGAGAGGAAGCCTGAAGATGCATTTACACAGTGACTAGAAGATGTTAGGCTATTTAGATGGGTGACATCAAAGGCTTATTCAGCCAGGCATCACCATTCTGGAGGATGAAACCACTGTTTACCTTGTCGGATGCAGTCATTTTTCACATCCCCATTCTGATGTGGGAATCCCATTGTAATTGAAAGCACCTGGACTCCTTTGGCCAGAGGTTATGTCCTGGGGCCAGCTCATCATAATGTGGTTGGAGCACTCACAACAATAGCAAGCATGTGACAAGGAAAGATTAGCTTTAGTGGAAGATGGCCAAGAAAAGAGGTATGAGAATTCAAAAATACTGAAAACCTATTAACTGAGACAATGGGAAGCCAACACTTGCCCAGGAGTACAAGAAATTCTTAATGGAAGAAGCAAGAGCTATTAGAATCAATGTACCCATCACAGAGACGAGAACAAGATATCCTGCCAGGAGAAAATGATTGTAAAAACGAAAAAACCTCCCAGTCTGTGTCTGCATTGGTTGCTTTGCTATTGACTCTGCCCCTTGCAGCAGAGGCAATGATTGAGGCAAGTAACCCATTCCTGAGATTCAGGGTCATTTGGGGCCTTACTTCATCAAGACATAGACAATAAGAGGAAGCACAATGACCAGTTTGTTCATACCAGCAGGTTGCACACTGGACATCTATCTTCAAAGGCTGCCATGCGTATAAATAGCACTTGTAATTCAGTGTGGTGATCTTCTAGTTGGTATTTTTTGAATTCATCCCTGAGTTACTCATTATTGCTCTTTTCCATCTATATTTCTCTCCAGTTTTTCTTGGCCTCTCTGTATACCATAGAGAAAAAAGAAAAAAGAAAAACAGGAATTAGAGGTGGCATCCCAGTTAGCAATTTTGATATGCCAGGCTTCAATCACAGCTCCCTCTGCCAACTGTAGTGCCTAGAGCTGTGGAAGTGAATGGGTCTCCTTTGCGACTGAGCCAAATCCAAGGACTGTCTTCACTTTGTGACCGGCCAGCCTCCCGCTGTGTCTACTGTTTCTCACACAGGAATACAGATTATGTAGTACTTTAAGGTACTATTCACAGAAGACAAAATTCTGTCTAGAGGTTTTTACATCTCTAGGCTTTTCCTAACATAGAGAAACAAACAAACAGAAAAAGATCTGTTTCTTTAATGTGTTATTTCTCCCATTCCTACATATTGTTTCTCAGAAATGCATGAATTAATTCCAACTATAGTCAAATCAATGGACTTAAAACATAGTTACGACACAGAGAATAAGTCATGACATGTAAGATAAACAATTGAAAAATATCAAAAAACTGAGTAGCAGTGATTTTGCAGCTTCATTTCTTTTTTTTAAAATTTATTCATTAATCATATTGTATTATGTGACACAGTTTCATAGGTCCTGGGATTCTCCCCTCCCCTCCCCAAACCCTCCCACCATGGTGGATTCCTCCACCTTGTTGCAAAATCATAGTTCAAGTTCAGTTGTGGTTCCCTCATTGCAAGTATATACCAAACATAGAGTCCAGCATCTTATTGTCTAGTCAAGTTCAACGGCTTCTTAGGTATATCCTCTCTGGTCTGAAGACAGAGCCAGCAGAGTTCATCCCTATCAATTAAAAGCTCCAACATACCATCAGCAAAAATTTACATCATTATGGAATTGACATAGTAATGAGTAACCAATATGTTAAAAATAAATGCGAGTTCTTAACCACCTTCTGTGACCACCTCATTGACATTTCAATTTTAGTTTATACACAACATATAACATACATAACATAACATCATATAATCTTAAATTAAGGCAAACATGTGGTGTCTAACCTTTTGGGATTGGCTCATTTCCCTTAGCATTATGGTTCCCAGTTTGGCCCATTTGGCCACAAAAAAACTGCATTTTGTTTTTTTAATAGCTGAGTAGTATTCCATGGAGTAGATGAACCATAGCTTTCTTATCCAATCCTCTGCTGATGGGCATTTTGGCTGCTTCCATGTTTTTGCAATTACTGATTGTGCTGCTATGAACATAGGAATGCATGTTGGTTTCTCATAAAACAGGTATTCTGGACATATTCCTAGGAGTGCTATTGCTGGATCATACGGTATGTTGAATTTGAGTTGTTTGAATGTTCTCCATACTGATTTCCATAGAGGCTGTACCAACCTGAAGCCCCACCAGCAGTGGAGTAGGGTTCCCTTTTCCCCACAACCTCGCCAACAAGTGTTGTTGGTGCTTTTATTCATGTGGGCCAGTCTTACTGGCGTTAGGTGGTACCTCAATGATGTTTTAATTTGGATTTCCCTTATTGCCAGGGAACTTGAGCATTTTTTCATATGTTTATTTGCCATTTGGGATTGTTCCTTTGTGAAGTGTCTGCCCATTTCTCATGCCCATTTCTTGAGTGGCTTGTTTGTTTTGGCATTTTGGTTGTTTTGTAGTTCTTTGTATAATCTGGAGATTAGCCCTCTATCACCCACGTAGTGCGCAAAGATCTTCTCCCATTCTGTGGGTTGCTTTTTTACTTTGTTGATTGTTTCCCTTGCTGTACAGAAGCTTCTTAGTTTGATGAGGTCCCATTTGTTTATTCTGGTCTTGATTTCTATTGCTTTTGGTGTCCTTTTTAGGAAGTGAGGACCTACCCCTAGATCTTGCAGAGTATTTCCAACATTTTCTTCGAAAGTTTGAAGGTTTCTGGATGTAGGTTTAGATTTGTTATCCATTTAGATCTGATCTTAGTGTATGGTGAGAGATATGGGTCTATCTTTTTGTATCTGCAGGCTATTAACCAGTTGTTCCAACAGCATTTATTGAACAGACCTTCCCATTTGCCTGGGTTTTCGTATGTCTTTTTGTCAAAGATTATTTGGCTGTATCTGTGTGGGTTCCCATCTGGTGTTTCTATTCTGCTCCATTGATCTTCCTTTCTATCTTTGTGCCAGTTCAAGAGGTGTGGGACTGTGATTCCCCCTGCTAACTTCCTGTTCTTGAGAATGGTTCTAGCTATTCGTTGTTTTTTGTGTTTCCAGATGAACCTTTGAATCATTGTTTCCAGATCTGTGAAGAATGTTTTGGGCAATTTGATTGGGATTGCGTTGAATGTATATATTGCTTTTGGCAGTATAGACATTTTAATGATATTGATTTTACCTATCCAGGAGCATGGGATGTTACTCTATCGTTCGAGGTCTTGTTCAATTTCTTTTTTAAGCAGTTTGTAGTTTTCTTCAAATAGGTCTCCTACATTTTTGGTTAGGTTTATTCCCAGATACTTCATACTTTTCTCAGTTATTTTGAATGGTATCTTGCTGGTTAGATCTTTTTCCATCTTGGGGCTGTTTGCATACACTATGGTTGTTGATTTTTGTTCATTAATTTTGTATCCTGCCACTCTTCCAAACTCTCGTATAAGATCTAGCAGTCTCTGTATTGAGTCTCTTGGGTCTTCTATGTAGAGAATCATGTCATCTGCGTATAGTGAAAGCTTGACTTCTTTGTTTCCTATTTGTATTCCTCTGATTTCTTTTTCTTGTCTTATGGCCTCAGCCAGTACCTCTAGGACTATGTTGAATAGTAGTGGAGAAAGTGGACATCCTTGTCTTGTTCCAGATTTCAGTGGGAAGGGTTCCAGTTTTTCTCCATTCAGTATGTTGTGGATTTTTCCATCTCTGCCTACCTTGGTTAGGGTTTTTAGCAGGAAGTGGTGTTGGATTTTGTCGAAAGTTTTTTCTGCATCTATTGATACTATCATGTGATTCTTGTTTTGCAATTTTTGGATGTGGTGTATCACATTTATGGATTCCTGGATGTTGAACCATCCCTGCAATCCAGGGATGAATCCTACTTGATCTGGACGAATGATCTGTTGGATGACTTTTTGAATTCTATTGGCTAGGATTTAGTTGAGAATCTTAGCGTCGATGTTCATCAGAGAAATAGGTCTGTAGTTTTCCTTCTCAGTTGGGTCTCTGTGTGGTTTTAGGATTAAGGTGATGTTGGCTTCATAGAATGAGTTTGGAAGAGTTGCCTCTTTTTCTATTGTATTGAAGAGTTTGTAGAGGATTGGGGTTAGTACTGTTTGGAATGTTTTGTAGAATTCTGCAGTGAAGCTCTGGGCCTGGGCTTTTCTTTGTTGGGAGATCTTTAATCACTGATTCAATCTCTGCTTCAGTTATGGGTTTGTTCAGGTCGTTTGTTGCCACTCGGCTAAGTTTTGGCAGGTGGCAGCAGTCTAAGAACTTTTCCATTTCTTGGTGGTCTTCTGATTTGTTGGAGTATAGTGCTTTGTAGTAATTTCTGATTATGTTCTTAATGGTTGCAGTGTCTGTTGTTATGCTGCCTTTTTCATCTTTGATGCTGTTAATTCTTGCTTTCTCTTGTTTTTTCTTTGTCAGTCGGGCCAGCGGGGTGTCTATTTTGTTTATCTTTTCAAAATACCAGCTCTTTGATTCATTGATTTTGTGTATAGTTTTTTTGTTTCTATCTGATTAATTTTCTCCCTTGTTTTGATGATTTCTTATTTCCTATTGTGTGTGGGGCTCTTCTGCTGCTGTTTTTCCAAATCCTGGAGGTGTGTGCTTAGTTCCTGTATTTGACGCCTCTCTTGGGCCTTGACATGGGCTCCAATTGCGATGAGTTTACCCCGTAGCACTGCTTTGGCAGTGTCCCATAAGATTTGGAATGTTGTGTCAGAGTTTTCATTGGTTTCCATAAATTTTTTGATCTCATCTTTAATTTCTTCTCTGATCCATTGTTCGTTTAATAGCATATTGTTCAGCCTCCAAGAGTTTCTGTATTTCCTGGGGCATTTTGAATTGCTGATTTCCAATTTCATTCCGTGGTGGTCTGAGAGGGTACATGGTATGATTCCTATCTTTTTGAAGTTATTTAGGTTTGCTTTGTGTCCTATCATGTGGTCAGTCCTGGAAAAGGTGCCATGTACTGCTGAAAAAAAATGTATAATCTGTGGCCTTGGGGTAAAAAGTTCTATAAATGTCTACCAAGTCCAGTTGTTCTGTTGTTTGTATGAGCTCTGTTGTTTCTTTGTTGAGTTTTTGTTTTGTTGATCTGTCTATTGTTGTTAGCAGGGTGTTAAGATCACCCACTATTATTGTGTGCATATCAATGTCTCCCCTTAAGTCTGTAAGTAATTGCTTCACGTAGCTAGGCGCGTTGGAATTTGGTGCATATATGTTCACAATGGTGATTACTTCCTGATGTATCAGTCCCTTCACCAACATATAATGACCTTCCCTGTCTTTTTTGATGTCTGTCAGCTTGAAGTCTATATCATCTGAAATTAGAATAGCTACCCCAGCCTTTTTTTCTCATCCATTGGCATGAAATATCTTTTTTCCATCCCTTCACTTTCAGTTTCTTAGAGTCCCTTCTGGTTAGATGTGTCTCTTGTAGGCAACAGATAGTTGTGTCCTGTTTGATGATCCATTCTGTTAATATGTGTCTTTTGATTGGTGAACTTAGGCCATTTGTGTTTAGAGATAATATTGAGAGAAATTGATTTTGGGCAGCCATACGTATGTGTTTTTGTGGGTTTTGATATCTGTGTAATGTCCCTCCTTGTGTGGACTTTCGTGTTTGCCATCTTTGCTTATGATTCGCCTCTTTTTTTCAGGATTTAATGCATTTCTAAGGAGATTTTGTAGAGCTGGTTTTGTGCAGGCTTATTCTTCTAATTTCTCTTTGCTATGGAAGTATCTGATTTCGTTCTCAAATACTAATGAGATCTTTACTGGGTGCAATATTCTTGGTTGACAGTTGGTCTGTTCAGGATTTGGAAGATCTTTTTCCATTCTCTTCTTGCTTGTAAGGTCTCTTTAGAGAAGTCAGCAGTGATTCTGATTGGTTTTCCCCTGTATATGATCTTTTCTCTGCTTCGTACTTGTCTCAGGTTTCTTTTTTTGTTCGTTGGAGTGGAACTTGAGCACCATATGTCTGGGTGAAGATCTCTTTGGGTTGTATCTGCTGGGAGTCCTCTGACTGTCCTGGATTTGGGCTGGGTTCATGTTCCAAGTGTTTTGGAAGTTTTCCTGTATAATTTCATTGAGCACCATTTGCATTCCTTTCTTTCTTTCCGCTCCTTCATGAAGGCCAATAATCCTAATATTTGATTTTCTGAGGTTGTCTTTCATTTCTTGTATGGTCTTATTGGCTTTGTTCAGACTTGTCTCCAGCTGTTTAATGAGCTGGGTATATTCATTTTGCCTGTTTTCCGTTTCAGAGATCCTCTCTTCTGCTGTATTTATTCTGTTGGTTAGGCTCTCAATTTTGTGCTCGAAGTCAAGGATTTTACTTTTCATTTGTTGTATTTCTGTGACTATGTGGTTCTTGAATTCCTTGAAGTCCTCCTAATTCTTCTCATTGTCTCTGACCGCTTTTAACATTATTTTTTTGAATTCCTTGTCTGGTAGAGCTTCCATGTCTTCACCTTTCATCTCCGAAGTAGACATTGGCTTTAGATTCTTTATTGGTGGGGTGCTGGCTCTCTCATCTGGATCATTACCTTTTCTGGTATTTCTTCCCATTGTGTTAGTGCTTCTTGAGAGACCCAGGCACCAGCGTGCTGAGGGGTGTCCAAGCGCTATCCTGCAGAAATCAGAGCCTGCAGGCATGGAGTAGCAGGGTGCTGGAGTTTTCAAGGCACTTTTGGTGCGTCTCCTGTGCACTGGACCTCAGGGTGCCACTTCCAAGATCCAGCAGATTCAAGGCGCACTCTCAGTTCTTCCCCTACACGTATGCGACCACAGGGCGTGGGGGAATGAAGGTACTCTCTGGGTGCACCCCCTGTGCATGGGTTCACAGGGCACAGAGGATTCTAGGTGTTTTCTCGGTGTGTCCCCTATGCCAGGGACTGCAGGGCGTGGAGGTTCCAGGTGCTGTCTTGGAATGCTTCCTGCATGTGGGTCCACAGTGCCCTCCTGGTGCGTCTCCCAAGCACGGGACTGTAGGGCGTGGAGTGTTCCAGGTGCTCTCTGGAAGAGCTTCCTGCACGGGTCCACCCACCCCAGCAGTGTGGGACCGCCCACCGCAGCGCTTACACAGGTCCGCCCAGCCCAGAGGCACCCACGGTTCTGTGCAGCCCAGAGGCATGCACAGGTCTGCACAGCCCAGAGACACACGCGGGTGTGTGTCATTACAGCCTAGCTGTGTGCCAGTGCACCTTCTCCGTGTCTCCTCAGCGCGCACAGGACTGCGGTGTGTCACTTCCAAGACACAGTTTCGGTAGTTTCAAGGCACTTGCCCTGTGTCCCCAGATGCTGTAATCTCCCGCGGGGAGGGGTGGGGAGATGAGCACCAAGAATGTTCGTGCTCTGTGCATGCCCCTGGAGGGTGAACTCCGGGAGCCTCCGACCCACTGCTGCCCCCACCCAGCTCACCCAAACCTCAGGCTCTTGCAGTCTGCCTCTGTCGCTGGTGAGGACCTTTGCCAGTGTTGATCCCTCCAACCTTCCTTATTGTCTGGCTGTGGCTCCTGGCGGCTGCAGCTCCTGGTGGCTGCAGCTCCTGGTGGTTGCAGCTCCTGGCGACTGCGGATCCCACGGCTGCAGTTCCTGGCGGCTGTGGTTCCTGGCAGCTGTGGCTTCTGTGGCTGCGGCTTCTGGTGGCTGCACTTAACCGTGACTCAGCAGGTCTGGAGTGGGACTCTGTCTTCCCTGCCTTTTGTTTTATTTTGTTTTGTGTTTTCCTGGTTGCTCTTCCGAGTTGTGTGGATTTTTTTTGGCTCCACACTGTCCAGGGAACTTCACGCTCCTCTCCCTGCAGCTCTATGCTGCTCCACTTATGCTTTTGTCGCGTTCTATCCCTCCCTCTCTGTGAGCTCCCTCACATCCATCCTCCTATGTTGGCCATCTTGCGAGTCTCCCTGCAGCTTCATTTCTGTATCTGAGAGATTCACTAAAGGGATACCACATAGAAAAACTACGCAAAATTCAGGTCCAGGGAATAAGGTTGTGAGCAAGGGAGACTAATTACATAGGTTGTAGGGTTAACAAATGAAGTAGTTAACCAAGGTTGCCTAACTTTTAGCTTTTAGTATCTTAACATTGGTGCCTTCCAAGGTTCTGACTCAGAGACACATCATTATGGCCACGCTCTGGGCTTCTATTAGGGTGCAGGCCTGGGAAGACATTTGGGGATTATTGGCTCTTCCATACGGTTTCAGGTCAGAGTCGTAACAGATAATTGGAGTACACTGTGAAAGATGCAAGGGAGAAAGAGAGTTCATACTGAGCGAGGGAACAAGATTTGGAGAAATTCTAACAAAGTGAAGCCTCCTTCCCCTAGCACTGATCATGGCAGCTGGTCCTGACTGTAGACAAAACAGGGTCTGTGTTATCAAAATAAAAGGCATTTTCTGTTCAGATGGTTTCTTCTTATTTGTCAAGTGCTAGAAAACCACTTCTATTTGTGCCTTATAACTAAGGGAGTACTGTCTTCGTATTTACTTGTTCTAATATCTCAAAACCAAGTTAAAGCAGGTGCCATTATCACCCTAAGTTGTGCAAAAGGAATCAAGGTCAAGGTTGGTTGTTTAGGAGCACATGCCTGGGGGAGGAAGAGCATAAAAGCCAGTTTTAGTTTTCTCACACTGCCTACAGGATCCTGTTTGTTGTTTGGGTAAGCATTTTTTTCATGCTACAGCAATCTTGTCATACTTAGAATTTATTACAACAACTTGATATCAAATCATGAGTGCTCATGCTCAGAAGTTTAGAATGATGGTAAAATGCATAGATTTTGGAATCCAAATACAGCAGCTGAAATCTCAATGCTGCCTCCTAACTGTGAGTAACATTCTTAGCCTGTTTGCTGATAATGCTGTTTATTTCACAATGTTGTGAGAGTTAATGAGTTAACATAAAGCACTTAGAACGGTGTTTGGGACCTCTTACAGGCTGCCTATCCACCCCAGGAAATGCCATTGTTGCCATAATTGGTGCTTATTATCATAGCAACAGAAAGCATTCATTACATTACTTCCAGCTCCATGGGAATAACATTTATGTCTGAATGGCATGCTTTCAGGGTTGATTTGAATCCTGTCAGGTACACAAAAGGCATCAGAGTAGTAAATTCTATTTTTCCATTCAAAGCCAAAACCTTAAGGATCAGGAAACACATATTCACTTTTTATAACCCAGTTTATTTCTATAACCTGGATTGTTTACATCTTCTGACCCACTTCAAGGGATTACTGAAATCTTTCCTATTATTCTGGGTTCTATTACGTTTGGGAGAGGGAATAGTTTGGTTCAAGGAATGCACTGATACCTTCCTAAGTATTTTCACCGTTGTATTTACATTTTTTTCTTTTTTTCAGGATTCAACCTTTGATTTTCCTTTCTTTTAGTCAATGTGCACTCCCTTAGTTATAAGCCAGTTACTTGGCCTTAAACGGAAATACTATACTAGAGTCCCTCAAATTTATATCAAGCTTGACTTTTTTCCTGAACTCCAAACTCTTAGTCAAACTGTCTACTCCATATTGATTCTCAGAAGTTGAAAAGACATCCGAAATATAATACAAGCAAAATCAAGCCCCATTGTCTTCTCCAAATCTACTGTGCCTTTAGATACATTTCAGATCATGATATCTTTATCCTTCCAGTGTTGAGGCCCCAAATATGACAGTCACTTGTTATTCTATTTCTTTCCTCATGCTGTATTCAAATCTCAAGGAACCCTATCATCACTGCTTTCAAGACACCCAGAGGGCGACTACGTTTTTACCATTTTTAGTTCCAGCACCCTGATTAAGCAGCATCATTTCATACAGATTATTGAAAAGTCCTTCTAATTAGTGAATCTACTCCTGTGCTTCCATTTTAAACACAGAAGTTGGAATGTGATGGTTACCGCGGTAACCAGAGATGGGTGGAGCTTGCTTGCAGCCCCAACCAGGCTGCAACTGGGAAGAGACAGCGAAGTTGGAGGGGGAGGGGGAGACAGTGAAGTAATCAACGATGGACCCAAGAGACCCCCGTTTCAACTTCCTTGCCAAGAGAAGTAAAACCCCCCTTGCATGGCTCTGCCTGGTTTTTCTTCCCTTTGCAGCCTTCTCCTCCATATGCCTTTCCGCTGCAGGGGGAAGGGAAGTCCATGGCCATAGTTCCCCGAAGTAAAGCCATCTAAATTCTTTCTGTGTATTAGGTCTTTGGTTCTCCGTTTATGTTGTTGTAGTAGATGCATTTGTCACACAATGCTTCCTTCCCTTTGTTCCTGATGCAATGAGATAGTGATTGTTGACTGAACATGTATAACTGTACCTCAAAAAGTTCATGAAAAAGAGTGAATCAAATGCCACAAAAATTTGCAAAAATTTGGAATCAATTCATAAATTTTTAAAGAATGCACATTTCCCCTGAGCTTTCTGAGGAGTCTGTGTTTTGTGAATGACTTTTGCAATGGCAAATCATCAGTACTCCACCTGGAGACTAGCACTGCTAGCAGGGTATTTAGTAAAACTCTTGTTTTATAGTGGTAAGTTCACCATTTAACAAATAGATACTAGCATTCATTGGATTCACTTCTTAGCTTTAGTTCTTATTCTGAAGTTTACTTACTGAGCACTGAGAACCACAAGGAAAAGAGATTATTGTAAATTTTCCCAAGGGAGGAAAAGCAAGGAAGAAAACGTTGAAAGCAGAGGAACTAACAAGTGTGAAGACCCAGAGGTGAGGAAGGGATGAGCTATGCTATGACATAAGGCTATGCTATTACAGCTTGTTAGATAAACTGAAGGCATTTTTGATGGTTTGTGTATAGGTACCGAGGGAGATTGGGGTGGTTTTAAAGATTGTGTTGTTCTTGAAAAAAGGCTGAAGCCGGATCATATAGGGGATTGTACAACATGCTAAAGAATTTGGGCTTATTATGAGAAAAACAGCGAATTATTGAGGGATTTAGTAAGGATCTATAATGTGCCCAGACTCACATTTTTGATTGATGACTCTACTTGCAGTATGAAAAAATGAATTAAAGAGATCTAAGCTGGAAATAGCCCAGTTCTTTGTGACTTTTTTTTAGTATTTGTGGGAATGCCTTCTTGGCGAGTTTGTTACATAGATGTGCTTCATGTTTGTTTTTTGCAGGCTGGAAAAAAAATCTGAAGGATGACTCTGTGGGGGATGAGACAAAAGGAATACATTAATGGATTTGAAAGTGTTGCCTTTTGTTTCAAGATCTTTAGGAAGTACATATTTCCCAAATAAGAGTGAAATATATCCATGAACTATTGTGTTCTGAAAACAGCATGCCACACAAGCCAACCCATTCCCTCTGAGAGCAGAGGTGGGGACTCCAGAGGGTAGGGGAAAAGGGTCAGAAAAGCAAGGGGAAGACTGACAATGACTAATGAGGTGTGAACTCTCAGGGAATGAAGAGCCCAGTAAACTCCACACTCTACGCTGATGAAAGCAACCTTCACAGACACTTAAAGGAAAGAATCTGTTACACAGATGCCTTCAACATGTCATTTGCAGACAAAGCCTCCTTTGCTAAAAAAAAAACAAAACAAAAAAAAAAAAAAAAAAAAAAACCTTCTCAGAAAGGTTGATACAGACTAAGTCCACTGAGAGGAATAATTTGTCAAACTAATTTATTGTAGTCCAAAGGCTGCTTGGAATAATAAGAGACACCAAGTTGTAGAAATCAGCTGTCTAGTGGAGTGTCAGTAGCTCTTTTTGACACAGACTGGGACCTCTGTTTATTTGTCTTGGTTTTGTTCTAGGAATGAGACCAACATTGTTCTCAGCTCTTTGGTTCTGTTAGTGATAGCTCATTCTCGGTTCATTTTGAAAATGAGAAAATGGCGAAGACTGCTTGGGAATGCTAGGTTTGAAACAGGATTCACCAGGGAAAATCGGACCTAGGAGCTAAGGCTGTCTATAAGCAGGTAGCGATCAGCTCGTGCGGCTCTGCTGCTTGGGTGTGATTCTGTGGGTGCCTGCGGGGAAGGAAATCACTGTGTCTCTGTGATTCCCCGGGGATACTCACAACCCAAAGACAAACCATTAAACAAAAGCTCTTATTTCCCAGTTTTAAAAATAAGAAACATAAATACCTCCCAATACAATTCATCAGTTACCAGATAGAAGAATTATTCATGCTCTGACTAAAATGGTTAAGTTTTCAAGAGAATGTGTTAAAATTCCTGTTTCTAATGGGCAAGAATTGTTTTCGAATGGAAGAGTTGTTTTCCTTGGTCACCGTAATAAAAGTTTCTCAGATGATTACAAAAAGCTTTAATAAGAAGACAAGGAAGAAGAAAAAACACAGAGGAAAAAATGGAGAACGAATGTATGATTTTAGTGTCATGAGATCATGTTGCATTTATTTAGAGTGTGACATACCAGTGCTCTGTAAAACCCTCTCTCTCTCTCTGTGTGTTTTGATATGGTTTACTTGGCACTGCAGTCTCCCTTCCCCATCCCCAAGTTCCCTCCCTTCTCCTCTGTTCTTGTCTCAAGTCTTTTTTTTAATTAATTTATTATTTTTAATTCATTAATTACATTACATTATGTGACGCAGTTTCATAGGTACTTGGATTCTCCCCACCCCTCCCCAAACCCTCCCACCATGGTGGATTCCTCCACCTTGTTGCATAACCACAGTTCAAGTTCAGTTGAGATTCCCCCATTGCAAGCATATACCAAACATAGAGTCCAGCATCTTATTGTCCAGTCAAGTTCAACGGCTTCTTAGGTAGACTCTCTCTGGTCTGAAGACAGAGCCAACAGAGTATCATCCCGATCAATTAAAAGCTCCAACATACCATCAGCAAAAATTTACATCATTATGGAATTGACATAGTAATGAGTAACCAATATGTTAAAAATAAATGCGAGTTCTTAACCACCTTCTGTGACCACCTCATTGACATTTCAATTTTAGTTTATACACAACATATAACATACATAACATAACATGTTATACATAACATCATATAATCTTAAATTAAGGCAAACATGTGGTGTCTAACCTTTTGGGATTGGCTCATTTCCCTTAGCATTATGGTTTCCAGTTTGGCCCATTTGGCCACAAAAAAACTGCATTTTGTTTTTTTAATAGCTGAGTAGTATTCCATGGAGTAGATGAACCATAGCTTTCTTATCCAATCCTCTGCTGATGGGCATTTTGGCTGCTTCCATGTTTTTGCAATTACTGATTGTGCTGCTATGAACATAGGAATGCATGTTGGTTTCTCATAAAACAGGTATTCTGGACATATTCCTAGGAGTGCTATTGCTGGATCATACGGTATGTTGAATTTGAGTTGTTTGAATGTTCTCCATACTGATTTCCATAGAGGCTGTACCAACCTGAAGCCCCACCAGCAGTGGAGTAGGGTTCCCTTTTCCCCACAACCTCGCCAGCAAGTGTTGCTGGTGCTTTTATTCATGTGGGCCAGTCTTACTGGCGTTAGGTGGTACCTCAATGATGTTTTAATTTGGATTTCCCTTATTGCCAGGGAACTTGAGCATTTTTTCATATGTTTATTTGCCATTTGGGATTGTTCCTTTGTGAAGTGTCTGCCCATTTCCCGTGCCCATTTCTTGAGTGGCTTGTTTGTTTTGGCATTTTGGTTGTTTTGTAGTTCTTTGTATAATCTGGAGATTAGCCCTCTATCACCCACGTAGTGCGCAAAGATCTTCTCCCATTCTGTGGGTTGCTTTTTTACTTTGTTGATTGTTTCTCTAGCTGTACAGAAGCTTCTTAGTTTGATGAGGTCCCATTTGTTTATTCTGGTCTTGATTTCTATTGCTTTTGGTGTCCTTTTTAGGAAGTGAGGACCTACCCCTAGATCTTGCAGAGTATTTCCAACATTTTCTTCCAAAGTTTGAAGGTTTCTGGATGTAGGTTTAGATCTGTTATCCATTTAGATTTGATCTTGGTGTATGGTGAGAGATGTGGGTCTATCTTTTTGTATCTGCAGGCTATTAACCAGTTGTCCCAACAGCATTTATTGAACAGACCTTCCCATTTGCCTGGGTTTTCGTTTGTCTTTTTGTCAAAGATTATTTGGCTGTATCTGTGTGGGTTCCCATCTGGTGTTTCTATTCTGCTCCATTGAACTTCTTCTCTATTTTTTTCAGTACCAGGCTGTTGGGATAACCACTGCCCTATAGTATGTCCAGAGGTGTAGGACTGTGATTCCCCCTGCTAACTTCCTGTTCTTGAGAATGGTTCTAGCTATTTATTGTTTTTTGTGTTTCCAGATGAACCTTTGGATCATTGTTTCCAGTTCCTTGAAGAATGTTTTGGGCAATTTGATTGGGATTGCGTTGAATGTATATATTGCTTTTGGCAGTATAGACATTTTAATGATATTGATTTTACCTATCCAGGAGCATGGGATGTTACTCTATCGTTCGAGGTCTTGTTCAATTTCTTTTTTAAGCAGTTTGTAGTTTTCTTCAAATAGGTCTCCTACATTTTTGGTTAGGTTTATTCCCAGATACTTCATACTTTTCTCTGTTATTTTGAATGGTATCTTGCTGGTTAGATCTTTTTCCATCTTGGGGCTATTTGCATACACTATGGCTGTTGATTTTTGTTCATTAATTTTGTATCCTGCCACTCTTCCAAACTCTCGTATAAGATCTAGCAGTCTCTGTATTGAGTCTCTTGGGTCTTCTATGTAGAGAATCATGTCATCTGCGTATAGTGAAAGCTTGACTTCTTTGTTTCCCATTTGTATTCCTCTGATTTCTTTTTCTTGTCTTATGGCCTCAGCAAGTACCTCTAGGACTATGTTGAATAGTAGTGGAGAAAGTGGACATCCTTGTCTTGTTCCAGATTTCAGTGGGAAGGGTTCCAGTTTTTCTCCATTCAGTATGATGCTGGTGTTGGGTTTTTCATATATTGTTTTGATTATGTTGTGGATTTTTCCATCTCTGCCTACCTTGGTTAGGGTTTTTAGCAGGAAATTGTGTTGAATTTTGTCGAAAGCTTTTTTCTGTGTCTGTTGATACTATCATGTGGTTCTTGTTTTGTAATTTTTGGATGTGGTGTATCACATTTATGGATTCCTGGATGTTGAACCATCCCTGCAATCCAGGGATGAATCCTACTTGATCTGGATGAATGATCTGTTGGATGACTTTTTGAATTCTATTGGCTAGGATTTAGTTGAGAATCTTAGCGTCGATGTTCATCAGAGAAATAGGTCTGTAGTTTTCCTTCTCAGTTGGATCTCTGTGTGGTTTTGGGATTAAGGTGATGTTGGCTTCATAGAATGAGTTTGGAAGAGTTGCCTTTTTTTCTATTGTATTGAAGAGCTTGTAAAGGATTGGGGTCAGTTCTGTTCAGAATGTTTTGTAGAATTCTGCAGTGAAGCTCTGGGCCTGGGCTTTTCTTTGTTGGGAGATCTTTAATCACTGATTCAATCTCTGCTTCAGTTATGGGCTTGTTCAGGTCGTTTGTTGCCTCTGGGCTAAGTTTTGGCAGGTTGTATAAGTCTAAGAACTTTTCCATTTCTTGGTGGTCTTCTGATTTGTTGGAGTATAGTGCTTCGTAGTAATTTCTGATTATGTTCTTAATGGTTGCAGTGTCTGTTGTTATGTTGCCTTTTTCATCTTTGATGCTGTTAATTCTTGCCTTCTCTTGTTTTTTCTTTGTCAGTCGGGCCAGCGGGGTGTCTATTTTGTTTATCTTTTCAAAATACCAGCTCTTTGATTCATTGATTTTGTGTATAGTTTTTTTGTTTCTATCTGATTAATTTCCTCCCTTGTTTTGATGATTTCTTGCTTCCTGTTGTATGTGGGGTTCTTCTGCTGAGGTTTCTCCAAATCCTGGAGGTGTGTGCTTAGATCCTGTATTTGACGCCTCTCTTGGGCCTTGACATGGGCTCCAATTGCGATGAGTTTACCCCATAGCACTGCTTTGGCAGTGTCCCATAAGATTTGGAATGTTGTGTCAGAGTTTTCATTGGTTTCCATAAATTTTTTGATCTCATCTTTAATTTCTTCTCTGACTCATTGTTCGTTTAATAGCATATTGTTCAGCCTCCAAGAGTTTCTGTATTTCCTGGGGCATTTTGAATTGCTGATTTCCAATTTCATTCCGTGGTGGTCTGAGAGGGTACATGGTATGATTCCTATCTTTTTGAAGTTATTTAGGTTTGCTTTGTGTCCTATCATGTGGTCAATCCTGGAAAAGGTGCCATGTACTGCTGAAAAAAATGTGTAATCTGTGGCTTTGGGGTAAAAAGTTCTATAAATGTCTACCAAGTCCAGTTGTTCTGTTGTTTGTATTAGCTCTGTTGTTTCTTTGTTGAGTTTTTGTTTTGTTGATCTGTCTATTGTTGTTAGTGGGGTGTTAAGTTCACCCACTATTATTGTGTGCATATCTATGTCTCCCCTTAAGTCTGTAAGTAATTGCTTCACGTAGCTAGGCGTGTTGGAATTTGGTGCATATGTGTTCACAATGGTGATTACTTCCTGATGTATCAGTCCCTTCACCAATATATAATGACCTTCCCTGTCTTTTTTGATGTCTGTCAGCTTGAAGTCTATATCATCTGAAATTAGAATAGCTACCCCAGCCTTTTTTTCTCGTCCATTGGCATGAAATATCTTTTTCCATCCCTTTACTTTCAGTTTCTTAGAGGCTTTTCTGGTTAGATGTGTCTCTTGTAGGCAACTGATAGTTGTGTCCTGTTTGATGATCCATTCTGTTAATTTGTGTCTTTTGATTGGTGATTTTAGGCCATTTGTGTTTAGAGATAATATTGAGAGAAATTGGTTTTGAGCTGCCACGAGTGTGTGTAAGTGTGCAAGTGTGTATTTGCGACTATTAGAATCTCTGCCTGGTTGACTATTCTCTTATGGATATTAGTGGGGAGGTTTTCCCATTTGCCATCTTTGATTTTGGTTTTCATTTTTTCTCTCTGGGTTTAGCACCTTTCTGAGGAGGTTGTCTAGAGCTGGTTTCGTGGTGGTATATTCTTCTAGTTTCTCTTTGCTGTTGAAATATTTAATTTCATTCTCAAATACAAATGAGAGTTTTGCCGGGTACATTATTCTCGGTTGGCAGTTGTTTTGTTTCAGGATTTGAAAGGTTTTACTCCACTCTCTTCTTGCCTGGAGTGTTTCTTCTGAGAGATCTTCTGTGATTCTGATTTGCCTTCCTCTGAAAGTAATCTTGTCCTTTTTTCTTACTTATCTTAGAATTGTTTCTTTGTATTCGCTTGAAGGCAGTTTGAGAAGCACATGTCTGGGTGAGGATCGCTTTGGGTCGAATCTCTTGGGGGTTCTCTGACCTTCCTGGATTTGTGCTGGATTTATATTTCCGGTATTCTGGAAGTTCTCCTGTATTATTTCATTGAGCACCCGTTGCAAGCCTGTCTCCTTTTCCACTCCCTCTGGAAGGCCTATTATTCTAATATTTGATTTTTTGAGGTTGTCTTTCATTTCCTGTATGCTCCTATTGGCTTTCTCCAGATTTGTTTCCAACTGTTTGATGAACTGCTGCCTTTCATTCTGAATGTCTTCCAATTCTGATATTCTGTCCTCTGCTGTGTTCATTCTGTTGATTAGGCTTTCAATTTTGTGTTCTATATCGAGGATTCCCTTTTTTGACTTGATTTATTTCTGCAATGACATGGTTTTCGAATACCTTGGACTCTTCCCAGTGCTTCTCACTGTCTCTGATTATCTCATCACTAGTTTCTTAAATTCCTTCTCTGGTAATTCCTCTATGTCATCATCTTGCATCTCAGGTATTGAGATTAGTTTTTGGTTGTTTTGGGGGGAAATGCTTGATTTTTCTTCTGAGTCATTACCTTTTCTGATACTTCTCCTCATTGTGTTGTTTTTTCTTGCCATTTTGGGATTTTAGCCTCTGGCTTGCTTGTCTGAAGCTGTTGCCCTCGGTGCTGTAGCTTATAGGAAGTGTGACCCAGCAACTGCTGTATGGAGTGTTGGCCTAAGTATACTTCTTCTTCCTTTATTGGGGACAGCAGATGATGGTGAGGTGGGTGTTGATCGGCTTCATTTGCTCCTGGGTTTATAGCTCTGCCACTTGTCTCCGTTGTAGCTAGTTCATTGGGTGTTTTTCTATGTGTGCCAATGTGGATAGGGTGTAAATGATATAGTTTGTATCCTTGGGCTTCTTCTCTTTGCTCTGGGTAGATGTAGAGCTTGCTGTTCCACACCCAACTATACCATCAAAGATGTATTCCCCTGTTGTGAAAGCCCCTGCTGTGGCCCTGCTTGCCTGTGTTTCTTCCCAGTTCAGGAGATCTGTGGGTGGTGCCACTGACTCTGGGGCTCTAGCTAAGCACAGCAGGGGGTTCTGCCTGAGATTCCAGCTGCTTGTTGTTTGGAGTTTGTGGACCACAGCCCCGAGCTGGGTCAGGAGACTCTATGTCCCAGCCCTAGTGCCAGGCCTTCCCCCTGCACCTCCCAGTCAAAGTTGTTGCTCCACTGGGAGACACACTGCTCCACGCCTCTGTCTGGGTTAGTTGACTCTGCTGAGCTGTGTTTTGCCTCTTGGGCTCAGGGCCTCTGCGCCACCTCAGGCCACAGGTCTACAGAGCCTTGTCCCGCCTCTTGGGCTTGGGGCGGGAGCCGCGTGTAGCTGGGGCCCCTGCACCACCTCAGACCACAGGTCCACAGAGTCTCATCTTGCCTCTTGGGCTCAGGGCCTCTGTGCCACCTCAGGTCCACAGGTCTATAGAGTCTCGTCTTGCCTCTTGGGCTCGGGGTCTCTGCGCCACCTCAGGCCACAGGTCTACAGAGTCTTGTCTTGCCTCTTGGGCTTGGGGTCTCTGCGCCACCTCAGGCCACAGGTCTACATAGCCGATCCCGCCTCTTGTGCTTGGGGTGGGAGCTGCGTGTAGCTGGGGCCCCTGCGCCACCTCAGGCCACAGGTCTGCAGAGTCTCATCTAGCCTCTTGGGCTCAGGGCCTCTGCGCCACCTCAGGCCACAGGTCTACAGAGCCGGTCCCGCCTCTTGGGCTTGGGGCATGAGCCACATGTAGCTGGGGCCCCTGCGCCACCTCAGGCCACAGGTCTAGAGAGCCACGTCCCGCCTCTTGAGCTTGGGGCGGGAGCCGCTCTTGTCTCTAGTCTTACAGTAGGTGTCATCTGTGAATTTTCACCAGTCCATCATGCTGCCACTGGGGTGTCTCCCATCAGCGTAGGAGATTGTCAGTCATTTCGCTGTGAGTCCGCCCTTATAGTGCATGCATGAGGACTTCTCTCTGTTTCCACCTACAAGCATACTAATTTCCACTACATTTCCATGATGTATTCTCTTGAGTACAGTACAGTCCACCAGTTCTTTTTTTTTAAAATTTATTTTATTTTTTTTATTACAAAGTCAGATATACTGAGAGGAGGAGAGACAGAGAGGAAGTGGAGCTGCTGGGATTAGAACCAGCAGCCAAATGGGATCAAGGCGAGGACCTTAGCCACTAGGCCACACTGCAGAGCCCTCACCAGTTCTTTTTTAACCTCAGTTTCCAAGCACTAAGCTCATAATTTCCATGTTAGCATTTAAAAACTAAATGGTCTGTTGGCCAACCCAGTGGAGTAAAAGGCTAATCCTCTGACTGTGACACTGGCATCCCAAACGGGCACCAGTTCATGACCTGGCTGCTCCACTTGCTACCCAGATCCCTGCTTATGGCCTGGGAAAGCAGTAGAGGATGGCCCAAATTGTTGGGTCCCTCCAGCCACATGGGAGACCCGGAAGAGGCTCCTGGCTTTGGATAGGCTCAGTGCCAGCCCTTGTGGCCATTTGGGGCTCAACTAACAAATGGAAGATCTTTTTCCCTGTCTCTCCTTCTTTATGTAAATCTTTCAAATAAAAATAAATACATTTAAAAAAAATTCATAAAATGTCTTGTGAAGTTCTTAAACAATGTAAGAATGTAATAGAAAACCCTCAATAAAACCATTCCCTAACCACAAGGCAAAAAATGCTATGAAGGAAGTGATTGTGAAGGAAATCTCATAATGTGGTAGAAAGAGGTAGGGGCTCTGAACCTGCTATTTAATAGTTATGTAATTTTAGGAAAATATCCCACTTCCTATTACAGTTTCTTATTCTGCCAGATGAGAAGTTTGGAATAGATTGTATCTTTTTTTTTTCAGATCTAAAAATTCATTATTGCATGAAATGAATGCTTTTAAATCCATATGGAACATACTTTTATGGTCAGGTTTTGGGGATCCCAAGATGAATAGAATAAAGGCCCTCTCTTTGCAACGATTACATTTCACTACATGAGGCTCTCAGCTTTGTGTAGTGTGCAAAATGAGTAGCATTTTTGCTCTTTGTTTCTGAAACATGAATGAAATGAATACAAAGATTCTCCAGGAAAAATGCAGGTAGACACACATTGATGAGAACCATGAGTGCTTTTGTGTTTGGTGAACGAAGTTCCTGAGTGTGCCTTCAGCTTGATTTTAGGTTTCACTACTTTTTTTCTTTCATTAACATCTCAGATAAGTCTGTGAAGGCTTGTTTGTGGCTATTTGCACAAGTATTCCTTGTACTTGGGTACTGGGTCTACCAGTGCTGGGTTGTGATCACAGACACTCCGTCCAGCCACATGCCTATTTGTTGAACGCAGTCCGGGGTGGTCAAGTGCCTGGCCAGATGATTTCACAAGAGAAACCTTATGTATTTTTGTTATGGTCTTCCTGTGAGGCAGTGATTAAAGGAGGGAGGAGCTTTCTCTTTTTGTGGTCCAAGGATTTCTCTGTCCTCAGCCAGGTAGAAGTGAGGGCCGAGTGTGCGGTTGTCAGTCCGGGACGGGCACATTCCCTGTGTAGATTTCTCAGTGTGGCTGTCGGTGTTTCCCATGGCTCCATGTGAAATCTCTAAGGAAACATATTTCACTCTTTACAAAACAATAAACTTATGACACCAACAAAAGTCTTTTATTCTACCCTTACATGTTTACAACATTCTTACTTTCAATATGTGTAACTTTGCATTTTCTCTGAAAATACAATTCTTGGAAAAGCTTCATGCTTCATGTTAGGTTTCTTAAAAAAAAAATCCTCTTTAGACAATACATAAGGCATTTGTGGACTTGCAACATTCCTTAGCCATATGTTTAACTGCAGAAAAAGGGGAAAAAATAGGGAAACTTGTCAGCAGTGGTGGGAATTATCAGTATCAATGAGCACCTTTTTTTTTTGCTTTTTCATGGGAGACTGGCAGAAGTATTTGAAATATGAAGCTCAGCTCAATCCTTAATTTACTTTAATATATTCCAGCTCTGAAGTAGCAGAAGAAAACTGATACTGGAGACTACAGAGCACACCAAAATATGGAACATATTCAGAAGTTATTACTATTCATTCTACTTCCAATCACAGGTTCACTCAACCTCCATATGATAAATGAACCTTCGGGGTATGTTTGCATTGACGTTTATGAGCTTCAAGAACAAATGACCTGGTTTTTCTGGAGGGGCGTTCCCCAGGGGATTTAAAGGGAACAGAAATATCTTCAGCCCAGAATATTTCTTAGATAGTTTAGAAGCCAGAGAATTTAATTGAATATGAAAACTCACTTAGGAATAAAAAATCTGAAGGCACTTTGGGTATTGCATTATGGAGCTAAACCAAATATTTCAAAAAAGTTTTACTTCAAATGAAAGTTTCATTCATTTGGTTTTTAATTGAATATGATTTCCCCCCTGAATTGCTCTGAGGAGGAAAGAACTGTTTGAATCTGTGGTATTAAAAAGAATGTGAAATAAATTGGAACAGTCCATTGATTTAGAGTACCTTTGTGAAGGAGCAGCTTGTTATCAAGGCAAGAAGCAGAATGCTTCCTCTGCTCCTTTCCATACTCCTTTTCATCCTTTGCCTGGAAGCATTTAGGGTCCCATTTAGGACCTCTTGAGGCCCACATGGCCACTCACATCCCAAGTAAAGTGATCAGGAAGGAATTACTTTTTACTCTGTGGTTTTTCTCCCATGATTCCACACTCCAGAAATTTCTCAATAAGAGTCAGCTGAACACTGAGTGTCCTTGTTATTCAAAAAGCCTTGGGA
Organism: Ochotona princeps; assembly: GCF_030435755.1. Taxonomy (NCBI): domain Eukaryota; kingdom Metazoa; phylum Chordata; class Mammalia; order Lagomorpha; family Ochotonidae; genus Ochotona; species Ochotona princeps. The sequence goes on along the minus strand of NC_080832.1, from coordinate 49,861,997 downwards.
GTCACACTTGGAGCTTTTCATCTATTAACCTGCAATATTCAAGTGTGGAGCATCCCAGGGACAGACCTCCTCTTTCATGTCATGACACAACACCCTTGCAATTAGAAACTAAGTTCCATCTTAGAAACGTTTCTGTTTGTGTGTGATTCTTCAATCAAAACAGGCACAAAAGAACACTACAAATTATCATTTAATGTCTTGGCATTTTAGCTGAGAATGTTGGCAAAATGGGGAGTGTACTGAAAAGCTACTTGAAAAATTGAATATTGAAATTTAAATGTTAGAAATATTTGGCTTAGCTAAAGAGCAGTCTGGGACAGGATTTTGGCCTTGTGGTTGACACCATGGTTGAGATGCCCATGTCCCATATGCCTGTATTAGATACCCAGCTCTACCTTCTGACTCCAGCTTTCTGCTAACACAGTCCCTGAAAGGTGGCAGGTGATGGGAACTGGATTGTGTTTCTGACTCTTGGTGTTGGTCTGGTCCAGTCCAGGCCATTGAGAGCATTAGGAGCAAACCAGTTAGATGGGAGCTCTGTCTGTCTGTCTATCTACTTCTTAAGTAATCAATAATAAAATACAAAAATAAAAGAGGGAATCTTTCACCTATGAGTGATGATGTGGCCAAGAATTTCTTTTTTAATATGTGACAAAATCCCACTGTAATTGAATTTAATGATTCTACTTTTTTTTAATGTCAAAACTGGAAACTTCCTCCTCTCTGTATATCTGACTTTCCAATAAAAACAAATAAATGTAAAAAAAAAAAAAAAAACCTGGAAACAACTACCCATCACTTGTGTCCGAAAGTTGCTGGTGCTCAAGTTCTTACACATAGGGAGATGCAGTTCAGTGAGTTGCCTAAACCATCAAATTGTTCTTAAGGTAAATGGGGTATAAGAAACTCCATTGTTTGTGCCCATTATAGCTCTCTCCTGCTGTGGAAAAAACGATGTGCTCATTTTTATTTTATACTTACTCTCCAAGCTACAACAATATTCATATAACTAAAGTGGAAAAATCAAAGTTTATTATCTGCAAAGAGATTGAAAAATATGTGGGAATGTCCACTATTGTATTACACACTCTTTGAATCATAGCAATGTCTACAACTTCACTGAAATAAAACTTGACAGCTAAAATTGAAAAAAAAATTGGAATAAGGTATATTTTATAAGATTTTGATGTAATAGTTGGGCTGGAGGAGTGGTCAAACAATTGATGTGCAAATGATTACTTGAGTGTCCATTTGCTATTCACATCAACCTGAAATGTATGTCTTAGTAGAGTCACTTTTCATTTCCTACAATCTGTTTCCCAAACACATTTTAACTTCAAAACTGATCCAATACAGGGAGCTTCAAGTACAGAGCAGACTGCCAGAAAAAAACATTCTCTTTGTAATTCTGAAACCATTAGTCTTGAAACACAATATTATTCCAAGGGAATTGTAAATGACTTATTACTCCCGTTTCAGACTAAATGGTTTAGCACAACCATTTTCTTTTTTTTATTTTTTTAAAATTTATTTATTTTTATTATATTTTTGACAATCTTTACTTAGTTAATTACGATAAAAAGTTTCAGGGGCTATAGGGAAGTGGGTAAGACTATTATGTCCATATTATTTCCTTCATGTATCTGAGGTAAAGGGTGATATTGAGGGAGAAGTCCCACCCAGTTTCTCACCCGCCAAAAGTCCCGTATGTGGGGCATGCTCTGAGATACTTGCTCAAGTGGTTTTAATAGTTCGCCAGTTATGAATCACTGTCAGTCTTGCCACTCCAAGCACGATGAGGTCTTTGAAGAATCCACTGGTTGACATAGTCCATCATAGAGTCTTCATTTGCCCAGTATTTCGCTGCCAACACATAGCTGAGGTGGTTGATTGACCTGTTCTTTTTTCTGTCTTTTCTTGGGTAGGGTTCTGAGTCCAGCAGTTCGATTGGGGAGATCCCCAAAGAAACTTTGAGGTATTCCCAGACCAGATTCTTGTATGTTCTAGCAAGCACAGGGGCCCGGCACAGTCCATCGCCCTCATCATCTGCTGGTTGCAATTGCTGGGTTGGTTCTGTTTTCAGTCCCGACTTCCACTGGAACCAATGGGTGTTGCAGTCCAGTCTGGTTCTGCCCCGCACATACTTGGCCCTCACAACAATCAGTGGGAGCTGGAGCCTAGTCGGGGCGGCCCACAATAACCCCCACCAGGCCCGCCCCCTGCCCTGGTTTGCCAGTATGTGTGGCAGACTAGTCCAGTCTGTCCCACATCCCATTTGGCTCTCGTACTTATCAATGGGTATTAAAGCTTAGTTCCATCTAACCAGCTCAACTATCCAGCCCTCATGGATGTTGTTGAGTGCCTCTCTGTCTAGCCACCCCAGCCCCCATACTAGTTTTTATGTCCTCCCGTGGAAGTAGTAACCCAAGAGGGGGGAGCCCACTATTTCCCTCCCAGGTCTCTCTCAATCCCAGTTTGTGCACTCTTCGGGTGGTTCTGTGGTTTGACTTGACAGAATTAGCCCCCAGTGCCAGCTTCTGCCAGGTGATGCTGTGGCTAAGCCCAAACAACCCTCACCCACTCTAATTTATGCTTGCACTAGCAGGAATAATCCGCCCAGCCTGGTTTTTCCCTGATCTAGTCCACGTGCAGCGCACAGGTGTTGTAGCCCTGCTTAGTCTGGTCTGTCCCCCTCCCAGCTCATGCTCTCCAGTGGGAGTAGCTGTCTAGCAAGGGACATCCCCATATTCCCCCTGCCAGCTCTGCCACCTCCCTTCCTGTTCTCATGTGTGCTGGTTGGGTGCTGTGGTCACATCCAGTACAGTCAACCTCACCCCAGCATTCCATATTGTGCACTGGTTTTTGTTGCGACCATACCTAGCTCGACCCACACTCTGTTCTGGTGTTTGGATTTGCCAGTGGATGACGTGAACTGATTCAGCCTGGTCTGCCCCTGACCCACACCAAATGTATGCCAATGGGAAACTTTCCATGGCTTATTCTGGGCTGTTTCCTATCATGCTTCTTGCGCTTACCTGCAGGAACTGTGTCCTGTCAGAGGAGCTGCCCAGGCTCTTCCATCAGAACCCCTCCCAATGCTAGATTTTGCGCATACCAGGGGGTCCATGAGCCAGCCCTACTCAGTTCACTTCCTGTCCTAGCAGGAACAGTGTCTTTTCTTGGCTGGCTTTCAACCCATTCTGGTTCTTACTGTTGGATGTTTCAGCCCAGCCATGGCTTGTCCATACCCACATACAGCTCACACATGGCTCAGTAAGGGGTTTGATACCTAGCCTAGTCTGTCCCACATCTATCTTGGTTCTCCAGGACACCAGATGGTGTTGGAGTCTGGCCTGGCCTGGTGCATCCAATCCCAGTCCACACTTGTGCCAAGGGAAACTACAACTGTTTCCTAGTTAGAACGCAGCCCCCATTCCAGCACACACACCTCTTGGTGGGAACCTCAACCCAGTTAGGGTGTCCTCTTAGCTCCCCAACTGGGCCTGTTCCTGGCTGTAGGTCACGCGCCTGCCAGTGGCTGCTCTCACTCAGCTTGTCTCAGTCCCTCGCTTGTCCTGGCCTCTGCCTTAGACACTGTGGCTTAGCGTCCTTGACGCAAATAGACCAGTAGGTTCAAATGCCTAGCTCGGCATGACTTGTAGCACAACCATTTTCAAATGTGGCTTAATATTTTGCTTACCAACCAATTGTGATCACTCTGGGTTAATCAAAATTATGGAGGATTGATAAGGTACCAAATAGGTAAAATGCTTATAGTTACAGTACATGTGTGTTATAGCATGTAATTGATGTGATATGATATAGAAATACATACTATTAATAAATCTCAGACCAATACATTCTGCAAACATTACTGTATCTTGAACTGTCCAATTAACTGTTTACAAACTTTTTTAGTTACTAGCATTGCTTATGTAGTATTTAAGATTATTATGTAATATTTAAGATTGAATCCATCTAAATAAATCTTTAAAAAAAAGATTGATGCATAGCAATTGTTTCTAACTAAGACAGATGAAAGAAGAACTAAAATAGCTATGGGAATTGATTGGAGACTGACTGCTCTACTTCTACAGAAGAAACCCGCTTCTGGACTTGTAAGCAGTTTCCAGACTTAGAAGTCTTCCAGGAGCAAATAAGTTCAGATACACCAGTATACATTTTTCCTTTAATTAGCTAATAAAGTTAGATCAGGATTAAGCTTGATAAAGACACATGGAATGAAGAGTGCCTTACAGATTATGTATCAAATTCTATAGTTTCAATTTAGCATCTTCTGTATTTTTATAAAATTCTATTTTATTATTATAGAAGTAAAGCTCAGAAGACAAAAGCATATTAAAAAGGGAAAGTAGAAAAATCAGAAAGAAACTATCATATCCATAAATAGCTACTCAGTATTTTATACATTTTTAAATAAGAACGTATATATCTATATCTCTGAATAGAAACATATGCAGATATTTGCAAGATTTTTTTTTACTTTTTTTTATTAATATGCATTATGTGACAGTTTCATAGGCTCTGGGAATCCCCCCACTCCTCCCCACGCCCCTCCGCCCTGGTGGATTCCTCCACCTTGGTGCAGTATTACAGTTCAAATTCAATCAAGATTCTTTCCTTGCAAACATATACCAAACATAGAGTCCAGCTACTTATTGTCCAGATGGGTTGAACAGTTTCTTGGGGAGACCATTTCTGGTCCAAAGTTAGAGCTGGTAGAATATCATCCCAGTCAATTAAGAGTCCCAATATAACATTAACAGCAATTTGTAACATTATGGAATTAACATGGTTTTGCGTAACCAGTATGTTAAAAAAAAAACAAAAAACAAGTTCTTAACCACAACCTATGATGTGCACATTGACATTTCAATTTTAGTTTGTATACAGGACCGGCTGCTATATACCTTAAAATGGCTATAAGGTACCATTCAGCTGTCTCGTGTCTATTTCATTTTAGTATTTAGCCATTTGTTGTGTTGAAGTATAATTTTACTGATCTTGGCAGATTTTAGGAGAATCTAGACTGGCTTGTAACTCTAACAAGACATTTGTCAACAATTAAGGTGCAGAACATTTTTTTTGGGGGGGGCGTGTGCAGGAAAGTCCCCAACACCACGGTCAAGAGTGACTAATCTTTGTGTCCCACCCAGCGAGGCATGAGCAAATCCATGCCAGCTCTTTCCTGTCAGATTCCAAGCTCTACTTTTTGTTGTTTGTCTATTTATTTTAGGTTTTTTTAGTTTGTATGATTGTTTGTTTGCTATGAGGGGTTTTCAGAGCGATCCTGATGGTAATCGCAAGGGAGGGTGGGGGTCCAGAGGTGGAGCCAGGCTCGGACCAGAGAAAGCTCTCCTCCCTGGTCCCGAAGGACGTTTATTGTTCTTCTGTTTCTGCGGACGCTCAGGGCTTCTGGTTGTCTTTCCGATGATGTTGGTTTCTGTACGGTAGTGTTAGGACATCTTCCATCCCTAGCAGAAGCTCCGGTTGGGGGTGGGTGACCTCAGAGTACTCGGCCTCCGAGGGCATCCAATTCCCTGTGGCCTCCTTGGCAGTTGGGATATAGTCCTTGTTGCTCGTATTAATAGTTTGTGGTGAAGGTCTGGGAGTCTTCATGGTTGGGATCCAGGCTTTCTCCTTGCCACCTGCTCCACCCTGGAGTGCCCCCCTGCTCCACGCACATGACCTCCTGTTAAGAGGTTGTCAGGATCACACCTGATTCCCCCCTCATGCATTGGTATAGTAGTTTTACTATTGTTTAGTGCCGCTTTGAATCTGTTGTCTATGAATTACCAGATTTGATCTTGATAGGCTATATTGTACTTTTTCTTCACTCTTTTTATGGTCCTGAAAGGCTTCCCTGCACCCTCCCCCCCCCATTGCGGATTAACATAGTGTATTGAGGGTATAGTAGGTTTTACAGTTTTTCGATGTAGATCTTAAGTATTCTGACATTAATTGTTGGTTTATAGATTATATCGCATTATCTTATTGTATTGGATACAGGTTGTTAGAGATTGCAATAATGTTACAATATACAGGTACTATCTTTCAGGTTGTCATCTTTTCATCTCAAATTAAGGCAAACATGTGGTATTTAACCTTTTGGTATTGGTTCATTTCTCTTAGCATGATGGATTCCAGTCGGGCCCATTTGTCCAGAAAGAACTGCATTTCATTTTTTTTAATAGCTGAGTAGTATTCCATAGAGTAGATGAACCATAGCTTCCTTATCCAGTCTTCTATTGATGGGCATTTTGGTTGCTTCCAGGTTTTTGCGATTGTAGATTGTGCTGCTATGAACATAGGCGTGCATGTTGGTTTCTTGTGTAGGAGATGTTTTGGATATATCCCTAGGAGTGCTATTGTTGGATCATATGGCATGTTGATTTTCAGTTGTTTGAGTATTCGCCAAACTGATTCCGATAGAGGCTGTACCAACCTGAAGCCCCACCAGCAGTGGAGAAGGGTTCCCTTTTCCCCACATCCTCGCCAACAAGTGTTGGTGGTATTATGTATGTGTGCCATCCTTACTGGAGTTAGGTGGTACCTCAAGGTTGTCTTCATTTGGATTTCCCTTATTGCCAGGGAACCTGAGCATTTTTTCATATGCTTCTTTGCCATTTGGGTTTGTTCCTTTGTGAAACATCTGCCCATTTCCCGTGCCCATTTCTTGAGTGGCTTGTTTGTTTTGACATTTTGGTTGTTTTGTAGTTCTTTGTATATTCTGGAAATTAGCCCTCTGTCACCTATGTCGTGCGCGAAGATCTTCTCCCATTCTGTGGGTTGCTTTTTTACTTTGTTGATTGTTTCTCTAGCTGTACAGAAGCTTCTTAGTTTGATGAGGTCCCAATTGTTTATTTTGGTCTTGATTTCTACTGCTTTTGGAGTCTTTTTTAGGAAGTGAGGGCCTACTACTAAGTGTTGCAGTGTGTTTCCAACATTTTCTTCCAAAGTTTGAAGGTTTCTGGATGTAGGTTTAGATCTGTTATCCATTTAGATTTGATCTTGGTGTATGGTGAGAGATGTGGGTCTATCTTTTTGTATCTGCAGGCTATCAACCAGTTGTCCCAACAGCATTTATTGAACAGACCTTCCCATTTGCTTGGATTGTTGTCTGTCTTTTTGTCAAAGATTAATAGACTGTATCTATGTGGGTTCCTGTCTGGTGTTTCTATTCTGCTCCATTGATCTTCCTCTCTATCTTTGTGCCAGTACCAGGCTGTTTTGATAACCACTGCCCTATAGTATGTCCAGAGGTCTGGAACTGTGATTCCCCCTGCTAACTTCCTGTTCTTCAGGATGGTTCTGGCTACTTGTGGTTTTTTGTGTTTCCAGATGAACCTTTGGATCATTGTTTCCAGTTCCTTGAAGAATGTTTTGGGCAATTTGATTGGAATTGTGTTGAATGTATATATCGCCTTTGGCAATATAGACATTTTAATGATATTGATTTTACCTATCCAGGAGCCTGGGATGCTACTCCATCTTTTGAGGTCTTCTTGAATTTCTTTTTAAGTGGTTTGTAGTTTTCCTCAAATAGTTCTCCTACATTTTTGGTTAGGTTAATTCCCAGATACTTCATACTTTTCTCTGTTATTTTGAATGGTATCTTGCTGGTTAGATCTTTTTCCATCTTGGGGCTATTTGCATACACTATGGTTGTTGATTTTTGTTCATTAATTTTGTACCCTGCCACACTACCAAACTCTCGTATAAGTTCTAGGCCACACTACCAAACTCTCGTATAAGTTCTAGGAGTCTCTGTGTTGAGCCTCTTGGGTCTTCTATATAAAGAATCATGTCATCTGCGTATAGTGAAAGCTTGACTTCTTCATGTCCAATTTGGATTCCTTTGATTTCTTTTTCTTGTCTTATGGCCTCAGCAAGTACCTCTAGGACTATGTTGAATAGTAGTGGAGAAAGTGGACATCCCTGTCTTGTTCCAGATCTTAGTGGGAAGGGTTTCAGTTTTTCTCCATTCAGTATGATGCTGGCGTTGGGCTTTTCATATATTGCTTTGATTATGTTGTGGATTTTTCCATCTCTGCCTACCTTGGTTAGCGTTTTTAGCAGGAAGTGGTGTTGGATTTTGTCGAAAGCTTTTTCTGCGTCTATTGATACTATCATGTGATTCTTGTTTTGCAATTTTTGGATGTGGTGTATCACATTTATGGATTCCTGGATGTTGAACCACCCCTGAATTCCAGGGATGAATCCTACTTGATCTGGATGAATGATCTGTTGGATGATTTTTTGAATTCTATTGGCTAGGATTTTGTTGAGTATCTTAGCATCAATGTTCATCAGAGAGATAGATCTGTAATTTTCTTTCTCTGTAGGATCTCTGTGTGGTTTTGGGATTAAGGTGATGTTGGCTTCATAAAATGAGTTTGGAAGGGTCGCTTCCTTTTCTATTGTATTGAAGAGTTTGTAGATGATTGGGGTTAGTTCTTTTCAGAATGTTTTGTAGAATTCTGTAGTGAAGCCATCTGGACCTGGGCTTTTCTTTGTTGGGAGGTCTTTAATCACTGATTCAATCTCTGCTTCAGTTATGGGCTTGTTCAGGTCTTTTGTTGCCTCTGGGCTAAGTTTTGGCAGGTTGTATAAGTCTAAGAACTTTTCCATTTCTTGGTGGTCTTCTGATTTGTTGGAGTATAGTGCTTTGTAGTAATTTCTGATTATGTTCTTAATGGTTGCAGTGTCTGTTGTTACGTTGCCTTTTTCATCTTTGATGCTGTTAATTCTTGCTTTCTCTTGTTTTTTCTTTGTTAGTCGGGCCAGTGGGGTATCTATTTTGTTTATCTTTTCAAAAAACCAACTTTTTGATTCATTGATTTTGTGTATAGTTTTTTTTGTTTCTATCTGATTAATTTCCTCCCTTGTTTTGATGATTTCTTGCTTCCTGTTGTATGTCAGGCTCTTCTGCTGCTGTTTTTCCAATTCCTGGAGCTGTGTGCTGAGTTCCTGTATTTGACGCCTCTCTTGGGCCTTGACATGGGCTCCAATTGCGATGAATTTACCCCATAGCACTGCTTTGGCCGTGTCCCATAAGATTTGGAATGTTGTGTCAGAGTTTTCATTGGTTTCCATAAATTTTTTGATCTCATCTTTAATTTCTTCTCTGACTCATTGTTCGTTTAATAGCATATTGTTCAGCCTCCAAGAGTTTCTGTATTTCCTGGGGCATTTTGAATTGCTGATTTCCAATTTCATTTCGTGGTGGTCTGAGAGGGTACATGGTATGATTCCTATCTTTTTGAAGTTATTTAGGTTTGCTTTGTGTCCTATCATGTGGTCAATCCTGGAAAAGGTGCCATGTACTGCTGAAAAAAATGTGTAATCTGTGGCTTTGGGGTATAAAGTTCTATAAATGTCTACCAAGTCCAGTTGTTCTGTTGTTTGTACGAGCTCTGTTGTTTTTTTGTTGAGTTTTTGTTTTGTTGATCTGTCTATTGTTGTTGTTAGCGGGGTGTTAAGGTCTCCCACTATTATTGTGTGCATATCTATGTCTCCCCTTAAGTCTGTAAGTAATTGCTTCACATAGCTAGGCGTGTTGGAATTTGGTGCATATATATTCACAATGGTGATTACTTCCTGATGTATCAGTCCCCTCACCAATAAATAGTGACCTTCCCTGTCTTTTTGATGTCTGTCAGCTTGAAGTCTATATCATCTGAAATTAGAATAGCTACCCCAGCCTTTTTTTCTCGTCCATTGGCATGAAATATCTTTTTCCATCCCTTTACTTTCAGTTTCTTAGAGGCTTTTCTGGTTAGATGTGTCTCTTGTAGGCAACAGATTGATGGGTTCTGTTTCAGGATCCAGTCTGTTAATTTGTGTCTTTTGATTGGTGAGTTTAGGCCATTTGTGTTTAGAGATAATATTGAGAGAAATTGATTTTGAGCTGCCATGAGTGTGTGTAAGTGTGCAAGTGTGTATTTGCGACTATTAGAGTCTCTGCCTGGTTGACTGTCCTCTTATTGATATTAGTGGGGACGTTTTCCCATTTGCCATCTTTGATTTTGGTTTTCATTTTTTCTCCCTGGGTTTAGCACCTTCCTGAGGAAGTTGTCTAAGGCCGGTTTTGTGCTAGTGTATTCTTCTAGTTTCTCTTTGCTGTTGAAATATTTAATTTCATTCTCAAATACAAATGAGAGTTTTGCCGGGTACATTATTCTCGGTTGGCAGTTGTTTTGTTTCAGGATTTGAAAGGTTTTACTCCACTCTCTTCTTGCCTGGAGTGTTTCTTCTGAGAGATCTGCTGTGATTCTGATTTGCCTTCCTCTGAAAGTAATCTTGTCCTTTTTTCTTACTTGTCTTAGAATTGTTTCTTTGTATTCGCTTGAAGGCAGTTTGAGGAGCACATGTCTGGGTGAGGATCGCTTTGGTTCGACTCTGTTGGGGGTTCCTTGACCTTCCTGGATTTGTGCTGGATTTATATTTCCGGTATTCTGGAAGTTCTCCTGTATTATTTCATTGAGCACCCGTTGCAAGCCTATCTCCTTTTCCACTCCCTCTGGAAGGCCTATTATTCTAATATTTGATTTTTTGAGGTTGTCTTTCATTTCCTGTATGGACCTATTGGCTTTCTCCAGATTTGTCTCCAACTGTTTGATGAACTGCTGCCTTTCATTCTGAATGTCTTCCAATTCTGATATTCTGTCCTCTGCTGTGCTCATTCTGTTGATTAGGCTTTCAATTTTGTGTTCTATATCGAGGATTCCCTTTTTTGACTTGATTTATTTCTGCAATGATATGGTTTTCGAATACCTTGGACTCTTCCCAGCGCTTCTTGCTGTCTCTGATTATCTCATCACTAGTTTCTTAAATTCTTTCTCTGGTAATTCCTCTATGTCATCATCTTGCATCTCATGTATTAAGATTAGTTTTTGGTTGTTTTGGGGGGGAAATGCTTGATCTTTCTTCTGAGTCATTACCTTTTCTGATACTTCTCCTCATTGTGTTGTTTTTTCTTGCCATTTTGGGATTTTAGCCTCTGGCTTGCTTGTCCTGAGCCGTTGTCCTGGTGCTGTAGCTTATAGGAAGTGTGACCCAGCAACTGCTGTATGGAGTGTTGGCCTAAGTATAAGCTAAGCACAGCACGGGGTTCCAGCTGCTTGTTGTTCGGAGTTTGCGGACCACAGCCCCGAGCTGGGTCAGGAGACTCTATGTCCCAGCCCTAGTGCCAGGCCTTCCCCCTGCACCTCCCAGTCAAAGTTGTTGCTCCACTGGAAGCCACACTGCTCCACGCCTCCGTCTGAGTTTGTTGACTCTGCTGAGCTGTGTTTTTCCTCTTGGGCTCAGAGCCTCTGGGCCACCATAGGACACAGGTCTGCAGAGTCGGTCCCACCTCTTGGGCTTGAGGCAAGAGCCGCGTATAGCTGGGGCCTCTGCGCCACCTCAGGCCACAGGTCCACAGAGTTTCTTCTTGCCTCTTGGGCTCGAGGAGGGGGCTGGGGCCGTGGCCGCGTATAGTAGGGGCCTCTGCGCCACCTCAGGCCACAGGTCTAGAGAGCTGGTCCCGCCTCTTGTGCTGGGGGCGGGAGCTGTGTGTAGCTGGGGCCCCTGCGCCACCTCAGGACACAAGTCTACAGAGCAGTGTCCTGCCTCTTGGGCTTGGCGTGGGAGCCGCGAGTGGCTAGGGCCTCTGTGCCACCTCAGGCCACAGGTCTAGTAGCCAGTCCCGCCTCTTGGGCTGGGGGCGGGAGCCGCGAGTGGTTAGGGCCTCTGTGCCACCTCAGGTCCACAGGTCTAGAGAGCCGGTCCCGCCTGTGCAGCTGAGGCCTCTGTGCTACCTCTTGCCACAGGTCCGCTGGGAGAACTTGCCCAATGGTCCTGTAGAACCGGCTTTGCTTGGGGTCTCCTGCTGAGCTGAGCACAGCAGGGGATCTATTCAAGTTCACAGTCCTGCCCTGCCCCCTTTACAAGGCTGTTCTTTCTCTTTTTTTTTTTTTTTTTTTTTTTTTGCACTTTCTCAAAGGTGTTCTGCCGTTGGGAGCAGAGCCGTGGGAGTCATGCAGCTGTGCTCCCACCAGCCTGCACTCCTGTCCCAGGAGGCTATGCTGAGTGTTGCCCCGCTCCTAATGCTCAGGCTGAGCTCAGCAGCAGTTTCCACTGGAGACTTTCGCAGTTAGTCAACCTTTCGGAGCCGAGTTGGGGATTACTGTAACCGGGACCCAGAGCGCAGCTCCAGTCTCCTCTGCACTCTCTCAAAGTTGCTGACCTGCTGGGAGGCAAGTTTCTGGGCAACCCCCCCTGCTTATCTTCGTGGGATGATGCCCCCTTTGTTCAATCCAGTAGCCTCCTTTAGGGTCTCCCGCACTCCAGTGGTCTGTGCCCCTGTGGGTGTGGACGCCTGGCCTTCCAACCGCCTTTGTCCTCCCAGGAAAGGCTGAGATTCCGCCGCCTTCCCCCTGGCTGGGATCGCGACTCACCAAAATTCTCACGGCGTGCTGTCCCCTCTTTTTTCCTTTTTATCGTTGTCTCTCCACGCTGTGTAGATCTTCTTACTTCAGTGAACTCCAGTGACCTTCCTACACCTATCCCCTCATTTCTGTGTCTCCTGGTTTGTTTCTCTGCTGGATCAGTTCCCCTCTGTCCCCACACTGCCCTACACCAGCTCTCTATGGTCAGCCATCTTCCGATCCTATTTGCAAGATTTTGAGGCCCCATGTTGGGTGTTTCTGCATGTGACACCAATGTTGTATAAAATATTATCTTTATTGAACAATGATCCAATTAATTTTATTGTAAAGTAGCTAATATTTATATTTTGCTAGCATTTGTACGTTGACACATGTTAAAGCTTTGACTTGACAACACAGTGAAGAAAGTACGATATTACTTCCCATTTTTTGATGAGAACAAGGAGTTTTAGTGACTTTATATTTACTGTGTAGCAGACGCATACCTGTATTTTAAAGATTTACTTGTTTGAAAGGTAGAATGGGAGTAGGGAGTGCCTCCATTTTCTGGCTGACTCCTTAAATGGCTGTGATGGCCAGGACTGAGCCAGGCTGAAACCAGGAGCCAGCAACTTCATCCAGGGTATCCTACATGGATGGTAGGGAGCCAAATACCCTGTCATCTTCTGCTGCTTTTCCTAGGCACAAGAAAATGGCTCAGAACAGGAGCAGTCAGTCTCCAACTAGTGTCCATATGGGACGGTGGCAGCTTTATCTGCTATGCCACAATGTCAGGCCTGGAGTGTCGTTCCTGATAATGCACTCAACTTTTATGGATTGCCCACTCAAAGGGTGACAGACAAGAAACAGTTGTAGACAGAGTTGCAATTTCTTAAAATCCCATCTATTCTTTCTGTCTTCATTTAAACATTAAGTTAAGTGAGAGGGGATAATTATTATGACATATTTATTATTTTTTTAAGACCTAACTCTGATGCTAAAAAAAAAGACAGCTTAGGAAATATTAATCTCAATGTATCTGTTATACTGAGTGCTTTCCTCTGCTTTAATTCATTAAATACAACAGAGGAAGAGAAAAGCGAAAATTTTGTGAATAACCTAGGAAATGGACCTGAAGTGAACTTCATTTTCCTTTTCTGCTATAAAGTGGTTCTGAGTTTTTTTTTCAGACCTGAAAATCACTCCACATGACCTCTACCATATTCTGTAAGGCAAATTTTCTAAATATATGCAAACATCTCGGGAAAATATCCTCATCTTTCACCACCCTGCAGACTAATTCAACAGCTGGGTACCTGGTTCTGATAAATAGTCTGTTTTAATTTAGGCTGTGGATTAAGACAGGAAAGGCTCAGACCCATCAACAGTTTTGCTATTTGAGAGCAGTATGCTAAGTAAGCTTTTGTGCTCAGTCGTGCTTGTCTAACATGAAGCTCTCTCCCTGGGAAATCAACCGTCTTAATTGCTCAAGCTTCCATTGAAGGATATCGAAAGTGACCAGCACCAAGGGGGAGAGTCATAATGAAGAATAAATATTGTCATTCTTTTGTCCTCGTTGTTCAGAAACACACCGAAACATTTCTCCTTTTTGAGTATCTCATAATCAGCATCAAATAGTTTTCTCTTGAAACCTTGACACTATTTCTATTAAATCATGTGTATATTGTGAAGTGATTGAAAAGCTGCCCAGCCTAGCATTGTTGTTTACTTCTCTCCAATGATTGTATTTCCATTTTTTGATGACAAACTTCTTACAGGTCAAAGAAAGCATCCCTCGAGCAGGTCAGATTCCCTTTTGCTTCACATTTAGTTTAATGACACAAGACTGGAAATGCAAGCATCATTCGTAGTGCTGGGCAATATGGCAACACAGAGCTCCTGAGTGACGGAAACCTCCAGGCTGACATCTGGTACTGGGTGGTTCTTTTAGACACAAAGGAAATCCACTTCTTCTAAGCCTGCTGCAGAGGCAGCTGCCCTGCGGTGTAGGGCAACAGAATGCGGCTGATGCTCGCCTAACTTTTGAGTTAAAAAGAAAGAAGAAAAGAGGGAGAGAGGAAGCATCTGCTCAGCATGTGTTGGAAATCTTACCTCTCTTTTCCTCCTCAGACTGTCTCTTGCCAGAAGCATCAGTTCACCAGATGATACTACTGAGACCAGCACAAGTTGGGATAATGATAAGGTGATAAAACGAAGTACTGACAAAGGGAGTCTTGGCTCTTCCAGGGAGAAATTCTGTCCTAAAATGTGGAGATCTCTGTTACATTTTGGATTTACACCAAGATTTCTGACTTACTAGACTCTTGGGTTAGTCTTAAGTTTCTTACAAATGGCCTGTCTCTATCCTCAATAAATAGTTTTCCCAATACCCAGTACCTTGCACATTCTTTGCACATAGTTGGCATTCAATAAGCAATTTTTGAAAGACATTTAATCTGTTTTAAGTTTATGAGATAATTCAGAAAAGCTTTGATCTTCTCTTAGATCTTTGTCGTCTTTTTTTTTTAACTTATGGAAAATTTCAAAAAATCTGCAATTGATAGAGCATTTGAAAAAAAATGGATTTACTTTTCATACTTTACTATGAAGCATTTAAACAGAAATGAAGATACACATGGTTTAATGAACATTGCATACCCACAAGCAAGTTTTAAGCAAAAATGGATCCCCCTCTTCTCTGTTTCAGAGATCGTTTTAAGAGGGAAAGCATCACAGATAACGGTCCAAGCCCCGGCTGCTCCGGGCGTTTGTTCTCCCTCCCACCGCTCCGCACAGACACCGCTGCTCAGTAAGCTTCTCAGAGGCATGGCTCGTCCGCCCACACATACACTTTTGCTATCAGTGTACTCCAAAATGTTTTTTACTTTCTGATGTATGATAAATATTTTTGTTATTTTATGTTACATTTTAGATTAGGTGTGTATTTATCTCTCAAAATCATTGGCAACACCTTGTCCATTGAATTTTCAGATTTTCTCTTTACTATTTACTATTATAGTTTTAATACAAATGCATGCCTATTCATCTAGTGAAGAAATGGATTCCTTTAAAATATAAATAAATTTATAAAATATAAAAAAAATTAGGAAAGCATGATAAAGATGATTTAAGTACAAGACTTAGTGGGTTTTTTTTTTTTTTTTTGGTCTATCTGCTAATATTATATAATCCCTTCTGTAAATTTCTAGATAATGTCTCTGTTTTCATTTACTCTTTAGCTCTGTATACTTAAGGTATTCTCATAGTGGTACTCTGGGAATCCACTGTAAATCTTTGCTATCACATTCAAGAGTGGCCTCATACTGCTTTAATTATAGTAAAATATAACACCTCTGCCCCCTACTTTGTATTATTACAGAGCAAGGAAATGCTATAGTTTTTACCTTATGTATCATATGGCTTTCTCATTCTAGGATTCTACATTCTAGATTCTTTTTCATTCTAGTATTCTCAAGTAGGATTTCAAGCACAGGCTAGTTGATCATAAATGTTACCCAATTTATTTCCAGACTGGTTTGAGCCTTTGACTGACAATTGTGCTGTCCATAGCAGCTCCAGCTTTCAGTACCAACTCAAAGCCTATCCTGCTAGCCTTGAAGCTGATGTCTGTGAAATTGTCATGTCAATCACTGACCAGGATTGTGGGTGTGTATTCGTGTGTGTATGTGTGAGTGTAGGAACCAAATGAGGTAAAGAATGCTCCGGGAGAACTCCGTCTGTTTCATATTTATGAATAAATTCCTCTCCAGTTGCTGTCATTGATCAATTGTTCCAGCCCTGACATGTTTGTTAAGAACAGTTCCACTCGGGCCCGGCGGCATGGCCTAGCAGCTAAAGTCCTCGCCTTGAAAGCCCCGGGATCCCATATGGGCGCTGGTTCTAATCCCGGCAGCTCCACTTCCCATCCAGCTCCCTGCTTGTGGCCTGGGAAGGCAGGAGAGGACGGCCCAAAGCTTTGGGCCCCTGCACCCGCCTGGGAGACCCCGAGAAGGTTCCTGGTCCCAGCATCGGATTGGCGTGCACTGGCCCATTGCGGCTCACTTGGGGAGTGAAACAACGGATGGAAGATCTTCCTCTCTGTCTCTCCTCCTCTCTGTATATCCTGCTTTCCAATAATCATAATAAAATCTTAAAAAAAAAAAAAAAAAGAACAGTTCCACTCACTTATACCATTGTTATCTTGGCAAAAGGATTTTCTAGCATCTTTGGGTCACTTTATCTGGTAAACCAAAACTTCTATTTTATAAAGGTAATACTTGTTTCAAACAGAACAAATCAAAAAATAGCAAAAATAAAAACCAAAGTAATACAAAGAGGAAGAAAGGATGAAAGCCGATTCTTTTGTGTCTCAATACCTAGTTACAACCTTTTTAAAAAAATAATATGATCTTTATTTTTAAAAGTGGAACCAGTCAGAAAATTGTAAAGGTAGGAAAGCAAAAATGCATAAAATCTCTTCATCCAGAATGGCCATTGTAAATGTTTTGGTGTAGCCTCCTAGATTTGTTCCCTTTTATGTGTGTAACTCTTTAAAACACAACTATGAAGCTACTCTTGCTATAGCCATTCTTAATATCAATGAAAACGTGCTTTCAGACTCTTTCAATGTAACATGCTTGTGTATTAACTGGATCACACACTATAGGACATTTTACAACTTAGTTTGGTCTATTCAAAATATTGTTGTAAAACATTCAGATGTGCATATGATATATTTATAGCATCCATTTTGATGCCTACTGACAATGACATGGTTACTTCAAAATTTATTACCCATTCATTTTTTATGAGTTTAAGATTCCTTTCTGGCTCTTTCTGTTCAGTTTACAAACAATGTGATGAAAATACATATGTAAATTTTTGTCTATGAGTATCTTTAAGATAGTTTCTTAAAGGAAATAGTACCATTTTTTAACATAGCAACCATTTTGACTCTAGAATTTTTTTTTCAAATCATACTACACTTCACATTTTATCCAGCAACAGTGTCTGTATTTCCTCATGTTTCTCACAAGCAGCAAGTATGTTTCCCAGACAAATACTTGGTGTCAATAATTTATTCCTATCTTACTTGTATTTATATGATTACAAGTACTGGCAAACATGTTTTCTTGTGTTTGTTGAATATTTCGTCTCTTCTGTGTGACTTTCTACTTATTCCTTTTGTATCAATTTTCTGGTTGTGAGGTGGGATTTTTTGTTGTTTTTTGTTTATTGTTTTTGTTAGGCTCCTCTAAGTTTTCATATTGGTATTTTGTCTTTCATCATCACAAACACTTTTCTTGTTTTTTCAACTTTATAATGTGACTATTTCCATTGAATTAAAAAGTTTTATTTTTATGATAGAACAGATACTGTGGCGTTAGAAGAATGCAGTTCCCTTCTAGTCTGTGTGCTTGTAAAGTCTGAGCTTTTAGATGATAAGGAATTATATGCCTTAATTTTCTCAGATAAAAAGTCACAAAAATTGATACGCCTACAAAAAATGATACACAAACGATATAAACATTGTAGTTTAAGGTGCTAGCATTGGGGGTGGTAAAAGTGCTGCTTGTGGTACTGGCATCCAGTGTGAATGCTGGTTTGAATCCTGGCTGCTTTTCTTCCCATCTAGCTTCTGACTAATGCACCATGGAAAGGAGTGAAAGATGGCACTGATGCTCAGATACCTGCTACCCACA
Source organism: Ochotona princeps (assembly GCF_030435755.1). Classification (NCBI taxonomy): domain Eukaryota; kingdom Metazoa; phylum Chordata; class Mammalia; order Lagomorpha; family Ochotonidae; genus Ochotona; species Ochotona princeps. The sequence goes on along the minus strand of NC_080832.1, from coordinate 49,843,864 downwards.
TTGGAGGCCTGGATAAAGACGCTGGGTCCAACTTGACAACCAAATCCATTTGGAGAGCAAACCAGCAGATGGATGGTTTTTCTCTCTGTCTCTTTCCCTCTCTTGTATCACAGCTCTAAGTTTCAAATAAATAACTGGGCTTTTTTTTTTTTTAACTGAAACTACACAGAAATTAGTAAATTATTATTTTCTTAAAGCCTAGTAGTTTTGAAATAAGGACATTTGGGAATTTTGATCTTTGTTATATTCAAAAAGAAGGAAAGCCTAGGAAACATGCAATCTCAACAACAACAAAGTTTTTTGGAGAGATTCAGTAATTCAAACAAAAGATTGTGAAAAATATTTATTTATTATTTAAGGGAAGGTAAGGGGAGAGAAATAAAAACAGAAAGGTAAAGAGAGCAAGACCCATAATGAGAGTGAGAGTGGGAGTGAATGAGCAAGCAAGTGAGAGGCATTGATTTCATTTGCTGATTCAGTGTCCAAATGCATTGGTAGGCCAAGACCGGGCTTGGGACTTAGTCAATACCTTACTGTTGTACCCCACCAACCCAACTACTTAAGCCATCATCACTGCCTCCCAATGTTTCCATAAGGAAGAAGGTGAAGTTGGGAGTTGAACCTGAACACTCCAACATGGGACTCGGTCATCTTAATTAATGCTTTGATAGTTGGATTTTTTTTAAAGATTTATTTATTTTATTGGAGAGGAGGAGAGACAGAGAGGAAGATCTTTCATCTGATGATTCATGCCCCAAGTGGCTGCAACGGCCGGTGCTGCGCCGTTCTGGAGCCAGGAGCCAGGAACCTCTTTCCAGGTCTCCCACGTGGGTGCAGGGTCACAAGGCTTTGGGCTGTCTTCGACTGCTTTCCCAGGCCACAAGCAGGGAGCTGTCCCGACCTGCAGGACACGACGCTCAAACCCTGAGGGTGGACTGGGAATGCCGGGCTGCTAGCCCCGGGCTGCTGGCCCAAGAAACACACGGACACTTGTACTTGGTGGAAAAGAGTGCCTCTCTCTTTATTTTTACTATTCATATATATATACCTTCTTCTCTAGGGGAGGGGAAGAAAGGGAGGGGTTTCCTGGGAGTAATTATCTTCATTGAAGCAGGGAAGGAACTAGTCAGCTATATTGAAACAGGGGAGGAACTAATTATTTGAACAGGAACAAGGGTGGAGGTTCTATTCTGCTTGCTCTACAGAGGATGTTTTGCCCTAATATCCTGCTTGCTGTAGCCCTGCTTGCAGGCTTTTGCAATGCAACAGGCTGTCAGGTAGGCCAAGTCTAAGGCCCATAAGTCTGTGGCTCCTAACTGGTCCCCCTTCTATTTTTTCTATGATACAGTAAGGGTATGGCTCGGTGACTGTGCCTGTCTTAGGTCATCTGACCTCCCGTCAGGTTCTTACCCATCATGGGAAGCTTAGGCAGATGGCAAAGCCTAACTCCTGTCTTAGGTTGGTACCTGACTGGGTCAGAGGTTGCCCGTCTTTGACTACCAGCCCCAGTTACTGTATAGGTGAGGGCCAGAATTGAGGATTTTGCCTTCTTTCTAGGGCTGAAAAGGCTTGTCTTATGGCCATTAGCTGAGCCTGTGCTTGCTGTTTTAGCCGCTTAAGCTGAAGGCACAGCAAAAGGAGGCATATGCATAAGAGTCATCCTAGCAGCAACCCTCACTCAGTTCCTGAACAAATGAAACCCCTGGGCTATACTAACTGCAAGAGAATTCCAGGAAATAGGAACAACATGGGTAGAATCAATGGTAAAGATGTGCTGGTCAAGCTTTCAAAGTCTGCATTCCAGGAACCGTTCAATCTGTAAGAGAGCTCATGAGAGAGATTAGCAAGTGAAGAGACACATTTCCACCTTACCAAGGTGACACATACTGCATTGAACCTGAGTAATAAATCAACTCAGCATTAGTATTCCTGAAAAAGCTTCAGGAGGACTCTAGTCGTGGGTCCCAATGACAGTGGAAGTGGGATCACTCTCATTATTCCCAGTGTGTCTCTATTTTTCTGGGTGGTGGGTTCCATAGAAGTAGAAGTAGTGAGACTGGGAGAATGGTGTTTATCCAGCCTTTCGGGAACCCATCTGGGGCTGTCTTCATCCTGTGGGAAAACACAAACACTTCCTCTTCCCCAAATAAGAACAGGGTCTGGCCCTTGCCATTGTGCAGTCAAAAGATTTTTCCAAAAACCACTGGGTTTTTTCCCTGAGCATGAGTTCCAATGACAATCTGCTGCAGTTACCCTCATGATCAATATTTTAAAAGTTAAGGGTAAAAAGAGCTAAAAGTAGGGGGAAAATATTTAAAGGAACAGAAGAAAGTGTTGGTAGCTTTCATTAGGCCCAAATAGTTAGAACTGATTTTATTCTCTTCTCCTTGGGCATGAGTGGCGAATGTAAGACAACTTTGCAGGAGAGAGTCAAACGTAAGCAAATCTTCTCATTAACCCAAAGATGGCCTAGTTTTCATTAATGCAACTTTAGCAAATGAGAAGCTTTGAGTGTCACTTTGTTAGGCTTAGCAATGGCTTAACAATGCCAAAATGGAAATAATGTTTTTCTCTCAACTAATTGATACACAGAGTTTCATTATGTGTCTACTCAACAGCTACTGAGAGACACTGAGAAAATAAGCTATATTTTTCTACTGTTATTGAATGACCACCCTAATAGATATCAAGTATTATTTCAAGCAAAAGTTTTGAGAGTCTTAGTACTACTGTCTGTCTGGATACTCACTCACAATCAGGCCATTCTTAATGTAGTCATCCACTGAACTCACTAGGAAGGTCAGCTACTTTCATAATTTCCTATTCTGACTTCATACACAGAAGAAAAAGAGACACCAAGCAACCTTGCTACCTACTTATATATGCATGTCTTACTTGCCATGATCAAGTTTATGTCTTATGTTTTGCAAACATACTAATGTCCCTTATCAATCCAATGTAATGTGAAGAACTTAATGTGTTGGCTTAACTTTGTTTCTATATTCATAAAGATAAATACACATGACCTGGCTTGCTAAGGCTGTTTATAATTAGCATGGACATCCCAACAGTATAATCTTGATTAAAAATTATTAAAGCATTACTAATAGGAGTTGGTCTAACTGTTCTCGAAAAGCAACAGAGTGAACCTTAAGAAAGAAAAGAATAGGAGAAGGGGGATAATGCATGTCGAACTTGGCCTGGCAGGACAGGAGTAAAACGGCCCAGTCCAGATCACCACACATCAAGCACTATAGATTTTCAGAAGAACAGGGAGTAACTATTAATAATTTCATAACTCTAAGCTTGCCTCTGGATTTTTGGGATCCCTCAGATTATCCCTCGTGCCCCAAGACAGGGAGAAGGTCTGGGGATGAAATGAACTATGCCCCTCCAAAGTTCCAGGGGTCCCTCAGATTGTCCCTCGTGCCCAGAACAGGTAGAGGGTCTGGGGATGAAATCAACTATGCCCCTCCAGAGTTCCAGGGGTCTCTCAGATTGTCCCTCTTGTCCTAGGACAGGGAGAGGGTCTGGAGATGAAATCACTTATGCCCCTACAAAATTTTTCTTAGAAATATCCGAGTCAATTATCTACTCACCCTTTTTGCCTCGCACCCAAACGCTTCGGCCGAAGTCTTCCACCGCGAGGTTCCTCAGTTGCTCCACCTTATCAGGGTCCCCGTAAGGGCCACCAATTTGTCCCGACCTGCAGGACATGACGCTCAAACCCGAGGGTGGACTGGGAATGCCGGGCTGCTAGCCCCGGGCTGCTGGCCCAAGAAACACACGGACACTTGTACTTGGTGGAAAAGAGTGCCTCTCTCTTTATTTTCACTCCTCATATATATACCTTCTTCTCTAGGGGAGGGGGAAGAAGGGAGGGGTTTCCTGGGAGTAATTATCTTCATTGAAGCAGGGAAGGAACTAATCAGCTATATTGAAACAGGGGAGGAACTAATTATTTGAACAGGAACAAGGGTGGAGGTTCTATTCTGCTTGCTCTACAGAGGATGTTTTGCCCTAATATCCTGCTTGCTGTAGCCCTGCTTGCAGGCTTTTGCAATGCAACAGGCTGTCAGGTAGGCCAAGTCTAAGGCCCATAAGTCTGTGGCTCCTAACAGGGAGCTTGATGGGAAGTGGAGCTGCTGGGATTAGAACTGGCACCCATATGGGATCCTGGCAAGTTCAAGGCCAGGAGTTTAATCATTACGCTATCTTGCTGGGCCCTGATAGATTGAACACCTGCTCCTTAAACATTTTTTTTGTTTTGTTTTGTTTATTGGCTAAATAAGAGAGTAGATTGGCCACAATTAAATATCTGAAGATGAGATATTCCCATTTCTCCAATTTTTGACAGCAGGATTCTTTTGAATAGATGAATACTGTTTAAATCAGTGAATGTAGCTCTACTTTTATGATTTTTTAATGTTTTCAAAAGCTCTCATGATCCATGAATCCTGATATGTTAACATACGTATCACATACACAGCAGGGCAGTTATCAGGCTTCTGTGGGTGTGGGTGTGTGTTTATGTCTGTGTTCACGAAGCCATGTATAGTGTTTTCTGTCCACAGCAATGAATAAGAACATGTAAGAACTCAAAACATTTAAAAATAAATGTATAGAGCATTTTTCCTTTTGAAAAGCTCTTTACCTCCAACCATTTTACTTTACAATCCAATGTGTTACGGGCTAGACTTGCAAAAAAGGAATCACTCACACCACAGAGAAACAACTGTCAATGAGAGAGACGGAGTGACATGTCCAAGAAGCTCAGATGGGATTCCTGAGTCTCTGGCTGCTGCTCCTCTTCCACGGCTGGGCTGGCCTCAGCTCAATGGAACATGCATTTTCATCATGCTTTACAGAAGCAGCCAATGCATGAGACTGCACCCTTCACTCTTTGTGTTTTAGGATTACAGTTCCTGAGAAAACACATTTGTGGTCATCTTGCATGCGTTATAGTAGAAACCATGAGGATTAAAGTTTATTCCTATACAGAATACATTTTATTATTCTTTATACTTATTCCTGAGCAAGGACTCACTGCCCAGTTCACATAGAAGCCAGTACTAAAGCTTCTTTTGGGAAAAGAAAAGCTCTATTGTGAGGTTGATCATGAAGAAGACAGGCTACTAGATTCAAGCTGTCTCCGTACCCTGGGGTCTAGGGCGGTATTGGAAGTATTGACAAGACAAGTTGTAGTTGGAAAGTCTTTGCACTGGATCTCTCTAATCAAATAGACCCCTGGCTTCTGAAAAGGCTCCAGCATTTGGAATCCAATCATACTTTGCTCACCCTGGTTCCGCAGGCAGGAAGCATTGGTTATTTAAGATTAATGGCTTCATCCCCTGCAGATGTCCAGGCTTTGTTGGCAAGAGACCAATCACCTGTGTTAGGATCTTTGCCAACTATTAAACATGCCTGCAATAGATGCCTCTCTGCCCAGATGTTTTCAATACACAGTGACCGAGGTTTAATCTATGGGGTTCTCTGTGGTTTTCCCTGAAACATGTAGTTTTACCTGTGACTGACAGAGTGGGACCAGTTGGAACTTATTTTGCAATTACATACTGCTACCTGTTTTAAAAGAGGCTGTAGGATACAAGTAGCTTATGCAATTTTGAGAAAAAAAATTCTGGAATAGCATGTTATACCACTCTCTGTAAAACACACACTGAACACACACACACACACACACACACACACACACACACAGTATAATGTATCAGATGCAAATACACAATAAAAATAGATTAGGTTATTTAAGATTAAATTTCCAGCCAAACATATAATTTAGTCTGAAGTAAAAACAGCAGAATCTATTTGTCCGTACCCATCTATACATGGGTGACTATTGTCTTAGACAACTTACAGAAAAACAGAATAGTTACACAAGATTGGAGAGGATGATTAAAAACGTACCTTTCACCTCTAAAATGTCATTAATCACAAAAACAGAAATGGCTTCACATTCTGTGGATGGGTTGACCATAAAACACCTATTTAATTGTGACCATAATTATTTTGAGTTAGGCTTTTGAAGTGGGAGAAAGTCATATGTTCTATAAAAGCAATTATGAAGAGCATCTTGTTTACCCTCTTTCAAGCAGTAGTGATTGGGGGCAAAATGGTGTGGCCATTATGACAGAACCTGGAGACCTGCAACACGGAATTGGAATGGAGACACTACCCCTTACCATCTAGTGGCCTTGGACATTTATGTAGCTGCTTCTTTTTACCTTTTCATCTACAAAATGAAAATGATGATATCTACCTCGAAGAGTTCTTGAGAGGATTCAATTAGAAAAAGCATGGCTAGCACAGAGCATGGCACAGTTAAAGCACTCATAAGTTGCTACTTTTCCAAGAAATTTGGTAAGAATTTTATAAGTAGATTTTTATATAAAAGGTTCCTGAGACTACAGTTCTTTACTATAAAACCTAATTTGAACACTCAAAATAAAGAACACTCACAGGGAACTTTACAAAATAATTCAAATATTTTCCAATTATTGCTTAAGAAAATGTACAGGAATCAAACTTATGAGTTCTTCAGTGTTGTGGATCATTTATAATTATATGCAGCCAGTGGCGGCAGACATGTCCAGGAAATACTGTGAGGATTTAGTGCTGTCATGAATCTTGTGATGAATGAATGAGTGGAGATGGCAAATAGTGGACAGAACAATATTGAAATGGTGATAATATGAGGAAACACTATCATCATGTTAGAAACCTTGGAACAAGTATAATAATGTGTTTGGCAAAGAAATCCATATCCCCACTCCAAAAGGACCTGTTTTGCTATAATGTGATATGAAAGTTGGGACATATACACTTTTGTGGGGTTTTGTTTATTTATAAATAAACATCTTGTGCTAGTAAAAAAAAAAATAGGCAGAAATAACTGTTTCCCTCACCCTCGGAAAAGAAAAGGCAAGTTAAATTTTGAAGTTTAGGAACATTTTATTAACCTAACATCCCAAGTAAGACATAACTAGATTTCCTTACGAATTAGAGACAACTGTAAAGCATTGAGTTTGAAAGGAGACTGGAAGTCATTGTGTCCTGAGACATGTCTTCAGTTATGGGCCTGAATCAGTTTATTGTCTGTTCCCAAAATCATTTGGAAAATATGATCAACCAGTTGGGGAGATGGAGTATGTCTAAGTAGTGAAACACTTGCTCTGATAGATTTACATGATCACTGTGTTAAAATAAATACGTTTATTAAGTGACTGTTTTAGGCAACTGTGCACTGAGGTAAGCTAAGAACTTTCTGACTTTTTGCAGCTGGTGGTTGGTAAATGTTATTGACCCTGAAGATCACAATTTGACAGCAGTTTTTTTTTTTAAACAAGTACGTTAAGAACCTTCATAAATGAAAGAATTTCTCAAAACTGTCTATCAAATAATATTAGCAATAGAAATGAGTTAGTTTGGGAAAACGTGTTTTAATGCTACATGAAAAATTAGAAAAGAAGAAACAGTCTAAAAGTGCCAGTTTGGGATTCCATCCTAATAAAAATGTAGTGTAATAATAAAATATGTGTCACAGGTAAGGCGATAATAATAAAACTAAGAAGTAGCATAGGAGAAGATACAAATATAGTATTTGTTTTTAAAAATTAAGCTTGATAGACTTTTGTAGAACAAATTTAATAATTAGAAACTGCAGACAATTCTCATGCTCCATTTATCTTCTGCACGTATTTTCCCTTACTCCTGTCAACTTGCATTACTGTAACATATTGCTTATGATTGATGAACCAATAATCATCCATTATGTCAGAGTCTATAACTACCATTACATTTATGTTACTGTTGTAGATCCAATAGATTTCGACAAGTGTAAAATGGCCTGCATCTGCCTTTTTAGCGTTACTTGAAGTAAATTCTGTGTACTGAATTGTCCACCTGTTGATCCTCTCATTCTTCTTCCACAATCTCTGGAAAGCTCCGATTTTTGTATTGTTTCTATAACCTTGCCTCTTCCATAATGAAATACAGTCGAAATTATATTGGATGCAGCCTTGTCATACTGAACGTTTTACTTAACAGTATGCATTTATCAATTCCTTATCTGTACAGTTTGATAATTTTTCTCACTGGATGATACTGCATGCATGGATTATTTTATCTAAGTTATTGTTTTAACTCCTGAAGAATATTTTTGTTGCTTTGGAGTTTTGACAGTTATTAGTAAAGCTTCAGTAAATATTTGTGAGCAAGTTTTTATGTGAATATATGTTTGTAATTCATTTTATTTTTTTGAGTTTTTAACACTTATGACAGTTTTATAGAGATTTTGTGCTTTAACCTGAAAAACACTAACTAAATTGACACATTCATAGAGAAATACATTAATAAATCTAAGATTTAGAAGATATTATCTTCTAACTATCAAAAATTGAGTGATTAGTAAAAGATATTAAATTTAAGTTGAAACTCCAGAAAAAATAATTTCAATTTTAATCATACTTTTACATTTAACTAACTTGATTCGTAAGACTAATCTATTTTTAATACTGAATGCAGAAAAAAGGAAAAACATGGGCAATTTTATTTATAAAACATAGATAAAATTATAACCAATATGTTAGTAAGAATTTAAAACATATAAACAATAATGCTAACAAATACTATCACAAAGTTAAGTTTACTTCAGATAAGGTTATGTTAACATGAGTATAAATTCATATAATTTTTCATAAGATTATGAAGATCATATAATTGCCCCCACCTCACAGAAAGAGGATTTGATAAAATATATTAATTGTAAGGAAGATTCTTTGATTAGCTATCCATTTAGTCAGGATCTGAATTTTCTTCTGGACTCATTACTGTTCTTTTATATAATATTTAATTTCAGAAAAGGAATCCTGTTGAGTCAACTCAGCCAGAGACCTTTTCATTGATATTTGATTATCCTCTGTGTTTAATTGAATTCTTCATCTTCCATGTATCATCTTCCACTTATTTTTGATAGCAGGTTTCCATCCATTGACCCTTATCCTGCCCATTGCCTATAAATTCCTCCTCATTCATGCTGTATAGAGACTTGAGTCCAATCTCTATCCATTGAAGGGTTCCAATGCAATGGTACTTGTATCTATTGTCATGATACTAAATGAAGTCTTCTATACTGTGCATCAACAAATACCATTGTCCATTTTTTATTGTTTATTATTTTTAATTCATTAATTACATTGTATTATGTGACACTGTTTCATAGGTACTTGGGTTCACCCCACCCCTCCCCAAACCCTCCCACCATTGTGGATTCCTCCACCTTGTTGCATAACCACAGCTCAAGTTCAGTTGAGTTCCCCCATTGCAAGCGTATACCAAACATAGAGTCCAGCATCTTATTTTTCTTTAACATTACATGTTAAAATTTAAGGCAAGCTAGAAACAGAAAAAAGCATAAATCAAGAGGAAGCTTTTTTTGTTTTTCATTTTTAAGATCTATTTGTTTTTATTGGAAAGTCAGATCTACAAAAAGAAGGAGAAACAAAGAACTCCCTTTGCTGGTTCAATCCCCATGTGGCAGCAATTTGCAGAGCTGAGCTGATATGAAGCCAGGAACAAGGAGCTTTTCCCAGATCTCCTACATGGCTGTAGGGTCCCAAGTCTTTGGGTCATCCTCCATTGCTTTCCCAGGCCTAAACGGGGAGCTAGGATGGGAAGCGGAGCAGCCAGGACACGAACCAGCGCCCTTATGAGATGCCAGCGTTTGCAAGATGAGGACTTCAGCCACTAGGCTACCACATGGGCCCAAAGACAATACACTGAAGAATATAACTTTGAGTTTAGAAAATAGGACATGTTTCTGACTACTGTTTTTTATTCAGTGTAGTATGACAAGTAAAAGATAGGAGCCTGGCATGATGGCTCAAGGACTAAATGCTCATTTTGCATGTGCTGGGACCACGCATGAGTGCAGGTCCATGTCCTAGCTGTTCCGCTTCCCATTCAGCTCACTGTATAAGGCCTGGGAAACAGCAGAGGATGGCCCAAAGCCTTTGGATACTGCATCCGTGTGGGAGACTTAGAAAACACTCCTAGCTTCAGATACGCTCAGCTTTGGCCGTTGTGGCCATTTGGGGAGTGAATCAGCAGAGAGGAAATCTTTCTGTTGCTCCTTTTTTCTGTAAATCTGCTCTTCATTCCAATAAAAATATACATTTTTAAAGAAACAGGTGTATTAGAAAATAATAACTAAGTAAAAGCACAGTACTTGCCAACTCATGCTCACTTAAAAACAATTGTTGTCTTAGTAATAGAAAAATTGCTGGATTCAAAACTGTGATGTGGAATTGTGCTGCCTGTGATGCTGGCATCTTGCATGGGCACCAGTGTGAGTTCCAGCTGTTCTACTTCCAATCCACCCCCCCCCCCCGCTAATGGCCTGGAAAAAGCAAAGAAAGCTGATCCAATTTGTTTGGGTCCTGCCTTCCATTTGGGAAACCTGGATGAAATCCCTGGCTTTAGCCTGCCCTGGCCCTGGCCATTATAGCCATTTGGAGAGTGAACCAAAGGATGCAAGATATTTCTTTCCTACTCTCTATAATTCTGACTTTCATAACAAACAAATAATTCTTAAAGAATTGCAGAATAAAGTCTGGTTAGTTAAATATCTATGAATACATTTATCCATTAAAAGTAAGGACACATACAAAAATGTTCAGGGTATCATTTATAAAAGTCCAAGCATAGTAAAATACCTAGGAACACTTCTAATTGTATATGTGGAGATCTCTAGGAAGAACTTTAAAAAAATATTGAAAGACATTATTTACACATTTCATGGAATCCTACTCAAAGTAATGGCATATTATTTTTATAAAAACTGTCAAGCTCATTCTAAAATTTAAACTTGAGAGGGTGAATACAATCAAAGACAGTCTTTAAAGAAGAATTCACTGCAAAGCCTTGTTATCGTATATATTGAGATTTGCTCTAAAGCCATCATTAGTAAGATTATGTGGAATGGACCCAGAAAGACAAAAGCTAGTGAAACAACATTAAAAATATTTTCTATGGAGTAGAACATTACATATGATTCATTTTAAAGACTACTTTTACTTGTAAAAACTGCTACAGTTCAAAACACTTCCTTAAGTGTAATGCTGTTTTATAGATGAATTCTGCAGCACAACTTTCAGTTATTTCTACAACAAAGTCAGCTTAATAATGTAAAAATTGTTTTCTTATAAAACTTTGAAAATAACTTTTTATGGAGAAAAGAACAGGTAAGGGCTATGCAGTTTCAATTGTCCCATAAGAAAATGGGTTATACTACAAGAATTTCAACAGAAATAGTGTTTTTAGAGCTGTTATGAACTAAAAATTTGTGTCTTCTCCAAATTCCAACATAGAAAGTTTAACCATCAGTGTGGCTATATTTGGAGAGAAGGCCTATGGGGTGTGTGACAAATGTCACATGAGGACATTAAGATGGTGCCCTATTTCAGGAAGCTGGGGTTATGATGAAGAGGAAGCAGAAATGTTTGTCTCTCTATAGCGTTTTAGGACCCTGTGAGAAGGTGGCTCTCTGTAAGCCAAGAAGAGCCTCTCAGGAAATGAACCACCTGGAACTTTCATCCTAGACTTCTGAGCCTTTTGGAAGGGTGAAAAAATGAATTTCTATTCCTTAAAACATCTAGTTTGTGGCATTTCATTATATAAGTCCAAGATGACTAATTTAAGAAACAAAATTGTGTAATTTTAAATGCCAGAATATCTGTGTAAATGCATCATTAATGATATTTAGTATCTGTTTCATAATGATCTTTCACAATCGGCAGAACTATTAGCATGGTTTGTAATAATTAATATTTGATTTTAAAATGTATTTATTCAAAAGGCAGAGTTGGAGAGAGAGAGAGAGAGAGACAGAGAGAATATCATCCATCTGCTGGTTGACTCCCCAAATGATAATGTCTGGAGCACTTGGTCCATCTTCTACTGCTTGACCAGGTGCATTGACTGAAGGCTGGATTAAAAGTGGAACAGCCAGGATTCAAACCAGCATCCTTCTAAGATGCCAGTGCTGCGGCAGCAGTAACATTTCTTGTTTTACCACAAACATTTTATTAATATTTGTTTTATGATTACCATTTTATCAATTAGTTTTTCCCATTTAGTTAACAATTGCCAAACATAGGTCATTAAAAGGACATAGGCTTAGCTTATTACTTTGTGGGTCAGCATGTTGATAACTCAACAGCATGTTGAAAACTCAGGGAGTTCTTCATGGGTTGGTGTTCATCTGAAGCTAGCTTAGCAAGTCTGTCCCTGGAAGGTATCCAGTCATCATTAGGGATAATGAAGGTAATTGTGTTGAGTGCCTCTCATTGTATTACAGGCTAGCCTGGTTCATATGGGAATGCCAGCTTTCCAGAATCCAGACCAACCTAGTCAGAGCCTTTTGCCTCATGCAGCAGAGTTGATTGGCTAAAGAAGTTCAAAAGACTAAGTCAGGTTCAAGAGACAAATATGTTGTCTCTTGATAGGGAAAAAGATAAGACTCTGTGACAATTTTTGCTATCTACCAAAGTGAAATAATGAATAATACTAGTCAGCATATTTATATTTAATGAGGCCAAGATGAGGTTTTATTGTAACAGTCCTGACAGTAACCAATATTAACATAAGAAAATAAAACAGTCAACTCAAATTACAAACATCTAAAAGTACAAAATTTTAGCTTCCAGAAAAGGGCAATTATTGTGAATTCACAATGTTATTTTGTGAATCACTTCCATTCACACCTAAAACCAAGAAGCAATCAATTTTTAAAATTATTTTGGTCTCTGCTATCATTTATTTCCTTGTTATCTGACGTGGTCTTAAATAAATTATCCTAAGCTACTAAACTTCCACAGTCAGTAAAAATAAAACATCATATTTTGACACTGATATAAAACACCATAATTTACTTCCTAAGCTGCTACTAACAATCTTCTTAGGTGACCAGTTCTTTCCCTGCTTATGGATAAAATCTCAAAGTAACTTTGCAGATGATAGAGGGTCCAATCCAATCCAATAGCAGTTTCAACCCAGTAGTTAGTATGTTTAGTCTAATTTGGAAATTAAATGTTCCAGACTTTACTCTTGATTAAAATTTCTCTGCTAATTTGAATCAGGATAGATTACGATATGTGAACAGATCATACTTTTAAAATAATTTATCTGAAGTCTTCACAGGGTCAGAAACTGTTTGAAGTTCTCCTGCCCTATGATAACTTTGTTCTTAGGATGGCTGCCTTCCTTAGGGTATTGGGGCCTCGTTTCTGCTACAAAAGAGCAAGAGAAATCATCCAGAGGTGCCTTGCTGCAGAAGGCATATCATTTCCATCACATTTTATTAGCCATTCGTAGACACACACCCACCTCAATGAAAAGACTACAAAGTGTCTTTCGTAATCTGAAGAAGAAAATAAAATTGCTTGCACCACGTCTCTCTTCCAGTTAGTGCTTAACAAGAAATTGGAAATACGGGCCAGGCTCATGTCCACCACTCCTTTTTTCCCCCTTTTCTTTCTTCGTCTTTTTCTGGCTGACTCTTGATTTAAATGCTGAAGATTCTCACTGAAATAAAACCATACACATGTAAAAAAATTTCTCAGAACTGTCTTGATAACAGAGATTATGTCTGTGTATCCCAGAGTTAAAAATCTTCATCTATTTTCTTGAAAGCCCTGGGCTTGGAATGCTTAGCAGCAGCCAAATCATGAATCAATTTATCAAAGGTTAGATGCCTTTGCTGCCTCTCCATGCTCCCCTGACACCAGGGCAAGCAGCTGCACAGCACTTAACCACATTCTTCTATTTATGATTCTATGGTTATGTAAGTTTCTGAAAGTTTCTCAGGGACAGCCATACTGCTTTTCATATTTTTATCTCCAGCTCTGAACACACTGTTGGAAAAATTGCAGGAATCCGGTAACCATTTGTTGAACAGATGGTAGTGAGATAGCAAAGCTGAACCACGAATTGCCAAGAAACATAGCAGCCTTTGGGAGAACTATGAGGCAGACACTGACCACAGTCACCCTTCAGGGCAGTTGTTGGGACCTCCAGGGAACAAACAATGGACTTGAGATGGTTTTTCCTAGGAGTACAACCTGTAAGAGCAATTATGTTGGTCTGAAGCTAACAGAGCCATAACTGCCCTGTTGGGAGACCTTGCTCATGGGAAATGTTTTAATAAAACCAAAAATATGGTGTTGAGATTTCAGTTATCGCTTGTGGTGGAACGTTTGATGTCCACTGTCATAGTTTGCTTACCTGAGTTCCTCACCCAATACGGTCTTTGTCACTGCAGGTAGTACAAATGTCATAAAAATAATAGAGTGAGCACTAATTGTTATCAGAAACTCTCAGGATAGCAGGAAGAAATTTTTTGTGTCAAGGCACTTGAGAAATTCAACGCAGGATTTTCTGACTTCCTTTGGAAGAGATGTGTGGAGCATATTTCGAGACTGCCTTACAGAAAATCCCTTTAGAATTCTTTTATATTTAGCCCAAAAGACATTTGTAGAGGAATTTATGTTGAATGTATAGCAGTAATAAGAAGATATCTTTAATCTTTATTGGCTAAAATATTTCTCAGCTGGAATGTATACAAATTGTCAAGAAGCTTGCTTTAAATCTGCATTTTTAAAGATCAAAGGAATATTGGCATTATTTGTTGACAAAAAGTGAAGTGACTTTCCAAGCATCAAAGCTGTTTAAAGTGTTTCGAAAATACAATTATGCTATTCATCTGTTTTCCCTTTAGAACCAGAGCATAATGCAAGCCAGCTATTGTACTGTTTCTTGGATGGATGCTAAGATGTAATCTCAGTTGAAGTAAATTGAAGTCTCTCATTAGATATTAAACAGCAGCATGAGAGAAATTGGTTTCCTTTAATCTTCTACATAAGGAGGCAATCTCTTTATATGCAAGCAAAGAATTTTGCATATTGATTATATTTTCTGATGTTAAACTCAGATTTTTATAGGCTAAATGGTATTCTGTAAAAGCAAAATGCATAGTAAACACCTATTTTTATATTTTTTCTAACAAGTTACTGCTCAAATGTGCTAAACACTGCAATAACACAGTTTGTTTCTTCTTTCTTCCTTCTAATGATACTGTTGTCTTACATTGACTTTTTGTTTCCATAAATATATAATTATGTCTTAGCATTCGAACAAAGTGACATGGGAATGAACACCTCTCTTCTATGTCCAACATAAGTTCTTACCCTGTGCTTGTGAGGTAGGGCAACCAACATGTTGTGGTTTTACTGGAACTTTCAAAGTCAAGGAGATGAAAATTTGAGCCTAAAGAAATGCCTTAGGTATGCATAAATTGTATTATTTGAAATTTGAGGTTAGTGTAAAAGAAATTTTTAAATTTTCCCCATTTGTTTGGATATTCTTTCTCTCCATATATATACATACGTAGATATATAAACACATAGAAATGTACGTTATGCATATATTTATTTACACATTGAAGAAAATGCATTTTAAAGAGTTAATTTGAAAGGCCAAGTAACAGAGAAAAGGATATGGAGAGAAAGAGAGAGGCATTGTCCAGCGACTACGAATGATCTCAGCAGCCAGGATGATGCAAGGCTGAAGACAGGAGCCCAGAGTTTCTCCCTGATATCCCACAAAGATACAGGGGCCCAGATGCTTGGGCACGCTTAGTCTGTCTTGTCCAGGTGCACTGGATTAGAAGTGGTGCAGGTGAATCTCACACAGGCACCCATTTGGTATATTAATGTGACAGGTGGCAGCTTTACTGATTATGCCACAAAGCCTGCCCATTACTTATACATTTTTAATGAACTGTTTATCACATCAAGAGCAGATGGAAGACATCGTTCTCCTTTATCTCTTATTTTCTATTTTGTATGTTCACAATATAGTCAGCATACTAATGAAAATAAGGGAATTTGGTATGTGTAGAACAACTGAATTCATTCTGAATATTCAAATTTCACGATGTCTCAGCAATATCCTTGATTTTTTTTCCCGCCCTGGGTCTATAATCTAATCCAAGTTTGTTATCTTTCAAGTCTTCTAGAACCACTGATATATAATCTTTTGTTCCTTGTCCTAGGCATCTTGAAAAGTGGTTGTGCAGAGTCTGTCAGTTTGGGTTGATCTAATATCCTCATGGTTAGATTCAGATCATAAGGCATTTGGGTATGAAGAACACTGAGTGATGTTGTACCTGTGTGTCTCACATCTTACTAGAAGACATAGGATTGTTGGTTTGTCCCAGCATCAATGATGGGGAGAAATGCTTAGATATTCATGCTCTAATTTTAGTATCCATTGAAACATTTTCAAAAGACTTCATTCCTTTAACATTAACTGCTACCGTGTTTTCATTGTGGAATAGCAAGTAAAGCTGCTGCCTGTGACGTAGAGAGGCTATATGGGTTGTGGTTTGAGACCCAGATGCTCTACTTCCCACCAGCTTCCTGCTAAAGAATCAGGGAAGGCAGCAGAAGATGGTCTGAGTTCTTAAGCCCCTGCACCCACAAGGGAATCCCAGAAGAAGCTCCTGGCTCTTAATTTCAGTCTGATCCAGCCCAGGATATTGTTGCCATATGGGGAGTGAACCAGAAAATGGAATCTTTCTCTCTCTTTTTCCTATTACTGTGTCTTTCAAATAAGTAAAACAAATATTTAATTTTTTAAATAAACAATAAGATTTGAATCCCCCTTTTTCCAATTATTCGGGAGTACTTAACTCAGTAAGAAATTTATTGTTAGTCTCGTCCTTTTAATTGCACTATTGCACTATATCTTGCACTATTATTTGAGCTCCTGGTAGATCCACTGGGCAACAAATCCTGAGAAATGCAGTGACCATAGTATCTTGAGTCTGTGAAAGAAGGGACAAAAACATGTTTCTTGTCCTTTTACAAAAATAAGAGGCTCAAATACTGTGCTATCCAAAAATACTTTTGCAGTAGTCAGAGAATGGACACCACATAATTTTATAGAACAACTTTTGCTCACTCATTCTTTGGTTATGGTCTTCTATTTAGCACATTGTAACAGATGTTAATGCACACAGCATTACCTTTATGTATATAAGCACAGCAAATTTGATCTTTTTTGGGTAATACAACTGGTACCTCACTTGACCACAAAGGGCTCTTATTAGTATTTCAAATGCTAATTGCATGGTTGTAAGGCTCAAGAAACAAAATGCGTCTAGTACAACACACATATTAGATGTGTGCAGTTTATAAGCCAATGTAGACACACTGATGCATGCACACACACATAATTCCCATTATCGCATCATAGATCACCATATATATATCTATATCCATAGATATATATACATAGATTGATCAGTTTGATGACAATCACTGCTAATCTTGTGAAGAAAGGTGTGGATGATCATGCTTGGGAGGGTTGTATGCATTTATGTGTTGTTTTGCTTGTCTGAACCTTAATAATTGATTTTTTTTGGTATTTCTAGGCACACTTATATCAGGAAACAGTATCAAAATCATATTTGCTAAGTGATTTAGGTTGAAAAGCTCTTAGTTTATTATATATCATGTGTCCATCTGCAGGATTAGACAAGAGAACATGCTCTTAATTCTTTTTTAAGGGTTTATTTATTTTATTCGTAAGGAAATTTATGGAGAGAGAGAGAGAGAGAGAGAGAGAGAGAGAGAGAGAGAGAGAGAATTGTGATTCACTCTCCAAATGGCTGCAATAGCCAGGGCTGGGCCAGACAGAACTCAGGAGCTAGAAGCTTCATTCACTCCTGTGTAAGTGCAGGGGTCCAAACACTCGGGCCATCTTCTGCTGCTTTCCAAGGCTCATTAACAGTAAGCTGGGCTGGAAGTGGAGCAGGTAGGAATCGAAGTAAAGGGTGATCCATTACTATACCACAGTGCCAGTATCAACTCCTCACTCTGGAAACCTAAAACTGAAGTCATTTCTTTGAGTGCTGGATTATAGGTGGATAGGAAGTGAAAAGTAATCTCAGTGCTGAGAACATTTAGCTGTACTCCTTGGAAATTTCAAAAATTTGCTTGACTTTACCATAATTTTGCTTCAGAGACCAATATACAACTTCATGCTACAGGAGAGTCAAGTAATAGTTATTTACAATTCAACCTATGCAATATGGTGAAAAGAGTCATTACTTTTTTTTTATTAAATTTATTCATTAATTACATTGTGTTGTAATTTCATAGGAACTGGGATTCTCTCCCCACTTCCCCACACCCTCCCCCCATGGTGGGTTCCACCACCCTGTTGCGTAACCATAGTTCAAGTTCAGTTGAGATTCCCTCTTAGCAAGCATATGCCAAGCATAGAGTCCAGCATCTTATAGCCCAGTTAAGTCCAACTACTTATTGGGGAGACCCTCCCTGGTCTCCCCAGCAGAGACAGCAGAGTATCATCCCGATCAAATAAAAGCACTAACATATTATCAGCAACAATTAACATCGTTATGGAATTAATTGACATAGTATTGAGCAGCCAACATGTTAAAAATAAATGCGATTTCTTATTTTTATTACAAAGTCACATATACAGAGAGGAGAGACAGAGAGGAAGATCTTTCATCTGACAATTCACTCCCCAAGTGAGCACAACAGCCGATGCTGTGCCAATCCGAAGTCGGGAACCAGGAACCTCTTCCGGGTCTCCCACGCGGGTGCAGGGTCCCAAAGCTTTGGGCCGTCCTCGACTGCTTTCCCAGGCCACAAGCAGGGAGCTGGATGGGAAGTGGAGCTGCCGGGATTAGAACCGGAGCCCATATGGGATCCCGGTGCGTTCAAGGCGTGGACTTTAGCCACTAGGCCACGCCGCCGGGCCCAAGAGTCATTATTTTTATGAAGTCTGGAAAAACCCTATGATTTACTTTTTAGAGACAATCTAAGTTCCTTTCTATACAAAGATACAAAACAGAATCCATTTTGCACCAGAAAATTGAGAAAATAAAAACATTGTTGAATTAGATGAGCCCTACCTTTGTTTTCAGTTAAAAATTGCAGTATTAATAATTATAATATAATGATATTCTTTTCTGTGTAGCACATTGGGCTGAGAGCAGAATAAATGCAGTTCTTTGCTTCTGTCTCAAGGTTTTCTAAGTAATAGGAATGCATAATGTAATTAATACTTTATACATTGAGAATATACTATTTTAGGATTTAGATTTGGATCTTAACTTTCTTCCTGGTCTCTAAATTGCACTATGGTAAGAATTTAGTATCATATTCACCTACTGTTATCTAAACATGTAAAGAATTACCCTTCAAATAGAATTTTCATTGCAATACTGGTGGGATTGGAGGGGTGGATAAGGAAAAATTGCTTTAAAGCAGAAATCTTTAAGAGACTAAGTGAAAAGGAAAAATAGAAAAAAGAAGAGATATTTGAAAGCATAAGAGATCCAAAGGAGAGCAAACGCAGATAAAGGCAAATGAGGTGCTGAAAGCGAAGAAAACACTTTTAGGGGAACAATTTCTATACAAAGGTATTTCAAAAACGCATGGAAAAAGGAATTCAATGGTTAGCTTACTTTGGTGCAAAAAATAGCTTCAAATCCAATGTGTAGTTTTTCCTCACATAGTGTATTTTCTATGAACTTCTGGAGATTTCTTGTCTGATTCACTCCCTGATAGCTTCAAAGGCCAGGGCTGAAGGGACTGCAAACCAGAACCCAGGAGTTTCTTCTGGGTTTTCCACATTGAGTGCAGGGGTCCACGGACTTTAGCCATTCTCTGCTGCTTTCCACACAAAAAGTAGTCAGGTGGATGGGAAATAACAGCCAGGACAGGAACCAGCACCCCTGTGGGTTGGGAGTGGTTGAAGCCAAAGGAAGAAGATAACCCCAGGTGAAGTGTTGTCCTTCTCTTGTTTCCAGTCATAGGCCAACTTCTTTTCCCAGGCAAGTTGCATCCATATTGTGATAAATGGGCTTTCAACATTCTACAACTTATGCCTCTACGTTCCTCAGAGGAAAAGCTTAGAGGTTACTATACATGAAGGGGTCTCCACAGAGTTCATAGAAAACATGTGTTAAAAAAGAACTATTTATGGAATTCAAAAATTACCTAAGCAAGCATTTTTTCTTTTTTTTTTTTTTAATGGTTTAACACCAAGCAAGTTTCGAACTTTGAAAGTTAGCATTTCTTTTTTTTTTAAAGATTTATTTTTATTACAAAGTCAGATATACAGAAAGGAAGAGAGACAGAGAGGAATGATTCACTCCCCAAGTGAGCACAATGGCCGGTGTGCGCCGATCCGGAGCCAGCAGCCAGGAACCTCTTCCAGGTCTTCCACATGCGTGCAGGGTCCCAAAGCTTTGGGCCGTCCTCGACTGCTTTCCCAGGCCACAAGCAGGGAGCTGGATGGGAAGTGGAGCTGCCGGGATTAGAACCGGTGCCCATATGGGATCCCGGGGCGTTCAAGGTGAGGACTTTAGCCACTAGGCCATAGCGCCGGGCCCTAAGCAAGCATTTCTTAATCTCATTTTAAAAACTAAGTCATTGAAGTACCCTTGTGTGTGTTCAAATATTTTATTTTAATTTTTGTAGTAGCATTTTGGATGATATCTTATCCCTCTATGAGAGAGGTACAAAGAGTCAGAGACACTGTGATATTATCCAGGCTATAGACAATCAGCATGTTTTCACTGACACCGCTACACATCAGGCATGATGTGAGTCAGCAAGGACAGAGCTCAGACTGGACCGGGAAAACATTTCAGAATTCCAGTTCTCTCCTCCCATCCCCTCTCCGTGCTTGCCTTCCAAGCAGCCCTGCATCACTGTTGACACGCCTGTGTGCTAGCTTCCAGCTGCTTTCCTCTGCTTGGGTGAAGCTTGCATTTCTTCAGACTCATAGTTGATGCTGCTTTTGTTCTTCTGCGTAGTTTCACCAATTAGAATAAAGAATCCCTGACTCAGAAAGATGAATATTGCATGTTCTCCTTCCTACATGGGGGCTAAAGGAAAAAAAAAAAACACTGAACAAAAATCAGTGCATTCTCAGCTCAGAAAGCTGACTGCCACAGACTGTAAAGTGGCATGGATAGAAAGAGTTTGGATGAAAAAAAATATTTTTAAGAAGTTGCTTGTTGTTTATTAATTGTGACAAACATATTTACAGTAATATGAGACATTTGCAATAGGGGAAGTTGGGTGTGGGCTATATGGAATTTCTTTGCTTTGTAACTTTTGGTAAATTTGAAAATATTCCCAAAGAATTTCGGAAAAGGAAAAATGTAGGGATATAAACCGAGAACAAGAATTGTTTTACCTCTGTTTTTTCATTTTGAGTCATTCATGCCAACATTGGGCTTGTTTCAGCTGTGCAATATAAAATGATTGTAAAATTGTATATCTCATGTACATTTATGCATAGAACATATGCACAATTTATTTGTAAGTACTCTATAAATTACTTATATGCAATATGTAATCACATACAAATGTATAAGCCATACAAACGTAATAATTAATCTGTGAGTACTTATAAAGTATATAATGTTATTTTTGAGGGGGAAAAGATAAAATGTTGATTGAGTTTCCTGTCTTTATATACTTAGTTATTTTAAACTAATTTTCAGTTCATTCTGAGGCACAAATATAGCAGAAGTAGCAGATTAATCACAATATGTGAGACAAATACTATCTTGATTATGAAAATTTAAATTATGTTGAATATTTCGCTTAACCTTGTAGATGCATTGCGTGTGTTGACTGGAAACAAATGCAAAACTGATGGCATCCAGAAATGGGAGAATGGGAAAGAGGGGCAGAGGGCTGTGGCACGCTTTCATCAAAAGCATGCTTAATTCCAATAGCATCCTTAATTCCAGTAGTGGGGCTGCTGGAACATGAACCGGAGCTCATATGGGATCCTGCTAAGTGTGAGGCGAGGACTTCAGCTACTAGGCTGCCACACTGGGCCCGTGATACTTTAAGTAACATCTTAGCTGCCGCACCAAATGCTTGTCCCTATTACGATACTGAGTTATTAAACATCAGTTTTGCTTTCAGTGAAAAAATGAATCTGACTGTTTCTCTGTCATCACAGGCTCTATCATAGTGGCTGAGGTCTATTGTTATGTAATCAGTAATGAAATAAATCAGAAATGACAGGTCACTGTGCAATGGGCAGGGAGAGAGATACATGGTTCATTGAGAATACCAAATCAAATTCTGGCAGACAAGCTGTCCTGGAAGGATGATGCTTGAGCCATGTCAACAGAATGAAGTGAGAGTGGACCAGGCATAACCGAGGAGGGCACTGCAGGCTAATAGGCTATACAAAACTATGCAAGCTGCATACCACAGCTGAACTAAAAAATTATTTCAGCCTCTGCTGCCCCAAAGCCAGTCTTCTCCCCTAATCCACTGCCCTCATCAGCTGCCTTAATCCACTCTCCTGTCGTCAGCATATATTACGGGCATCTACATGTTCACGCATCTTTTTAAATTCTATTGCATACTGGGTAAGCAATTTACAAATTCTATCACTCTCTACTTAAAAGTGGTTGTGAACAGCTCACAACAGCTGGTGTATAATAATAAATTAAGATTTGCAGAGATCTGATAATAAAAGCCTATATTAATAATATATGATATGCAAATATTAGACAAAAGTGAATTCAAAAGGGAAGACAAAATATTTCAAGAATTTCCTCTTTTTTTTTTGCCTTTGGTTCTTATCTGACAATAAATTCTCAGAATTGTTTTATATACTGTTATGCATGATGGCTCTTGTTGGTAATGCAACTAACAATCACTTTAAGTATTCTCCCCATTTCCCTATCTCAGATCCAACCCTGCATGTCAGAAATCAGTGCCAAGTACATGTATTTTTGGAAGTTTCAGATCATGGAGGCACTAAGATCCCTTGGTTGAAACTGGGTTGTCTTAGAAAGTCATGGTGTTGGACAGAACTCCTGGGTGCGAGTTCAGCTGTTGTTGAGGCGTCTCTTGCATGGCTGGCCTGACTGGGACTAACAGAACTAGGAGGAGGAGAGGCACTACGTCCCATGATTTTGGTGTATGAGTCCTTGTGATTATTTCTCCGAATGTGGCCTATGGAAGGACATCATTTGACCTCTGTAGTGAATGAAGTGCTATGTGCCAGTTTCTGAGCCCATTTCTTTAGCATGAAGGGCACCTCTGTCACTGTCTCTCTGGAGCTCTCTGGGAAGACTATCTCTGCCCTTGACATTGTGGAAGTCTGTTGTGTGTGGAGGATCTTGATGAGATTTGACTTTCTCTGTGAGGGATAGCAAACCATTGGAGGAATAGATTTTTTTTTCTTTTAAGCATTTATCTATTTATTTGATTATATTGGAAAGGCAGAATTATAGAGAGAAGGAGAGACACAGAGAAAGATCTTCTGTCCACGGTTTACTCCCCAAGTGACAGCAATGGCCAGAGCTGAGCAGATCTGAGACCAGGAGCCAGGAGCTTCTTCTGAGTCTCCTACAGGCTTTGGCTCATCCTCTTCTGCTTTTCTAGGCTACAAGCAGCGGGCTGGATGGAAGAGGTGCAGCCAGGACATGAATCAGCTCCCAAATAAGATCCTGGCTGATGCATGGCGAGGATTTAGTCACTAAGATATTGTGCTGGACTCATGTTGGGGGTGACTTTGAAGAGAAACGAAGTGATCTGGATTGAATTGTTTTGCTTGCTATTTTTGGAATATTTCGTGGTGGCAGGAGAGTGGATGGCTAAGGATACATAGAAGGAAAATGGGTAAAAGTTCAGGCAGGACCTGGAAAAAGCCTGACTCCCGGCTTCTGGTCAGCTCAGTACTGGCTGCTGCGGCTGTATGGGGATTGAACCAGCAGATGGAACATCTTTTTTCTTTGTCTCTCCTCCTCTTTGAAAATCTACCTTTCCAATAAAAATGAATAAATCTTTTTAAAAACTACAAGAAACTAGAAGAAAATAATTTAAAAAAAGAGGTCAGGCGGTGGTGGAGGAAGGGTGCTCTTATATTGCAGGCACTGCCCTAATAGCTCAATTAATTACAAAAGCAAAATAGATAAACATCTGTGCCCCTGTGGAACTTAACGGGTATGTGTTGAGAATGAATTAAAAATGAGTTGGTGGTTAACCATAATCAAACAGAAACGACTTGCAATTACTCTCCTTTTAACTGGGGGATTAACCAAATGTGAAGATGTAAAAATGAGTGAAATCTACATCTGCTATATTTGAATGCTCCTTTCCATTTTTGGACATGACAGCAAGAAGTCTTCACTGCACATCTAATGCTTTTATACACAAATTGAGAATAGCACTTTAAGAAAGAAATTTATATAAGTAACATTTATGTGGAATTTGTTTGGTTAAAAGGGAATTCTTTTTGCTACTCCCGAACTCATAAATTAAAAGGCATTTGGAAAAGATGGAGAAAATGATAATTAAATCATTGGAGACACATGGTACTGCTTTTAGACCTACTATTTGCTTGTAACTTCAATTTCCAAGCAAAAAAATAATACTATATATCACGCTCTTTCTCTCCTCTATCCTATGGATGCGGGCAGGTGAGTACATGCAGAGATATGCACCTACCAAGTCATGACATATCCTGCTGCCTTCTTCTAGATTTTTCTGTGAACTTCAGATTGCCTAAAAGTAAAGCAGCTGTTAGAAACTAAGGATGAATTGGAACTGGTGCTGTGATACAGTGAGTTAAGCTGCCATATTTACCATGGGCATTCATAGAAGTGCCTGTTTGAACTTTATATTTGATCCAGCTCCCTGCTGATGCATCTAGGAAAACTGTAGAAGAAGTCCTAAGTACCTGGGCCCGGGTCACACAAGTGGAACTCCAGGATAGAGTCCCAGGCTCTTGGCTTTGGTCTGGCCAGTTCCATTTTATTGTGAACATTTGGAGTGTGAACCAGTGAATGGAAGATAATCCCTCTTCACTTTCCTCTTCCTCCTAATATTCTTTCTGTAATTCTGTAGTTAAATCCTGTTTGCAAGAAAATGTCTTGATTATTTTAAAGGTTTATACTGCAAAGCAAAAGTTAAAACAAGAGTTAAACAAAGCCAACTAACTGAGTGCTTAAGTTATATTGACAATAAATAGCATGAGTTGCTTGTTACCCTTTATTCTAATTAGTGATTTCCCTTTCTGTGCTGATCATATGCAATGTCCTTCCAAATTATTTCCTAATTTATATGTATCACTTATGGAATATACTGTTGACCTTTACATCTCTTGGTCTGCATTTCGTAATGTTTTAGAACTGAAGCAATTCCATGATGCCAAGGCCTTAGGTGGGAAATAGTTTATATAATGGCTTTTTCTCTTGAAAATTCAAGAGGATTTTATAGTGTGACTTAACTGAGAATCAGGTTTAGAAAATTGCTCTATTTATTAAATTACTGCTTTCCTAAATAGTATATCCATTTTGGTTAATATTATGGAACTAACGATTCAGCATTCCTAAATTAGGAGACATTGAACTAATAAGACCATTAAATAAAATGAATGATTTAGGATGATTTAGGAAGCTCATTATTTAGGTTAGTTTTCCTTTCCTTTTTTTTTTTTTTTTTTTAAGATTTGTTTATTTGTAGTGGAAAGGCAGATATACAGAGAGGAGAGACAGAGAGAAAGATCTTCCAGCTGCTGGTTCACTCCCCAAGTGTCCACAATAGCTGGAGCTGAGCTGATCTGAGATCAGGAGCCAGGGGCTTCTTCCATGTCTCCCAAGCAGGTATAAGACTTCAAGGCTTTGGGCCATCTTCCACTGCTTTCCCAGGATACAAGCAGGGAGCAGGACAGGAAATGGAGCAGCTGGCACATGAATTGGTGCCCATATGGGATCCTGGCACATGCAAGGTGAAGATTTAGCCACTGAGCCATCATGCCTGGCACTCGGCTAGTTTTTTTTAGCTAGAATTAAACACCTGTATCTCGTAACATCTGTAAATGGCCTCCAATGTGGAGAAATGATTTCTAGTAAAGTCTGTAAATGAAGACTATTTCAGTCTCAGCGTTTACTAAGTGACCATGCAGATATAGATCTAGTAGAATATGAATGATATCAAAAGCAGATGGTGGGTGTTTGGCACAGTGACTAGAGGACAGCTTTAGGCGCCCCATCCCAGAGCAGAAGGCGGGGAACTGCTCCTCAGTCCAGCTTGCTGCTAATGTACATCCTCTCAGACAGTGGGTGATGGGTCAAACAGCCGGATTCCCGCCGTACAGACTTGGACACATTTTGAGCTCCTGGCTTTGACCTGGCTTAGGACTTGCTTAAGCATTTGAGGATAAACCAACAGATGGGATCTCTCTCTTTCAAACAATAAAATAAATATGTAAATTAAAAATTTTGAAAAGTACAGTTCATACTGTTAAAGAAAAATCCAACCTATTTTTTCCATTAAAAAAACTATTACTATTGATGCTTTTTAAAATCTCAGAATAAGAGAATTCAAAAATGGAAAAAAATTAAGGCAGACAATAATTGGAGATGAATATTTTACAAAACTGCAGATCAAGGAAGATTTCTAGGAAGAAATAACTATTTCTTGAATTTCTGTAATTAACAGGAATACCAAGGGAGAAACAAAACTGAAAACGTCAGGTCAGCTTACTTGAATTTAAAGAAGCTTTTGTAATTTCGATTTGCTATTTCTTAGAAAGAGACTGTGAAATCATGGAAAATAATTTGAAGAATAATAGTTTGATGTAGTGGGTAAAGGGGCTCCCTATAAGTATAGAAAGAAAGAAAACAGGGCTTTACAAAGATAAGTAAAAGGAAACACAAGAGTGAATGAGGTCTGACTAAAATTTTCAATTTGTTAAAAATGGAAACAGTATTCTCATTCATTTAAATATACTGGAATGCAAAGGGCTGTCTCTGAATCTCCATTGGTGAAATATTAGTGTTAATGAAAAAAAAAAAGATTTACCTGATAACATTATCAGCAGAAAAAGTAGATTTATTAAAGCAAGGTTTTTAAGTTATTTACAGACAAACTGTACTATGGTGGATTATGTCGGCCAGTGAATTCTGAAGAGATTTCAGCATGCTTGGAATGGCAAGATTGGCAGCAATTCAAAACAGTTGAATTATCGAAACCACTTGTGCAATGCCTTCAGAGCATGCCCCAAATGGGGACCTTGGAAGGACTGGGAGAGTGGGTGTGGCTTCTCCCTTTGTCTCTCCTCTTCCCCCAGATACAAGAAGGAAAAAAGAGAATGGAAACAATGTTCTTGCCCACTTTCCTGTAGCCCTTGAATCTTTGAGCCCTAATCAACTATGTAAAGATCATTAAATGACTTAAAATATGTATTTCAAATATTTATATATCCACATATAAGTCTTTAAATGTTCATCAATTAAATATGGTATTCAGTATTTAAAATATTAAAATATTTTATTGAATAGGTGTTAAATATTATTGATATATTACTGCATGAATACTAATATATTAATACAATACAATATATAATAAATACATTAAGACATAAATATTATCATTTTATTAAAGAATTACAATATATTATAAGTAATGATTTGTTAAATAAATATCAAATATTATTATTTGTGTTATTAAGTATATAAATGCTTATATTTTAGAAATATATTAAACATATACATTTATAAATATAGATTTTAAAATATATTTAGAATATGGCTACATCAGTTAGCTTTGGAAAATGGATCATTTTTAAATAAATAAGAATCCTGTGTGTCTGAGAAATACATAATGTATTGAGGGAGGTGGGCTCTGGAGTAAAAATGCTTGGATTGTCACAAAAATATCTCTACTTACATGTGCTGTTTAAGTGTTAGTTAATTTTTCTAGATATTATCTTAATGAGATACAGAGAACAGGGGTATTTCAGAGATTTTCTAATGTGGTTGTGAAGTTTTTAGTGCAGTGCAAGACCCATAAAAAGTACTGAAAAATGCATGTTATTGTCCAACTACCATCACAATTATATTTGGTGACACTTCACTGAATTTTCAAGGACAGAAGTATGCCATACCCTTGTCATAGCTGCTCTAAAAATTCCATGTGAAGGCAACTGGTACTGAATTTTAACCTCTCACATAATATTACCAGGGGAACAAGTTTGAACTTACCTAACTCTTTGGAAGTTTATTATGTACCCAAATATGATCTCTAACCACTTGTATTTGGACATACCTTGTTTCCATAATTTTGTCAACTATTGTGTTTAGGAAGATTCCCTGACAATTTTAAACTTTTACTACTTTGAAAATATTTACTTATCTCTAAGAATCCTTCAGCGTGACCTAATAATCAAATGCTTTCACCTCTAAATTTTTCTGATGTGATAATAGAAGAAAGTTACTTTTCCTTAGCTATCGAAGCTTCAAAGTTTATTTACTGTAAGTAATGAACTTTAATTACTTTTGCAATTACAGCTTATTTGATTGAATTTTCCACTGCCTGCACAAAACATCTGTCCTGCTGGGACTATGCATATTCTCTGATCTGGGTACAAAATGCTGTTAACGTACAGTAACATCTGCAGTCCATTAATTTCTAAAGCAATAGACAAGTTAGGCTTTCAAAAGGGCTCAGCCAAGTTTTCCTTGGGAATTTTCTTTTTTCCTAAGTGGACTGAGAGAGTTCACACTTTCTGTTTTATTTTAGTATTTATCTAGTGCTTTATTTAATAAAGAAAGGTAAGCAATTAGTGTAATATTTGATTTGATGCCCTGACTGCATTAACCTTCCCCAGAGATGTTGGAAGTAATAATGGAGATGAGGGACTTCACTGTAATTCTATCGACATCAGAGTGCTGTTACTGGACTGCTAAATAATATGAAGATACTTTCTGGAAATAACTCTTTTGTCTGAGCTTCTTTGAATGCTAGGTCTGAGGACACTTGGAGAGTGGGAAATTGACTCCTAGGAATGAAAGACATTTTAATTGTTGTCTGAAGATACCTTGAAAAACTGTCATTATCATTGTATTCATTGGTTACTCTTAACTGAAGTATTTTGATTAGAGTGCAGAATATTCCCATATAAAGGCTAGGGGTCCTTTTCTGTGCTTTTCTATTTCAGAGAACAGGTAAGGCACAAAGAAATCAAGGGGTGAAGTAATGTTAAGACAAAGGGGATCAGAGTATTCAAGATGGAGATCACCGACTATTCACATAGATGCTGCAGTCACTGTATCACTTTATCCAAACTGTGCTTGTGTTTTTCAAATAACACCATTGTTAGGCCAACTTTCTAAATAACACTTATTTATTGTACACTCAGGTCTCCATCTTAAGCAACTTGTCTGTTCCACAGTTCTTTTTTTCTTATTGTTTTTTTTATTTTTTTATTGTATTTTTGTTGACAATATTTTTTTTTTTAAAAAAGATTTATTTATTTCATTAAAAAGTCAGATACACAGAGAGGAGGAGAGACAGAGAGGAAGATCTTCCGTCCAATGATTAATTCCCCAAGTGAGTCGCAACGGGCCGGTGCTGTGCCGATCTGAAGCCGGGAACCAGGAACCTCTTTTCCAGGTCTCCCACGCGGGTGCAGTGGCCCAATGCACTGGGCCGTCCTCGACTGCCTTCCCAGGCCACAAGCAGGGAGCTGGATGGGAAGTGGAGCTGCCGAGATTAGAACTGGCGCCCATATGGGATCCCGGGGCGTTCAAGGCGTGGACTTTAGCCACTAGGCCATAGCTCCGGGCCCGACAAAATTTTAAATAGTTAATTACGGTAAAAAAAAAAAAAAGGTTCAGGGGGTATAGGGAAGTGGGTAATACTATTATGTCCATATTGTTTCCATCATGTATCTGAGGTAAAGGGGGGTATTAACGGAGAAGCCCCACCCAGTTTCCTACCCACCCCAAGTCCCGGATGTGGGGTATGCTCTGAGATCCTTGTTCAAGTGGTTTTAATAGTTCTCCAGTTATGAATCGCTGCCAGTTTCACTCGATGAGGTCATCCACTGATTGACACAGTCCATCATAGAGTCTACATTTGACCCATATTTCGCTGCCAACCTATAGCTGAGATGGTTGATTGACTTGCTCTGTCCTCTGTCTTTTCTTGGCTAGGGTTCTGAGTCCAGCAGTTCGATTGGGGAGATCTCCAAAGAAACTTTGAGGTATTCCCAGACCAGATTCTTGTATGTTCTAGCAAGCACAGGGTCTGGCACAGTCCGTCACCTCGATCAGCTGGTGGTTTCAATTGCTGGGTTGGTTCTATTTTCAGTCCTGATTTCCACTGGAACCAATGGGTGTTGCAGTCCAGCCTGGTTCTGCCCAGCACACACTCGGCCCCCGCATCAACCAGTGAGAGCTGCAGCCTAGTCGGGGTGGCCCACAATAACCCCCACCAGGCCCATCCCCTACCCTGGTTTGCCAGTATGTATAGCAGACTAGTCCAGTCTGTCCCACATCCTATTTGGCTCTTGTACTTGTCAGTGGGTATTAAAGCTTAGTTCCGTCAAACCAACTCAATTCTCCAGCCCTCACGGATGTTGTTGAGTGCCTTTCTGTCTAGCCACCCCAGCCCCCGTCTTAGTTTTCATGCCCTCCCGCAGGAGTAGAGACCGAAGAGGGGGGAACCCACTATTTCCCTCCCAGGTCTCTCTCAGTCCTGGTTTATGCACTCTTCGGGTGGTTCTGTGATTTGACTTGACAGAATTAGCCCCCAGTGCCAGCTTCTACCAGTTGATGCTGTGGCTAGGCCCAAACATCCCTCACCCACTCTAATTTATGCTTGCACCAGCAGGAATAATCCGCCCAGCCTGGCTTTTCCCTGATCTAGTCCACGTGCAGCGCACAGGTGTTGCAGCCTTGCTTAGTCTGGTCTGTCCCCTTCCCAGCCCAAGCTCTCCAGTGGGAGTAGCTATCTGGCGAGGGGACCAGCCCCTTAATCCCCCTGCCAGCTCTGCCCCTCCCTTCCTGGATCTCGTGCGTGCTGGTTGGGTGCTGCAGTCAAATCCAGTACAGGCAACCTCACCCTAGTGTTCCATAGTGTGCACTGGTTTTGTTGCAACCAGTCCCGGCTCGACCCACACTCTGTTCTGGTGTTCGGATTTACCAGTGTATGACATGAACCGACTCAGCCCGGTCTGCCCCTGACCTATGCCAGATGTATGCCAGTGGGAAATTTTCCATGGCCTATTCTGGGCTGTTTCCTATCATGCTTCTTGCGCTTACCTGCAGGGACTGTGTCCTGTCAGAGGAGTTGCCCAGGCTCCTCTATCAGAACCTCTCCCAATGCCAGATTTTGCGCATACCAGGGGGTCCTTGAGCCAGCCCTACTTAGTTCACCTCCTGTCCTAGCAGGAACAGTGGCTTTTCTTGGCTGGCTTTCAACCCATTCTGGTTCTTACTGTTGGATGTTTCAGCCCAGCCATGGTTTGTCCATACCCACGTACAGCTCACACATGGCTCAGTAAGGGGTTGAGACCCAGCCTAGTCAGTCCCACATCCACCCTGGTTCTCCAGGACACCAGATGATGTTGGGGTCTGGCCTGGTCTGGTGCATCCAATCCCAGTAAACACTAGTGCCTCGGGAGATTGCAACTGTTTCCTAGATAGAACGCAACCCCATTCCAGCACACGCGCCCCTTGGTGGGAAGCTCAACCCAGTTAGGGTGTCCACTTAGCTCCCCAACTGGGCCTGTTCCTAGCCGTAGATCATGCGCCTGCCAGGGGTTGCTCTGACTCAGCTTGTCTCAGTCCCTCACTTGTCCTGGCCTCTGCCTTAGACTGTGTGGCTTAGTGTCCTTGACGCAAATAGACCAGTGGGTGCCAGAGCGTGGCTCGGCATGACCTGTGCTCCATGCTGGTTTCTAGTTTTGCTTATAGGCTAAGGTTTGCTCAGTCCTGCCCAGTACATTCTGTTCCATTACCAGTTTCTTCAAAGGAAGAGTTACCGCCATTGGGAATGTTATGGATTGACTGAGATCCCAGAAGCACAGAGGGATCAACCTGGAGCTACCTAAGCAGCGATTCAGACAACCAATACCCAAGAACTTCCTGGCCGGGCGGCCAGCAGACAGTCTGGCACCACATGGTGCATTGGCCGCCGTGGAGAAGGCCGAGGACTTGTTCACTGCCTTGCGTCAGTGTCTTTGGCGTGAGCCCCCAGCATTGGGTCCGACCCGGCAGGGGCACCCCCCACAGCCGCCACACTGTGAGGAGCGTCACTTGCTCCCATCTCCAAGGCCCGCACCCCTGTTCCACAGTTCTTACAATTCCCTGCTCTTATGACAGGTCTCTGGTCTCCAAGGTGAAGGTGAAAATAAAAGATACCACTTTCAACTTGATTTTTTCAGCCTCTTCTCTTTTTCCCTGGGTTGGCTTTACAAATTAGAAATATTTACTTTTTAGTGTTAAATTTGTGATATTTAGGTTTGTTGTAACACGCACATTAAATCATCCCATGGTTATTTGTTAAACAGCTTATTCAAGGTATGGATACTCTAGTGAATCAATTATAAGTGAGTGTTATTAAGGAGAATTATTTATGAATCATAGGCACTATCTTAATTAGATATACTATGTCTATTGCTTAGGTCAGTAGGTATTCAAGAAAATGTTATTCAACTCCAAGCATAACAGATCAGTGATAAAAAGAGTTCAATGAGGGAGGAATGAGAACCTAGGAGTTTCAGAAAGCCCATTGAAAAATGATTGTGGGGCCTGGCACGGTAGCCTAGAGGCTAAAGTCCTTGCCTTGCACTTGCAGTGATCCCATATGGACATTGTTTCTAATCCCTGTGGTCCTGCTTCCCACCTAGCTCCCCGTTTGTGGCCTGGGAAAGCAGTCACGAATGGACCAAAGCCTTGGGCCCCTACACCCGCATGAGAGACCAGGAAGAAGTTCCTGGCTCCTGGCTTCTGATTGGCTCAACTTTGGCTGTTGCAATCATTTGAGGAGTTAATCAATGGACTGAAGATCTTTCTTTCTGTCCCTCCTGTCTGTATGTCTGTCTTAACATTAAAAATAAATAAATCTGAAAAAATAAATAAATGAAAAATGATTGTGTAAGAACTAGAGAATCATCAAGAATCAAGGGAGGAATGCATTGACTTCTCAAAGAGCATTCCTTTACAGAACTTACAGCAGTTTATGGTGAAGTGCAGAGGAAATCCGTGGCCTTGTTGTTATCACCTTCCCACCGAGTACTTCCTTCTCTCCCTGTCTCAGATACCCATGAAAACACACACGATGGAGCGGTGCTGCCCCTTGAGGCAACCTGATGCACTCTCTCAACCACTTCTGCACAGCTTAAATGGGTTTTAAACCTCCTAAAATGTCTACAATGTGCTCATTTCCTGTGGCGGATTTACAGTGTGTGGCAGGAAATCCATTTCTTTCTTGTAGATGCTAAATTCATTACCTTGACACAGAATTCAGCCTCACTCTGCACTTGCTGCCATAGCAACCAATATTGGGCGCTTTTTTTTTTTCTTTCTATTTTTCCTTCCTCTGGAAGCAGGGTAGTCAAATGTAGCAGGAATATCTATACTTTATTGAAAAACTGTTTTTAAAGGCACTGACTTTGTTATGCCAAGGGTCTCTTCATATCATCCCCATTGTAATTACAAATTTTATAAATTTTTAATCACATTATATATAATAACACTTTAAACCAGCTGAATATGTTGTTCTTAAGGTCTTCCTATGAGCAAATTTCTTTTCTTCCTTTTCAAATGTATTCATAACAATGAGTGCTATTTGAAATAATGGATATAATGGATACCCATCTAACAAAATTCTGTATAGAACTGGGATAGTAATCAGAGGGAATTTCTTGGGCAGGTACTAAACATAAGTGATACAAATACTACTATGAATTTGAATAGTGTTATACTAAAATCTAAAAATGAGCTTGAATGTCATTTTTGTTCTTGTTTTGGCTCAAGAATGGGAAGAACATTACAAACTCACCAGGGCAACAAATTGTTGCTGAAATAACTATTACAAATCCAAGCAGAGGAAATAACTACTAAAAACCCAAGCAGTAAAGTTAATATTTTTTCCTTGGTGAATATTTGTAGGTTTGTTTTGGAGTGGTGAGGACTAAGCAACTGAGAAGACACAGAGGTTGCTCGCTTGAGTCAGGACCAACATGTACTTTGTTCACAGATATCTTAAGGAGTATAGGCATATGTAGATCAAGATCACAGGAATAATAAAAAAAAAGATAGCTGGAATGTTTAAGGTTGTAGCAATCTAGTCACTAAACGGCAGCAGCCATGGTGTTGTACAAAGGAAAGGATCCAAACCCCTAAGCCTATATGTACTAACTTATTTTGACTGACTTTTTTTTTTTGTTTTAATGTGATGTCCAAAAACTATACTGACATAGCAGAGTGCTCTAAGCAGGAAAAAATTGTCATTGAAAGACTAATTTAAAGACTCCTCTGAGTTTTCCGCATGAGTATAGGGCCCCAAAGTTCCCGGACATCTTCCACTGCTTTCTAGGTCCACAAATAGGTTGCTAGATTGGAAGTGGATGAGCCAGAGCTAGAACCAGTGCCCATATGGGATGCCAGCACTACACTGGCCCTGGTTTATAACTTTTTAAAGACCCCTTTTCAAAACAGCTTCCTCATGCTCCTTTTTATCATCCTCCATGATAGAAATCTACACTTAGTGACTATCTAATTTTTCTTTGTCATCTTAGGTCTGAGATCATTTCAGGTCTATACAATAAGATTCAATTATTATATATTTCCAGGTCTTTCTTCTTCAAATTATCTTTTAATAAACCCTATTTTTGCTTGCTAAGTAAATTAGGGTTAAAATCTCTGTAATGTGTTTTCTAGTAACAGCCACAGACAACCCAGTCTATGAAAATTATACTGAAAAGAAAAACATTTCAGACCTTCCACTGAAGTAGGACTCAACTGTGGATTGGATACTTGGACACTGCATTGACCAGTGAAATATATAGGCATATAGAAAAACATAAGGAAACAGTAATGACAGTAAACTCAGAAGCAATACATGATTAAACAGTTCTTGATCAGGCAGATTACTGTAGGAGATACAGAAATTGAGAAATCAAGGCGCCTTTTTTTTCAGCTGATCTAATGCACAACAATTGCAATGAAAAGTTTTAGATAGTGTGCCATAGATTACATATGATAACAACAGGACAGGTAAACCCTTAGTGAACAACTAAATGGAAAACTTCTTCATGGGAATTGGAACCAGATCAGCACATCTAAATGGAAAAGGCTGTGGCTAGAAATGGTAGGTGAGGGAGAGGCATGCTAAGGTATAAGAAATGCAAGAACTGTGACACCCACGAGAAATAGCTATTGATGAGTCTCAGTTTGACTAGGGCAGAGTATGTATAAAGTGACACTTAGGAAGCAGAATGAGAGAGACAATACATTGATTGTATGGAACAGTGTGAATGGGTTGAACATTCATGGTCTTTACCAGGGTAGTAGCCATGAAATCATGAGTAAAAAAGGACTGGTTATTTTAAGAAAAAATGTTAATGAAATGTAGTGATTGATTAAATATAAAACACATGTATGATAATTAATTCCAAAGTCAACATTTTATAATAGGAAAAAAGCTACTTAAAATTGATACATTTTTCTTTAAAAAATGCCAATATCCTTTTTTTTTTTCCAATTAAAAAATAATACCGACTGCCTGCCCGGGGGCCTTGGGATGGCCACGCCTCAAGCCTGGGAACACACAGTAGCTACCACGTACACGTGGGGAGCTGCTCCCAGATTTGCCGGAACCTCGATGGCTACCCCTTTTCTGGGTGAGTCCCGGGGGTCTGTGTAGCGAGTCTGGGCCTCCCCTACTGCTCGCCATGTGGCTTGAGCTGGGGGGAGGAGCCAGGAAGGGTGGGACTGGGGCCCAAGGACTTGAACCTCCGGCAGGCAGCTACCCCACTGCCTGCCGGGGGGCCTTGGGATGGCCACGCCTCAAGCCTGGGAACACACAGTAGCTACCACGTACACGTGGGGAGCTGCTCCCAGATTTGCCGGAACCTCGATGGCTACCCCTTTTCTGGGTGAGTCCCGGGGGTCTGTGTAGCGAGTCTGGGCCTCCCCTACTGCTCGCCATGTGGCTTGAGCTGGGGGGAGGAGCCAGGAAGGGTGGGACTGGGGCCCAAGGACTTGAATCTCCGGCAGGCAGCTACCCCACTGCCTGCCGGGGGGCCTTGGGATGGCCACGCCTCAAGCCTGGGAACACACAGTAGCTACCACGTACACGTGGGGAGCTGCTCCAGGGCGGCCAGTGCGCCATTTGGCGCCAGGCTCCTCCTGCTGGCCGCCCGGCCAGAGTTTTTGATTTTTGGTTCATTGACCTGCTTCCTGGGAGGCTCCCTCCTGAACCCACAGTGCTGGGGGCGTGAAGCACTGTGCTTGCTAGTAACCTGATCTCTGAACACCTCAGAGTCTCTTTGGGGATCCCTTCAATCAAAATGGAGGAAACAGAATGCTGGCAATTAGGGAATCCCAAATAAACTTGAGGCTTGCACCTAATGGTCCTCAGAGCAACCACGGGCAGGTGCGTGATTCACGGCTAGGAACAGGCCCAAACTGGGAGGTAAGGGGACACCACAACTGGGATGAGGCTCCCACCAAGGAGTGTGTGTGCTGGAATGGGGGCTGTGTTCTATCTAGGAAACAGTTGCAGTCACCCGAGGCACTAGTGTGGGCTGGGATTGGATGCACCAGGCCGGTTCAGATCCCAATACCATCTGGTGTTATGGAGAACCAGGGTTGATGTGGGACTGACTAGGCTGGGTCTCATTCCTCTTCTGAACCATGTGTGAGCTGTATGTGGGTATGGACGAGCCATGGCCGGGCTGAAACATCCAACAACAGGAACCAGAATGGGGTGAAAGCCAGCCAGGAAAAGCCACTGTTCCTGCTAGGACAGGAGGTGAACTGAGTAGGGCTGGCTCAAGAACCCCCTGGCAAGCGCAAAATCTGGCATTGGGAGGGGTTCTGATGGAGGAGCCTGGGCAACTCCTCTGGCAGGACATAGTCCCTGCAGGTAAGCGCAAGAATCATGATAGGAAACAGCCCAGAATAGGCCATGGAAAGTTTCCCACTGGCATGCATTCAGCATGGGTCAGGAGCAGATCAGGCTGAATCAGTTCATGTCAACCACTGGCAAATCCGATCGCCAGACCAGAGTATGGGATGGGCCGGGTTTGGTTGCGACAAAACCAGTACACATTATGGAATGCCAGGGCGTGGTTGCCTGTACTGGATATGAATGCAGCACCCATCCAGCACACGTGAAATCCAGGAAGGAAGGGGCAGAGCTGGCGGGGGGATTAAGGGGCTGGTCCCCTCGCCGGTCAGCTACTCCCACTGGAGAGTGTTGGCTGAGATAGAGACAGACCCGACTAAGCAAGGCTGCAACACCTGTGCGCTGCATGTGGACTAGATCAAGGCCGCAGCATCAGCTGGCAGAAGCTGGCACTGGGGACTAATTCTGTCGAGTCAAATCACAGGACCACCTAAAGAGTGCATAAACCGGGACAGAGAGACCTGGGAGGGAAAAGTGGGTTCCCCCTTCTTGGGTCACTATTCCCGTAGGAGGGCATGAAAACTAGGATGGGGGCTGGGATGGCTAGATAGAGAGGCACTCAACAACATCTGTGAGGGCTAGATGGTTGAGTTGATTAGATAGAACTAAGCTTTAATACCCATTGACGGGTAGCAGAGCCAAATGGGATGGGGGACAGACGGGTCTTCTGCTACACATACTGGCAAACCAGGGTGGGGGGCGGGCTTGGTGGGGGTTAATGTGGGTCGCCCCGACTAGGCTGCAGCTCCCACTGGTTGATGTAAGGGCCGAACCAGACTGGACTGCAACACCCATTGGTTCCAGTGCAACTCGGGACTGAAAACAGAACCAACCCAGCAGTTGCAACCACCAGCTGATCGGGGTGATGGACTGTGCCGGGCCCTGTGCTTGCTAGAACATACAAAAAACTAATCTGGGAATACCTCAAAGTATCTTTGGAGATCTCCCCAATCGAACTGCTGGACTCAGAACTCTAATCAAGAAAAGACAGAAGACAGAACGGGACAGTCATTCATCTCAGCTATATGTTGGCAGCAAATTATGGGGCAAACGGAGACTTTATGATGGACCATATCAATCAGTGGACGACCTCATCGAGCGAAACTGGCAGCAATTCATAACTAGAGAACTATTAACACCACTTGGGCACATATCTCGGAGCATGCCCCACATCCGGGACTTGGGGTGGGCGGGAAACCGGGTGGGGCTTCTCCCTCAATGTCCCCCTTTACCTCAGATGCAGGATGGAAACAATATGGACATAATGGCATTGCCCACTTTCCTATCCCCCTGAACCTTTTTTTTCCTTTTTTCTTTTTTTTTTCTTTTTCCTTTAATTGTAATTAACTATGTAAAGATTGTCAACAACAATACAATAAAAAAAATATATATATAAAAAAATAATAATACCTTTTCAGGGGACCTTTGAAGTCAAAACCATTCTCTTGATGATATAAAGATGTAATCTGTATGTGTTGTGTTGGGGCTTTTAATTGATCGGGATGATACTCTGCCAGCTCTATCTTCAGACCAGAGATGGTTTCCCTAAGAAGCCGTTGAACTTATCTGGACAATAAGATGCTGGACTCTATTCTTGGTATATGCTTGCAATGAAAGAATCTCAACTGAACTTGAACTGTGGTAATGCAACAAAGGTGGAGGAATCCACTATGGGGGGAGGGTTTGAGGAGGGGTGAGGGGAATCCCAGTACCTATAAAACTGTGTCACATAATACAATGTAATTAATAATAAAAAAGATGTAATCTGTATGATTCATTATCTTACCTTAATAATAATTACTTCATAAATATTTATAAATAGTCTCAATTTCTGCTTCAAAGGTGGCAAGGGATGGTGGAGAAAATCTATTTAACCATAAACTCTACATAAGTGTCAGTAATTTTTTTTTAAAGATTTATTTATTTTTATTACAAAGTCAGGTATACAGAGAGGAGGAGAGACAGAGAGGAAGATCTTCCGTCTGATGTTTCACTCCCCAAGTGAGCTGCAACGGCCGGTGCGCGCCAATACGAAGCCGGGAACCAGGAACCTCTTCCGGGTCTCCCACGTGGGTGCAGGGTCCCAAAGCTTTGGGCCGTCCTTGACTGCTTTCCCAGGCCACAAGCAGGGAGCTGGATGGGAAGTGGAGCTGCCGGGATTAGAACCGGCGCCCATATGGAATCCCGGGGTGTTCAAGGCGAGGACTTTAGCCACTAGGCCACGCCGCCGGGCCCAAGTGTCAGTAATTTTTAATAATATAGAAGGATCGAGTGTTTTACAGAGTTCTAATATTGTCCTACACTCTTACATATAAAAGTAAAGCTCTTTGAAACTGAATAAAAACTGCATGGACACTTCTGGGAAGGAGCAGTGTCAGATACGAGCAGTCACATTCATGAAAGTAAACCAGTTGTTTTTACTGCAGAAAATGTTCTCACTCCTCAGTACCTACTGATTTTAAGCATACCTATTTCAGAGTGTGTGAACTCATTCTTTTCTGTTTCCCAATGATATTATGTGCAGTGTGCAGTTTTCAGAGTGCTCATTGGGAAAAAAAAATCTACTTTGATAATTACAGTTGGTGAAGGAATTGGCATCTGGACTGTGGCAGTTAACACCAAATTCTACACATTTTATGTAGATCATATGGTGAAGAAAAATAGATAATAATGCAACATTGGTGAATTCCTGCATCTAATTTGGAACTTAAATAATGAAGACATTGCATGTATCCATATCACAAAAGAAAAATGATGCTTATAGTTAAACCCATGAAATACTTGCATCTGTAGCCAATTAGCTAGAAATTCCTTATAAACTAAATATGCTTATATGTCTTTCAACATAATTGTTTTGGAGAAGAATTCTTGAGAAATCACATTTATACTGATTCCCCATTAGAATGAAATATTTTTTTTTATTCAGTACAAAACAATGATACTCTGAAATAAGAGTGTCTATAGATCAATGACCTACTGAGGACAACAACCAATCCACCACGATGATTCTGGTATCCACAGAGTTTCCTTGAGCCCTGTGTCCCACTGGATACATGGAAATTGTACACTTGTCTGCATTTAGGAAATTACAGAGGACTTTCCATTAGCCTCAAGATTATTTTAGGCACTCAAACTGGCAGTCAACACCATAACTTAATCAGTGAATCAAGGTAGTGAAACACAAAAGCTGAATAACTTCCAGATTAAAGGAACAAAAAGACATGAGAACCAAGTGGTGATAACACCGTACTGGTGCCCGGCCTTGGAATATTGTACTCAGAGGAACCTGAGAGAACAGGAATTACTTGTATTATTTTATAACTTTTTAACATTGAAATTATTTTAATATTACAGTTGAAAGATAAAGATATATTGCAGATAAAATGTCACAACTATATTTAATAATGAACCTAGATATTAGTATGGGTAATGATTGACAATGCAGGTCGTGACATAAGAATCCCAGGATTTGAGATCCAATATCATTGAATATTAATGCTACAACTTCTACAGTTACATTAATTGTGTTGGATTCCTCATCAGTGAATACTGAATGAACTAATGTAAATAAGGTGCTTAGAGAAGTGTCAGATTTCTTATAAGCCTGTAAAAAAAAAAAAAAACTATTTCAACAATGAATATAGTCATTTAGGGAATGGGAAAACCAGGCACAATGTTATTAATTCTATCTGTTGGTGAGAAACCACATAAATGAACAATCTAATTGTCGTTTATTGCAGGAGATCAGACAAATCATCGGTCAAGAGAGTAATAAAAAGACTCGGTGATGGGATGTTCAACATTGCCTCAAGAGAACACGGGTATACACAGACTATGAGATGAAGGGAAACAGTTAATGACACATGTTTAGCAGACTTGAACTTTTGGCAAGGAACATCACTAATAGTTTAAGACAAATTATTTCTGATAAATAATACAGTTTGTAAAAGAAATAAATTCCTGTTGAATATATAGGTCCAAGGAAAGTTTTGGGTTTTATTTCTTAAAATTTATTTTTTACATATGCATCCACTTTGAGCCACTGTAGTGCAGTAGAGAGGAGAGAATATGGTTAAGATTAGCTTCGAAGAGCTCAACATTCCAATCTAATGGGGCCTGCAGGAATGGGGGAGGAGATTCAGACAATGTAAACCATT
The DNA here is from genome assembly GCF_030435755.1 of Ochotona princeps. Classification (NCBI taxonomy): domain Eukaryota; kingdom Metazoa; phylum Chordata; class Mammalia; order Lagomorpha; family Ochotonidae; genus Ochotona; species Ochotona princeps. Next base: position 49,802,625 of record NC_080832.1, on the reverse strand, counting down.
GCCGTTTGAATATATGCTAGGGAAAGTTTGGACCTGGGATCCTTTTTTTTTTAAAATTATTTTTTAATAATGTTACTTAGTTGATTAGGGTACAAAGGGTCAAGGACTACAGGGTGAAAGTGGGTAATAACATTGTTTTCACACGAATATTATCATTTTTCCCTGTATCTGGGGTTAGGGGAAAAACAAAGGGAAAAGCCCCACCACCTCCCACCCATTCCAGATCCCCAACGGAAGGCGCGCTCCGAGGGTCCTGCTCAAACAGTTTTGATAGTTCATCAGTTCTGGGTTGCTGCCAATCTCACAGTTCCCATCGTGATAAAACCTATTCAGAGTCCAATGGCTAACAGTCTCTTCATGGTTGGGGTTCTAAGATCAGCGGCTCAGTTGGAGGGATCTCCAAAGCAACTTCATCTGAGATGTTCCCAGACCTGATTCTTGCATGAGTTTGCTAGTACAGATTCCAACACTGTCCGTCACACCAATCAGCTTATGCACATGCTGGTTGTTGTGATTCCTGGGTCCGTTCTGTTTCCAGCCCTGTCTTCCTCATGAACCAACCAGTGTTGCAGTCCCGCCTGATCCTACCCACTTCATACTTGGTCCTCACGCAAACCAGTTGTAGCTGCAGCCTAGTTGGGGCGACTCCCCATAATGCCCACCAGTTCTGCCCCCTATCCTGGTTCCTATGCTTGCCAGTATGTACTGCAGGCTTGTCCAGTCTGTCCCACATCTCTGGACCTGGGATCCTAAAGAATACATGGTCTGGTAAAATGTGTGATCAGAAAAGCACACAGTTTCTGCCCTATGGCTTTGTGATTAAGACCAGCTGTAGCACACCGGACTCATCAAATTTAATATGCCTTAATTTCACTCATTTTATGAACCCAGAATGTTCTTGAGAAACCTTAAAACTAAGCATTGGTTCATTAAAGTAATATTAAAAACATTTTATAAGTGTAAGAATTAGATCGTTGAAACTGAATAGACTTCTGGTTTATTCATTACTTTGAGACTATAGTCCATATATATTCTTTAACAATATCTGAGACTGTTTCTCATGGTTCAATCAGGAAAAAAGAGGCCCTAAATATTATAAACAGAGAAATGAACCTCAAGAGATCACTGCAAGGGTCATGGAGAGGTGGTGATGTTAGCAAAACTCCATCCAGGGGTTGTCTCTCACGATCAGTGACTCAGGACCAGCAAGGTAGGGTTTATCTGGAAAGGGATTAAAACCAAGAATAATGCTGCCTGATGCATAGCAAAATATGGAAAGATACTCTGTTTGCCTCTTGCCTCCATTTCTAGTTTCCTACTGATATTTTGAACTGGCAAACACGCTAGAAAGGCAGTTGGCATGGAAACAGTGTTAACATAGATCACGGAAACAGGGCAGGGCTAGATCTGTGTGCAGGCAGGCAATGACCATGACAACACCCCTATTTATGCATGAAACATGATGGAATCAGATCTCTGTTGTGGCACAGGCGCAGGTGCTAGTCTAGAAGAAATAGCTCTATCCAGGTTCTTTCCCTCTGAGTTTTTTTTTTTTTTTTAATCAGCAAGATGGCGAAGTGGTTATTATTATCTCAGCTTTGTAGATGGAGTAGTTCTGTTCCACGTCTGAGGCAGCAGAGCAAAAAGGAAACAGCCCATCTGCTTCCATACAAATCTTACTTTCCTGTTCATTCAGTGCTTAACTTTATATTCTGCTGGAATTGTAGAGTTTAACACTTTGGAGCTGAAAGGGGCAGTAGAAATAACTCATCCAGTATTAAACACAAAGTAAATTGTGAGTGGAAATGCCTGTTTCATGCCACGTATACTGTCCAGAAATGGACATATAGATTCGGAAATTGAGTCATGTCAGACCTAGTTTGATGAATCAGTGACTAAATCCTCACCTTGCACATCCCAGGATCCCATATGGAGAGTACTTTGTGTCCCGGCTGCTACATTTCCCTTCCAGTTCCCAGCTTGTGGTTTGTGGAAAGCAGTCTAGGATGACCCAAAACCTTGGGACCCTGCACTCACATGGGAGAGCTGGAAGAAGCTCCTGGCTCCTGGCTTCAGATTGGCTTAATTCTGGCTGTTGTGGCAACTTGGGAAGTGAATCAGCAGATGTGCGATCTTTCTGTCTCTCCTTCTTTCTGAAAATCTGCCATACCAATAAAAATAAATGTTTAAGAAAGCAAAAGAAATTGAGTCATGTTAATTTTTAACCTGGATGCTGTCTGTCTTCCTCTCTGTAGAACTATGAAGCATACGCGATGAGCATGGGATGAAGAGCTCAGGTGAGAGATTTGTTCCGAAGAGACAATTATGTAGCTGATGGACCAAGAGAAAGGTAGTGTTCAAAGGTATAGGTCTCCATAGAGTTAAATTTAGACTGAATGAACTAAAAATGAATGAAGTGAAGCTCAGAAAATATGATTTGTAAATTTTAGTTTTTAGGACTGCGTAGTTCAATATAATAACTAGTCATAAATAGCTACTTTAAACTGAGTTGTGCTAGATGTGTAAAATGCAGACCAAGAGCTGCTATTGACTAAGTGCTTAAGTTGCTGCTTGGGAATCCAAGTACCTGGCTTGAGTTCTGACTACTATTCCTGAATCAGTGTCCTGCTGATGAACACCCTGAAGGGAGCAGATGATGACCTCGGTACAGGAGCCTCTGCAATTTGACCTGACACAACCTCCCAACTCTTGTGGGCATTTGAGGAGTGACTAAATAGATGATCTCTCTCTTTCTTTCTTCCTATCACTATCCCTCTCTGCCTTTCAAATAAAATGAAAATAAACAAAGTAAAATTCAACCCATATGAATAAGGAATGCAGTGTCAATATTTAAAATAATTATCCCATGTTGAAATGATAATATTTAAGTTATAGTTGGTTACATAAAAGATATTATTAAAATGAATTTACCTTGTTATTTTAAAAATATGACTACTGTGAAAATTAAAATCATACATATGACTTACATTTTATCTATTTGGTTGTCAGTGTTTTAGGAATATGTAGTTATAAACTCCAGACTGTTTTAGAAAATGTGGTCTTAGGTCATTTAGAGGCTATATGCACATAATCAATAATTAGAACTATTAGAAAGAAATCACAGTGTACAAATAAAGGGTAGGTGATGTTTTAATTTTAATAAGTGTTAATGGTCATGATCATTAGGATGGGTGTTGTGGTGGAACTAGGTAGGCTGCTGCTTAAGATACAGTGTAAGGAAATGCTTGCTCTGAGTCCCACTGGCTCTACTTCTGACCCACCTTCCTGCTACATGCTGGGAGGAAGTAGATGATGGCTCAAGTTCTTAGGCCCCTAACACCCACATGAGAGACAGAGTTTGGGCTCCTAATTTCAGCCTGTTCCAGCACTGGCTATTAGAGGCATTTGGGAAGTGAACCAGAGGACGGACTCACTCTCTTTTTCTCTCTGTGTGTTTGTTTCAAACTATTCCTTTAAAGTGGGTAAAAGTAAATCAACATTAAAAATAATGATGATGGTTTTATTTATTTGAGAGGAATTTTCCTCATTTTTCACTAAAGATTCAACACCAAACTTGTTTGTGGATAGCTTAATACATAGACTAGAAAAGACACCCAATAATTTTTGTTGTTGTTGTTATTCTCATTCTTTATTTGTATTTAATTAGTTCTATACTCAAAGCCATGAATTGGCAATAAGGAAGTAATTACTATGTGGCTCCCAGATAATGCTGTATATTCAGACATACTATATGCCCAGAAACTTGGAGAGATTTCTAGAACACTGAAACATCTTCCAGGTAAGATAATGATCATTTGTCATTCAAAGAGATAAATGCAAATGGATTTCTGATTTATTTGTTAGTTGCACTTATCTCCAGAAATATGTTCAGATGACCTTAGACTAGGGTGCCAAGATCATTCCATGGATAAAATACAGTCTGTTCAATATGCATGTTGGGATAATCTGTACAGGAGAAACATCAAGTTGGAATCTTAATTTACACCACCACATGTAAACATCAACTCAGGTAGATTATACTATTAAACTGGGAGGAAATGTAAAGGAAAAGTCTCAGAAATTGGATCTGGAAGTGATTTATTGAATATTTGCCAAATATGGTATGAGGTTCAAGATATTAAAAATTGGGATTGTTGTTTTAGTAGTTATGATGCTAGATGACCCGTAAATATCTAAGTGTCTGAGTTTGATTTCTGACTCTGACCTTGAATCTAAATTTGTGCTAATGTGGACGTTGGAGATAATAAAAATGACATAATGAGTTGTGGTACCGCTACATGTGGTTTGAGTTCTTAGCTCCTAGCTTCAGCTTCGCCATCATACATTGGCTGCTTTGGACATTTGGTGAGAATGGAAGTGGTATGCTGGATTTCTTTCTGTCTTTTTCTGTCTATCAAATAAATAAAGGCAAATAAAAATAGAATTATCATATGATCCATACATCCTACTTTTTAGAACATGTCTAATATACATGAAAGCAATCTTTTGAGGAGGTATCTGCACATCCAAGTTCAGTGTAGAATTACCAATAGTAGTAAAGATCCAGAAACAACTCAAAGATCCATTGATAAGTAAAGACGATATCTACAGTACAATATTATTATACCTTAAAAGATAGGGCAAGCCTGTTATATATAGTAATATAGACAGACCTTGATTGTGTAATGGTTAATTAAAATAAGCTAGTCAAAAGAAGACAAATATTGTACTAATTCACTTATTTGAGATTTCTAAAATAGTCAAACTCATAGTAATAGAAAGTAGAATACTGGAGGAATTGGAGGGAGGAGGAACTGGGAGGTGTTGTTCAATGGGTATAGAGTTTGTTTTGTGTAATGGAAAAGTCTTGCAAGTCTTTCACATAACAATTTATATTGCACACTTAAAAATACTTAAGATGGCCATTTTAATTTTTATCATTTTATGGAAGTTAATTTTTGTTACATTATGTCTTATCACAACACAGAAAAGCCTAACTTGAAAATATGGTATATATAGGCCCGGTGCAGTCGCCTAGTGGCTGGGGTCCTTGCTTTGCACATGCCGGGATCCCATATAGGTGATGGTTATTATCCTGGCGGCCCTGCTTTTCATCCAGCTCCCTGCTTGTGGCCTGGGAGGGCAGGCTTGGCACATTGTGCCAGCACAGGAGACTCAGAGGAGCCTCCTGGCTCCTGGCTTCACATCAGCTCAGTTCTGGTTTTTGTGGCCACTTGGGGAGTGAGTCAGTAGACGGAGGATCTTCTCTGTTTCTCCTTCTCTCTCTCTGACTTTCCAACAAACAAACAAACAAAATCTTTAAAAAAGGACCAGTTGTCATCTTAAAATGTAATACTACAGTATGTATACATTTATTCAAAAGAAAAAAAAGATAAGGTATGCAATTCTCTGATAGGTGAAAAAAAAGATTATGAAAGATTATAGCTGAACATCTCAAACCTTGGGCAGCCATGCTGCCCGGGGTGCTCGGGTGCCCTGCCACGAGTCCAGCCTAGCATAGCCAGGCTTACCACCACGTACGTAAGTGCATGGGGTGAGCCTCTCGCGGGCGGCTTCCTGATTGCCAGAATCCTGGTTTGATGGCCCTCTTTTGGGATTGGGAGGGGGTTGTCCCAGGGCTCTGAGAAGCGGATCTAGACCTCCTCAGCACGCCATGCGGCTGGAGTGGGGGAGGAGCTCCCGCACGGTTTCCAGATTGCCGGAATCCTGGTTTGATGGCCCTCTTTTAGGAGTGGGAGGGTTGTCCCAGGGCTCTGAGAAGCGGATCTGGACCTCCTCAGCACGCCATGCGGCTGGAGTGGGGGAGGAGCTAGGAGGATCCGGGCGGAGGCTTGAGCGTCTCAAACCTCGGGCAGCCATGCTGCCCAGGGTGCTCAGGTGCCCTGCCACGAGTCCAGCCTAGCACAGCCAGGCTTACCACCACGTACGTAAGTGCATGGGGTGAGCCGATCGCAGGCGGCCAGTGCGCCATTTGGCGCCAGGCTGCGCCTGCTGGCCTCCCGGCCAGGAAATTCTGGAATTTGCTTCCTTTGATATGCTACAGGAGTCACTCCATGCTGAACCCACAGTTCTCTGAGAATGTGTATTAGTCTTTAAGAGTCTCAATGGCAGTAAATCTTCCTCTGAAGAACCTATAGTCACTTTATAGTGCAGATTACCAACACCAGTCCTTTCAAAGGCAAAATTCTGGGCTTGTCCAGCAGGATACCCCATTACCTGATAGGAGGAGGGATCAGCAGAGGGGTCACAGAAGGCAAGACTATGACATTGTCTGGCATTTGGGAACCATACTCGGGGCTAGAATGTGTCAGGTATGGGTGGACCAATCCCTGTGCAAACACTGACCCCACTGGATGGTTTAGAAGGGCTGGAGGAGTCTATGCAGGAGGCCTGACAGTCTATGGGGCGCGCTGGGCTGACCCAGAGCAACCTCTGGCATACTTAACACTGGCTGGGAACAGGCCTGGTTGGGGAGCTTGAGGGAGGCCTTGTCTGGGTGGAGGTTACTAGTAAGGGGCGCAGGAACTGGAAGGGGGCTGAGTTCTGGTCGGGTCACAGTTGTACTCCCTTGGCACAAACATGTATTCGGACTTGACGCACCACGCTGGGTTAGACCGCAGCACAGTTTGGTGCTCTGGAGGACCAGGGTAGATGTGGGATGGACTCGGCTAGGTTTCAACCCCAACTGAGCCATATATGAGATATATGTGGGTATGGACGAGCCGTGGCTGGGCTGAAACTCTCAACAGCAGGAACCAGAATGGGTTGAAGAGCGGTGCTGGCCAAAGGACCTGCTGGTATGTGTGAAACCTGACACCAGGAAGGGGTCTGATGGAGGAATCTGAACAGTTCCTCTGACAGGACACTGACCCTAGAAATAAACGCAGGAAGTATGGAGGTAAACAACCCAGAAGAGGCTTTGGAAAGTGACCCACTGGCATACATTTGGCTCAGGTTGGGGGCAGACCAGGCTGAGTCGGTTCACGTCATCCACTGGCAAATCCGAGTGCTGGAACTGTGAGGGGGCCTGGCCAGGTTTGGTTGCGATAACAACAGTACAAAACACCAAATGCCAAGGTGAAATGGCCTGTGCCAATAGGGAATGCAACACCCAACCAGCACATCTCCCACTGATTTAGGTGAGGGATGAGTGTGTGATGGGCAGAGCCGGGAAGAGCTGCAATACTCATCGGATCCAATGGAGGTCGGGGCTCAGAATAGAACCAACCCAGGGATTACAACCACCAGCTGATTGGAGTGATGGACTGTGGCGGGCACTGTGCTTACTAGTAGTATATTTAGGAGCCTGGACTGGGAACACCTCAAAGTTTCTTTGGGGATTCCCCTGAACAAAATGGAGGAATCAAAACATTAACCAAGAAAAGATAGAAGATGGAGTAGATCAATCAACCACCTCAGCTATATGTTTGCAGCGAAAAACTGGACAAGGGGAAACTCTAAGATGGACTATGTCAATCAGTGGACTCTGCACCAGTCTCATTGTACCTGGATTGTTGCTGATCTAATTGATCGAGGTGATGCTCTGCTGGCTCTGCCCTCAAACCTGAGAGGGCCTCCCTAAGAGGCTGTTGAACTTGACTGGACAAGTGGGATGCTGGACTCTGTATGGTGTGAGCCTGTAATTAGGGAATCCCAATGGAACCTGAGCTGTGGTTATGCATCATGGTGAAGGAATTCACCATGGGGGAAGGGTTTGGGGTGAAGGGGGGAGAATCCGAGTACCTATGAAATTGTGTCATGTAATACACTGTAATTAATGAATAAATGAATAGAAAAAAGTGACAAAATAAAAAAAAAGAAAGATTATAATGCATGTAATTTTAATCACCTTCTCAATACAATTTCATTTTGTAAAGAAATGCTGATACTCTTTTTTGAATGATTATTAACTTTTTTCTTTTTGTTTATTTTTAATCTTACTTAGTTGATTAGGGTACAAAGGTTCAGGGGCTAGAGAAAGTGGTAAGACCATTGTTTCCACACTAATATCATCATTTTTTTCCCTGTGTATCTGGGGTCAGGGGAAAAACAAAGAGAAAAGCCCCACCCAGCCTCCCACCCATTCCAGGTCCCCGATGTGGGGCGCACTCTGAGGGTCCTCTCAAGCAGTTTTGATAGTTCACCAGTTCTGAATTGTTGCCGGTCTCGCCATTCCAATCACAATGAAATCTATTCAGAAACCACTGGCTGACATAGTCTCTTCACGGTTGGGATTCTGAGATCAGCAGTTTAGTTGGAGGGATCTCCAAAGAAACTTCATCTCAGGTGATCCCAGACCTGATTTTTGTGTGTGCTTGCCAATACACGGTCTGGCACAGTCTGTTGCTCAAATCAGCTTATACACATGCTGGTCATTGCAATTGCTGGGTCAGTTCTGTTTCCATCCATGTCATCCCCTTGAACCAATGGGTGTTGCAGTCCAGCCCGATCCTACCCACTTCATACTCGGTCCTCACGCAAACCAGTGGGAGTTGAACCCTAGCTGGGGCAAATCCCCATAACCCCCACCAGGCCTGCCCCCTACCTGGTTCCCATGCTTGCCAGTATGTACTGCAGACTTGTTCAGTCTGTCCCACATCCCATTTAGAACTCAAACATGTCAATGGGCATTGGAGCCTGGTTCAACCTAAGCAAGCCTACTATCCAACCCACATACATACTGGCAAATACCTTTCTGTCTAGCCACTCCTGCCCCTGTCCTGGTTTTCATGCTCTCCAGTTTGAGTGGTAACCCAAGAGGGAGGTGCCCACTATTTCCCTACTAGGCTGCTTCCACTCCCTGATTATGCACTCTCCAGGTGGTTATGGAGTTTAACTTGATAAATTTAGCCACCGGTGCCAGCCTCTGCCAGCTGATGATGTGGCAAAGCCCAACCGACCCTCACCCACTTTAATTTTGACTTGCACCAGTCGGAACAGTCAGCCCAACCTGGCTCTTCCCTGATCTAGCTCACAAGAGGCCCACAGGTGCTGTAGCCCTGCCTGGTCTGTTCTGCCCCCATCCCAATCCATGCTCTCCAGTGGGAGTGGTTGTCCACCAGGGGAGCCCACATTTCCCTGCCAGCTTTGCTTCCTCCCTCCCTGGTTCTCATTTGTGCTGGTTGGGTGCCACGGCCACATCTGATACGGCTCATCTCACCGTGGCATTCTGTAATGTGCACTGGTTTGTATCATGAGTGAACCTGGCCAAACCCACACTCTCTTCTGGTGTTCGGATTCGCAGTGGGTGATGTGTACTAGTTCAGCCTGGTCTGCGTCTGACCTATGCCAAATGTATGCCACTGGGTATCTTTCTCTGGCCTGGTCTGGGTTACTCCCTGTCGTGATTCTTGCGCTCACCTCTAGGACTGTGTCCCGACAGAGGAGTATCCCAAGCTCCTCCATCAGAACCTCTCTGTATGCCAGATCTTGTGCATACTGGTGGGTCCACGAGCCAGGCCTACTTAGTCCACCTCCTGTCCTGGTAGGAGCAGTGGTCTTTCCTTGTTGGCCTTCAGTCAGTTTTGGTTCTTACTGTTGGATGTTTCAGCCCAGCCAAGGCTTGTCTGTACCCAGACGCTGCTCACACATGGCTCATTAGGGGCAGAGACCTAGCCTAGTCCATCCTACATCTACCCAGGTTCTCCAGAGCACCAAATGGTGCTGGCATCTAGCCTGGTTTGGTGTTCTCAGCCCCAGTTCACACTTTTGCCAAGGGAGATTGCAGCCATATCCAGACTAGAACACAGCCCCACCTTCGGCCCCCACACTCTCCTGTGGGAACCCCTCCCAGACAGGGTCTACTCTCACAGCGACCCAACTGAGCCTATTCCCAGCCCTGATTACACACGTTCCAGTGGTTGCTCTGACCCAGTTGGCTTAGCCCCTCACCTTTCTCAGCCTTTGCCTTTGATGCTGTGACCTAGTATCCCTGGCTCATGCAGACTAGTTAAGAGCTTAGTTTAGCATGGCCTGTGCTCCATCCTGATTTCTGTTCTTCCCTGTGAGTTGAAGGTTTGCCGGTCCTGCCCGGTCCACCCCTTTCCAGTTGCAGCTTGGCCCACCCCACATCCTGTTTTAGGATGCATATTCGGGTGCTGCTGCCTTGACCTGCCCAGACTGTTGTCAGTTCCTTTACCTGTAAATGATGGCAGGTTCCACAGTCATGCCTAGCTCAGCCCACACTACCCCAGCTTACAAGCTAACTAGCAGGATTTATATTTCCACAGGGTTCGACCCACCCATCCCCCACAGAATCTACCCCCATACCTCGTTCTCTCGCATGCTTGTTAGTGTCTTGACCCTGCCAAGTGTGACCCATCCACTATTCCACCACTCAGTCAGGTACTGGTACCTAGCCCTGCCAGATAGGCCCCCAGCCATAGTTTTTGTATGGACTGATGTGTGGCAGTGATGCTCTATGCTACAGCCCATCTCAGGATTCCCATTTGGGCTCGTGAATCAGTCTGGCCCAAATTGATTTTATGGACTCTCCCCTCCAAACCACCAGGTCTCAGTCCCCACACTTGCCAGAAATTTCCATGACCCTGTTGCTAGGAACCACCAGAATTCCTTTCTCACTTACCCTCACATTGGCCTTATCCATGGATGTACCTAGGCAGCAATTACATATCCTAAAAACCCCAGAGCTTTCCGCTGGGCAGCCAGCAGGCAGAGCCTGGCACCAAATAGGCACACTGGCCGCCCAGAGCCTAGGACTTGATCACTGCTGTTGGCAGTGACTTTGGCCTGAGACCCCAGCATTGTGTTTGGCCTGGCTGGGGCACCCCCAACAGCCACCACACTGCAGGAAACTGCTTTTGCCCTACCCCCACAGCCGAACCGAATATTATTAACTTTTAAAGACTGTCTAAATAATAACTCTAGGTTATTAAAGATACAGTATTTGAAAAAGAAAAAAACTATTTGTAATAGTTGTGAGTACTTTCAGTGCTGATATTTTATTCCTGTTTCTAAAATGGGTAACTTTTTTTCTGGTATCATCCAGTGAATTTTCTGTAGTTTCAAAAAATTTCCTTTCCTATGTAACCTTAAAGCACTAAATCTTTCTCTTTTTCTGTCTTCCTCACAAATAAACATACATTTAAAAGCAGCCATGATGGCTCAAGTGATTGGGTTCCTGGCACCCAACGTATGTGTGTTGACTCAGAATTGGGCGGGCTATTGCTGTCATTTGGGGAGTGAATACATAGGGAGCCCTTTTCCTCTCCATTTCAATCCTCTCTCCCCCGCTATCTAACTGCCTCCTTTATTCTCGGCCTCTGTAATAAATAAAAAACAAAACTAAATAAAATGTGCAACCAGTGATCCCATTCAATTATGTTAATGAAATTCTACGTTTCTTTTAATATTATCTCTACATAACGAGGTTGTATGTGTTAGCATCAGTTGAGTTTGAGTAAAGAATTTTATTGATTGATATTCAGATGCAACTAGGTATATTTGCATAGCAACATAGTTCATTCTGTTTCTAGTTGAAAAACTGTCAGTATCAATCTAAATTCAACTTGACAAGTAATTATCTGAATTTGAAGTAATCATGTGTCCTCAAATCACATCTACCTTGGTAAAAACATGCAGATAAAAATAATACTCTAATTCTATAGACTCAACTTATCCCAAATACACCTAGCACCTAGTTTATGCTTTTAATACTAATATCTATAGAACTTAAAAGCAAAATACCTGTTAACATAACCATATAATGGCACACTTCCAAATTACACACAGCTGCCATTATACAAAATAAACTGGTGTGTTTCCACATGTCATTTCTTCTTAGGATATAAGACATGTGAGTTAAATATTATCTCTGTTTCAGGGTTTTATTTGCCATTTCCAGGCAATGAATTAAGTTGATACTCTAAAACCTCAATTGATCTTCATTCTAGAAAATATTGGTTTACCAGTGATTGTCATGCTTTTTTTTGAGAACTATGTAAAAACTTTAAAGATTTTCTGCAACTATTCAATAAATTTTCAAAAGAAAATACAGAGACAAAGAAACCACTAGGCAACTAAAGTTTACTTTTCAGATAATTATTATGGATCCTAACCTTGTTTTATTATCTCAAGGTTTGTAAGTGATCACCATTGCAGATTCATTTATTTGTCTTATACATAAAGAATCACATCATATGCTATCTTGATATTTCCTGTCCCCCACATCTATGACTTTTCAGTTGCAATAATTTTTTTTTTTACTATTTTTTCTGTTTTCTCTATTTGGATAAGAAACTTATGAGCCTGT